>NC_080064.1:47003832-47729218 GCF_949987535.1 Balaenoptera acutorostrata
TGATAAACTGATTTGCTTCTTTTCAATCATAGGGGGTTTTTGGAGAGTGAAGGGTTAAAGTCCTAGCTTCACTTCATACAAACTGTGTGACCTTGGACAAGTCCCATGAACCCCCTAAGTTTCATTTTCCTCAACTGTAATATGAAGTCGATGTGAGGCTCAGCTGAGAGCATGAATGGGAAAGGGCTTTGTAAACATTAAGAAGCTCTCCAAAGCCTGGAGATTATTAAGAACAAACAAACAATCACTTGTCTAAACCCTCTCAGCAAATAGCTGGGCATTATTCAAAATAGTTTGAGGGTGGTAGCCAGGGTGAGGTTTCTCTTTGCATAATATATTCAACAAAGACTTTAAGCAAATTAATAGACAAATAAGATTGGAAAAAATAAATATAAGGATTTACAGTCTGTATAAAATTTAAGCTAGTTTTCGAGTCTTTCAAACCTCTTTTAGTTATAGTGAGCATTTCCTTACCACGTGTTCATTACAAAAACACTTTAACCAAGTAAAGGAAAAAAAAGCAAGCATTAGGTATCTCGTCCACTAGACTGAAAACGGAGCTCTGCATTTTAAATTCGCCAAACCAAACTTCTCTCTCCTTTTCTTTTAGATGAGAGAGTTGTTGCTTATAAACTTTGCTCCCCCGACAACAGCTCCATCCTGAAGAATCTATGCTGTGCACTGCACGACAAGTATAAATACCTAGGACATAGCCAGGCCTTTATTTTCTAGGGGGGTTGCTCTTTTAATTTATTTCCTGACTTGTTTGGGGTCATTATCTGACAGCTTACAATGTAGTCTCTACCTTCAAAAATTTCAGCTAAACCATGACTTTTTTTCTCTGTTGCCCTGGGGTCTACAGATCATAATTGAACAGAGTAACTGTTCAGTAAGTGATAGCTACTTTTAAAATAATAATAATAATAATTACTATTGCTATTATTACTACTGTTATGATATCTTTGCATACATATTTTTGGAATGAATATGTGGAAATTGGAAGTAGGCCAAAAAAAACCCTGTGAGTAGAAAACAAACTTAAAAATTGTGTCTTTTTAGACCCTCATCCCAGCCTGTTTTTCCTTTTTTACACAGAGCTCTAACATGCTTAGCATTTAGGTTATACATAGCAGATTAGAAGTAACGAATCTTTCTGTAAGGAAAGAAAAAAGTGTGCCTATTTTTATTTGCCAGATACTGAAAGGTTATCAGTGTTCTCTTGCTACTGAGGGTAGAATCAGAACTGGGTTCTGAGTTTGACTCTTGGCTCCGCCTCTTACTGGCAAAGTGTGATTTGGGGCTGCATGTCACTAATCTCTTTTATTTCAAAAAATAAAATAAGATAATTGACATAAAAAATAATATCACCAATTTTATGGTGATGATAATATCCATTCCATAGACTTATTAATAAGGAGAATAGCTAGTGTTTGCCCAGCTCTTTGTATGGCATGTGGCCTTCATCTACCTGGTTACTGTAAATGCCCTAAGAGCCCTGAGCAGTCAGGGTTTGTATTCCCTCTTGACCAGTGAGCAAAAGCAGACCTGGGAGTGAGTGATACCTCACTGGCTACACCACTAGTTAACAGCACTGCTGGGACCAGAGCCCAGTTCTCCTTCCTTCCATCTACTCTGTTGCTCTTGAGTGTAATTATTACCATCATCAAATCCAGTAGAATATGGCTTTAGCAAGGGGATTTCCAGCCTCCATTTCCCAAGACTCTTCAATTTGTTTGATGCATTTGAGTTAACAAGCGCCTCTTCGGTGCCAAATCCATCAGGCCCCATGAGGAGGTGGGCTGATGCGTGTGGAAGAGGGTGCAAAGCACCCAGATCTAGTGGTACATGAGGACGTTAACAGGAGAAAGAAAATTAAAAAAAAATTCAAATGGCTTTTATAATGTAGGATTATAACAAAGTAAACATGGATAAGACTCATCTATTTCCCAAGATCTGGTTATACAAAATTAAGTTATTTTGTTTTGGAGACTAAAGAGGCGAGGCCATATTCTGGTGGCCAGGGTAGGCTTTTCTTTTGAAGAGTATAATTGATTCCATTGTCAGTCATTCCGGGAATTGTTAATTCTGGGGCAGAACTTGAGTGAAAGTTTGAACTGGGTCAAGAAGATTTTGGCTCCAGAATTGAGCTGGGAACGGAGGATTGAGACAATTGTGATGGTGGTGTGAACAAGAATCGGGGAGTATATTAAGATGAATGATGCCCCCCCCCCCAAAATGTCAGGCCTAATGCCTCCAACCTGTAGATGTTATCTTATTTGGAAAAAGAGTCTTTGCAGCCGGGATTGAATTAAGACCCTTGCGATGGGGAGATTATCTGGGATTATCAGGGTGGTCCTAAATTCAATAGCATGTGTTCTTTTAAGAGCAGGCAGAGGGAGATTTGAGGACAGACAGAAGGGAGGAGGCAGTGTGATTTGGGAGACAGAGATTGGAGTGATGCAGCCACACATCAAGGAGTGCCGACAGCCGTGAGAAGCTGAAAGAGACCAGGACCACATTCTTCCCTAGAGCCTCTGGAGTGAACATGGCCCTGCCTACACCTCGATTTTGGTCCAGTGACACTGACTTTGGACTTCTGGCATCCAGAACTGTGAGAGAATACATGACTGTGGTTCCAAAGCCACAAAGTTTACAGCAGCCAACGAAACGAATACGGGGCTTAGAGGACAGTCAGCTGCCCTTGGCCATGTGCAGGACGCACATCTGCAGCATCCCAAACCTCCAACTTCACTGCTGGCAATAATGGCAGTTGCAACACTGGTGCAAGTGGTCCAGAGAGGTGAGCTGATTCTGGAGCAGCCAATATCCACTGCAGCCTCAAGTGGGAGGATGTGAATCCCAGGGCCATTAGCAAGGGATGAAAGGAACTAGGACTCCTCTTGGACTGTGAAGAGAGCCAGGCCTTTGCAAAGGCGGGTGGGGGGGGGCATCAGTGTTCACCACGGGTGGAGAGCAGGGACTTCGGGGGTGCTTCAGCCTGGAGGCAGAAGAATGTCTAATGGCAAAAGGGCAGGCCCGTCCGCACACCTGCAGGTCCTGGAGCAGGAGTTCACACGGAACCTGTACACCATATGTCTAAATATTTAAAAGTTATAAATCAACTCAATAAGCTATTAAGCAATATATTTTGAAAATATATTTTGAAATTAAAACAACATGTTAAATGATAGTTTTTGAATGCCGTCTTAAAGCTACATTTAAAATGTAGTCTTTAAGTGAGTGAAAGTTTGGCAGAGTATAAAATATGACTAAATTTAATTATTATTGAATATATCTGCGTGTTCTGTTGATGAGCCAAAAATGTTTGGATGAGTGACAAAACTGAGACATACATAATTCATAAATTTTGATGTCATTATTCCATAAATAATTTTCTTGCCTCCATTTCTGCAAAATTAGCAATTATGCTTTTTTATCTTCATTATGTAATGCCCTTCTTTATCTCTGTTAACATTCCTTGCTTGGAAGTCTGCTCTGTTTGAAATTAATATAGCTATTCTTGCTTTCTTTTGATGGCATGATTTAAAAATGCACAAAATATGTGAAAAAAAGTTGGAGAAGGAAAACAAATGAGATGAGGCCAATGATCATTTTGCTTTCTGCCTGGAGGTACTTTTCAGACTACGATATAGGGATGAGAATTTTAGTCAGACCATGACAGTTCTCACTGAATTCAGGAGTCAGAGATCAGAGTTCAGGGAGGTGGGCTTTGTTGGAATTTGCAGAGCAGAGTACCAGAGAGGAAGGAAATACACAGAGAGAAAGCTCCAGGTATCTGCATAGGTTTGTCTTGAGTCTACTGTTGAATATTAAGCTGCACATGCATAGGGAGAAACTGTGCAGCCAAGAAAAGAAGGACTGAGGAGCTGTAGGCAGGACGATTCCTAAATCTCTCCTAGTGTTGAGAGATATTTGCAGCCAGAGTAGAGAGACCTCATTGAATACCTAAGGCATTCAGTAAATGACAGAAGGATCATCCCTTGTGAGAAGTCCTACATGAGCCCTAAATTAAAGCCTTCTCTATAAAGCTTAAGTACATCCTTGAAAGGATCAGGCTGATCCCTAAGTCATTTAGCCGCCTACCAGAACAAAGTCTGAAACTCCTTATAGGAAGACAACGAACCCCGGCACACAACAATGTCCAGGATACAATTAGAGATTATTAGACATGTTAAGAAGTAGGAAAATGAGATAATAATAAAAAAAGAAAACTCAGCCAATAGAGACAGACCCAGAAATGACAGATAATGGAATTAGCAGATAAGAACTTTATAATAGCTATAATTATGTTCACGTATTTAAAGGAGAAACATGGACACGATAAATATTGAAATGGAATATATTAAAAAAAACAGTGAAATAGAACTCTTATAGTTGAAAAATATGACTTTAAACAAAAAAATTCATATCTAGTGGGATAACACAGATTGGACGTTATAGAAGATAACATCACTGAAGCAATAAATTATCTGCATTAGTCTGCTTGGGCTGCCATAACAAAATACCACAGACTGAGTGGCTTAAACAACAGAAATTTATTTTCTCACGGTTCTGGAGGCTAGAAGTCCAAGATCAAGGTGACTTCATGGTTGATTTTGGCTAAGACTGCTCTTCCTGGCTTGTAGATAGCTGCTTTCTTACTGTATCCTTGCATGTCCTCTTCTCCGTGTGTACATACAGGGGGTGGGGGAGACAGAGAGAGAGATCTTTGGTGTCTCTTCCTCTTCTTGTAAGAATACCAGTACTGTTGGATTAGTACCACTCCTTATGACCTTATTTAACCTTAATTACCTCACTAAAAGCCTTGTCTCCAAATAAGTCATATTAGGTGTTAGGGCTTCTTCATATACATTTTAAGGGGACACAATTCAGTCTACAACAGTATCCAAACTGAAGCACAGAGAGAAGAAAATACTTAAAAGGAAAAGACACAGCCTCTGTGACCCATGAGATATTAACCTTAGGAGATGCTGGGTAAAGACTATACGGGAACTCTCTGTAGTATTTTTTGCAATTATTCTGTAAGTCTAAAATTATCTCAAAATAAAAAGTTAAAAATAAATTTCCCCACAGAACAACAATAACAGCAAAAACATCTTAATGCCCAGATGGCTTCACTGGTAAATTCTACCAAACATTTAAGAAAGAAATAATATCAGTCTTACACAAACTCATTTTAGAGGAAGAGGGAATACTTTCTAACCCACTTTATGAGCCTAACATTACCCAGTAAAACCAGCCATAGATATTACAAGAAAGGAAAATCCAGTATTAACTTCCCTTATGAATATAGATGCAAAATACTAGTGAAAAATTAGCAAATCATGTCCAGCATATATCCTGTGTTTATCCCAGGAATACAAATTTGGTTTAACATCTGAATTTAGTTAATGTAATACATGATATTAATAAAATAAAGGAGAAAGGAATATGATCATTTCAATAGACACGGAAAAAGCATTTGACAACATTCAACATCTATTCATGATAAAACTTCTCAGCAAACTAGGAACAGAAGGAAACTTCCCTAACCTGATAAAGGTCATTAACAATAAAACCTCCAACTGACCACTCATACTTGAGGCTGAGAATGAATACTTTCTCCTTACTGTCAAGGATGTCCATTTTCACCAGTTGTATTCATTATTGTACTAGAGATCCTGGAAAGTGGATAAAATAAGGGGAGAAAAGGCCCTTAGATAGGAAAGGCAGAAGTAAAACTGATTTCATTTGTGGATGACATGATCATACACGTAGAAAACCCCATGAAAACTACAAAAAAGATACTAGAACTAAGTGAATTTAGCAAGGTCATTGGATACAAGTTCAATATACCAAAAATCAATTGTACTTCTGTATAGAGCAAGAAACAATTGAAAATGAAACAAAAAAACACAATGTAATTTAAAGTAGCATCAAAAAATATGAAGTAGGGTAAGTTTATTTAGATATGTGAAAACTACAAAACACTGGTGAGAGAAATTAAGACCCAAATCAGTAGTGTGATATACTATGCTCAAGAATCAGAAACATTATTTTCAAGATGCCAGTTCTTTCCCAAATTGATCTATAGATGTAATGAACCCCACCCCCCCCAAATTCCAGAAGGCTTTTTGTAGAGATTGACAAGATTATTCTAAAACTTACATGGAAATGCAAAAGACCTAAAATAGCCAAAACACTTGAAAAGAACAAAGTTGGTGGAGTTGCCATAACTTGATACCAAGATTTACTATATAACTACAGTAATCACGACAGGGTGGTATTGGTGCAAAGATAGATATGTAGGTTAATGAAACACAGTAGAGTCCAGAACGAGAACCACAAATACAGGGGCAATTGCTTTTTGACCAAGGTGCCAAGACAATCTGGGAAAAGATAGTGTTCACAACAAATGGTGCTAAAACTGGATATCCATTTGAAAAATATGAACTTTGATTCTTACCTCCCACACCATGTACAAAAATTAACTAGAAACTGATCATAGATCTACATGTGAAAACTAAAACTATAGAAAAAACGGTGATCTTGGGAACAGAAAAAAATTTCTTAGGACATAAGATCACAAATCATAAAAGAAAATAATTGATATATTTTTCTTCATCAAAAGTAAAAATTCTGCTCTTCAAAGTAAAATAATAAAATGAAAACTTAAGCCACAGGCTGGGAGATATATCTTATAAAAATTAGTATCAAGAATATATAGAGAAATTCTTTTTTTTTTTTTTTTTTTTGGGCCATGCTGAGCAGCTTGCAGGATCTTGTTCCCAGACCAGGGGTTCAACCCAGGCCGTCAGCAGTGAAAGCGAGGAGTCCTAACCACTGGACCACCAGGGAATTCCCAAGAATACCTAGAGAACTTCTACAGTCAATAATAAGAAGACAAACAGTCCAGCAAAAATCAGGCAAAAGATTTGAACAGACACTGTATGAACAAAGATAAGTGAACAACCAATAATCACATGAAAATATGTTTGATATCATCAGTAGGAAATTAGAAAAATTAAAATTACTATGCAGTTCCATTATATACCCATCAGAATGGTTAAAATTAAAAAGACTGATCATACTTAGAGTTGGGGAGGTGTGGAGCAACCAGAAGTCTCATAGATTGCTGGTGGGCATATAAATGGTATAGTGGTATAGACAGTTCAGCAATTTCTTATTAAGTTAATCATACTCTAACCGTACAACCCAGCTATTCTACCCTTAGGCATTTATCCGAGAGGAATGAAAACATACACATGAACCAATGTTCACAACATTTTTATTCACAACAGTTCCGAACCAGAAACCACCCAAATGTTCATCAACAGGTGAATGGATAAGCAAATTGTATATCCATGCAATGAATACTTGTCAGCAAAAAAAGAAACAAATTACTTATACATGCAGCAAATGGATGTACCTCAAAAGGTGAGTGAGAGTATAAATACTAAGTGAAAGAAGGCAGATGCCAAAGACTACATACTATATAATTCCACTTATATGCAAGTCTAGAGCAGGCATCACTAGTCTATAATGACACAGAGTAGATCAATCAGTAGTTGTCTAGGGCCAGGGCTAGTGGGTGGGAGTTAAGATTGACAGCAAAGGCACCTGAGGGAACTTTCTGGGGTGATGGAAATGTTTTCTATCTTGATTGTGTTGGTGGTTACACCTGTGTATGCATTTGTCACAACTCATCTGTTTACTTAAAACAGGTGCATTTTAGGGTAAGTTGTATCTTGATAAAATTGCTTTAAAATTACAAGAAATTATATCTAAGCACTTGAATGCCATTAGTTTGCATTCCTGTCTTGTGTTAGAGAAAGAATTGGTAGGTCAAATATAATATGTGTTTCATCAGGATCTTACAATTCTGATTGCTAATAGGCTAGATCTTAAATGTTCTCACCATGAAAAAGAAATGATACTTATATGAAGTGACAGGGGTGTTAGCTAACACTACCGTGGTAATTATATTGCAGTATGTAAATGTATCAAATCTGTTGTACACCTTAAATTTATACAATGTTATATGTCAACTATATCTTAATTAAAAAAAAATCTTACTACTTTGAGCAGGTCTTGAAAATACTGAGTATAATCTTTGAATTGCTCTAAAGAATGACATTGGTATCAGCCAGTTGAGGCCGAATCTTCTAGTAATAAATTAAATTGTGTACCAAGAATACTTGTGGATTCTGGCTGCATACCCTTTCCTTCACTCACCATGTTAGCATCTTTATCATAGGCTTACCCTCAACAATTTTTAAAATCAATGCCTGAAACTTAAGGTGATTCTTTTCAGTTCTTTATTAAATCAAAATCTGTATGTTTTAGAAGAGCCGTGACATGAATCTAATATCATTAATTTCAATTTGTTTTCCTGTTGTTCCACATGACTTTTATACCTGCTACAAAATAGTTGTATTGAACAATATTATTTAATATTATAATGTTTATATTATTTAAAATTTTAAAAATAAAATGTCTTCCCTCTTTATTCCTCATTAAGTTCAAAATTTCATGTTGAATTCTTCATCCTGCAGAGCTATCATTTGTCCCGTTATTTAGAGAATAATTTTGCAAGTTCTGCTATTGTAGCAGCAAATGTCAGAATCATTTTAACTAAATCTAAATATTTTCCATTGTGGTCTATAACTATTGTGCTTTTAGTCCCATTTAAATTATCATTCATTATATTTGAGTAAATATTAGACATACAACACTATTCTTCAGAACATCAAGCCAATATTCAATATCACTTGATTTTTTGGATACTATGGAAATCTTGCCATATTTTTAAGTTTTGTTTTTAGTTCTAGGAATTTCAAAATTTTTTTCCCACTGTTTTCAATAAAAAAATTTGGCAGACTTTCTCTTTAAGTTTTTCTACTTCTTTATTCCTTTTATCTTTTTCTTTTCTGAATTTCACTTTCTATTTCTATCATGATCACAACTTTTATTCATTCTCAATGATCTAAAGGATTGAAAATAAAATGTAATTGTATTTAATGTATATATAATTTGAATATTCTCATTAATCAATGTAAAAGTAAAAACATATTCTTCATATGTTGTTTTAAAAAGTTATCTTTTGTAAGATATTTAAATCAAAAGGTGAACTACAAATTATACTTGATGAATATCAAAATTATAAAATATTTAAAGGTAAAATTTCATTTATTTTTTTGAAGTTTTAGTTAGAAATATTTATATATTTTAATGAAAATAAAACTATTAAAAAATCTAACAGTCAATGGCCATCTAGATACCCTTTTATAAGGTTATTATCACTTCACTCATGTTTCTTCTGGACCTGCATATAGTATATACTTTTCTGAGCAATTGAATTGTTTAATTTTACAAAGTGTTCCTTAGCTACTGTGACTATTGTGTTCATTTGTAAATGCCTTTGAAATTATGAATTGGAATGTTAAAAAAGAAGTAAGAGAATGAAGACTCAGCACTACTGGAAAGCAATACTTTGCTATGCAAGAATCGATTGCATTTGTGCTATCTGAATGGAAGGATTTGACAGTTATGTGTCTTTTGTTCTATCTAGGCACTTCCACCCCTCAATTCTCTCTACTCTCAGAAGCAGGGTAGTTTCCAATATTGGCAGCACAAATTCTCACAGCACTTGGACCCGGTTGCTCATTGATTCAGGGACAGAGGGAAAGAGAGGATGGCTTTTCCTGGATCCAGTACAGCGCTGGTCCAGGGACTGGCTGTGTGATAGGTGGCACTGTGCCAGTTCTAAGCCCCGGTCCCCAGTGTGTGTGTACGTGTGTGTGTGTGCATGCACGTGTGCACGCGTGTGTGTGTGTGTGTGTGTGAGTGATGTGTGGGGACCTCTATAGACCCATGGCTGCATCCCTCTCACTGAGGACTAAAGGTGGTCCTGGGCAAGCCAGCCATCGAGGCCTCTTGAGGAGTACGCATGTGGGCTCTGCAGAACACAAGTGTATAGAAACACAGAGAGCAGTAGGGCCCCTTAAAAAACCCCCGATGAGATGATTTCTGAGTTCCTTGGTACCTCGGTGCTCAGCAGAGCTGTCTTTGCTCTGTTGAGTTCTCATCTAACTTGAACCAGAGAAGTTTCATTTTTCATTTTTAATCAGTTTTCTATATTGGATTTTTGCCCATGATTTTGTTAGGAAACAAAAATTTCTTATACTAAAAAAAAAAAAAAAAAAAGTTAGGAAAAGTGATCTGGTCCAATTACCATCCCACACTCCCTTTCTAATTGGGAAGACTGATGCCAGAGAAGGACAGTGATGGTCCAAGTTGACTGTCCAGTGAGCTTCAAGGCCCAGACCAGAAGCCAGGTGCCCAGACTCCCTGCATGTTCCGCTTCTTCCTGCCCCATGGAATCAATCAAGGATGGGATAAACAGCATATTATTGTGTTGATCTCAGAGAAGAATTTTATGATCTGTTCAGTCTCTTCCCAGAGTTGGCCTGGCCCTTAGCGGGCTAAAAGACATTCTGTCCCACCCTTAGGTTTTGGAGGCCATTGCTGAAATCAGAGATCTCATGCTCATATGCGCTCTTGGCCGACTTGTAATTTTTCCATTGCTTATAGAGTATGTGTTGAGAAAACAGCAGGCACCAAGTTTGAGCTCTATCCTATTCCCTTTCTGTCCATCTGTGGGTGTCTTCCTCTCCATCTTCATTCCATATTCATTCAAAATATTTATTAGTACCTGCTGTGGACCAGTTATCACAGTATAGCAGCTCAGGGACACGGTTGGCCTTTGTCTTTCTTTAACCTACTTCTCTGTCTTTGTTTCTTTGTTTCTCATTGTGTCTCTCATCTGCATATGTGTGTGTATCTCTCTGGTTATTTTTGGTCAATATCTCCCTTCTCTCTCTTTTCTTCTTCTTTCCTTCCTTCTCCTTTCCCTCTTCCTCCTCCTTCTCTCGTATCGCTCTACCTTTCTCTATTTTTATTCCCTTATTTCTCACTGCATTTGCTCTCTTTCTTTTTCTGTTTAGCTTCTCTCACTTTTCCATTGTCTTTTGCTTCCTTCTCTGTTTGTTTCTCCTTTGTCTCTTGCTGCATCTCTGTGCTGCCATGTCTGTCTTCTCTCAGATTCTCTTTACAGACTTCGTGTGTGCTTGTGCACAAAGCGGGAGGCTGCAAACGCCTCTTGAATTTCTGCTCTTCACCCAAGTCCATGGGAGGACACTGAAGCCACCCCATTTGTTAAACACATTTCACAAGATTTTCCTCTTCTGATTTTTTGGTTATGTAAACACATTTTGATCCTACTGAAGAGGAGCTTTGGATCTCATTGGGCTTGTGCATTAGAGAAGCAGGGGCCAGATTTTTTTTCAGGTTGTAAGGAGATCTGCCCTAGCTTTAAATACTACATGCTATGAAAATAAGTCACTAGGCCCAGATTTACGAAGGTGGGTTTCATAGAGATGATAATATTTGATCTGGGCCTTGAAGCATGAATAGGAGTTTTCCAGGAAGAAAAGGGTGAAGAGCATTCTTTGTAGAGGAAATGGCACAGAAGAATAAAGCAGTCTGGGAGATTGAGGACATAGTGTGTAAGAGGATGAGGCTGGAAAATTATGTTGGTACCCAAACCTGGGGGCTTTGAATGCTAGAATGAGGAATTTGGCCTTTTTCCTGATGGCCATGTAGGGTCATGGGAGAGTTTTAAGTAGGAGTGTGTCAGAGTTAGTGTGGTAGATGGCAAGGAGGTGTTCAGACTAGAGGCCTGGAGAACAGGGGGGAGATTGAGGCAGTCCTCCGGGTAAGAGAGGATGGGCCATGGTGATAATATTCCTTCTCATTATATCATGCTTTTCCCTAAAATTTGTTTCCATCTACTCTGCTTACATGAGGATTTATATTCATTTAAAAATGTTAATGAACCTGTACTATGTACTCACTTTGTGAGGTGTTGGGGGTATGGAAATGACTAAGACATTATTAAGCTGGAGTCTCAAGGAGCTTACAATTGAGAGGGGATATAGACACATCGACACATTTACAGGCAATTTCTTCATAACCCTTTATGTGCAAGGATAGAGGAAATAACAGGGGGATGTGGTGGCCCAGGGGAGGAAACTAACAGTATGGGAGGAGGCCAGTCAGGGCGGGCTTCCTGGAAGAACTGAAGCTTTAGCTGTTTGAATGGCAGGCCAGAGTTATGTAGAGCCATAGTTTTCCAAGTGTGGTCCCTAGCCTAGAAGCACCAGCATCACCTAGGAAATCGTGAGAAATGCAAATTCTTGGGGCCCATCCCAGACTGAGAGAATCAGAAACTCTGGGTATGGGGACCCAGCCATCTGTGTTTTAACCAGTCTATTGATGTCTGCTGAAGTTTGAGAACCACTGCTCTAGGTAAGGGAGGGAGGAAATTGCCTCAGGCCAAAGGAGTAGGTGAGCAAAAACATTGAGATGGCAGATGGCTGGGTGGGAACATCATTCAGGGGCTGGAGGGCAGGGTCACTGTGTGGATGTACCGAAGAAGAGCCTGGAAGTCTGACTCAGACAGACAATGGAGGGATGTAGACTGTAGGGATGGGAAGCCACATAGCTCAAGAGGAGGTAGGCATGGTCAGATTTCTCTTTAGAGTCAGTGTGAGCTGGGCATATGTAAAGCAGGTACTCCATCAGCATCTGTTGATTGGACCCGGGAAGAGCTAGAATTGTCCCCTTCATCTGATGATGCCTGTGCTCCAGATCAGGGAGGGCAAACAAAGACTCATCTCTCGTGCCAACTCTGATCCATCAGTAGCAGCTGCCTGAGGGCTGTGTTAAGAAGGATCCTGAGTCAAGTCTGGGATGTAAAGAATTGAAGTTTGTGACTAAGTAGCCAAGGTTGTCATGGACATGAGTTGTAGGGGGTGAGGATTTGTTGGTTCATATGCTCCATATTAAATTTGAATTGCTCTTGCCAGATAATTAACACAACGAAAATAAAAACACATGTTTTCCAGAACTCATTTGTACTCAGGAAACCCAACCTTGCTCCCAGTCATTAGCAGCTAGAATCCTAAATTATGGGGAGTAGAGTCACTGAGGGACATGGAATCCTCTCCTCATCATACCCTCCACAACGTAAACTCCTCCTGTTTCTTGACACAATGACTGAATTTCTACCATTATGCTTTTCTTTAGAGTCAGGCAGCTCAGGTCCCTATAGAACTGAAGATGCTGCAGGAGAGGAGGAATCAGTTCATCAAGAACACATCATTCAAGGCAGAGTCAAGTTGGCGACATGGGAAGATGTGGAGTTCATGTCTCCCCACGATTAGGGCACCTGTCGGATGCTGGTGGGGGGGACCTTGACACCCAAGGAGACGGAAGGAACACCCAAACGAACCGGTAGGACATGGGGGGACTGAGGGGAGAGGAGAAATGAAGACCAGACAGGTCCAGTGTCCCTGAGGGGTGGCTTGGAAGGGGGAGGGGTTCCCATGCCAGGAGGGACCCTCAGGGGCTAGGATTGGGGGGAGTGCGCCAAGTGTTTCCCCTGCCCAATCGGCCCGGGAAGTCTGCTGGGCTCTTGGGCCAGGTCCTATGCCCTCAGAGGCCCCCTCCAGGCTGTGTGGGTCCTGGGGCCCTTTCTGTTCTGTTGAGCCTAAGCCCCACCCCTCACACCCCCCAGGGCCTTTTCCAGCCCTATGGGTCCTAAGCATAGGCCCTGCTCCACCACTCAAATCTCGCTCCTGCTTAGGCCCTGCCCTCTACAGCCAAGGCCTTTTCCATCTTTTTTTTTCTTTTTTACCCCCACCCCCCACCCTTTTTTTTTCTTTTCTTCTCCTCTTTTTTACTATTGTAGTTCTGTTTTACCCTCCGCCTATTGTTTCATCTATATTTTTATATTCTTTCTAACATATCTGTTAGTTTGCTAATCTAATTTTATTTTTACTCTTTGTTATTGTTCTCCTTTTTTTTTTTCTTTTTTTGCCACCCCGTGCAGCTTGTGGGATCTTGGTTCATGAGCCAGGGGTCGGGCCGAAGCTCCTGTGGTGGGAGCTCTGAGTCTGAACCACTGGACTAACAGAGAACCTCAGACCCTAGGGAATATTCTTTGGAGTGAGGTCTCCCAGAGGTCCTCATCTCAGCACCAAGACCCAGCTCTACCCAACAGCCTACAAACTCCAGTGTTGGAAAACTCAGGCCAAAGAGCCAGTAAAACAGGAACACATCCCACCCATCAAAAAAAAAAAAAATTAGATGGCAAAAAAATATGTCACAGATGAAGGAGCAAGGTAAAAACCTACCAGACCAAATAAATGAAGAGGGGGACCTTCAAGATGGCAGAGGATTAAGACATGGAGGTCACCTTACTCCCCACAAATACATCAAAAATATATCTACATGTGGAACAGCTCCTATAAAACACCTACTGAATGCTGGCAGAAGACCTCAGACTTCCCAAAGGATGCCCTTAGGCAACCTACATGCAGAGGTGTGGCCAAATACAAAGCTCAACCCCAAGAGCTGTGTGAACAAAGATGAGAAAGGGAAATTTCTCCCAGCAGCCTCAGGAGCAGTGGATTAAATCTCCACAGTCAACTTGATGCACCCTGCATCTGTGGAATACCTGAATAGACAATCATCCCAAAACTGAGGTGGTGGACTTTGGGAGCAACTGTAGACTTGGGGTTTGCTTTCTGCATCTAATTTGTTTCTGGTTTTATGTTTATCTTAGTTTAGTATTTAGAGCTTATTATCATTGGTAGATTTGTTTATTGATTTGGTTGTTTTCTTCCTTTTTTATATATATATATTTTTTTCCTTTTTCTCTTTTTGTGAGTGTGTATGTGTATGCTTCTTTGTGTGATTTTGTCTGTACAGCTTTGACTTGCCATTTGTCCTAGGGTTCTGTCTGTCCATTTTTTTTTTTTTTTTTGTATAGTTTTTAGCACTTGTAATCATTAGTGGATTTTTTTTTTTTTTGGTTTGGTTGCTCTCTTCTTTCTTTTTTTTATTTTTTATTAAAAAAATTTTAATAACATTTAAAATTTTTTTTTATTTTAATAACTTTATTGTATTTATTTTCTTTCTTTCTTTTTCTTTTTCTCCCTTTTCTTCTCAGCTGAGTGGCTGAAATGGTCTTGGTGCTCTGGCCAGGTGTCAGGCCTGAGCCTCTGAGGTGGGAGAGCAGAGTTCAGGACATTGGTCCACAAGAGACCTCCTGGCTCCACATAATATCAAACGGCAAAAGCTCTCCCAGAGATCTCCATCTCAATGCTAAGACCCAGCTCCACTCAACAACCAGCAAGCTACAGTGCTGGACACCCTATGCCAAACATATAGCAAGACAGGAACACAACCCCACCCATTAGCAGAGAGGCTGCCTAAAATCATAATAAGTTCACAGACACCCCAAAACACACCACTGGACACAGTCCTGCCCACCAGAAAGACAAGATCCAGCCTCATCCACCAGAACACAGGCACCAGTCCCCTCCACCAGAAAGCCTACACAACCCATTAAACCAACCTTTGCCACTGGGGGCAGACACCAAAACAACAGGAATTACGAACCTGTAGCCTGAGAAAAGGAGACCCCAAACACAGTAAGTTAAGCAAAATGAGAAGACAGAGAAACACACAGCAGATGAAGAAGCAATGTAAAAACCCACCAGACCAAACAAATGAAGAGGAGATAGGCAGTCTACCTGAAAAAGAATTCAGAGTAATGATAGTAAAGATGATCCAGCATCTTGGAATTGAATGGAGAAAATACAAGAAACGTTTAACAAGGACCTGGAAGAACTAAAGAGCAAACAAATAATGATGAACAACACAATAACTGAAATTAAAAATTCTCTAGAAGGAATCAATAGCAGAATAACGGAGGAAGAAGAACGGATAAGTGACCTGGAAGATAAAATAGTGGAAATAACTACTGCAGAGCAGAATAAACAAAAAAGAATGAAAAGAATTGAGGACACTGTCAGAGACCTCTGGGACAACATTAAACACACCAACATTCGAATTATAAGGGTCCCAGAAGAAGAAGAGGAAAAGAAAGGGACTGAGAAAATATTTGAAGAGATTATAGTTGAAAACTTCCCTAATATGGGAAAGGAAATAGTCAATCAAGTCCAGGAAGCACAGAGAGTCCCATACAGGATAAATCCAAGGAGAAACATGCCAAGACACATTTTAATCAACCTATCAAAAGTTAAATACAAAGACAAACTATTGAAAGAAGCAAGGAAAAAGCAACAAATAACATACAAGGGAATCCCCATAAGGTTAACAGCTGAACTTTCAGCAGAAACTTTGCAAGCCAGAAGGGAGTGGCAGGACATATTTAAAGTGATGAAAGGGAAAAACCTTCAACAGAGATTACTCTACCCAGCAAGGATCTCATTCAGGTTTGACGGAGAAATAAAATCTTTTACAGACAAGCAAAAGCTAAGAGAATTCAGCACCACCAAACCAGCTTTACAACAAATGCTAAAGGAACTTCTCTAGGCAGGAAACGCAAGAGAAGGAAAAGACCTATAATAACAAACCCAGAACAATTAAGAAAATGGTACTAGGAACATACATATTGATAACTACCTTAAGTGTAAATGGATTAAATGCTCCAACCAAAAGACATAGACTGGCTGAAAGCATACAAAAATAAGACCCATATATATGCTGTCTACAAGAGACCCACTTCAGACCTAGGGACATATACAGACTGAAAGTGAGGGGATGGAAAAAGATATTCCATGCAAATGGAAATCAGAAGAAAACTGGAGTAGCAATTCTCATATCAGACAAAATAGACTTTAAAACAAAGACTATTACAAGAGACAAAGAAGGACACTACATAATGATCAAGGGATCACTCCAAGAAGAAGATATAACAATGGTAAATATTTATGCACCCAACATAGGAGTACCTCAATATATAAGGCAAACGCTAACAGCCATAAAAGGGGAAATCGACATGACATAATAATAGTATGGGACTTTAACACCCCACTTTCACCAATGGACAGATCAACCAAAATGAAAATAAATAAGGAAACACAAGCATTAAATGATACATTAAACAAGATGGACTTAATTGATATTTATAGTACATTCCATCCAAAAAAAAAAAAAAAACAGAATACAATTTCTTCTCAAGTGCTCATGGAATATTCTCCAGGATAGATCATATCTTGGGTCACAAATCAAGCTTTGGTAAATTTAAGAAATTTGAAATCATATCAAGTATCTTTTCTGACCACAAGGTTATGAGACTAGATATCAGTTATAGGAAGCAATCTGTAAAAAATACAAACACATGGAGGCTAAACAATATGCTACTAAATAACCAAGAGATCACTGAAGAAATCAAAGAGGAAATCAAAAAATACCTAGAAACAAATCACAATGGAAACACGATGACCCAAAACCTATGGGATGCAGCAAAAGCAGTTCTAAGAGGGAAGTTTATAGCAATACAGTCCTACCTCAAGAAACAAGAAACATCTCAAATAAACAACCTAACCTTACACCTAAAGCAATTAGAGAAAGAAGAACACAAAAACCCCAAAGTTAGCATAAGGAAAGAAATCATAAAGATCAGATCAGAAATAAATGAAAAAGAAATGAAGGAAACGATAGCAAAGATCAATAAAACTAAAAGCTGGTTCTTTGAGAAGATAAACAAAATTGATAAACCTCTAGCCAGACTCATCAAGAAAAAAAGGGAGGCGACTCAAATCAATAGAATTAGAAAGGAGAAAGAAGTAACAACTGAGAGTGCAGAAATACAAAGGATCATAAGAGATTACTACAAGCAGTTATATGCCAATAAAATGGACAACCTGGAAGAAATGGACAAATTCTTAGAAAAGCACAACCTTCTGAGACTGAAACAGGAAGAAATAGAAAATATAAACAGACCAATCACAAGCACTGAAACTGAGACTGTGATTAAAAATCTTCTAACAAACAAAAGCCCAGTTTCAGATGGCTTCACAGGCGAATTGTATCAAACATTTAGAGAAGAGCTAACACCTATCTTTCTCAAACTCTTCCAAATATAGCAGAGGGAGGAACACTCCCAAACTCATTCTACGAGGCCACCATCACCCTGATACCAAAACGAGACAAAGATGTCACAAAAAAAGAAAACTACAGGCCAATATCACTGATGAACATAGATGCAAAAATCCTCAGCAAAATACTAGGAATCAGAATCCAACAGCACATTAAAAGGATCATACACTATGATCAAGTGGGGTTTATCCCACGAATGCAAGTATTCTTCTATATGCAAATCAATCAATGTGATAAGCCATATTAACAAATTGAAGGATAAAAACCATATGATAATCTGAATAGATGCAGAAAAAGCTTTTGACAAAATTCAACGCCCATTTATGATAAAAACCCTCCAGAAAGTAGGCATGGAAGGAACTTACCTCAACATAATAAAGGCCATATATGAGAAACCCACAGGCAGCATCATTCTCAATGGTGAAAAACTGAAACCATTTCCACTAAGGTCAGGAACAAGACAAGGTTGCCCACTCTCACTACTATTATTCAACATAGTTTTGGAAGTCCTAGCCACAGCAATCAGAGAAGAAAAAGAAATATGAGGAATCCAAATCGGAAAAGAAGAAGTAAAACTGTCACTGTTTGCAGATGACATGATACTATACATAGAGAATCCTAAAGATGCTACCAGAAAACTACTAGAGCTAATCAATGAATTTGGTAAAGTAGCAGGATACAAAATTAATGCACAGAAATCTCTTGCATTCCTATACACTAATGATGAAAAATCTGAAAGAGAAATTAAGGAAACACTCCCATTTACCATTGCAACTAAAAGAATAAAATACCTAGGAATAAGCCTACCTAAAGAGACAAAAGACCTGTATGCAGAAAACTATAAGACACTAATGAAAGAAATTAAAGATGATACAAACAGATGGAGAGATATACCATTTCTTGGATTGGAAGAATCAACATTGTGAAAATGACTATACTACCCAAAGCAATCTACAGATTCAATGCAATCCCTATCAAAGTATCAATGCCATTTTTATAGAACTAGAACAAAAAATTTCACAGTCTGTATGGAAACACAAAAGACCCCAAATAGCCAAAGCAATCTTGAGACAGAAAAACGGAGCTGGAGGAATCAGGCTCCCTGACTTCAGACTATACTACAAAGTTATAGTAATCAAGACAGTGTGGTATTGGCACAAAAACAGAAATATAGATCAATGGAACAGGATAGAAAGCCCAGAGATAAACCCATGCGCATATGGTCACCTTATCTTTGATAAAGGAGGCAAGAATACACAATGGAGAAAAGACAGCCTCTTCAGTAAGTGGTGCTGGGAAAACTGGACAGCTACATGTAAAAGAATGCAATTAGAACACTTCCTAACACCATACACAAAAATAAACTCAAAATGGATTAAAGACATAAATGTAAGCCCAGACAATATCAACTCTTAGAGGAAAACATAGGCAGAACACTCTATGACATAAATCACAGCAAGTTCCTTTTTGACCCACCTCCTAGAGAAAGGGAAATAAAAACAAAAATAAACAAATGGGACCTAATGAAACTTAAAAGCTTTTGCACAGCAAAGGAAACCATAAAAAAGATGAAAAGACAACCCTCAGAATGGGAGAAAACATTTGCAAACAAAGAAACTGACAAAGGATTAATCTCCAAAATTTATAAGTAGCTCATGCAGCTCAATATCAAGAAAACAAACAACCCAATCCCAAAATGAGTAGAAGACCTAAATAGACATTTCTCCAAAGAAGATGTACAGATTGCCAACAAACACATGAAAGGATGCTCAACATGACTAATCATTAGAGAAATGCAAATCAAAACTACAATGAGGTATCACCTCACAGTGGTCAGAATGGCCATCAAAATATCTACAAACAATAAATGCTGGAGAGGGTGTGGAGAAAAGGGAACCCTCTTGCACTGTTGGTGGGAATGTAAATTGATACAGCCACTATGGAGAAGAGTATGGAAGTTCCTTAAAAATCTAAAAATAGAAGTACCATATGACCCAGCAATCCCACTGCTGGGCATATACCCTGAGAAAACCATAATTCAAAAAGAGTAATGTACCACAATGTTCATTGCAGCTCTATTTACAATAGCCAGGACATGGAAGCAACCTAAGTGTCCATCGACAGATGAACGGATAAAGAGGATGTGGCACATGTATACAGTGGAATATTATTCAGCCATAAAAAGAAATGAAATTGAGTTATTTGTAGTGAGGTGGATGGACCTAGAATCTGTCATACAGAGTGAAGTAAGTCAGAAAGAGAAAAACAAATACCGTATGCTAACACATATATATGGAATCTAAAAACAAACAAACAAAAGGTCTGAAGAACCTAGGGGCAGAACAGGAATAAAGACGCAGACATAGAGAATGGACTTGAGGACACGGGGATTGGGAAGGGTAAGCTGGGACAAAGTGAGAGAGTGGCATGTTCCTATATACACTACCAAATGTAAAATAGATAGCTAGTGGGAAGCAGCCGCATAGCACAGGGAGATCAGCTCGGTGCTTTGTGACCACTTACAGGGGTGGGATAGGGAGGATGGGAGGGAGACGCAAGAGGGAGGAGATATGGGGATATATGTATATGTATAGCTGATTCACTTTGGTATAAAGCAGAAACTAACACACCATTGTAAAGCAATTATACTCCAATAAAGATGTTAGAAAAAAAAAAAAAAAGAACTGTAGTGTTAGCTACATTAAATTTATCTTATAGTCTAGTTTTCAAGAAAATGTTTGCTTAGGAATGTATTTCGTAATAATATAGCTTCTAACCTGAAATGACATGACATTGAAAGACAAAATTTTTAATATTAGATCTTAGATCATGTCCAACTTTTGCAGAGCTTACCTAGTATAAAAACCCAGTATATTTTGATTGAATTTGTTTTACAGTCAGCTTATCTACCCTACTTTTTATTAACAAATGTTGTCAATTTTCAAATTTTTCCTACTTATTATATCTAACAAAACCATAATACATGAGTGGTCACATCAAATCTCATTCTATGCATAGAAAAATAGACTGTGAGCAACTCCTTTGTCTATGCTATATAGTTAACAGATCAATTAATCTTACCTTTCCAAATCAGAATTATATTTGAAATACAATTTCAATAAGCCATTGCTATCAACTTCTTCAACCTTCAAATTCTCTTCTGAAAGAATAACGAGTATCTTCCCTCTTCCTTTTGATTTAATGCACAACTATAGCTTCATTAACCAGTTTCAAAAAGTGAAGATTAATGGGTATTTATCTGATTAAAGAATATAAATATTTATTTTGAATGCAGATTTAATAATGTAATAATCTCTTACAGTGAGTACCATCAAGTTACTTTCATTGAATAATCTATGGTCTGGACTTAAGTTGTTTTTGCCTTCCTTGTTTTTGTTGTTGATGATGCTTTTTAAAATGAACCTTTCAGCAAATTGTAGGTATTTGAATATTGCAATGGTTTCTTTCTTATGTGTGAGTACTCAGAATCTATTACAATGCCTGCTATTTAAAGGGAGTTCAGTACTTGCTCAAGAGATTTTATCAGTGCTTTTGAGAGATATTTCATATAGGTAGCTGCATGTAAATGCTGTATATTTATATCATCAGATTTTGTAGTATCTTAATTTCATAGACTGCATTTGGAAGCTAATTTCAATTATTATTTTTTATTTCCTAAATGATATCCTAAAGTGTGAATGTATGAAAACTACATATTTCCAGAAATGGGAGTTTCCTTGCTTTATCTACTGGAAAATAGAAATTTGTTTTCTGATTTATCGGTGTTGTTGAGAATGGATAAGATATTTGTTTCTTACTTCTTAAGAAAAATGGCATCAAGATTTAACTGTAATAAACCTAATATTCCATATATGACCTCCTTATAAGATCCATTACAATGAAATACACAATGATTTAATAAGTATATATTTAAAATTTAAAATATCAGATATATTTGTTAATACTTGAAAAAAAGGAATTCAAATTTATTTCTATGTTCTAGTACCTTCTTATATATTATCTCATAGCAAACTTGTACTTAAAAATATTAATTCAATTTTACAGTTTAGACGGTATACTTACCTTGGTTCCACTTGTTTGAAATCTGGATTTGAATTGTCATCTTTTCAGTTGTAAAATATACTTTTTCTTCACCACATAAAAAAAATAAAATAAAATAAAAAATGGGTGAAAGACCTAAATAGACATTTCACCAAAGAAGACATACAGATGGCCAAGAGGCACATGAAAAGCTGCTCAACATCACTAATTATTAGAGAAATGCAAATCAAAACTACAGTGAGGTATCACTGCACACCAGTCAGAATGGCCATTATCAAAAAATCTAGAAACAATAAATGCCGGAAAGGGTGTGGTGAAAAGGCAACCCTCCTGCACTGTTGGTGGGAATGTAAATTGACACAATCACTGTGGAGAACAGTATGGAGGTTCCTTTAAAAACTAAAAATAGAACTACCATATGACCCAGCAATCCCACTACTGGGCATATACCCTGAGAAAACCATAATTCAAAAGGAGACATGAACCACAATGTTCATTGCAGCACTATTTACAATAGCCAGGACATGGAAGCAACCTAAATGTCCATCAACAGATGAATGGATAAAGAAGATGTGGCACATATATACAACGGAATATTACTCAGCCATATAAAGAAACGAAGTTCAGTTATTTGTAGTGAGGTGGATGAACCTAGAGTCTGTCATGCAGAGTGAAGTAAGTCAGAAAGGGAAAAACAAATACTGTATACTAATGCATATATATGGAATCTAAAAAAAAAATGGTACTGATGAACCTAGTGGCATGGCAGGAATAAAAACATAGACATAGAGAATGGACTTGAGGACACAGGAGGGGAGGGGAAAGCTGGGGCGAAGTGAGAGTAGCATCGACATATATACACTACAAATGTAAAATAGATAGCTAGTGGGAAGCAGCAGCATAGCACAGGGAGATCAGCTTGGTGCTTTGCGACAACGTAGAGGGGTGGGATAGGGAGGGTGGGAGGGAGGCTCAAGAGGGAGGGGATATGGGGACATATGTATGCATATGGCTGATTCACTTTGCTGTACAACAGAAACTAACATAGCATTGTGAAGCAATTATACTCCAATAAAGATAGTATTTTTTGTAAGAAAAAAAAAAGAACACGTCATTCAGCTAATGACATCAGTTGGTTACCTGACACATGCAGGACCCATAGCTTAGGAGGGGAAGGACATACACTGCTAAGTAGGAAAATGCAATATATTTTTTAAGTACCCATGCTTTAGTAGTTTCAACTGTTTTAAATGGAAAGTTTCCTCAAATATTTGATGTCATCGTCCTTTGAAAATAGTATACAGAAGATAATTAATCATTAACTGCCCCTCCTTTTTGTTTTTGGATGGCCCACTATCAGGAATATTATTTTTTACCGTGTCCTTCTTCCAGATGCACGGAGGGCCCATGGTGTCAGCACTGAAGCTCCCAGGCCTCAGTACTTCTTTGAATATCTGTATTTTTAAACTCTTCTTTCTCTTGCCTTTTTCCTCACTTTCTACTTGCCTTCATCCATTGGTGTCAGTGTTTCTGCCTTAAGGAAAATGCAGTATTAAAGAAAGCTTTTCCATCCCAGTAGCCCTCACGTCACAGGATTCTGAATGGGTGCCAGCTGGGAGGCTGGGAGCACAGCCCCAAAAGCCCTTCTCTGGTGCAAAATGGGTTTGAAGAC
Organism: Balaenoptera acutorostrata; assembly: GCF_949987535.1. NCBI lineage: Eukaryota > Metazoa > Chordata > Mammalia > Artiodactyla > Balaenopteridae > Balaenoptera > Balaenoptera acutorostrata. Next base: position 47,027,603 of record NC_080064.1, read on the forward strand.
TTGCATTTCATCTTTAAAATGTATGCAATCAAATAGTATTTAAATTAGTTACCAGTAAGTGAAAAGGATGCCAGGTAGATGTCCAGTGTTTATCCTGTAACTTTGCACAGACCTTCCCCCCCAACCAACCGCTCGGAAGTACACTGCTGTGTCCTGGAGTATGTGCGTGTCACAGGTGGGAGACATGGCTGTGGGAATGAGCAAGGGAAGCCTGTTGGACCAGCTGTGTGACCCTGGGTAAATAAGCTCACCTTTCTGAGTTTGGTTTCCTCATATGTATGTAGGAGAAAATAGAGGACAGGAAGAAATAAAATAAATGAAAGGGTGTAGCACAGTCCTTGACACACATTAGGCCCTCAGTAGATTTTAGTTAAATCCCTACATCAAGGAACCTGAGTCATGTTTACCACAGTATGAATTAATTAGTCTTAACACACAATTAGCCAGGGGAGAATTGGACTGTCGAAGGGTCGATTTGGATTTTGGATAATCTCTGCCATTTACCCTCACTGTAAATTGCTGGGATCTTGCTGTGAGAATACAGAGGAAGGAGGGGTTCATTCCTACTGGGGAATCCTGGATGGTTCCAAGGAGATGACACTGGAGCTGGATTTTGCAGAGTGGGTAAATGTTCAACAGGCTCATTGTACGGTCAGGCCACACAGGATGGCTGTTCTCTTGCTCTCTGCCTCACCAGTGCCTGCCTCACCGACACCCTACTCACCTGACTGACCTTCCTACATACTTGTCCCCCCTCCAGCTGGTGATTCTTCTAATCTTCAGATCAGAACATTTCCACCCTGAGTGCTTGTCAAAGGGACAGTGAGGGGCGTGCCCTTCTGCTAGTTTCCCTGGTAACTAATGAGCCCACCTGATATCAATTCCCCTATAACTGGTAACCTCCCCCCTTCCTCCGCCCCCCCGGGAGTGAAGACTGCCGCCATGTCCTGCCTGCCATCCACTGCGCTCGGTAGGGTGTCGCTCCAGGACCTTGCTTCAGACAGGTAAGCTCCCCCATCCATTAAACCACTGATGTCTCTGTCTCCGACTCCAGGCTCTTTCTTCGGTCTCAAGGATGAGCAAGTACAGGGCTTGCAGACCTGTGGGGTGCAGCCCAACACTCATGAGTGGTGAACAATGAAATTTAGTACTGGACACATGGATTTGAGTGTGAGCCTGGAGGGCCTAGTCTATGTTAAGAAGTTTAATTTTTATTCAGTTGGCCATAGGGAGCTGTTGAAGACTTTGGAGCGCAGAGGAGTGAGGTGAGGACTACAAGTGAGAAAGATCATTAGAATATAAGCCTCCTGAGGACAGATCCTCCCGTACCCCATGTGATTCCTGCTGTATCCCCTGTGCCTACAACAGTATCTGGCACAGTTAAGTGTCCAATAGCTGATATTTGAGTGAATGAGTGATGCAATCACTCTGGCAGCAGGTGTTTGGGATAGATTGGGGAGGGCCCAGAGGCAGGAGAACCCGTTCAGAGGCCACAACTGCTGGTCCAAAGGGGTTGGCAGTGTGACGGGTGCAGGAACAGTTGCAGGAGACTCTGGGAACATCTCCCTTCTGCCCTCAGCACCTCCTGTGACGCACTGACCACTCTCTGAATTCAGGGAACACTTCAGGGCAGCATAATCCATCCTGACAGCCCTGGCCACATGTTCCTCCAGAGCCTCTGTTCCTTTCTGCTCCCCGTTCAGATTGGAACACAGTCCGGGCACGCTCTAGAGAGGAAATAGTTATTTGCATCTGAACATGAAACAGCACTTTCTGAAGCTGCGAGCCGGACCCAGCTGGTGCGAGCTGGGCTTGCTCACAATTGCAACCAGCTTGTTTTAATTTGGGGCTGGAGGATTGGGGTGGGACTCCATGTGCCAGCTTCCCAGCAGGAAGACACTCATATACACACAAACACACACGCAAATGCAACAGGCCTGCAGTCCTGGCCAGCTTGGCTGAGGAGAGACTTCCTAGGGGAAAGGAGAGGAAGGAAGGGAAAGGGTTATGCAAATGCATTCTTCTCAAGCCCCAGGGGAGCAGCAGCTTTTGGATGTTCGATAGAGCCATTGGGACCCATCAGGAGCGCCCTGCTGGTCCTGGCGCTATCTCACAATGTTGAACACTTACTGTGCACTAAGCGTTTCGTCAGATGCTTTGCTTGAGGGTTTTCTGCAGAAGGCAGGTGGGGGGAATGCTGGAGGAAGAAGTAGGCTGGTTGCCAAGGCCTTATATTGTTTTGAAGAATGATAAATGAAAGTTGAAAAAGTCACCAGGGTTGAGACTTCAAGGAGACTCCTTGGAAACTTGCTGCCCCAAGTGAGACATAGTTTTATCCTGCTGTATAATCCCTGAAAATCAAGGCTGGACACAAATGTAGAAACAAACATAAATGCGAATGGAACTGATTGTTTCTCCCGTTTCTTTCCCTCTTGCTTTTCTCTTGTCCACCCCTCTTTAATCTCCTCTTTGGATGCTAACAGTCCAGACGCTGTCTGCAGAGGTTTGCTTGTCCCCGGGACCTGTCCCCACAGTCCCCGTGGTGGGTATTTGTCCACCAGCACAGAGGCAGGGGACTCTGGAGCCACTGGTGAAACTTCTCAGGCTGCAAATGGACACAGTGATGAGAAAGCCCTCTCATAGGGGAAGTGGGCAGCATGATATTCTGGAAATATCTCGGGCTTTAATATTTTGCAACTATGGATTTTAATCTTAGCTCTACAATGTAGGTAGAGAGCTTAACTTTTCATGCTCAATTTCACCACCAACCCTGTGAGTTGGGTGTAATGATCCCTCACCCAGAGTTGTTGCAGGAATAAACGGAGGTGATGTAACAATGGACTTACCTAACATATAACCATAATAGCTAATACTTAGCTAACATTATTAGGCATGCTTTTCTGACCATTTCAGTGAATTAACTCACTTGACTTTTGCAATAACCTTAAGAAGGACAACAGTTATCCTCAGTTCATAGGCCCAGGGAGGTTACACCATTTGTCCTAGTCAGTGGCAAAGGTGGGATTTGAACATAGGTAGTCTGACTCCAAAGCCAATGCTCATCGCCACTACTCATCGCCACTACTCTACGCTACCTTCTGGCACCATGGTGTGCACAATAAGAGGTGCTCAGTGCTCCTTGTGTCCCCCTCCCCTAACTTCTTCCTTCAAGGAGCCAGGAGTCTTGCGGAAAGTTCTCTGGCAACATTGGAGCAGTTCTCTCTGTTAATTAGGTGTTTCATTTTACCGCCAGCCTTTTGTTTTCCCCCTGGAGATCCGGCAGTGTTTCCAATAAATTGTGTTTCAAGGAAAGAAATAGAAAAAGACAGTGAGTGGCCCCCCCCAGGTTGGAGACTGCAAGGTTTCTTTCGGCAGGGGAGAACAATTGGGCCATTGTCCGCGGTAATAGGACTTCCTGGGGAGGCAGCTGTTGGCCTTGTTCCCCGGTTTTATTTTAGCAATGATCAAATTAGAATCCCTTTTCCTCCCCTTCCCTTTGGTCAGTAGTATATTTTATTCTCACACGGGCCACTCCTTATTCCCACAAAGGAGATTAAAATTTTGGTTCTGGACTTAGCATAGGGTTGTGGCAAGGGCTTGCTTGCATCTAGAGTGGGACTAAATATTTTGCAAAACTTGCCTTTGCAGAACCAAGAGTTTCCTTCTGGTGAGCACGCTGGGATCTTCTTGGACCGCATACCTGCATCTCAGAGAAAAACCTTAGCATTCAACTCTGGATTGATCAGCACTACTTATTTAGGTTTATGATGATCCTGGCCCAGAATGTTCAGTCGTTTTGCCCTCTGGTTGTGCGTTTAACTCCTTCACCAGCTAAGAGCAAAGTGGAGAGTTGGGGGGTGGATATTGGTGGTGGTGGAACTGGGCATGTCTTCAGAGTGACCTGAATTTGAGTTACCATCCTACCACACATCAAATTGTGTGGTGTTGGCCAAGTAGCTTAACTTCTCCACTGCAGACAGTGATCTTCTTCCCCACCTAGTCTACATCCCAATTCCATGGAATGATTGGCACTCTCATGATGGCCCGAACCATTGCGTATGTGGTTCCCTATGGAGTTTCCCTTCTGGCCACTTGATTCACTTTAAACAAATCTTCAAATCTCAGTTCAGACATTGCCTGGTTCATGGTAGGTGTTTAATGTATTTCTTTTTGTAGGAGATATTTGTTATTTTTCTTGGTTTTAATCCTCTTCTTCCTTCTCTGTCTTATCAATCTCTTTAGAAGGCAGAGTTGTCTCCCACTAGAGGAGCTGAAAAGATGAGACAATCTCTTCCACAGTTCCTTGCATCTAGTTTTTGCCAGCCTGACAAAATCACCTAGACTTTATTCAGAAGGGAGGAATTGGGAATACTGAAGATGACTGGTTGCATAGTTGCAAGCTTCCTCATTTCTGCAATGTATTATAAGGGCATAGTTATAGTAAGAGCTTCCTTATTCCACTGCTAAATTCATGCTCCCTTTACCTCATTCAGTACCTTACTTGGTCATGGATCTTTACCTGACTGTGTGACCCTAACCTTCATTGCTAGAAGGTCTAAACCTGTAGTAGATCTGGATGTGTTGGGTTGCTATGGTCTTCCATTAACTTTACCACTAGTCCTGTTAATTCGTGTTGCAGGAGCACCAACCAGCCAGGTGGTAGTGTTGATTTCCAGTTCAATGAGCCATTGTTGTGTTCCCTGGTAGAAACTTTCCTTCCCTGGGAACTAAGACCTCTAAACCAGCAGAACCCCAAATCTGTAGGAATGGGAATAAAATTTTTGTGAATGGGTCATTCGAGTTAATGCTGAAAGAAGCTCCTCCCACTTCTTGCTTCTCACACCCAAGTGTTCCAGCTATGGGAAAATGGTATCAGACATGAACTGGAAGTTCAGAATGGTACCCCAACCCTTCAAGTGTTGTCATCTAGCAAGCACCATAACTGAGTCTTTAATAGGCCATTCAACCATTCTGTCAGACTCTCTGCTTTTGAGTGATTAAGTTCATGATAAAACTCATGGTCATGAGCCCATTGTCTTCCTCTTTTCTTTAAAATGAGTTCCTTGGTGAGAAGCAATGTTGTGTGAGTTTCCATGATATGGAGAATAAGGCATTCTTATGCCTATAGATAGAGGTGTTGTCAGAAACACTGTGGGCAGGGAAGTCAAATCCATATATTCATGTTGGTATCTGTTCTGGTGAGGATAAATCACTGCCCCCCACATGATCAGATCAGGTGGCTGAATGCTGTCCCTGGAAATAATGCCATATCTGAGGGTCAACAATGGTCTCTGCTGTTATGGGTTGGATACATGCATGCGTTCTTTGACCAAAGTTGATCTGGTTATGGCACTACTCACCTCCATTCCTGCAACTGTGACCACCATGTTCATGAGCCCACTGAGCAAACATCAAGGTGGCTAGGGAAAGAAGCTACCTGTCTGCAGAATAGGATACCTTGACCATCTGATTATTGAGTGTTCCTTTGCTATAGATAATATATTTTTTGTGAACATCTACACAGACAAAAATAGCCTCCTGTTCTGTGCTCCTTCTGAGAGATCCACCCTCAGATCTCCTTGGTACTATCCTCTAATCTTGTTCTTTCCAAGATCTTACCTACCTGGCCATCTTAATCACCCTGGGCTGCCTCGGTAGGCCCCTAATAACATGGTGTAAGCTCTGCAACTTGGTGGGAGGGACATCTACTTTGGCTATTCAGATGCCACTTAGTTTAGGATCTAATTAATGGAGAACCTGGAGGTAAAGAACAGAAAGGAGTGATTCTTATCCTTCTCCCTACCAGTTGAGTTTCCCATCCTAGCACTTGGGTTTTCAGAAAAGGCAGAAGGCCAAGCAGAAGGAAAGCTCCAGGCAGCTCAACAGGAGGAGAGGTGAGTCATTTATTTCTTGAGGAATTAGGTTCAGTAATGTCTCATTAATCTGGCTTCATCAGGAAATGAGCTGTGTCACCTAAGTCAATTTTCCAATAACCCTTTCATGTGCCAAATTTTGATTTAATACTTTTGAATGGAAGTCTTTCTAAACCAATTTCATGCTTCTCTGCCTGTTTCAGTGGAGGATCCTGCCCATTTGCTAACCTTTTCTTGAGGACATCAGGACCGTTAATTTACCAGGTTATAGTTTAGGAAAAATAAGGGGCTATTTGCCCAATGATGAATTTCCCCATCCTTGTTGTGAATTTTGAGTTATTCTGTCTACTGTAATAATTTCATTCATTTTTAGGGACTATATGACAAGATAGATAAGAAAGGGTTCTAGAGTCAGAGCTGAGTTTGAAGTTTAGCTCTGCTGTTTATGGCCTCTGGGCTCCAGGGTCCTCATATGCAATACAGGTATAACTACCTTGGCTCTGATCATGTATCTAGAAATTTCTACCCCTCAGTATCATGGTGAGGGTCGAATACACAACAAAAGGGAAGGCCCAATGTTGTGAAAGCGCCTAACACATTGTAGTTGCTTAATAATAAACATTACTTCCCAGGGAGTGGGTTTGCTTCTTGCTCTGCAATTTTCTTACCATCTCAACTTGCTATATCTAGACTACAGAGGGTCACCTATGAGCTTCAAGGGCCTAGCACAAAGTTGGGCACAGTGTAGGGGTTGGGACATGTCTTTCTCTTCACCACAAAGAAGAACGCCAGCTCCTTAGGGGAAGTGAAGTTTCTCCTTGTGTAAGTTCTACAACCAGGTTTGCATGTGAAGGTCCTGGGACATGTAGGAATTCTGTAGACTTTGGCTCTTTAAGTTTTTGGAATGCAACAGTCAAGCTCTACCTCCAACACCCTCCCCAAGGTTTTCTGTTTAAGAAGAAGTACAAATGTATCACTGCTCAACACTTAGCGAAAAAGGAGAAAGAAGTCTCTTACTAAACTATTCACAAGCTCCCAGAGCTGTAAATAAAAACCTTGGAAATTTCCCATTCTATGTTCTCCCTCCACTACACACACACACACACACACACACACACACACAGCCTTTCCCTCAGAACCATTCTGCCCTTCATGCAATTGATAAGGCATGAACAGCAAGTGGGAAATTGGGAGTGAGGAGTATTCCAGTTACATTGCTTTTTAAATTTTAAGTTCCTAGAGCCAAGACCAAAGCCATGTATTGACAAGGGTAGGGCACACCTCTGACAGCAACCTCCTGCCAGGCTTCTGGAATGCTGATTCATCTTCTTGTGCAATGAAGACATCTCCAGAGAGAAAGGAAGGGGAGGGAAGGGAAGCGAAGGAGAGCTCTCGCTTATAAGCACTTAGTATGTGTCAGGCTGTATAGATGCTGTTTCATTTAACGCTGACAGTCATCCTGTGGGGTAGATATTATCATCCACTTCTTGCAGACTGCGTGAACAGTTTGAGAATTTGAATAATTTTTCCAAGTTACAACAGCTGATATATGAAGAATTTTATTTGGCAGGTGCTACAATATTAGGGTAGTCATATACCCTGAGATGCTCTCTCCAAATATCCCACCCCATCCCCTTCCCCAGAAGGCTAGAAAAAGGAGAGAAATATGGAAACTCTGATGTAAGCTATTTAAAAATTTTTGGATGGAATCTCAAGCTTGGTATCCCAGAGTACAGGAATGACAGTTGTCATCTTTTCAAATATAGAGCACTTTACCATTTACAAAGATTTGTCCCCCTCCTCCCTTTCCCTCTCTCCTCCTTTCTTCGATAAAAGCTCCATGCTGTATCTATCCCATGAGCTGTGTGGCTCTGGTTTTATCTTTAAAATGAGCATAATGACTTGTGCACCACGCATGAGAAGGTGTTTAGGAGAACAAGTAAGACATTAGCTCTGGTCCCTTTTTTATGTGCTCTTTTGGCACCTGCAGTTTAGTAAAGTTATAATTAATAACACACAGTTACACAAATAGTTATTCATCTGTCTCTCCTGTGGAGATCTCCTAGGTCTTGCTTACCACTCCATCTCCAGCTTTTATTTTATAGGGACCTTAGCTGCACAACTAGGACTTGAATCTGTGTATAAGGATTGCTGCCAGGAGGTGGGTGGAAAATGGAAACAGTACTTTTAAAACGATAAAAAACTGAAAAGTATACATTGTTTGAATTCAACTGTATGATGCTAATGAAGGTCTGTGAACCCAGGTTGCAAAGCCGATGCAGGCTGCCCGGGGAAGGCTGCCCACACCTGTTCTAGTGGGCGGGGTTGGGAAGATTTGATGCTGACTCAACAGTCCTTAGTTTGGCTGGTAGTGCAGGGGAGTGTAAATAGCATGGTGCTTGGAGCCTGGAAGTCACAGGAACCATTCCCTCAAGTTTTGTCTCATTGGCAGATTTCACTGGAATGCTTTCTCTTTTCTCCATGTGACTAGCAACACTGAGAAACCTCGCTCTGAAGGAAATCACTGGCGGTCAGAGGGCTTTGTCATTGGCCCTTCCCATCCAAAAAATTGTCTGATTAGCCTTCATCAGGCTGTGATGGCCACAGCTCTCTATGGACAAGCAGAGAAAATGCCCACTGGATGATTCTGAGGAGGCTAGGTTGACGGTCTAGCTAGATTTTGCCAAGGAATCTGGCAAATTCTCTTAGGATGTCTGTACAACATCTGTGGAATGCTCTTGATCTGGTAATTTAGCATCTCAGCTCCAGTAGGAAATGAGGCTAGTTTGGTGTGATTCCCTTTGTTGGATCGTCTTCCTTTTTATGCCACAGATACTGGCATGAGAATCTCCCCTTTAAGTATTCTGGGGATTGTTTGCAGATAATTTAGTCACTAACATGTATTAAGCACCTGATCAGAGCCAGGCAATAGGTTGCTCCCATTATCTAACTTAATGCTCCCAATGATCCTCCCCGGTGGGCCCTGGTCTTGCTCCCATTATGAAGATGAGAAAATAGAGACTTAGAAATGTTTCAAGAGGTGTCAAGGTAACACATGCACCTTCTAGCGTTTGGCATTTATGTGGAAGATCCAGAGATGAAAGCTGTCCTCCTGGAAGAGTGAGGGAAAGGAAACTAGTGTTTCTTAGCAATCATGTGCTGCACACCTGCTGAGTGTTTGACAAACTTCATTGTGTTGAAAGTTCACAGCACACCTAGGAGGCGGCACTGTTAGTGTCTCCATTTTAGAGAGGAGAACCTGAAGCCGAGTGGTGAAGGAACTCGCCCGTTGTCAAGGAGCTAGTGAGCGGGGGCAAGTTTGGAGCTCTGGTTGTGTGCGGCAAAGCTTGTCCTTCTAGTCACTATGTAGAGCTGCCCCACAGCAAGTGTACAAGCTGGGGTACCCGACTGAGGACCAGGGATGCTGGCGAACCTGGGAGACTGCAGGATGCAGGGTGGTGTGGCAGCCCAGGAACCCTGGGTGTCACGACCAGTCAGTGTCTGCAAGCTTCCTCCTATTGTCCCCCTGCTGCTTCGGAGCTTTCAATTTTGTGTTCCTTCTCAGCTAAAAATAAGGTTTTGTTTGCACATAGGGGGAAGGACCTGGGACCCCCCTGAGAAAATCCACAGAGGAAACAGGACACAGAGAGGACTGCAAAGGCAGGAACGTCACTCCTCAGCTCTGAGAGGCTGGAAGCACGGAGCGGGGAATGGCACTTCCCCTGTGTTTTTATGTTTAGCTGGGGTTTAATTAATAACCGGCAAACAAGTCTATAATTAACTCGATTTTCCTTTTGGCCAGCCGAGGGAATCATCATAAAGCTCCTTTTTAAGTCCACGGTGTTGCTGGAAGGGTGGGAGGGAAATTGGGCTTTCCAGCACTGCTTGCCCAATAATGAGGGCCCTACATCGCATTCCTGGCTCCCTCCCCCTGCAAACTGTATTATCTGTACCAGATGTTGCATTAAAAGAAGAATTACTATACTTCAGGGCTCAAATTATATGTGCCTGATTTATTGCCCGGCCTCAGTTTTAAATGCTACCTTGCAGAACGCTGATAAATGATAGCTGATTATTTTGTGGAGTGCCGAGGTTGATGAAGATCTCAAGGGTAGGAAGGGGTTAACTCCTTCCAGGCTGGGACCGTTTGGCTGGCCATTTCACTCTCCTTCTGAACGTTTCAAATCTCCCCACACCACCCAACCGAACATATACCATTTTGGTTGTTCTTATTTTTCATCTCTAAAATGACATGCTCAAGACTCTTGGCTCCTGAGGCACCGTGTACATCAAAGATGAAGTACCAAATTTTAAGCATGGCTTTCAAGACCTGCCTCCAGCTTCCCTTTCCAGCCTCCCATTACTATATGCCTCTTCCCACGTGCTCTGCCCCGAAGTCCTGAACAATCTGGCCGATGCCTGCCTCACCAGCCTCATTTCTTGCCCCACTGCCACCCCGGCCTTCTTCCAGTTCCTTGAATGTCCTGACTCCTTCGTGCAGCAGGAACTTTGCATGTGCTTCTCCCTCTACCTGGAACTCTTTCCCCTCCATCCTTTGTTTGGGCACCATCTATCTCATCTCAGCACGAATGTCACCGTATGACCCCCGAAATTTATTAGATATCCCTTTCGATTCAGTCTCATGGTACCGTGTACATTTCCGTTCTAGCACTTTCCATAATGTATACTCATTTATCGATTTGTGTGATTATTTGCCTATTTCCTCTACTGCATTATGAGCACCAAAAGGCCAGGGACTGCATCTGTTTATCACTGTAATTCCAGAGCCTAATACAGAGCCAGGCACAGATGCACAACATGTTTTAATTGAATGAATGTCTAGGGGAATAGTCAAGCCGCCTGCCCATCCCATTCCTCACCCTGCTCATCATCCTCCGTTTGGTTATTTCTGCTTCCAAAAGAATATCTTCACCTCTTTCTGGAACCACCTTGCCCTTCATAAAATCTCCATCACTAGTTTTGTGTCACCTTGGGCAAGTTACTTGACCTCCCTGGGCCTCAGTTTCCCTCATACGCAACATGGGTGTAACAATAGACTAGCCATACCCGGTGGTTGTGCAGATTAAATGAGTCAGTGTATGAAGGCACTCCTGGCTCATGGAAGGTACCATGTAAAATGTTTAAAGGTTAGTGTTTTCTTGGTGAATATACATGTCCTCTAACGTGACTTTAACTTGGGCCTTTGCTCTGGCTCTGCTTCCTCTAGCCACACCCTTTGGCTTTGACTCTGCCTTCCTCAGCATTCCTGGCCTCAGAGAGGGCATAGCTCAACCAAAGGGGCAACTGACCCACACTTGGGGAAGCTGCTCAAAGGAGTGGACGCCTGGTTCTTAGAAAATAGAGAAGATTTTGCCAGGTGCCGAACTGAGACAGAATATTCCAGGAAGAGGGAAAAACATGAAGAAAGCCCAGAGAAGCTGGAGAGCAAGGTGTTTGGGGACCACAGCTCACCAGGGTCCAGTGTGGTTGGAGTACAGAGTGCAGCTGGGTGCAGACGCAGAGGATCCCAGGCCTCAGAGGACTTTGCGTGTCATGCTAAGGAGTTCGAGTGTGCCCTGTAGCTTAGGAGCAGCAATTGACATTTTTGGGAGAAGAGAATGCCCTGGTCATCTCCAGATGCCATAAGAGGGCAATCTGGGCAGCAGGGGTCATGGTCATGTTAGACAGGAAGGGGAGCAGTGAATGCTTCAACTACATCCAACCCTGCTCAGTGTCTGCAGAGATGGGTCTGGGTTCCACATGGACCCCCGGGAGTCACCAACCTTTTTAAACCAAGGGTTTTAAAGATGTGCCAGTGCCCCAGGCATGGATGGAGCTTCCTTCCCCTCAATTCAATTCAGGTCGAATAGGTCCCAGGGGGAGCTGCAGATTCATGAGTGAGCAAGCAAATGGAGAGGAAAGAAGGTAGCTTTTGTTGAGGTTTGTCAAGTTTGTGAAGCTCTATAAGGAACCTTGCACATGCCTGGAATGAACATTTTCTCCTTCAATCTTCCCAACAATCCTGAGATGTAGGTATTGTGAACTCAGTGTTTATAGATGAGAAATCTGAGGCCTAGAGAGGCTTAGAAAATTTGTCCAGCTAGTACTGACAGAGTTTTAGATTGTTTACTCCCAGACTCTTGTCATTGCTACTTTACCTGGCTGTTTGCTTTACACAACAGCCAAGTAGAGTGATCCTTTGATACCTGTGTTATTGCTCTACTAAACTGTAAGCCTGTTCAGTGCCCACTACTGGGCATTTCACACATTAAGTTCTCAATCTGTGTTTGCTGATTGGCCCAGTATCCTCTAAACCTACAATGACTCCATCAGTCACTAGAGGGCATGATGGATATGCAATGTGGAGTGAAATTAAGAGTTACAGATGATTTAATTACTCAGCTAAATCCTCTTCCATCCATTCTTCCTTTCTTCTACGTATAGATCATTAACTTGTTCACAAAAAAATTATGAAATGCCTCAGATGTACAGTGTACTAGGCTAGGGACATAGGGGTTAAAACCTTCAAATTTCTCATTGTTGCTGGCAACTATGGAGGAAAGACCACCATGGGTTTAAATCATAAGAACCCATAGACAGCCCTTCATTCAGTCTTGGAGGCAAGGAAAACTTCTCTGAGAAGGTGATATCTGAGCTGGGTTTAAAAATGAGTTGAAATTTGCTAAGTGTAGAAGTGAGAGAGAAAGGTAGTCTAGGAGAGGAGTCAGTGTAAGCAAAGGCCCAGAAAAAGAAGTGACAAGGTCTGGAGTCTACAAACAGATTGGGATGGAGAGATGTAACGGAAGCCTGGAGGTGGGGCTGGAGACATGGGCCGTGAATGGCATCCTGAGGGCTGTTGGACTAGCTGTGAGGTCTTCAGCAGAGTCCATGAAAGGTTTTAAGTGAGTTGGAGGTGAGAGAGAGAAGGGATTCTTTTTATGGTCTGTTTTGTCTTTTAGAAAGATCACTTTGGTTGCAAAGTAGAAAATAAAAAACTGAGGATAAGAACAGTTTGAAGACTATATTAATCCAGACAAGAGATGATGGTGGCCTGAATTAAGGCAGCAGATATGAGGTGGGGAGAATTGGATGGATTTTAAGATTTAAACACATTTTAAGGAAGTAGGATTGATAGAGCTTGTTGACTGTTAGAGATGAAGGAACCGATGATGATTCTCAGGTTTCTGGTTTGAGGGCCTAAATGGATGGAGGTGACATTCACAGGGGTGGAGAACATGGAAGGGAGGAGTGGAGTTTGGAGGAAGATGACAAGTACAATTTTAAACATGCTGTGAACTGCCTCTGGTACATCCGGGTGAAGATGTCCAGCAAGCAGCTCCATGCATGTGTTTGGTGCTTAGAGAAGGCTCTGGGTTGGAGAGACAGATTTTTGGAGGTATAAGCATATGGATGGTCTTTAGAGACATAGATTGGAATGAGTTCAAGCAGGATTAGTGTTTGAGGAAAGAAGAACTGAGAGTTGGAGGAGGAACCTCAGCAGTAAAGGATCAAGATCTGAAAGGGTGGGAGAAATCTCTAGGACAATTACATCATTGAATCCAGGGGGAAAACCTTTAGGAAGGTTTGGTTAACAGTGGCAAAAGCTGCAGAGGTCAGGAAAAAGGACTAAGAGGTATCTACTGGTTTCAGCAAACAATATGGGAAGGGCAGTTTCTATGAAATGGTGGGTGTAGAAACCAAGATTCAGTGACTTGAGGAGTGATTCAGAGGTGAAGAAGTGAAGGCAGTGAGTGAAGATGCTATTATGGGAATCTTGGGTGTGAAGGAAAAGAAGGAAGTTAGGAAGTGACTCTCTAGGAATATGGAATCAAGCGGGGGTGGTTAAACTTAATAGAGAATCTTGACCACATTTATGAAATCACAGTGAGTCAAGAGGAAGAGGCTGAAGACAGAAGATGGAGAGCAGACGTAAAGAAACTTATGGGTGGCAGGTAGATTGCAGTGGACGGAGGTGACATTGGCCTGATGGAGGCCTTTTCATCCCAAGAAAATGCAAAACGTGACTGTAAACCAGAACAAGATGAGAGAATTCCCTCAGCCACCCCTGTCTGAAGCTGAAAATTAGTCGTGTAATTCTGTTGCAAGTCTTTGTAGTTGTTTTGTCCACACATCTATCCATTCATTTAGTTTCTAATCACCTCCCACACTGGAATCTACCCATTCACTGGTCTGTCTGTGACCCATCCACCTTGGCAGAGCTAGCTTCCATCCCTATGTGTAAGACCAATCATTCTGAGTTTATTATTTTTGTTCTCTTTGTAAAGTCCCCAGGTAAAGATCCTTTCCAGGTATTGTTAGGGATTGAATAAATGAATCAATAAATGAATACATGAATGAATACCTACTCCATATCTCTTTCAACCAACCATGACATATATTTATTAAGCAACTACTATGTGCAAGGCAATGTGCAGGTGCTCAGGCCACAATAATGAACTAAATGGAGCTCATAGAGCTTATTGCTGGTTAGAGATACAGATCTGATAATAGGTGATCACACTACAAATGCATTTTGAGGGAAGGGGCATAATCTATACACAGGGGGCTGGAGATGGCTTCCTGGAGTGGGTGACTAACCAGAAACTGAACTTTCCAGGTTAATCCATGTTGACTACTATAGTCTGTTGTTATATGAATAGAAAATCAGAGTATTTCTATTGGAATCTGCTATACTTATGAATGTATGAATGAACAAATGAATGATTGAATGAATAAATGTTTTTTCCAGCCTATTAACAATATTTATAGTCATCTATCTTTGAACTCTTGCTTCCCAGAAAGTGTCAGCCTCCAGTAACCAGCTGTCCACTGTCAGGGGATTTTGTAAATAGTGAAATGTTATAATTCCAGTCTGTTCTTTTCTAATATCCGTACTTTTCTGGGGAAGAACTGTATGTTTCTTCTCATCTGACTATAATAAGTATTTAAAGCAAGGCACTTGAACTTTGGATGTGGGGGGCCTTTCTTTGGTTGAAGAAGCCAGCTTCTCCTCCAGGCTGAAGGTCATTTAATTGACCTGAAGGCTTGTGTGAGCCCTATGAAAATAATTGTTGATGGAGGATGGCTTTGCTCAGAAATTGTGGAAATGACTGGGAGAGATAGACAGTTTTAGCCACTCGGCCCTGGTGTTTCAGACAGGCCACCCAGAAATCAATCCCCAGCAGAGAACACTCTTCTACTTTTGCAACTCTTCAGAGGAAGAAGAATCTACAGCTTTAACACACATCCATCATGGTGATTAGAAACGATAAAATCAAGAAATGCTCTGGGATAGATTGGTACATGTCTTGCGGATCTACAAGTACAGCTTTGCTAATAAAAATAATACTGGCTCCTGTTGATGGTGTCTACCATGTGTCAGCCTGGTGAGGTGACAGGCCATCTGTGTGTCCCTGTCTCAGGAAGTGAAGAAAAGACAGGGGGCAGTGCTGAATGGGGGATAGAGAAGGACTCAGCCAAGGTCATGTCCCCAGCCTGGCCTCCAGGGCCCTGGAGCTGCAGGGGACATTTTGAAATGCTCTGGTAAGACCCTATCATTCACCATGGGCTGAGCAAGAGAACATATTTTACTCAGCACAGAGAAAAGACTCTAAACAACCAAGAGTTATCAACCAATCAACAAAGGTCTTCTAAAGACTTACTGGGTGCTGTTTGTCAGGGGTAATATATGAGAATTAGAAAACTAGAGAGAAAAAATATTACACAGAAGAACCTTAAGAATAATACTATCTTAAAAAATTAAATACTGCGTTGTACAGTTCAAAATCAGGGACTATGGAGATTCAGAGAAGGTGGTGGTGCTGTAGGGTAAGATGCTTGTGAAAGGCCATGAAAAAGAACAAAATTTTGCCATTTGCAGCAACATGGATGGACTTGGAGGGCATTATGCTAGGTGAAATAAGTTAGACTGAGAAAGACAAATACTATATGATATCACTTATTTGTGGACTCTAAAAAATACAACAAACTAATGAATATAACAAAAAAAGAAGTAGACTCACCGATATGGAGGACAAACTAGTGGTTACCAGTGGGGAGGGGGAAGGGGGAGGGTATTATAGGGTGGGAGAGGGTGGTACAAACTATTGGGTGTAAGATAGGCTCAAGAATGTATTGTACAACACGGGGAAAATAGCCAATATTTTGTAATAACTGTCAGTAGAGTGAAACCTTTAAACATTGTATTAAAAAAAAAAAAGGAAAAAAAAATTCTACCTATCTTCCAAAAAAAAAAAAAAGACTCTGCTCAGGAGTCACTTTTTCTGAAAAGCCTGTCTGACATCTCCTCCTCCCCCAGCCACTGTTTGGGTTCCCAGCCATGTGCTGTCATAATGTGTAATACTTGCCTCCTGGTGTTTACCAGGCTGTTTACTTGCCCATTACAATAAACAGACTTGCTCCATCTAGATGAGTTCCAGGAAGTACAGTATGGTGTTTGGAAGAGGTTGAGCAAATACCTAATTTCCCAGGCTCACTTTCCTTATTTGAAAACCTGGGATAACAATGGTATCTATCTATTTATCTATCTACCTACCTATCTAGCTATAAAATTATCAGTATTACTATGATCTTTTCTATTTGCTCCCAGATCCATTTTTTTTTTAATAAATTTATTTATTTATTTTTGGCTGTGTCGGGTCCTCGCTGCTGCATGCGGGCTTTCTCTAGTTGCAGTGAGCGGGGGCTACTCTTCGTTGCGGTGCGTGGGCTTCTCACTGCGGTGGCCTCTCCTGTCGCAGAGCACGGGCTCTAGGCATGTGGGCTTCAGTAGTTGCGGCACGTGGGCTCAGCAGTTGTGGCTCACGGGCTCTAGAGCACAGGCTCAGTAGTTGTGGCGCACGGGCTTAGCCGCTCTGCGGCATGTGGGATCTTCCTGGACCAGGGATCAAACCCGTGTCCCCTGCATCGGCCGGCGGATTTTCAACCACTGCACCACCAGGGAAGCCCCCAGATCCATTTTTGATTCTCTTTGCCTTGCTCTGGGATAAGGCTGACCGTTATGGACTGCATTACCTGGGCTCCCTTGATGACAGGCTTGGCTCATGGGAGGCCCTGGCAGGAGGTAGAGCAATAGGAAGAGAGAGGCCTGGGGTATTTCTTTGCTGCCTCAGCACCATATTCCTGGCAGTATTTTGTGGTTGACGTCCTGCGTGGGAGCTGGTTTTCATAGCTTCACTAACACTGTCTCTGTCCCTCTAGCCCTTGTGGTGCTAACAGCTCTCTGCTGTTGCCGGTGTCTGGTGGCTCAGGATTCTCATCTGTTCCCTTATCTCTGCCCCTATCTCTGCCTCTGCCTCTTCAACGGTCCTTTTACTAAAGTCTTTTTTGTTCTTTTCTGGACCATCTGTGGTGAACTTGGCTTCCCTGATGGATACAGTTCTCTCAGTACGGCTGTTGTGCGTGGCTGCTAGTGGTCACTCGAGTTTTGTTCTTTTCCTCTTACTGCAATCAGACTGGCTGAGAGTCTGTGGCCAGCTTAAGCCGAAGCCCTCCTACTCCCTGTGAGCCGTTTCTCCAGCCCGATGGGTGGTCCGTGCAGGTGTCTCACACGTACTGATGGTCCCGGCCTCTGTGGTAAAGGAATGTTCCCAGGGCTACCCCAGCTGGTAGAAGTACGGCCCCTTTTTCTAGAGGTTTTCCACCATACCCCCCCAACTCCAATTCTGATCTTCCTGCCACCCGGCTCCTTAGGGGTAATCAAGGCCAAAGAGAGATGCAAACATGTGTCCTTTTTCCTCTTTGGGCCGTGCCTTAGTCTGCTAGGGCAGCCATAACAGAATGTCACAGACTGGATGGTTTAAAGCACAGAAATTTACTTGTCACAGTTTGGGAGGCTGGAAATCTAAGAACAAGGTATCATTCAAGGTATCAATTGGGAGGTTAGGGAAGATGTCTTGGGGTTAAATAAAGAGGACTCACGGGGACTGGGTTGAAGGAGGTGAGTGTGATGAAATGCCCCTGATGTGCATGGGAGTGAAATGCCTATGGGTGTGCATGTAAGCCAAGCACAACTTCTGGGGGCCTGGGTAGGATAATCTGGGGGTATGACAAGCTGGTGGGGGTCCACCTGGGATCAGTCTGGACGTCCTTACCCAGTGGCTCCTGACCTGCTCTGCTCATTGTTCCCTGGGCTGTTCTGGAGGCCAAATCTGTTGTAGATGTTGTTGACTGCCATGTTTGTTGTGTCAGAGCCAGGGCCTGAGTGGGGTAGACCTTCTCTCCTCATTACCTGACTTGAGCAAGCACCATCATTAATGTATGCTTTTCTTAAGAAATGTGTACTTATTTCTAGTTATATAAGCAATAGGTTCATCCTAGAAAATTGGGAACATACAGAAAAATATACAAAGAAAGGAGTTAAAAACAATGTCCTGATATCAAAGAGATCTGATGTCAGAGATTGTGGAGACAGTTAACATTTTGGTGTAACTTCTTCCCATGCATTTTTTTTCTTTGTACGTGTACATTTACGTGTACGTGCATAGAAACATAAATGTTCGTGTGTTTAAGTCATACAACCTGCTTTACATCAAGCTGGCATGAAAAAAATGGGGTGGTATTAGTAGTCATAACTTGTATTTTACTGGCTCCCCCAAACCCTCTTTTGCAAAGGTCTCCTGAATTATTTCTGGGAAGTTCTAAGGAATTTCTCATATGAACTCAGGAACTACTCCTCTGTTTTCTTTACTTTCAGAATTGTGGTCCTTACAAAGATATTCACTCTGGAGGTCTCCAGGTCTCTGACTCCGCCTCGCTTTTGCTGCCAGGGCCCACCTTCAAAGCCTTTTCTAATGGGCACTGTTATGAGTCTTATAGCTGCCATGTACTTTGGCCCCTCCTGGTGTCCTGGAGCCATCCTCCAGGTACAGAGCACAGCTGAGCTCTCCGGAGCCTGTAGGAAACCAAAGCTAACCTGAGATACCTATAGAGGTGGGAGTCTCTGACTCTTTTGGCTTATACTTTGAGGATGCAAACAACCCTGCTTTAGGTCCTATGTAGCAATGTCTGCCAGAGCTTTTTATTGAAAACGGTTGTGATAAATAGGCTTGAAAGATGCCCACCATCAACTCCTTCCCTCCCTGCAAGCACCTGCTGCTCCTCACATCAAGAAGTGAAATCTAGTCCCCAATGCTTTGAATCTGGTCTGGTCCTCGTGACTTACTACCAACAGGATGCGTCCAAAAGCATGTTCTGGGACTTCTGGGACTAGGTGATAACAAAACTTGACACTACCTGGGTCTCTTGGAATGCTCATTCTTGGGTTACTTCTTCCCAGAACCCACCACCATATGATGAGAAGCCATATAGAGGGTCCACATGTAGGTGCTCCAGTTGACAGCCCCGTCTGAGGGCACAGTCTGCACCAACTGCCAGGCATGTGAGTGCGCCATCTTGGATTTCCAAGGAGTCCAGCCTTCAGGTGACTCTAGCTCAACCCACCATTTGACCACAACCACATAGGTGACCCTGAGGGAGAACTGCCCAGTTAGCTCAAGGAACCATGAAGGAAAATGATAAATTGCTGTTTTAAGCCACTAAATTTCGGGGTAGTTTGCTACACAGTCACATAAGCTAAACAGCAGAACCTCTTCTCTCTTAGCTCAGATATATTCTGAGTTCCCCAGGAACTGCGTGACAGACACCCTGCCTTCCCCAGAACAGCCCCTGCGCCAGCCTATGTATGAGGCTTTGTGTCTTGGTTAAACATGTCTGCCCAGCCCTTCCCTCCTGTTGCTGACTACTCTCCCAGGACAATTCCGCTGGACTCATCCCATCTTTCCACCTGCCATTTCCAGACATGCCTCAATCCCAGGGTTACAATATTGCTTAAGCTCTAGCTGGGAACTCTGTACACAAGATGAGGAGTTTACTGTATATACAATTGTATTTATTAAATTCTTTTTGCACTTAGTGTCGTATTGTGGTAACTTTCTAATGTCATTAAAAATTCTGCAGAATTAATATTCTGAATTTATATCGTTAGTCATTCACCTGTTTTTGGAAAATTGCCCCCACCTCTTTTTTGCTGACATTGTAAAAAAGGCTGAGATGAATATCTTTGTCCATACATCTTTACTCAGGTTCTCATCTTAAGGAAATAATTGAGTACTCAGCAGAGGGTATGACTTTTTAAAAATGATGCCTAATGTCAAACCATTTTTCAGAAAGAGTGTACCAAGTTACCCACCGCCAGTCAATTTGATAGGCAGAAATGAGAATAATAATGAGAATAAAAATCTTATTATTTTAATTTGTATTTCTCTGATTCTTGGTGGTGTCAACTGAAAGTTTTTTTTTACTCTTTCACATTTCTGCTGTAATTTTTCTTCTTCTTTAGCCATTATTAATTATCTACTATGTGCCAAGAAATCAGCTTGACCCAAGGAAGTGAAGAATTCGGTATGTAACCCTGAGAGTGGACCATGTGGCTTGAGGAACAGAGTTGGTACCATGAGGTAAGGAGAGCACCTGTCCTGAGCCCAGTTTGGACTTGTTCTTAGTCACCCTGGTGGATCCTCAGTACACTGGAGAGGGGGCTATGTGGCTCTTTGGAAAGACAATGACTTGGGCATCAGATATGTCTATCTTCAAATGTTGGCTCTGACACTGACCAGTTATGTGACCTTGGACAAGTTATTTAAATCTCTTTAGCCTTAAATTCCTCAAGTGTAAAATGATAAAAAAAGGTTGTGACCCTCAAAGTCTGTTGCTGGGATGAAAAGAATTAATAAAAAGATAATAAACGTGAGCATCTTACATCTTACATCTTACATTACATCTTACATGCAGTAATCATCAAAGCCTGTTCGACCTCATTATCTCTCAGTCTCTCTCTCTCCCTCCCTATGTTATCGCTCCTGCCCAACTTCATTCCCCTCATATCGTTTCTCAGCTCTTTTGCAGTCACCACCCCATAACTAGTCCCCTTGCTCAATGTCTTGTCCCTCCCATCTGTTTGCCACACCACCTGTGACTGTCTTTCTAGAATTAAATCTAATCATGTTCCTACCTTACTTAAAATCCTTCAAGAGCTCCTTAATGTGATTGGGACCCAGCTCTTGCTAGCATTCCAGCCTCATCTCTTAACCTCTCCGCCTCATCACAGCCCGTAGCCTGGACCCACAGGGCTGCCTAGAGTCCCTGACACACAGCCCTGTCTTCCCAGAGCCTGGCACCTGTGAACATGTTGTTTCCTTATTTGGACCCTTTCCTTCTTCTCCTGTCCAGGTGGTTATCTCCTACTCATCCCTTAGAAATTAGCTGAGGTGAGACTTTGCCATCCCTGACCCTTCAAGCCGGCCAGGTGGTCCCTCCTCAGGCTTCCCCATCATGGCACAAAGACAAGGAAGCACACAGTCCCCTCCCCCACCTTCCTTGCGGGAAGGAACGGCATCTTCATTCCTACATTCCTATTCAGAGCCTAGGACAGGGTTTCTCAACATCTACAAACTGACTATGACTGGCTGCACAGCTTGTCTAACCTAGTGCAAAATGAAAATACAGAGTCCCTAGGTTCAAAATTTACCAGGAATTTCAACATGGCAATGGCAGAGTATTAAGCCGAGTGCGGGCCCTTCTGAGAGCTGAGCCCTACTGACGGCACATATTGCTTGCCCAAGAAGCCACACCTACTATTGCCATTTGGGGTCAGACAGTTGCTGTGGGGAATTGTCCTGTGCACTGTAAACGTTTAGCTGCATCCTTGGCCTCTACCCATTAGATGCCAGTAGCACTCTTCCCCAGCTGGGGAGAGTTGGGGGAACAACCAATAGTTTCCAGATATTGCCAAATGCCTCCTGGGGGGACAGAATCACCCCTGGTTGGGAAGCAATGGCCTAGAAGATCGTAGCCACTCAAGGCAGGTTCCTGTGCTCTGGAAGAGGTTAGGGCAAAAGTACTGTTGGTAACCCAACCAGCCTGAAGAAGGCTTCCTGGAGATGGGATGTCTCTGGGAGAGTCTCAAAGGATAAGTAGGATTTGGATAAAACCTGCTACGTGGACCAGAATTTAAACTAGAACCCAGGGGGGATTGGAGAAGATGGCGGAAGAGTAAGACGCGGAGATCACATTCCTTCCCACAGATACAGTAGAAATACATCTACACGTGGAACTGCTCCTACAGAACACCCACTGAACGCTGGCAGAAAACGTCCGACCTCCAAAAAGGCAAGAAACTCCCCCCGTACTTGGGTAGGGCAAAAGAAAAAAGAAATAACAGAGACAAAAGAATAGGGACGGCACCTGCACCAGTGGGAGGGAGCCGTGAAGGAGGAAAGGTTTCCACGCACTAGGAGCCCCTTCGCGGGCGGAGACTGCGGGGGGTGGAGGGGGGAAGCTTCAGAGCCACGGAGGAGAGCGCAGCCACAGAGGTGCGGAGGGCAAAGCGGAGAGGTTCCCGCACAGAGGCTCGGCGCCGAGCAGCACTCACCAGCCCCAGAGGCTTGTCTGCTTAGCCGCCGGGGCGGGCGGGGCTGGGAGCTGAGGCTCGGGCTGCGGTCGGATCGCAGGGAGAGGACTGGGGCTGGCAGCGTGAACACAGCCTGAAGGGGTTAGCGCACCACAGCTAGCCTGGAGGGAGTCCGGGAAAAAGTCTGCGGCTGCCGAAGAGGCAAGAGACTTTTTCTTGCCTCTTTGTTTCGCGGCGGGCAAGGAGAGGGGATTCAGAGCGCCGCCTAAACGAACTCCAGAGAAGGCCGCGAGCCGCGGCTATCAGCGCGGATCCCACAGCAACAGGGGCGCAGAGGGAAAATCGGAGAGACTCCCGCACAGAGGCTCGGCGCCGAGCGGCGCTCACCAGCCCGAGAGGCTTGTCTGCTCCCCCGCCGGGGCGGGCGGGGCTGGGAGCTGAGGCTTGGGCTGCGGTCGGATCGCAGGGAGAGGACTGGGGCTGGCAGCGTGAACACAGCCTGAAGGGGTTAGCGCACCACAGCTAGCCGGGAGGGAGACCGGGAAAAGGTCTGCAGCTGCCGAAGAGGCAAGAGACTTTTTCTTGCCTCTTTGTTTCGCTGCGCGCAAGGAGAGGGGATTCAGAGCGCCGCCTAAACGAGCTCCAGAGAAGGGCGCGAGCCACGGCGATCAGCGCGGACCCCAGAGACGGGCGTGAGACGCTGGGGCTGCTGCTGCCGCCTCCAAAAAGCCTGTGTGTGAGCACAGGTCACTCTCCACACCGCCCCTCCCGGTAGCCTGTGCAGCCCGCCACTGCCAGGGTCCCGGGATCCGGGGACAACATCCCCGGGAGAACGCACTGCGCGCCTCGAGCTGGTGCAACGTCACGCCGGCCTCGGCCGCTGCAGGCTCGCCCCGCCTCCTCTGTACCCCTCCCTCCCCGCGGCCTGGGTGAGCCAGAGCCCCCGAAGCAGCTGCTCCTTTAACCCCGTCCTGTCTGGGCGGGGAACAGACGCCCTCAGGCGACCTACACGCAGAGGCGGGTCCAAATCCAAAGCTGAACCCCAGGAGCTGTGCGAACAGGGAAGAGAAGGGGAAATCTCTCCCAGCAGCCTCAGAAGCAGCGGATTAAAACTCCACAAACAACTTGATGTACCTGCATCTGTTGAATACCTGAATAGACAACGAATCATCCCAAAGTCAGGAGGTGGACTCTGGGAGCAGGAGATATTAATTTTTCCCCTTTTCCTTTTTTTTGTGAGTGTATATGTATATGCTTCTGGGTGAGATTTTGTCTGTATAGCTTTGCTTTACAATAGCTTTATTTTACTTCACTATATTATAGCCTCTTTCTTTCTTTCTTTCTATTTTTTCTCCCTTTTACTCTGAGCCGTGTGGACGAAAGGCTCTTGGTGCTCCAGCCAGGCATCAGGGCCGTGCCTCTGAGGTGGGAGAGCCAACTTCAGGACACTGGTCCACAAGAGACCTCCCAGCTCCACGTAATACCAAATGGCAAAAATCTCCCAGAGATCTCCATCTCAACATCAAGACCCAGCTTCACTCAACGACCAGCAAGCTACAGTGCTGGACACCCTATGCCAAACAACTAGCTAGACAGGAACACAACCCCATCCATTAGCAGAGAGGCTGCCTAAAATCAAAATAAGGCCACAGACACCCCAAAATACACCACCAGATGTGGACGTGCCCACCAGAAAGACAAGATCTAGCCTCATCCACCAGAACTCAGGCACTAGTTCCCTCCACCAGGAAGCCTACACAACCCACTGAACCAACCTTAGCCACTGGGGACAGATACCAAAAACAACGGGAACTACGAACCTGCAGCCTGTGAAAAGGAGACCCCAAACACAGTAAGATAGGCAAAATGAGACGACAGAAAAACACACAGCAGATGAAGGAGCAGGCTCAGAACACACTGGACTTAACAAATGAAGAGGAAATAGGTAGTCTACCTGAAAAAGAATTCAGAATAATGATAGTAAGGATGATCCAAAATCTTGGAAATAGAATAGACAAAATGCAAGAAACATTTAACAAGGATGTAGAAGAACTAAAGAGGAACCAAGCAATGATGAAAAACACAATAAATGAAATTAAAAATACTCTAGATGGGATCAATAGTAGAATAACTGAGGCAGAAGAAAGGATAAGTGACCTGGAAGATAAAATGGTGGAAATAACTACTACAGAGCAGGATAAAGAAAAAAGAATGAAAAGAACTGAGGACAGTCTCAGGGACCTCTGGGACAACATTAAACGTGCCAACATTCGAATTATAGGGGTACCAGAAGAAGAAGAGAAAAAGAAAGGGACTGAGAAAATTTTTGAAGAGATTATAGTTGAAAACTTCCCTAATATGGGAAAGGAAATAGTTAATCAAGTCCTGGAAGCACAGAGAGTCCCATACAGGATAAACCCAAGGAGGAACACGCCAAGACACATATTAATCAAACTGTCAAAAATTAAATATAAGGAAAACATATTAAAGGCAGCAAGGGAAAAAAAAACAAATAACACACAAGGGAATCCCCATAAGGTTAACATCTGATCTCTCAGCAGAAACTCTGCAAGCCAGAAGGGAGTGGCAGGATATACTTAAAGTCATGAAGGAGAAAAACCTACAACCAAGATTACTCTACCCAGCAAGGATCTCATTCAGATTCGATGGAGAAATTAAAACCTTTACAGACAAGCAAAAGCTGAGAGAGTTCAGCACCACCAAACCAGCTTTACAACAAATGCTAAAGGAACTTCTCTAGGCAAGAAACACAAGAGAAGGAAAACACCTACAATAACAAACCCAATACATTTAAGAAAATGGGAATAGGAACATACATATCGATAATTACCTTGAATGTAAATGGATTAAATGCTCCCACCAAAAGACACAGGCTGGCTGAATGGATACAAAAACAAGACCCATACATATGCTGTCTACAAGAGACCCACTTCAGACCTAGGGACACATACAGACTGAAAGTGAGGGGATGGAAAAAGATATTCCATGCAAATGGAAATCAAAAGAAAGCTGGAGTAGCAATTCTCATATCAGACAAAATAGACTTTAAAATAAAGACTATTACAAGAGACAAAGAAGGACACTATATAATGATCAAGGGATCGATCCAAGAGGAAGGTATAACAATTGTAAATATTTATTCACCCAACATAGGAGCACCTCAATACATAAGGCAAATACTAACAGCCATAAAAGGGGAAATTGACAGCAACACAATCATAGTAGGGGACTTTAACACCCCACTTTCACCAATGGATAGATCATCCAAAATGAAGATAAATAAGGA
Source organism: Balaenoptera acutorostrata (assembly GCF_949987535.1). Classification (NCBI taxonomy): domain Eukaryota; kingdom Metazoa; phylum Chordata; class Mammalia; order Artiodactyla; family Balaenopteridae; genus Balaenoptera; species Balaenoptera acutorostrata. The sequence goes on from NC_080064.1 coordinate 47,053,212, forward strand.
AACACAAGCTTTAAATGATACATTAAACAATATGGACTTAATTGATATTTATAGGACATTCCACCCAAAAACAACAGAATACACATTTTTCTCAAGTGCTCATGGAACATTCTCCAGGATAGATCATATCTTGGGTCACAAATCAAGCCTAGGTCAATTTAAGAAAATTGAAATCGTATCAAGTATCTTTTCCGACCACAACGCTATGAGACTAGATATCAATTACAGGAAAAGATCTGTAAAAAATACAAACACATGGAGGCTACACAATACATTACTTAATAACGAAGTGATTACTGAAGAAATCAAAGGGGAAATCAAAAAATACCTAGAAACAAATGACAATGGAGACACGACGACCCAAAACCTATGGGACACAGCAAAAGCAGTGCTAAGAGGGAAGTTTATAGCAATACAAGCCTACCTCAAGAAACAGGAAACATCTCGAATAAACAACCTAACCTTGCACCTAAAGCAATTAGAGAAAGAAGAACAAAAAAACCCCAAAGCCAGCAGAAGGAAAGAAATTATAAAGATCAGGTCAGAAATAAATGAAAAAGAAATGAAGGAAACAATAGCAAAAATCAATGACACTAAAAGCTGGTTCTTTGAGAAGATAAACAAAATTGATAAACCATTAGCCAGACTCATCAAGAGAAAAAGGGAGAAGACTCAGATCAATAGAATTAGAAATGAAAAAGGAGAAGTAACCACTGACACTGCAGAAATACAAAAGATCATGAGAGATTACTACAAGCAACTATATGCCAATAAAATGGACAACCTGGAAGAAATGGACAGATTCTTAGAAATGCACAAACTGCCGAGACTGAACCAGGAAGAAATAGAAAATATGAACAGACCAATCACAAGCACTGAAATTGAAACTGTGATTAAAAACCTTTCAACAAACAAAAGCCCAGGACCAGATGGCTTCACAGGCGAATTCTATCAAACATTTAGAGAAGAGCTAACACCTATCCTTCTCAAACTCTTCCAAAATATTGCAGAGGGAGGAACACTCCCAAACTCATTCTACGAGGCCACCATCACCCTGATACCAAAACCAGACAAAGATGTCACAAAGAAGGAAAACTACAGGCCAATATCACTGATGAACATAGATGCAAAAATCCTCAACAAAATACTAGCAAACAGAATCCAACAGCACATTAAAAGGATCATACACCATGATCAAGTGGGGTTTATCCCAGGAATGCAAGGATTCTTCAATATACGCAAATCAATCAATGTGATACACCATATTAACAAATTGAAGGAGAAAAACCATATGATCATCTCAATAGATGCAGAGAAAGCTTTTGACAAAATTCAACACCCATTTATGATCAAAGCCCTGCAGAAAGTAGGCATAGAGGGAACTTTCCTCAACATAATAAAGGCCATATATGACAAACCCACAGCCAACATTGTCCTCAATGGTGAAAAACTGAAACCATTTCCACTAAGATCAGGAACAAGACAAGGTTGCCCACTCTCACCACTATTATTCAACATAGTTTTGGAAGTGTTAGCCACAGCAATCAGAGAAGACAAAGAAATAAAAGGAATCCAAATCGGAAAAGAAGAAGTAAAGCTGTCACTATTTGCAGACAACATGATACTATACATAGAGAATCCTAAAGAGGCTACCAGAAAACTCCTAGAGCTAATCAATGAATTTGGTAAAGTAGCAGGATACAAAATTAATGCACAGAAATCTCTTGCATTTCTATACACTAATGACGAAAAATCTGAAAGTGAAATTAAGAAAACACTCCCATTTACCATTGCAACAAAAAGAATAAAATATCTAGGAATAAACCTACCTAAGGAGACAAAAGACCTGTATGCAGAAAATTATAAGACACTGATGAAAGAAATTAAAGATGATACAAATAGATGGAGAGATATACCATGTTCCTGGATTGGAAGAATCAACATTGTGAAAATGTCTCTACTACCCAAAGCAATCTACAGATTCAATGCAATCCCTATCAAACTACCACTGGCATTTTTCACAGAACTAGAACAAAAAATTTCACAATTTGTATGGAAACACAAAAGACCCCGAATAGCCAAAGCAATCTTGAGAACGAAAAATGGAGCTGGGGGAATCAGGCTCCCTGACTTCAGACTATATTACAAAGCTTCAGTAATCAAGACAGTTTGGTATTGGCACAAAAACAGAAATATAGATCAATGGAACAGGATAGAAAGCCCAGAGATAAACCCACACACATATGGTCACCTTATCTTTGATAAAGGAGGCAAGCATATACAGTGGAGAAAAGACAGCCTCTTCAATAAGTGGTGCTGGGAAAATTGGACAGGAACATGTAAAAGTATGAAATTAGAACACTCCCTGACACCATGCACAAAAATAAACTCAAAATGGATTAAAGACCTAAGTGTAAGGGCAGACACTATCAAACTCTTAGAGGAAAACATAGGCAGAACACTCTATGACATACATCACAGCAAGATTCTTTTTGACCCAGCTCCCAGAGAAATGGAAATAAGAACACAAATAAACAAATGGGACCTAATGAAACTGAAAAGCTTTTGCACAGCAAAGGAAACCATAAACAAGACCAAAAGACAACCCTCAGAATGGGAGAAAATATTTGCAAATGAAGCAACTGACAAAGGATTAATCTCCAAGATTTACAAGCAGCTCATGCAGCTCAATAACAAAAAAACGAACAACCCAATCCAAAAATGGGCAGAAGATCTAAATAGACATTTCTCCAAAGAAGATATACAGATGGCCTACAGACACATGAAAGAATGCTCAACATCATTAATCATTAGAGAAATGCAAATCAAAACTACAATGAGATATCATCTCACACCGGTCAGAATGGCCATCATCAAAAAATCTAGAAACAGTAAATGCTGGAGAGGGTGTGGAGGAAAGGGAACCCTCTTGCACTGTTGGTGGGAATGTAAATTGATACAGCCACTATGGAGAACAGTATGGAGGTTCCTTAAAAAACTACAAATAGAACTACCATACGACCCAGCAATCCCACTACTGGGCATATACCCTGAGAAAACCATAGGTCAAAAAGAGTCATGTACCAAAATGTTCATTGCAGCTCTATTTACAATAGCCAGGACATGGAAGCAACCTAAGTGTCCATCGACAGATGAATGGATAAAGAAGATGTGGCACATATATACAATGGAATATTACTCAGCCATAAAAAGAAATGAAATGGAGGTATTTGTAATGAGGTGGATGGAGTTAGAGTCTGTCATACAGAGTGAAGTAAGTCAGAAAGAGAAAAACAAATACAGTATGCTAACACATATATATGGAATCTAAGGAAAAAAAAAAAAAAAAAAAGGCCATGAAGAACCTAGTGGCAAGACAGGAATAAAGACACAGACCTACTAGAGAATGGACTTGAGGATATGGGGAGGGGGTGGGGTGAGATGTGACAGGGTAAGAGAGTGTCATGGACATATATACACTACCAAATGTAAAATAGATAGCTAGTGGGAAGCAGCCGCATAGCACAGGGAGATCAGCTCGGTGCTTTGTGACCACCTAGAGGGGTGGGATGGGGAGGGTGGGAGGGAGGGAGATGCAAGAGGGAAGAGAAATGGGAACATATTGTATATGTATAACTGATTCACTTTGTTATAAAGCAGATGCTAACACACTATTGTAAGGCAATTATACTTCAATAAAGATGTTTGAGAAAAAAAAAAAAAAACTAGAACCCAATCTTCTCTTAGATGCTCTTATAATTATATGCTCTATCAAACATGTTTAATGTTGCTGAATTTTATTCACCTTTCACTTCATTTTACTCTTTTCAATAAAGGTGATTATTAAATGCTAAAAAAAAAAAAAAAAAAACCTGCTACGTGGTCAAGTAAGCTGACTTAGCAAGAATGCTGAGGGGTACTGGGGGGGCAGGAGCATCCAATAAGGCAAGAAGCCTTGCAAACCTCCAAATGAGTCACAGATCTGGTGGTTTCACATGAGTGGGCTGTGAGATTTATAATGAGAAAATAACTTTGAAGTTCTTCTCTTGGAGTTTTTTTGGGGAGCCAAGAGTAAGGGAAGCCTTGAGGATCTCGGAGAACTGTGGGCCATTAAACCCTCAGTAGGCTTCCTTAAAAACAGGGGTCAGCCAACTGCCACCTTCATTGCTTGCAACTGAGAACCATTGCTGATAGGCCTAATGGCTTGCACATGTCCCTGCCTTGGCCAATGGAGCTGGTCCTGTGGCCTGTCTCCTCATCACCCTCAGATTATCCCACCCTGTGGGCTCCTGGGAATGCTGTAAACAGGTCACCTCACTGGTGTTGCTGGGCAGAGGGTGGTGGGATGGAATGCTATGGCTTTGGGGGTACAGAACCTAGATGGTGAAGGCAGTTCTTATGTCTTGGGGTGAAAAGTGGGAAATAATACACATCAGGTCAGATGTTCAGGAATACAGTGAATTTGGACCTGGTTGGATGAAAGGACTCAGATCTTCTATTGGTTAAGACAAACTAGTTGAAACTTGATGCTGGTCAGTATCCTCTGGTTCCCATAAAAACTGCTGTGTGGGGAAGGTGTTCTCCCAAGACGAAGGAAAGTATAGGTCCGATGAGATTCTAGGAGTTGCAGATCATGGACCCCTTCACTGAGTCAGGTCTTCTCTGAAGCATGTGTTCTTACTCATATAGTTGTGCCTGACTTCCAATCCTCTACGTTTTAGGCGTGTGACTTGAGAAAGTTACTTAACTTCTCTGTGCAACAGTTTTCTCATCTGTAAAATGGACATAAGAGTAATCCAGACTTCATAGGGTTAAACTGATCACAAGGATCAACCAAAATCTTGTGTGTGTGTGAAGGGACAAACCTCTCCTCGTGGTGCTAGAACATAATGCCAACTAATAATATCCATTAATAGTTTCTTGTGGTCACCTGTTTGATCCAAGACCCTTTAAGTGAACCTAGCTCAGCCTTGTAATCAGAAACACTCTCCTATCAGCAAGCGTTCTCAGTTGTAAGCAATGAAAATGAACTCTGGCACCCTCATGAGAGGGTGCTGGAGGCTCCAGAATCAGTGGACACTAGAGGATCGGCCTTGGAATATAGACAGGAGTCAAGGAACTCTTTGATTGTCAAGGAGACAAATAGCAGAAGGCAAGCATTCATCTTTTGGAAGAGAGCCAGATTGCACCATCCATCAGTACCCTCACCACTGACGCTGGACAGCACAGCAACTGCGAGTGAACCCTAAGCCTCATTCATCCAGGCAACTTTGCTGGGTGCTGCGAGCAGGAGAGAGGGAGGATTCCCCCCAACCACTGCGGCTTTCATCGTGAGTGTGGGCTGCTTCTTCCCATGGGGTTTCCTGTCACATAAGAAGACCCTTTGCTGGGTGGTTAATAAGAATTAACACATGTCCCCCTATGTCCTACCTCTTTGGCTGCCCAACCTCCACTCAAAACATATGCTTCTAACACATACACACACACGTCCTTCTTATTACTGAGAATGTATTTAGCTTCTCCACAAAGGAACAAAAACAAAAGCCTTACCGGTTATTGCATCCAGACTGTGTTTCCAGTTCTTTCTGAAACCTATGGATTCAATTGTAAAGTCCACTGTTACTGTGTCCCACATATACAATAATGGGGAAAATGGGGAGGAAAGAAGAGGAAACTTCAGTAAAATATATGAATACCTGACACTGCAAGGAAGGTAATACAGATAGAGGCTCTGGTCCTAGTTTCTGCATAACTGACGTTTGTGGCTTTTTTTTTTTTTCTTTCTACTATTTCATTCCAATGGTTTTTGCCTTCAGCCAGCCCTTGCCTGGTCACCCTGGTGGGTGGCCCAAAGATTTAGTTTTGAGGGATATGAGCCCTTGGTTTCAGGCTGCAGAGTTTTCTACTAAACTTTACTATTAGATATGGCAGAATCAGGCGGTCCCCAAGTTCCACCCTTACTACTCCTGTGTTCCTATCACTACAACCATACTTCTCCGTGACAATCAGGGGCAAACACCCTGGCCGGTGTGTTGACTGTCCTTCTTTTCAGTCTATATTCTCAGAGGCATAAGGACTCTGAAATGAACAGAGGGTCGTGGTAAATTCAGTTCAGAGTGACATTGTCATGTCCCCTCATGGAAGCGTTCTTCCCTGAAGAATAACTTCCCCCCAGATCACTGAGTCAGTAAGGCCCAAAGCTGTGGGAACGGGAAGCAAGTTTGTGAGCCGGTGTGAGGAGCGCAGCCTTCTTCAGTCCCTGGGTCCTGGACACTTTATTTTAGCAGCAGCATTACCATAAGTTGTTCACTTGTTGAGAGTATTATCATTTTTACAGGATGGTGCCCCACCTTGTGAGGTGTTACTCTGCTGCCATGGTGACCGATTCTTCACCTGACCAGGACACCATTCTGTGAGTACAGCAGCTCCTGGTAAAGCGCACATCCTAAAATAAATGAATCCTATGGGCATAAAACCATTGCCTCACACTACTATATATAAAATAGGTAACTAATAAGGACCTACTGTATAGCACAGGGAACTCCACTCAGTGCTCTCTAATGACCTATATGGGAAAATAATCTAAAAAAGAGTGGATATATGTATGTGTATAACTGATTCACTGTGCTGTACAGCAGAAAGTAACACAACATTGTCAATCAACTATACTCCAATAAAAATTAAAAAAAAAATTGCCTCCCTCCCTCCCTCTCCCTGCTCCCTTCCTCCCTCCCTACCCCACTCCATCCCTCCCTTCCTTGGCAAAGCAGACAAAGAAAGGTACTGCTTTGAGTTTTGCTTCCTGGGTAGATGTCCCTTCTCTACGGTCCCTGAATGGAGCTATAAAAAACTGCGGTGCTTGTGAGTCAGTGCACTAATCAGAGGTACCTTCCCATGTAGCTATAGGGATGGGCTGGTGGAGGAGACGAATTATGGCAGGAGTGTGCCTTCTGGGAGTGGAAGCATTTACTGGTGCCTTAAGAACCTATTGTGCCCTGTCCCATGTATACCACTTTCATCTGATGATGGAAAGCTGCTGGCCATGCACTTTATGGCCGGTGGATTATATAACACCCTGTTCACAGTGCTCAACTAGGTCTGAGTGCTTATTTCCTGTCCTATTTTCAGTCATTTAGTCTCCAACAGGGCCTAATAACAACACACACAATGTTTTTTAAGATGAGTGTAATTATTTGCTGAGTTGTGCCTGGATTTGTCGTTAGGCTTCAAGGCTTTTTACCCTGAGTCTTGCTCTAAGTGCCACAGAGCATTCCAATCTGGCACAGACACACTAAGTACTGTTGGATCTGCTGGGTCATCACAGGTAAGTCTAGGAACTGATTGCATTGCAGTCTGGACCAGGCAGAGAGGCTTCTCCTATTACGTTTTCCACTCAAAGCTGGTAGTTTACCTCCCAGATGGGTGAAAGTGGTAACACAGATGGAGTGTATGTTGCCTCCAAAATTCAGAGGCCCACGGATTATTGTGCTTCTTTTTAAGTGGTAGGAAGGAAGTGCAAGGTACAAAAACTTAACATTCACTTTTGGGGGACTATCATGACATGCCTTCAACCACTGGTACTCATGGAACTCACAGAAGTAAAGTCTCCCATTTTTGTGGGATTTCTCCCTCATCCCCTGGCTTACTGTACTTTACCAAAACATCTACAGTACTTGCTATTTCCTATTTTCTGGTCCCAATAAAATGATGCTAGTAATGTAGTGGAAAAAGAAAAGGGTGAATTCCACTGTGTAGAAATTACATATAAAAAAAATGTAGTGGACTAACATTTTGCCACCTGGATGGAAAGATGGTGAAGGTCTTTGTGGCTTAAATTGTGGCACAGACGAGGAGTTTTGATATTGTCTGGAGATAGACCAAGTATACTGCTCTTTCTGCCAGGTGAAAGCAAACTTCTTGCGTTTCCTGGTACTCATTATAGAAAAAAGTCGGTCACTGCATACCAAGTGTTGGATGTTAATGATTCCCTCCAGTACGGAGCAAGTCTAGAACAACAGGTATTTTTGGAGATGTCACTTAATTCTTTTTATTCAAAATCAACATTGCACTTCACCTGTCAATCACTGATGATGCCATAAGCCTCTGGCATCACCCACTCTGTGTCCCCTGGGCCCAATAGATGACCTTTTTCTTCCCCTTTTGAGTTTAAAGCCCATTCAGAGATGGATACAGCAATCACAATTTATTATTGATAAAGGTGATTGGGAAATGTGGCTTTCGATCTGAGGCCAAGTGGGTTTGCTTACATTTCACCTCTGAATTTTGACTCTCTCCCAGTCATTGGCAGGGTGGAACCACCATGGGCCTTATCCTAGGGCCACAACTTGCCACAGTAAACATAAGGCACAGAGAAGCAAAAACCATGCATTCCTTTAGGCAAACTGGTTTAGAAAATGAGAAGGAGGATGGAGCCTCGTTGAGCATGTTGAATTCCTTTTCCTAGACTCACCAATTACATATCGTAGAAGGTGGTGACTTTTTCTCCTCCCCTGGAGAAAAACCAAGTGAGGAATGGAAGAAGAGACCAGCAGTGCTGCGCTAGTTGCAAGGCCTCCACACAGAGACCTGAGTCTGGGGAGATGGAAGTTCTGCCCACATCCCTTCCTCTCACTGTGACTCTGCACAGCTGGCTCCAGTGGTGCCTTCTGTGAATTAGCCTAAGTATCCCTTCCGCTCTGCATCGATGGCAGCAAGCCTCAGAGGTGGCCTAGGTTACTGGAGTGTGCTTTGGCTTCCAGGGCATGTACTGATGGAGCGTCTCCCATCTTCAGGTGTGGGGATAAAAAGCAGGGCCTCGTGTCCACCAATACTATGTACTGTGGGAAATTCCTCCCAAATACGACTGGGGATCGGATATTGAACAACCGAAAAACTAAATAATTGGCACTCTACTCCCAGATGTGCCCACGTCTGTACACTCCAGATGAGAGTAACAAAAGCAACTTCTGGTTAGTAGATTCCAACCCACTGTCCTCACCATTCCTACTCCTTTAGCTCCTGGCCTGCTCGTCACCAGTCCCATTGCCTGGCTCTGTGCTCTAGACTAGGTTTCAGAACTCTCCTTCAGGACATGCATTGTGACAGACGTCTCCCTGTAAGTGCAGAAAAATGGTTATTCTCCTTGCCCTCCTGCCTCCGCCTGGGGCTCTGTGGATCTCATCAGGACTCGTTTAGTTCAGAATATTCAATGCTGACTGAGCGTTTGCTCCGTGTTCGCACGGTTGCCAGTGCTGAAGACACAGGGTGGATGAAAAGCAGTCTCTACCCTTTCAGTACTTCCCCTCCTGAGGGGAGAATAACTGTCATTATTCTCTATTTGGGTATCTTAATGTTATGATAGAGCAGCTCAGACTGGGGGTAAAGGAAGGCTTCATGGAAGGGAATGGTTTCATGATTTTGGCTAGGGTGCTTGTGTTCCTAGGGCTGCCCTAATAAAGTACCACAAGCTGGGGGGCTTAAAGCAACAGAAGTTTATTCTTTCATAGTTCTGGAATCTAGAAGTCTGAAGTCCAGCTTTTGGCTGGGTTGGTTCCTCCAGAGGTTCTGAGGGTTAATCTGCTCCATGCCTCTCTCTAGCTTCTGGTGGCTCCCAGAGATCCTTGACGTTCCTTGGCCTGTAGCTGCATCACACCAATCTCTGCCTCCATCTTCATGTGACTTTCTCCCCATGTCTGTATCTCTTCTCTTCTTATAAGGACACCAGTCATATTAGATCAGGGCCCATCCCAATCTAGTACGACCTCATCTGAACTTGGTCACATATACAAAGACCCTATTTCCAAATAAGGTCATAATCACAGATACAGGGGTTTAGGACCTTTGTGTGGGACACAATTCAACCCATAATAGTGCTAAATGCTTCAGAGATTTCTTTCAATTACATTTCCTTAAACCTAATGCAATTTTTTTTTTGTCTTTGAAATGAAGAGTACGTTTTAGAAGCAGTTTCTCTTCTAAAGTTTTCTATTCTAATTATTATCATTCTGCACAATTTTTAAAATTGAAGATTCTACAGGCTGCAGGTCTATTAGAAAAATGTTCTCTAGTCATGGATGTGGCCTGCTTCAAAGAAATCAAAGGAACTCTTTGAACTCTCACCCAGGAAGAAATAAAACATTCCTGAATTGAAATATGAAGAGTCCAGGTAGGGTAGGAATTATCAAATGAAAAGGCTTATTTTTCAGGAGGAAAAAAAAAACCCAAATAAATAAAATGGCCTTCACATCTAGGATATGGCCAAGCCTCCATAAAGGAAAGAGAGATCCTACAAATATATTTATTTCAGTTCAACATTTATGTCTTCAAGGGTCTTATTATTAAATAGAAATAATAACCTTTCAATTTCATACAATTAATGGCAGTTCACTAAGTGATTTTATGTAGTAACTCAGTTGTGCCTTAAACTATTGTGAGAGACACTGTTTACATACAAGGAAATTGAGGCAAACCAGAGAGATGAATTGACTTGTCCAGTACCAGACGACTAGTCAGCTGACCATGGAGTTGAGAGCCCTGCCTCTCTGGACAAAAGTTCCAAATAATTCTGCAGGGTGTGCTAGTAGAGGGTGTGGGTTTTCTTTATTTTACTTTTTAATTCTTCATTGAACTTGAATTTGATAGAGCAATTGCTAAATCAATCTCTCTGAGCCAGAACGTTTCTAAGTGCTGGGGATACATAGTTAGTGCCCCCAAGTAATTCACAGACGTAGAAACCAATAGTTTTCATTAGAACTGATACTGCCACCAATCGAAGTGTCATGATGGACGGTGCCCTGGTGCCGAGGATCCCATGGAGGGGCAAATCCACCTGCTCGTGGGGGAGAGGAAGAGTCCGCATAGGGTTCACAAGTTAGGGGACCCACGCTGAGCCCTGGGGGACAAGGAGAGTAAAGCAGGCAGGGTGGGAGGTGGGAATAATGAATGTCTGCCTGTGGGGGAAATGCGGGGTGGGTGGCGTGGAGGAATGGCAAATGATGGGTCTGCACAGGTAAGCAGGGTCCCATCGTGAGGGTCTTGAATGAAAATCCGCATGTCTTAGACTTCATTTAGAGGGCCATAAAAGGGAATGGACAGGAAATGGGGAGGCGAAGAGGTTATTTTTAACCAGTGGCTCTCAATTGGAGACAGTTTGCCCCCTTCCCTCCCGCTCCCCATCCTGGACATTTGGGAGTATCTGGGGACAGTTTTGGTTATCATGATGATGAGTAGGAAGTTGCTACTGGCATCTTGTGGGTAGAGGCCAGTTATGCTACTAAATATTCTACCATGTACAGGACACTCTCCCACAACAGAGTTATCCAGCTAAAAATAACAATAGTGCCAAGGTTGAGAAACCCTGTTTTTTTTTAATAAGTTTATTTATTTATTTATTTATTTATGGCTGCGTTGGGTCTTCGTTGCTGCGAGCTGGGGCTATTCTTCGTTGTGGTGTGTGGGCTTCTCATTGCGGTGGCTTCTCTTGTTGCGGAGCACGGGCTCTAGGTGTGTGGGCTTCAGTAGTTGTGGCGCGTGGGCTCTAGAGAGCAGGCTCAGTAGTTGTGGCATGTGGGCTTAGTTGCTCCACGGCATGTGGGATCTTCCCGGACCAGGGCTCGAACCTGTGTCTCTTGCATTGGCAGGAGGATTCTTAACCACTGCGCCACCAGGGAAGCCCCAAGAAACCCTGTTTTAAACAAGGGAATAATATTTCTGATCTTTTTGTGTTAGAAGAACAATGGAAATTGCTATAAGAGCTTGGGAATTGCTATATGACCCAGCTACCTTATTTTGAATGTTCTTTCTCCTATAATAGACTGAATATGTGGTATTTTCACATTCTGTTTTATTCTTACTCTCCCTATTCCACAATTTTCAGAAGGTACTCTATGAGCTCATAGTCCCCTAGAGTTGTGCAGTGCACAAACTGTACCTGAAGGAATACAGTTTAAATTTTTTTGCAGGTTTTTTTTTTTTAATTCAACTATAGTTGATTTACAATGTTGTGTTAATTTCTGCTGTACAGCCAAGTGATTCAGTTATACATATAGACATTCTTTTTCCATTATGGTTTATCTCAGGAGATTGAATGTAGTTCCCTGTGCTATGCAGTACAGGGACCTTGCTGTTTATCCAGTCTATACGTAATAGTTTGCATCTGCCAGCCCCAAACTCCCAATCCACCCCTCTCCTCCCTCACCCCAGCAGCTACAAGTCTGTCCTCTCTGTCTGCGAGTCTGTTTCGTGGATAAATCCACTTGTGTCATATTTTCGAGTCCAAATTGTCTCCAATTGAGATATAAGTGATATCATATGGTATTTGTCTTTCTCTGTCTGACTTACTTCGCTTAGTATGACAATCTCTAGGCCCATCCATGTTACTGCAAATGGCATTATTTCGTTCTTTTTTATGGCTGAGTCATATTCCATTGTGTATGTATATACACACACCACATCTTCTTTATCCATTCATCTGTTGATGGACATTTAGGTTGTTTCCATGTCTTGGCTATTGTGAATAGTGCTGCTGTGAACACAGGGGTGCATGTATCTTTTTGAATTAGAGTTTTTTTGGACATATGCCCAGGAGTGGGATTACTGGATCATATGGCAACTCGAATAGAGTTTAAATTTGATGAATGAATGCACAAATGAACAAATGATTGGGCAGTCCAAAGAAAGGAAAACTAATTGCATAGCAGGTGATGCTGAAGGAGAAACTTGTCGTTAAAAATCCCAGCAAGGTATCACACTGAATTTCCGGAGTGCATTGGAGTGGAAACAAACAGCTCTCTGCCAGGGCCCTCCTGGCTGACACTTCAGAGTCTCGGCTGGCGAGGAGCCCTCGGAATGGAAGCTGGGTTTAGACACTGGAAAATTACTAGGTTTTCTGGTCTCCTGGGTCCTCTGCAGCCTTATCTGTGAGGCTTTGTCAGGGTTTCCATCATAAGCCCTGGATGTGGGGCTAAGTGACCTGTAAAACCTGACTCCAGGCTAAAGCTGGCAGGAACAGAGCCTGCCAAGATGCAATGAGCTTGACTTGTGGAGTCTTCGGTTGGCTTCTTTGCTTAATCGGGAGAACGCAACTAAGAAATACAGAGGGTTGGTGCTCCTTGTGTCTCTAAGGACAGGCACAGAAAAGCTTCTGCTGCAGGGAAGGAAAACAGGCCTGTCGCCAGTGCAGAGCTCTGGGAAGGAGTGGTTTGGAAAGTGTTACCCACCAGAAGTTGAGAAATACTACTGAGCAGGTGCCAAAGGCAGCTCTGTGACCTGGGCCAGCCCCTTGCCTGCTCGGGCCTTCATGTCCCTGCGGTTAAATTATGTGGTCCTTACGGCCAGCTTTTGTCCCTGAGTTGGGGTGTTCTAGGATGGTTGCAGCAAAATAAAATACTTGTTTAAAGCCACGCGTCACATGTAAGCCCCCTTCACTCACTGGTGACATTCATTTATTATTTCAGTCATTGCCTATTATTACTTCTTTGTTCAGAATGAGTAGTCTGGAAGTATAACTGTATCAGACCCTCCTCCAGATACAGGCACTGTCCCTTGCCCAAGGATACACATGGGAAGATTCCTGACCTCATGGGGTGGGTCTTAGTTTCTTTATTTTTAAAGTCGGGAAAATAATACCTAATTTATGGCATAGGGATGAAATTTAAAATGTACAACTTATAAAAAGACTGTAACACTGTCTGGCCAAAAAAAAAAAAAAAGAGTTCCTTAAATAAAAGCTTTATATTACTAGAACTAGTACTACTACAATAAAAACACAATGTGACAAATGCTGTCCTTGGGGTATATACAATGCTGTAAAAACTCAGAGGTATGACTGCCTGTGTTTGAGAGTGGGTAGAAGCGGGAGAGGAGTCAGGGAAGGCTTCGTGGAGGAGGTGACATGATCTGAGAACTGGAAAACAGATTATAAATTTTCCAGGCAGAGAAGAGAGGAGAGAACATTTACCTTAGCAGGAACAGCACATGCACAAGTATTGAGTGTGTACAGTCAGTTTGAGCATGAGGACACACCTTTGTATCCTGATCACAGGGCACAGGGCACAGGGCAGAGGGAGGGGTGTGATGGCTCCGTGGACCATCCTGTCTGAACCAATCCTTTCTTCTTTCTTCCCATCCTTGTTCCCTTTCTCATTTTCATTTTAGAACATTTTCGTACATGCAGATTCTTTGGTGCACAGATAAACTTCACGAGGGAAGGAACTGGCCCTGCATCACATGGTGAATTAGTCAGAGTCCTGGTCTTTGGGCCCCAGCCCTGGCTCTGGGCTCACTGCTCTCCCCAGGAGGATGTGGTCTTTTCTGGGCTCCTCTTCCTCCATCAGACCTGACTTCCCACCTCTGGATCTGCCAGTTCTCTGCCGGCCCCCTCTACCCCACTGCTCACCCTGCTGGAGGGCTCACCCCCATAAAGTTCTCTTAAATCTTTTATGACTCCTTAGTACAGGCTCCCAGTCTACCCTGCGCCATATGTGGGCTTGTTAATTCCTTCGAGGGTCCACGTATAGCACATCTTGGGGATGGAGGCTCAGATCTACAGGGCAACAACTGCTTTCACTCTGGGGAAATGCCAGCAGACGTCTGCTTTCCAGAGTGAGGGACAGGGGTCAAGCCAAGAGCTGGAAGCAGGCAGGCAAACACATTTTGAACACCTGCTATTGCTGAAGATCATGCTGGCTACTTTTATATCTGAAATCGAGATTCACAGCCTGACAGTGTTACTAAATACTTTGGATAATTTACTCAAATTTTCCAAGTCTCAGTTTTCTTACACAGAAAATGGGATAGTAGTACTGATTACTCCAGAGAGGGCAGATCAGATTGCTCAGCGGCTTTGAGGGGCTCAGATTTGAATATTCTCATCGATCTGCTCGGGTTTGTAAGAGACTCTTACACTGAACAGATAATTCCTTGGCTCATTGGTTGAATGGTCTCCCTGGAGTGGGCCGTGGGGACATGAGCACTGGACCTTGAGTTAGGACGAGAAGCCAGAGGCTCTGTGCCAACTTGGGAAGATTTGGGGTCAGAAGAGAAAATTAACTGCAAGGGACATAGCCCCCACTTCCTCCCTTTTGTCCCTGGGAGGGGGGCTCAGGGCACAGTGAGGAGACCTGCTCAGGTTCACCCAGGTCTGTTAAAGCTGGAGAGACAGGGAGAATATCTGTAAAGCCTCCTTCTTCCTCCCAGCCAGGTCCACTGGGCTGTGTCTCTTATGCCTGGGAGGCATGTGCTGTCAGGGAAAGAACCTGACTTTGGAGTTAGCCGGGGTCTCCCTTTTGCAGCTGGGTGTCCACAGGCAAGTCACTTAACCCCTCAGCTTTCCTCCTGTGTGAAACAACATTCATGTAGCTTTCCTGAGGGGTAAATGACCTGGCACACAGGAAACACTCTGTAAATGGTAGTTCCCTCCTTCATCCCACTAGAAATACCTTTTCTCCCTAAGGACTGCCACCCAGCCCCAGGGCACAGCTCAATAAAGTCCCCATAAAATTCAGCTTTTCTGGGCCCAGCTTCAGAAATTACAGCGAGTTGATTCATCACATTGTTTGAATTATGGCAATATGAAAATACAGAGAACCCGCCGGGAGTCAGCCTTTTCCCATATATAAAACAGGGTTATGATCCCATATAAACTTTTAAAAGAGAATACTTTAGTTTATATCTTCATGCATATGATTAGGGAAAAAAAGGAGGAACAAGAAAAGAAAAAAGAACACATTGGCAAAGAACATAATTCAAACCAACACTCCTGCTTATTAGTCCCTCAGGTCCCTTTTCTTTATCTTCATTCTTCATCTTCATAACATCCTGGATCTGGCGCCCGCACTGTAATGGGCTGGGGTTTGGAGGGCCTTCAGGGTCTGGCTGCCTCCTTGAGATCCCTCAGGTCACCCTCTCCTCTCCATCTTCACTGCCACAGCCTGCATCCCGGTCACCAGCATCCCTGTCCTGGACCGCAGACCACCTTGCAATGAATTGTTCCATGACCTTGCAGGCTGCAGCCTGGAGAATGGATGAGAGTGAAGAAGCAAGGTAGGGGACACAAATCAGGGCATATTTTTCCCCATATAAGACCTTCAGAGGCCCCCAGTGCCCTCAGGATAAAGTCTGAGCTCCATAGCAGTCCTGTCACCTCCCCACCACTCGGGGCTGCCTCTCCAGGTTCCTCTCCCTTTACTCTCTCCTTTGCCTTGAACATGCCCCTCTCTGCTTCCTCTGCCTGGAAGGCTCTCTCTCCTCTAAAATCTCCTCTCCCCCTTTGCTTATTCCTACTCATCATTTAAGACTCAGTTTATATGTATTGAATAACTTCCTCTGGGAAAATTTAGAAATGATTGTAAATCCAGTGAATCTGTTTTCACTTCCAAGCTGTGAGCTGCACAAGGGCAATGACAAGACCTATTTTGTTCATCATTCTATCCCTAATGCTTGGCAAAGTACTTTCTTACTTGATGGACACTCAAAAAAAAAAAAAATGTGCTGTGTTGTGATGACAGACTTTAGTCCCAATCTGGGTTCTGCCGTTGTTGATACTCAAGGTCACTTCAATTGTAACTTTACCACCATTCTCATCTGTAAAATCGGCACAAAAGTACCTACTTTGCAGTATCATTGTAAGAACCAGAGACAAATCAGTGAAATGTATAGCCCATAATTACGGATTTAATTTCTTGAGTGCCTACTCTTATTATGAGGTTTTGGGGACAGAAGAAAATTTCTTTCTAACATGGTGACCATCAGTCATGCTAAATTATTCAATACTGGCTAATGCCCACCAGAGAGGCACAATAGTAAATTCCTGGATCAGGGTTCTGTTTACACTTGGAAGGGAAGGAATATCAGTTCTTAGTTTTCAAATGAGACCTCCTCTTGCATGGCAGAACATGAAAGAATTGCCTGGGCGTGAGTCCAAGGTTCTGTATGCAACATATGTGGATGTTCAAATACAATTTCATTTACTCATGACCCACCTGTCAAGAGCCCATGTCCAATTCAAAAAATACAAATGATTAGCCTTTATGGCAAAGGTGTAAAGGGAATGATAATTGTGTAGCTTACTAATTCTTCTACTATTCTTCATCCCTCTGTCCTTATATGTTCATCTTTTTGTAGGGAACAGCAAAGATGGCTAAGGATCAAACTCTCCTAAATGAGCATGAGAAATTTCCCTAGTTGCCAATCTTCTTACCAAAGCCTCCTAGAGTTTTGGATTTGGCAAAGAACTCGTGATGGTATCTGAAGAAATTCTTGGCAAAGTGGGCTGGCAGGGAACCCCAAGGCTTGGAGATTAAAAACAGGCTACAAGATTATTAAAAGATCTTTTCCCAATTGTAAACCATGTTGTAGTTAAACTGTGTGTCCACATAGATTACCTCGTGTAATCTTTGTGCAAAACTCTGATACTGAATGAGCTGGGATTATCCAGCTCATTTACAGAGGAGGAAGGGCGCTCAGAGATTTGCCCAAGGTTGACCGTTAATGGCACTGCCAATACTTAACCTTGGTTTTCTGGACTCAAAGCCCTCTTTTTGTCCTACTTTTACTTCCTCCAGTCAGGCTGAGTCCTGAGTCCCTATTCTTATCCCTCCTCCTCCCTCAGTCTGGAGGTCTGAGGAGGGAGGGATGCTTTATGCATTGCTCCCTCTCCTCTGCTATTGGTCTCAGCCCCTGAAGCCCATCCTGCCCACCTCCCCAGACAGAGCTCATGACTCCTCCTCTGCCCTGTTCATCTGGCGTGATTATGTGCAACAAGAAGGTGCAGTGCAATGTGGTTTGAGCCACAGGGAAGGATGATCTGTGTTGTGGGTTTCTGCTTAACTACATGGTGTCAAGGGAGAGGGCTGGATAGGGATCCAGCAAGAACTGGGTAGCTTCTAGGTATTTTACTTCTCATAACTGCGTGCAGTATGCATTCTTATTGCTGATTTATGGATAATGCATTGCATTATGGTGAAAAGCAGATCTTGTCTGCACAGGGAAAGGGAAAGGTACCAGAGCACTCATTGAGTGCCTACTATGTACTAGCACTTCACATACTTATGATTTGTTGAATCCTCACAACATCCTATGGAGGAAGGGATGGGTGATCCCATTTTACAGGTGAGGAAACCAAAGTTTAGCAAAGTGGAGTAATAGGTTCATCCAGGGAATAAGTGGTAGAATCCAAAGCCCATGATTTGGTCCCTGCTGCAATTTCAGGAAACTGCCCCAAACCAGACTTGCTGCCCACAGGGCCTGTCTGATGAGGGGATGTCAATCCAGGTCAGAACTGTCTGACAAGCAGGGATGAAGTGGAAACAGCCTGCAACAATTAGACGAGGAAGAAGGAAGGGGTTATGAGGTGTGAACGAACAGGAAACAATTGGGATACAATCGAAAGGAAAATGTAGGAAACATTCCAGAAAGTCAAACTCTTATAGAGCTGTTTGCAAAGAACGTGGTGGGAAAGTCACTCTCTGGCCTGAAAACCACAAGTTCTGGAGAAAAATATCATATCGAATCACAGAAACTCTTTGAAGAAAAGGGTCTTTCATTCATTTAATCAGTCAGTTCATGACCATCAGTTCTCTACCATGAGCCAATCCTCTTCTGGGTACAGCAGGTTTGAGGTTGAATAAAACTCAGTTCTTGCCCTCGGGCTGCACAGTTTTGAAAGGTTATGGAGAGAAGGGACACATGTTACCATGGTGAGCTGTGTACAGACTGATAAGTTCTACGATTTTGGAAAGTGCAAAATCGGAGGGGTCATAAAGGACAGAGCAACTTTGCCTGGGGAAATCAGAGAAGGCTTCATAGAGGAGGTGATGTCAGCAGGACCTTAAAGGTGGAGTAGGCATTCTCCAAATGGAGATGCGGGCAGAGCACGTTACTGGCAGAAGGAAGAGCGTGGCAAAGGCACAAAAGCATGGGCATGGTAGATTCAGGGAAGTGTGGGCGGCCATACATTAAGCGCCTGCAAAAAATAACGTGGCTGTTCTGGCTCTTTAATGCCCGTGTCTCCCAGCCCTGTGCTTGGAACACAGAGCACAGACCTCACCCAACGAGGTAAGTGAGTGCAGATGGCCAAATATATAACAGAGAATCAGCACTCTGCTGCCGGCTGATTCCATCCAGCACTTCATCTCACTCAACATCTCAGCGATGTTACTGCAGGAAAGCTGTCAGTTAGGATGCAGTGAGGTGGTTAAGCACAGCAGACTCTGGAACCAGAATGCCCCGGTCTGAACCTGGCTCTTTGCTTACTAGTTGTGTCACCTAATAAGCTCTATGTGTCTCACTTTCCTTGCCTGTAAAACGGGGATGACAGTAGTACCAGTCTTCTAGGATTGTTGTGGATTAAACTTGACCATTTTGTGGTTGTATTGAGTGATACAGTCTCCCTCTCTAGGTCTTTTTGAACTTAATGGAATCCAAACATGACTGACTTTGGATATCTGGTTACAGTTTATTCTCAACCTTCTGAGGCACATGGAATAATTATTTGAATGGGACCTCAGTGATCTTTTAGTCCAACTTCCCTGGTTTGGAAAATTGGCCAGATTACTGTGTGATCTTGGGCAGGGGACTGAACTGTAACACCTGGGCCCTAGTGCCTAAGAGGGAACGTGTGACTAAAGCATCTAGCAATACTAACTACTGAATACCAAGTACTAAAAACACTGAGATTCCACAGTGCACCAAGCCCTGTCGTTCTTTCCAAATGTTGACTTGTTCATCTGTTCCAATAATCTCATGAGGCAGCAGCTATGATCATTTCCATTTTACCAATGAAGACACTGAGGTATAGAGAAGCTGAATGACCTTCTCAAAGTCCCAGTTGGTACCTGGCAGAGGCAGGATTTCCACCTGGGCATTCTGACCCCAGAACAGGTGTTCCTCCACCATGTCTCCTTACCTCTCTGTGACAAGGACAAGAACGGCTACCTCCGTTATTCCTATTCCAGAGCTCTTAGGAACACTACAGAAGACCTGGGAGATGAAAATATCCTATATAACCTATGCAGTTAAAAACTGTAAAGTGCTGTTATGTCACAGTTATGGAACATAAGGATGCATAAAATGTATAAACAATGTCAAATTGTTAGGGAGCAGAAAGATGCGTAAAATATATAGTAAGCAATCTGGAAAACGTAACATGAAATATTCTCTCAGTTACCTTGGTCTGTTTCTTTGTCATTTTGTGCTCGTGACTTGAGCTGATCCCCGTGTTCCTGAGCTGCTGGCCCCTGAGTTACTCTCCACATGCCGGGGGTTCTCGGATCAGTGTTCTCAGTCAACCAGCAGCGAGGCTGCCCCAGCTGCAGTGGGTGGGGGAGTGCGAGGCAGCTGGGAGTGCATCTCCATCTCCTCTCCTTGCCAGCCTCATTCTTGGCCAATTCCTGGAAGGAGGGCAGCTCATCTCAGAACCAGAAGGGCCTCAGGGTCCCAGCAGTCCCTGAGAATTCCTATAATTCATTTTGTTTCTATCTTCCCTGACATCACCACCTCTAGAACTCAGTTTCTTCTTAGGATATCTCAGCATGATTTTGGGAAAAGCCCTGTTACATATGGTCCTATATGGAATGTTGGGAAGTGTTCTGCCCAGGAGTCGGGGAATCAGACTTCTGGGCAGGGCTGGGCCACTGACTCACTGGGTTGTCCTGGGAAAGTCACTGCTCTTCTGTGGGTCTTAGTTTTCCCTTCTGTAAAATGAGGAAGTTGGGTCAATGATCTGGAAGTTTCCTTCTGGCTTGAATACTTACAGTGTAGCATCCATCTACTTTCAGTCATAAATGAAGCATGCTCTATTATTGAACATGTTAAATCTAGAATGTTGATGTATTAAATCTAGACCACAGAAGCTTGAATTGAGGTAGAGCATTTTACCTGACATAACACTTCCCCACCTCACTCCAATTCTCTACTATGTTTCACAGGCATTTTGGGTGGTAGTTTTGGTAGCTTGAAAATAGATCTACAGGGAATTCTCTAGCAGTCCAGTGGTTAGGACTCTGTGCTTTCACTGCCCAGGGTCCGAGTTCAATCCCTTGTTGGGGAATTAAAATCCCACAAGCCATGTGGCACGGCCAATAAAATAAAATAAAATAGGTTTACAAATTCTTTGACACTCATCCCTCCAATAAGTGCAGCCTGATTCCCCTACCCTGTGTGACTTCCAAAATTAGGTCATAAAAGGCATCACAGATTCATCCCTGCTCTTGTTGTTGGATTGCTCACCTGGGGGAAGCCAACCTCCATGTTGTGAGTATACCCAAGTAACCATAAGAAGAGGTCTGTCTGGTGAGGAACTGAGGCCCCCTGTCAACAGCTATGTGAGTGAGCTACCTTGGAAGCAGATTCTCCTGCCTCTACCAAAACTTCAGGTGACTGTAGCCCCAGCTAACCTCTTGACTGCAACCCATGAAAGGCCCCGCCAGGACCACCCAGCTAGTTGCTCCTGGTTTCCTGACTTTCTGAAACTGTGTGAGATAATAAATATGTGTTGTTTTAAGCTGCTAGGTTTTGGGATAATGTGTTACACAGCAATAGAGAACTAATACAGTAGTGGTGGTTGCTACTGTTAGTGATGGTGGTGGTGGAGTAACCCTGCCCCTGTGTCACTGTAAGTGTCCTGCCTGGGGATTGATTGAATGATAGATGTAAATCGTTGGTCCAGAAAGGATTTCAAAAGGCAGAATCTGGGGTCTCTTAGCTTCCACTCCCAGGTTTAGCATAGATCCAGATTTGGGAAATACTTCTGTCTGTGGATCAGGAAATATAAGTGGCTCTGTCTAGGCCAGCAGACTGATGACTTGGAATTGTGAATATTGATTGCAGTTCTCTCTCTGAGCTCGTTCTAGTAACAGGTTTCCCCACCCCTGTCTCTTCCACCATGACAACCACATTGGTCCCTGTGTCCCTGAGAGAGCTCTGTGATCAATTAGATATGTCTGCCATGAGTGTAAGAGGGAGGGTGGTAGCATGCATTCCAGGTAAACTCTGTTTTTAATAGGAAGCCCATAGTTTTATCTCTTAATCTTTTCTCTGTGATACCTACTGTTAGACCTCCTATAGGATAATGAAAAGGGCATGGTTTGCTGTTACTATTAGTGTGCATGTTCTTAAATGATTTTTTAAAATCCTGGCATTTGGAAATGTTACAATTTAGAGTACGGTCAGATCCACGGTTCCACTGAGTCTCAGTGACTCTTGAGTGAGCTGGGCAGGAGTCAGTTAGCTCCTATTGTACGAGAAGGGAAACTGAAGCTCAGAAAAGGCAGCTTTTCAAGAACTATCTCTGTCACTCTGTTTCATGACTGGATGTCTGTCTTCAATATTGTTCTATCAAGATTCAGGCTCGTGGAATATTTTAAGGCTTTAGGTTTAGCTCAAAACTAAAAACTTCTCCCTTATTGCCACATGGCTTGGGTGACCAAGTACATTTGTCAGGAGCCTAGAAAACTTTGCCCATCCAAAAAGGGAGGAAGAGAAAGCAAACGTGTCAGACCTGCAGGGTGTGTGAATGATAGGAGGTCTACCCAGGGTTGGGCCTCTTTGCTTTCTCCTACTCTGGTGTCATCATATATAAAAAAAGTGAATTCTGGCATTTTTCAGGAGTAGTAATTCCCCATAGTGAGGTGAGTTTTGCAGCTTACAAAAAGGCTTTCCTATGCCCGGTCTCCTTTGTTACTTGCCATAAGCCCTGCTGGGAGGTATTGGTATTATTCCCTATGATAGTTAATCTTATGCATCAACTGGGTTGTACCCAGATTTTTGTTCAAAGCCCAGTCTGAATGTTACTGTCAAGGTATATTTTTAGATGAGATTAACATTTAAATAAGTAGACTTTCAGTAAAGCAGGTTACCCTCTATAATGTGTGTGGGTCTAGTGCAATCAGTTGAAGACCTTAAGAAGAAACAGGCCGATCTCCTCCAAAGAAGAGGGAATTCTGTATCCAGACTGTCTTTGTATTTGAGCTATTGCAGCTCATCTCTTCCCTGGGTCTGGCCTGCTGGTCTGCCCTGCATATTTAGTACTTGCCAGTCTCCACAATTGTGTGAGCCAGTTCCTTAAAATCTCCCTCTCTCTCTCTGTATACATTTGACTCTTGAACAACATGGGTTTAAACTACACAGGTCCACTTACACATAGGTTTGTTTTTTCAATAAATATAGTACCTATATTTTCATTTATAGTTCTTTAAATTAACTAAGTGTGGGGAAACGTTTGTCTTCAATTAGAGATCACAATACGTGGAATCAAAAGAACTGGGGTTTGAGTTCTGATTCTATACAATGGTTTCAGTTTCCTGACATTGAGTGAGTCATTTATCAATTCCTTTTTGAGGCAGAGATAGCAGTACCTATAATTCCACCTCCCCCAGAGGCCACTAGTTGTAATATTTTGGAGCATTTTTTTTCAAGTGCTTTATAGTCCCTTTCCTCTTTCCATGTGACCAGTCTCATGATCTAGCTTGGATAATCGTAACAATAACAAATGACAAGAGCTATATTACTTACCACATTCCAGGTCCTATTTTAAGTGCTCTCTACAGGTGTTAGCTAATTTAATCCAGACACAACTTCATTAGATAAGTGCTGTTGATACTGACATTTAAGGATGAGGGAAGTGAGAGGTAGGGGAGGTAAGTAATATGCCCAGGGTTACACAGCTAGTAAGTGGTAAAGCCAGGATTTGAACTTGGAGAGTGTAGCTCTAGATCCCATATTCCTAAGATGCTGATTGCAGGGAGTGTGGATTCCAGAGAAAGAAAGAAAAGCAGGATAGGAAGCTGGAAGCTGTTTAGCCATGGCTTTCTCCCTCCATCCCAGCAAAGCGGGAATGGAAAGAGCACACGATTTGGGGCCAATGAACCCAGCTTCAGGTCATCACTCTAATTTATTAATGTGACCAAGCTCTGCAACCTTTCATTATCCTCATTTATAGATGAGGAGTGAGAGACTTAAAACTCCTTTTCAGGGCTTCCCTGGTGGCGCAGTGGTTAAGAATCTGCCTGCCAATGCAGGGGACACGGGTTCAAGCCCTGGTCTGGGAAGATCCCACATGCCACGGAGCAACTAAGCCCGTGAGCCACGACTACTGAGCCTGCGCGTCTGGAGCCTGTGCTCCGCAACGGGAGAGGCCGTGACAGTGAGAGGTCCGCGCACCGCGATGAAGAGTGGCCCCCGCTCAACGCAAATGGAGAAAGCCCTCGCACAGAAACGAAGACCCAACGCAGCCAAAATAAATAAATAAATAAATAACTTAGCATTTATAAAACAAAAAACAAAAAACAAAACTGCTTTTCAGTGGAGCCATGAAAACCAGAGATAAGATACTCAAAATGTCTAGTGTGATACCTATACATAATCATTGCTCAAGAAACAGAAGTTGTTGGGGTTATTGATGAAGATCTTGCACGGCCAAGAAATAACAAATTCCCAGATGCAGCCCTGCTGGTGACTGGCAGAGGCATCGTTAAGGAAGAGTTTAAAGAAATAATGGGAGAAAGAGGAAAGGGATTCAGAGTTATCTGCCATATGAGTGGCCCCTGACCTAGAGCCTCTCAGAAAGTCTGAAAAATCCTTCAGGGCAGCGACATTGCTTTCTCAGTCATTTACTCATTCATTCATTCATTCATTCAACAAATATTTCTAAAGCACCTGTGTGCCAGGCACTATTCTAGGTGTTTGGGCTCTATTAGTGAACCAAAACAAACAAACAAACAAATCCAAAACTCTGCCCTCCTGAAAGTTACATTGTTGTAGTGGGAGAACATAACAAAAAGTAAATTTTTGAGTACGTGGCTGAAATGGTAAGTGCTATGGGAAAAATAGATCAGGTTAAGGGGCCTGAGAATGCTGGGGGTAGGACAGTTAAAATTTTAAGAGAGGTTAACTGTAGACCAGAGACTTGAAGGAGGAAGCCACACATGTATCTGGAAAACGTGTTCTAGGCAGAGAGACAAATATGCCAAGGATGCCAGCATGGCCGGAGAGCAGTGAGCTGGGTGGAGAGCACCAGGAATTAAGGTCAGAGCAGTGACAGATACCTGGACCACAGGGGCTAGAGTGCACTCTTAAGCTTTGGCTGGTACTCTGAGCAAAATGAGGAACCAATTGAGGATTCTGAGTAGAGAAATAACTTTACCCATCTTTTTAATTAAATGGATCGTTCTAGCAGCTTGGTTAAGAATGGATGGTAGGGGACAGGGTTGGCGGCAGGGGGGCCTACGTAGGAAGTTGCTGCATAAATCCAAGCTGGAGGGGATGATGCTTCAGACCAGGGTGGTAACAGAGGTGGTGGGAAGTGGTCAGACACTGGCTATCCTTGGAAGGTAAGCCCAGCCTGGTTTTCTGACAGATTGGATGTGGGATAGGAGAAAGAGGAAGAGGTCAAGAATGACTCCAAGCTACTGTCCTGTCTGACCAGAAGGGCTGAGTTTCCCTCAACTTAGATGAAGAAGAGTGGAGATGAAGCAGGGTTTGGGACGAAGACCAGGAGTTCAAATTTGGAGATGCTGAGTCTGAAATATCTTAGATATCTAAGAGGAGACATTGAGTAGGCAGATATGTGAGTCAGGGATTTGGGGATGAAGGCTGGGATGAGGATGCATACTTAGGAGCTGTCAGCATAGGGTCTATAAAACCATACAACTGGATGAGATCATCAAGTATCTAACTGTGTATCTATGTGTCTACGTATCTATGTATCTGTCTATGTATCTATGTATGTATCTATGTGTGTATGTATGTATCAATCATTTATCTATCTATCCAGAGAAGAGATAAGAAGAAACTAAGAATGACGCCCTATAGCCTTCCAACTTTAGGAGGCAGGGAGAAGAGAGGGAACCTGAGGAAGAGACTGAACAGGAGCCATCAATGAGATAGGAGGGGAATAAAGCAAATGTTGGAAGCCAAATTAAGAAAGAGCATCACGGTGGAAGAAACAATCAACTGTGTCAAAAGCTGCTGTTGGCTCAAGGGAACGGATCATTAGATTTAGCACATGCGGGTCATCCATGACCTTGACAGAGTCTTCCATGGGATGTGGGGTGGAAGCATGACTGGAGAGGGTCCAGGTGAAATTGCAGGGAGGACATTGAGCCAGGGAGAGTACTGAATCTCTTTTGAGAAGGTATTTTGTAAAGGGGGGCAGAGAAATGGGGACGTGGCTGGAGGAGTATGAAGAGTCAAGTCAGGGTTTTGTAACAAAGATGGGAAGAATGCAGGTGTTTGCATGCTGATGGGAAGAGCACAGGGAAAATTTGATAGCGTAGGAGAGAAAGAAGGCAATTTCTCCACAGGACAGACCATCTCCAGTGACAGGAGGGATGGCAGAACCCATAAGCATGGGTAGAGGGCGGGTAAACATGGGGATGTGAGTGTGTGGAAGTTATCTTCAGAGTACATCTGTTTTCTCAATGACAAGAGACGGCAAGGTCATTAGCTGAGAGGGAGGAAGAGGGAAGAGGTGTGGAGATTTGAGGAAAAAGGGAGAAGTGTGGAGTATAGTTGACCCTCTGTATCTGTGGGTTCCACATCTGTAGATTCAACCGATCACGGATCAAAAATAGTTGGGAAAAAATTCCAGAAAGTTCCGAAAAGCGAAACAAATTTACTGAGCTCCAGCAACTATTTACATAGCATTTACATTGTATTAGGTATTATAAGAAATCTAGAGATAATTTAAAGCATACTGGAGGATGTATGTAGGTTATACACCATTTTATATAAGGTACTTGAGCGCCGGTGGATTCTGGTATCCAAGGGGGGCCTGGAACCAGTTCCTCCCACAGATACTGAGGGATGACTGTAACCTCTAGTTTTTTTCCCCTTGTCCCTTGTATAGGAATCAGCACAGGGGAAATGTTAAAAAGACTCAAGGCATAAAAATGAACTGGATTTCTGGAACATTGCCCTCTCTGTGCACTGGTTTTGACATCTGATGGGGTTTGAATCTTGGCTACACTCCTCCCAAGATGTGTGGCCTCAAGGATGTCATTGTCCCCTCTTCGCTTCAGGTGTCTCATCTGGAAAGAGGGGGCTAAATGAGGTTACCCGTGGTATGTGTCCAGCTGGTGCCTGGCACATGGTGGATGCTGCAACAAAGCCATTGCCGTTTCCCAGGCGTTATCACCGCGTTAGCCCAGTGGACTGCACAATGACCTTGGAGTCTGAAGAATTTTCCACTTTTGCACCTCAGTAAACCAGAGATACTATAATGATAGACTTAAACTAACCATTAAAGACCAACTCCTAATTTTCGTTCTCTTAAAAATGGAAGAAAAGATTGTGTGAATTCGGATTTACTGTCTTCCAAGCAAATTGCTGAGTTTTTCTATTTCTAAGTAAATAAATGGTAGAGTGGACAATTACAAAAGACAGACAAGCAGGACCGGGCAGGCCCTGGCTGGTGTCTTTCACGTCAGTTGCTCTGCTCCCCTGCATCTCAGATGCTTCACCTGCTACATGGGGAAGTGCAACTCCTCCCGTAGGGCAGGCGTGGGGCCTGAAGGAAACAGCGCCAGAGAGCAGATACAAAAGTGTTTTGCAAACCGTGGAGCATTCGAAAGCGCTCAGGCAGTGGCCTGTGTAGCCCTGAGGGCTGGGTGGTCCTGTGAAGCTGAGATGTTCACGGCCTCGAGTGTGGTGGCAGCAGATCACAGGCCAGAGCTGCTGCCAAGAGAGTGTTCCAGAAGGGCCCGGGGCAGCCTCACATGCTTCTCTTAGTTCTGACCTTTGTGATATTTCCCAATAAAACCAGGAAATGCTGCTTATGCTCTAGACTAAAGTACAAAAGGGTCAGGTGGCCCAGACCTTAACAAGGAGCAGATGGGCAGGAATCACATCACTCGCTCCCATCTCTCCCAATCCTGCAGGAGAAACCGTGGCAGGCAGCATCCAGACCATGGGTCCCAGATCCCTGATTTCCCCAGGCTCACAGAAGGAAGTGGATTCTCAGTGGCAGACTCGCAGGGGGCATAGACACTGGAATCTCTGGTCCTGGGTTTGAACTCCAGGCTGATCACACGTCCTGGTTTGCCTTGGCGAGTCCAGTTCAGGCCTGTTGACCCTGTGTAATGACTGTTAGCACTTCCTTCCCTTGTCAAAGGTGTCCCTGTTTGGGTGAGAAATTGCAAGGTCATCCTGTGGGTTTGTGACCTTTGCTTCAACTTTTTGGAACCTTCCTTTCAACATCTGAAGAATAGAAATCATCCTTTACATACCATAGGATTATTGTGGATAATTCTACATGATTTAAATGACGGCAATTAAATAAAATATAAAGACTAATAATTTAATACTAGTAATTTAAGACTTGTAATACATTGCTTTGGTTTATGTTCCCACCTTCTCTTCTCCAAAGTATTTAAATAAAATTCTAGCTGATCATGTGAGCTCTGGTCCAGCTGTCCTCAAACTTTAGGGACCATCAGAATCCCCTTCAGGGCTTATTTATTTATTTAATTGAAGTATAGTTGATTTACAATGTTTTGGGTATACAGCAAAGCAATTCAGTTATACATATATATAAATATATTCTTTTTCAGATTCTTTTCCATTATAGGTTACTAAAAGATATTGATTATAGTTCCCTGTACTATATAGTAGGTCCTTGTGGTTTATCAATTTTATATACAGTAGTGTGTATCTGTTAATCCCAAATTCCAAATTTATCCCTCCCAGCCTTCCCCTTCGGTAGCCATAAGTTTGTTTTCTAAGTCTGTGAGTCTATTTCTGTTTTGCAAATAAGTTCATTTGTATCATTTTTTTAGATTCCACATATAAGTGATGTCACATGATATTTGTCTTTCTCTCTGACTTACTGCACTTAGTATGCTAGTCTCTAGGTCCATCCATGTTGCTGCATATGGCATTATTTCATTCTTTTTTATGGCTGAGTAATATTCCAGTGTGTGTGTGTGTGTGTGTGTGTGTGTGTGTGTGTATACATATACATACACCACATCTTCTTTATCCATTCACCTGTTGATGGATCCCCTACAGGGCTTATTAAAACTGATTGCTGGACCCACCCATTCCCAGAGTTTCTGATTCAGTAGATCCAGTGTGGGGAGGGGTTGCTTTAGCCTTGGTGTCTCTAACAAGCTTCCAGGTAAAGCAGATGCTGCTGGTCTGGGGACCATGTTCTGAGAACCACTGATATAGTTTCTCCCCTTCCATTCATTTCCCTGCTTCTGCCACAATGAATTTTCCAAAACACTAATCAGTCCACGTTGCTTCCCCTGCTTCAAACCTTTCAGTGGTTGCCTAGTGCCCTCAAGAAAAAGCCCACCTCCTTAGCAAGGCACTCAAAGCTCTGCCCTCTTCCCTGTTGCCTTGACCTCCAGTTGTAGTGCTTGGCCTGCTGGCCTGGACGGCCTTCCCTCCGAGGGGCAGGCTGCCCTAGAGAAGAGCCCAGGTGTCAGGCAGAGTGCTCTCTGTTTGTGACTCTGTGACTTTGGGCAAGTAACTTACCTCCCTCGTGTGTATGGAAACTGAACATGGCAATGTTAAGAATTCTCTCCTTGTCCGGGAGCTGGGAAGGCTAAATGAACTGTATGGAGGCCATGCAGCTCTGTGGCTGCCCCGTGGCAAGTCCTCAGGGCATCTCTGTATAGTCCCCAGGGCCTCCCCCTGCCCCCTGAGCTCTGATGGCCATTGCTGACAGAATCTGTTAAGTAGCACCGGAAGGGCACACACCAGGCCAGGTCTCTGTCAGCAGGGTGGTCAGGGAGGGCTTCCTGGAGGAGGTGAAACTTGGGTGTCCCTTTCAATAGAGCCACCAGCTTGCTGTTTTCTATACCTTTTTCCATGTTTTCATGGGATTTTTCTTTCACTCATTCTTTCACGTATACAGCAAGTATGAATCAAGCAGCTCATCAGTGTCAGACACGGTGCTGGGGACACAGAGGAGAAGGAGGCCATAAGCCCTGGAAGGCAGGACTATGCTGTGAGGCAGCAGGGCAGGAGGACCAGGTGCCGGGGCTTTGGAGTAGGCTTACCTGGAATCAAAGCTCCACTTAACCTTGCCCTGGCTGTGTGAGCTTGCACATGTTATGGCATGTGCCTGAGCTTTGTCTGTGAAATGGGGCTGAAAATCCCCAGATCTGAGGCCTGTTGGGAGGAGGGAAAGAGACAGTGTTGGCAAAGTGGGGGCAGAGGGAAGGGGCTCTTGACATGTGAGCCTGGTCCCTCCTTGGCCCTGGGGAAAGAGGGGGCTCTAGAGCTCTCACCCTGTAATCTGCTCGAAGGCACTAGCAGCCCCTGAAGGTAAAGCGTTACTCTGCCAGCCCCCACCTGTTTCTCGTCTCCAAAGCCCACAGCTAGAATTATTCCATGAGCTTTCCAGGAGGATCACAGCCCACACTGGGATGAACTGAGGCCCACTGGGACCCCTGAGGATGTGGAATCCTATCCATGGAGACCACCATCATTGAGGGTTTTCTCTGTGCTGGCCAGTTGGTGCAGACGTCAGCGTTACAGCAGCCCTTGAGGGAAGCATGAGAAAGCAACTGAGGTGTGGTCATGTGTGGGTTCCCTAGGGCTGCCCTACAAAGTAGCACAGACTGGGTGGCTTCAACAACAGAAATTTATTTTCTCACAGTTTTGGAGGCCAGAGGTCTGAGATCAGCAGGGTTGCTTTCTTCTGAGGCTTCTTTCTTTGGCTTGTAGATGGCTGGTTTCTTCCTGTGTCTTCACAGGTCTTCCCTCTGTAACCATCTGTGTCCAAATTTCCTCTTCTTCTAAGGACACTAGTCATATGGGATGAGAGCACTCCCTAATACCTCATTTGCCTTAATTACCTTAAAGACCTTATCTCCAAACAGTCACATTCTGAGGTACTGAGGGTTAGGACTTGGACATATGAATTTGTTGGTGGGGGGGGGTCACCATTCAGCCATAAGAGGTAGCAGCCCCCAAGACTGTCCCCATGATCCTGCCTCCTTGTTTCACACCATGGTGTAGTCCCTTCCCACGCTCTTCCAGGGTTGGCCTGTGTATGCGGTTGGCCAGTAATACATACCAGAAGTGATGGCATCACTTGTGATAGGCAGTTCTAAAAGCTTCCGTGTTGGTTGCTCTTGTTCTCTTTCGGATCACCTGCCCTGGGGGAAGCCAGCTGCCATGTCGTGAGGCTGATGTGGTGAGGAACTGAGGCCTCCTGCCAACAGCCACATGAGTGAACTCTTGTGAAAACAGGTCTTCCAGCTGCAGTTTAACCTTTGGATAGTTACAACCTCATGAGAGGCCCTGAGCCAGAATCACCCAACCTCACTGCTCCTGGATTCCAGACGCTCAGAATCTAGGTGACGTAATAAACGTTTGTTGTTTTAAGCTGCTAAATTTTGGGGTAATTATTTACTCAGCCATTGATAACTAATCCACAAGCCTTGAAAAAGTTAAGGGCACACAGATTGTGAGTGCAGATTCAGAACTGGATTCTTGAATTTCTGGCTCCCCGATCAGATCAGTGCCCTTTTTTAGCACAACCTGCTACCTGAGCCAAGATTAGCTTTGCATACAGATGATTGCAGTGAAGAATGCAGGAAGAGGTGAGGAAAGAGAGAGAAAGAAGACTGTTAATAACCAGTTGGGGAGAGGCTGAAAGATACAGCTGAAGCCACAGATCAAGCAGACAGGTGGAAATAATAAAGAGGCCAGAGGCCACACCAGTCTGTTCTCACTGCTCCAGGGCTGCAGTTACTCTCCTGCTGCCCGGGTTCTATCTGTGATCAGAGGAGCTGACACATCTGTAGGACCACGACAGGCCCCTGGGCTGTAGCCATCCCCAGAAAGGCTGAGTAAATCTGAAATCACTCTAGTCTATCAGATCAAAAGATTGCTCCAATGGGCCTGTGCTTTTTTTCAGAGCCTTGCAGCACCTAAGGCCAGGCAAGGAGGTGAATTGTAATGAGCATTTATTCACTGCCTACTGTGTGGCAGGCATTGGGCTAGATGTGTGATTTAATTTCATACTGGGAGGAAACATGAGAAGTACTTCCTTCGATACTCATTTTACAGACAAAAGAAATCGAGTTCAGAGAGCTGAGACACCAGGGTAAGTTTTCTTTCCCAGCTGGTGAGTAAGGATTTGAATCCAGTTCTGCTTCTTTCCACATGCTCTGCTTCACCAAGGTCTCAGTCGTTTTTAAAATGTTATCAATTAATTTAAAAATTAAAAATACACTAGTGGATCATGCTTTATTGATCATGCCATCAATACTCTAGCCCAGATCATGATCTTGGGCTGTCGGTTGGTGGCTTCCTGCTTCTAATTCTGAGCACAGTGCCTGTATCTTCTTAAGTGGGTGTTGAATGAATAAATGAATGAGTGAATGAATGAGGTGGGAGAAGATATGAATATTTCCCCAAGGCCTGCAGAGGTGGCTGTGTATTCCTCTTCACATAGTTTTCCACCCTTGGCCTTAGTTTCCCCACCAAGGTTCCAGTTGATGATTTCTAAGGACCCTTCCGAATCTGACCCTTGGTACCCCTAGGAGAGGGGCAGAATTTTCTGTCCTGAGGGGCAGGATCAGTGGCACTGATGCGAGGCAGCTGCTGTGTGTCAGCTCCTGGGTTTTTGGAGAAGTCAGGGCTGTTTATGGGTGGTGTGTTTTATCCTTTGCAATGGGGACTGAGCGTTCCACCAGACGAGAGGAAATGAGTTTCATAATACAGTTTTTTTTTCTTCTGAGGTGAAGGCTTGTAAAAAAAAAAAAAAAAGACAGGTCTGCTCTAAACATGGAGGGAGATGAAAAGGGAGGCGGGGCCCAGACCTCCCGGGCTTTGGCAGGGTCACCCTGCTCCTCTGCCTTCCGTGCCCCTTCCATGTCCGGCTTCCCTTTTCCCTGCCACTGTCCTGGCTCAGGTTGCCCTCGCCACACTTTCTAAGGTTTTCACAGCCCTCCCCATCTTCTTGCTGCCCTCATCCCCATCTCTGCTGCTCAGAAGAATTCTGTCCCCATCTTACCCTTTCTCTAGAGGAAAGCATTTAAACTGGAGCCTAACTAAGAGATAGTGTTACCAATGAGCTCACATAGGAACTCATGATCCAATCTGAGAAGCTGTCGGCCAAGCTCCCCAACGAGAGACAATGGGGCAGATGGGATATGAGCAGAATTTGGCATTTCGCAGACTTGGGTTCAAAGTTCAACAATGTCATCCACTCACTGAACTTTCTTGGTTGAGATTTCAATCTCCCTGGGCCTCAGTTTATTCATCTGTAAATTGGAGATAATAAGCAGCCCTTATAAATATGCTGTGAAGATTTTTTAAAAAGTAACTATTTTTTGAGCAGTTACTGTATGTAAGGCACTACAAAAAGGACTTTTTTTGTGTTACTGCATTTAATTCTCACAACGATCCCATGAGCAAGGTACTATCATTATCTCCATTGTACAGATGGGAAGACTGAGATACAGTAAGGTTAAGCAAATTGTCTGAGGTCTCACAGGTAGTAAGTGGCAGAGCCTGAATTGGGTGCAGGGAGTTCTGATCCCAGAGCCTCAAATAGGGCCACTGACTTGGATAAACTTAAGAAAAGGTCTCAGACATGACCCCTACCCTCATTTAGCCTTGGTAGGAGGTTTAATGGACCAGACAGGCATTAGGTGGCCAAATTCAAGTTTACTGAAATAATTTTTGTAAAGAGTTTTCAAATGGATTTTCACTGACATCTTATTTTCACCTCTCAGCAACTCTGGGGAGTCAGTATTATCCTATTTTTCAGTTGGAGCAAGTAAGGCTCAGAGAGCTAAGCCAAAATTTGAATCCAGTTTTTCTGATCCAAGCACAAGCTTGTTCTGATTCTTGCTAGTATTTGTCACTCTTAAGAAGTGAGTTAATTATATTATTTATTAATCACATTAGTAGCTCAGTGAACAAAAGAAGAACACAAGACAAGCTGATGACAGGAGGGAAAGGTACAAGCTGGGCTTGGACTGCTGGCTGTTGTCTCACCGGGTAGACTCCAGCAGAGGGGTGATGAGGAAGAGGGGCTGGACATCAGTGGTTCTGAGCTGGGTGTTCCCAGGGTCAGAGGGGAGTTTGAAGTGTGGACCTTGCCAATTTCCTGACTTTGGGTTCTTAGGTGTCTTTACGCCATGGCTATGGTGGAGGCAAGGACAGGGGCACTCAGATAGGACTTAGACGAGCACATTTTTAGGCAGGTCAAAGGGCTAAACTGAGGTTAAAAGCCTCCACCTGTTGGGTCTAGATTTTGTAGCATGCTTTTTAACTTAAGCATTTCTACTCTAGCCTCATCAATAGCACGCTCTGTTCCTCACCACCTTAAATGGTCTGGTCTATGTTCTTACTTACCTCTGGGCCTTTGCACATGCTATTCTTTCAGCTGGTCAGAGGAAGAGGCTGCAGGATGGGCAGGGGGCAGAGAGAGGTGAATGTTGTTTTGGGAAAATTCCCACTGACTTTTAAGGTGCCAGGTTGGATAACTATATATATATATAAAACAACTAAAAGGTTTGTTACTTATTAGCTGTATGACCTTGGACAAGCTACTTAACTTCTCTTTGACTCATTTTAATCATTTGTAAAATTGGGATCATAATAATAATAACTCAAAAGATTGACTTGTTTAATAAAGTGAATGGTAATTAGTTGCTGGAGGACAAGAGAAGGTGATGCACACAGAATGCTTAGCACAGTCTCTTGCAACTAGTTGGTCAGCATTAATGGTGAGCTCTTCTATTGCTAGTCTTTTAGTAGGCCTTCCTTGATGCCCCCTATCCCCATCAACTCAGAGAGTCAGATTCAAATGCTTGTCTTGTGTGTTCTCCAAGCACTTATCAAAATTCTGATTAATTAGTCTTGGAGTAGGATTCAGATATGCCAGTCCCTTTTTTGTAGGCATTCCAGGTGTTTCCAATGGGTCCCAATTAGTTTCATTGTCTAAGCTGGTGTTTCTCAATCCTTGCCCATAAGATATAAGGCATTTTTTCTAGAGTCTGAACTCTGTGAAAGTGGGAACCGCATCTGTATCATGCACTGCTGAATTGCCAACACCTCAGCACAGGCCCAGCATAGGGGAGGTTCTCCCTAACGTTGGAGGATGGATGCAAGCTTGGCTGTCTTGTTAATGCTTGCCTCTGCAGTGTTACATGGCAGAGAGAACACAGAATATGAAACGGGTCTACCTTTCCTGATAGCACTTTTCCTAGTATTTTATTTTTTTTATTTTTGGCCACAGTGCATGGCCTGTGGGATCTTAGTTCCCTGACCAGGGATTGAACCTGCACCCTTGGCAATGAAAGTGTGGCATCCTAACCACTGGACCGCCAGGACATTCCCTATTTTATTTTATTTTGTCCTAGTTAATTATTATATTCATCTGTCCCTGTTCCCATCAGGTTTCTGTCTCCTTGCTGATGCTGACTGATACAGAGGGCAATACAGTATAAAGAGTAAAAGCATAAATTCCGGAGCCAGCAAGCCCCAGTTCACCCTTTTATAAATGGAAATATTAATAACCAGAGCTTTGTAAGTTATACAGGTCTGTGGGCTTGTGAGGGCTGGTCTCTGAGTGGATGGTTTCTGAGTAAACTATGGAGAAATCCTGAGGCACATTTGCCTTTATCAAGTGTCTCTGAGCTGTCAAGACCTCCAGAATGAAGTAAGATTTAGGGAAGAAGGGTGCCAGGAATCCTGATTCTCTGGCAAGATCTTGCAGCAAGCCACCCTCTAGGATGGCCCCTATGGGCCCTTCCAGGGGTCCCCCAGGCCGGGGTGGCAGGAATAGGACTGAGGCTGTGCAGGGGCTGGGACTCAGGCAGACGGGGGTGTAAAACCAAGCGTGTGGCCCACCTTCTGGTTCTATAAGGATTAAGTCACTAATCGACAGTGCACCCTGGCAGGAATTCAGGACTAAGAACAGGCTGAGGCTGTGTGTGCTTTGGAAAAACTGGCCCCTTAGGTAGTTAAATATATCTTAGGAAAAAATTTTATGAACCCAGATTCTTGCACCTTCCCACACATAGAAAGCACCAAAATGATTAGCTAAGATACCTGTTCCTCGTGACTAGCAGGAACTCTTCTCTGAGATGTACGCTTGACTGCATGTACTCCCTAGCCAAGATCATACACATACTGGCCGTTCCCCCGACCTCTTTGGAGCAGTCCCCTCAGAGCTACTGAGAGGCTGTTTCCCGGGTTATAGGACTCATTAAGGACTGAATAAAACTCAACTCATAGCTCTTACGTTGTGCATTTCTCTTTCAGTCGACAGGGATCACCCACCGCATAACTGCACTTAGCTTTCCCTAGCAGCCCCCCAAGGAAGACACATCCCACAGGATCTGAGCCTATTGAAAAGCAAGAATCCCGGCTTCATTTCTGTCCAGGTGCCACCCTGGCTGGTCTGGTGGCCTCTCATCCACCCACTGTGGCCCGGATCCCATTTACAGCCTCACCTTCACGTTACAGGTGTTAACGGTAATCAGGCTTCTGCTCTGAGCTGGATGGGGAGCGGAAGACTGACTGATTACCCCTAACTGGTACTGTATATTTGAATGGCAGGAAGTCCTGGATAAGGGACCTGGAGACTCACATGGTCTCTGGGTCTTCAAGTCCTAAGAGCGTCATTAGAAGCCCTAGGAGGTAAGAGCCACCAGGGCCCGGAGCTCTGTAAGAGGCCATGCTCTGTGTGGATTGTGAGGGGCTTGCCCTTGGCTGGTTTCCGAGTAAATTGTAGGTCTGTCCTGAAGTGGGAAACCAAGGTCTGAAGAGAGCAGTGACTTACTCGTGGCCTCACAGTGAGTCAGTCAGCACCTGAGTTGAGACTTCGATCCAGGGCTCCTGATTCCCTGCCAGGGCTCTTTGCACATCCCCACAGTGCATCCCCTTTTCTCCTCAGCATTGTATTGTCCTCATCTGTAAAATGGGTTTATTCCCAAGGTTGCCTCTCAGATTCAGCCTGGCTGTCGGAGATGCTGCCAAGCTCCCCTCACAGCATCGTCCAGGAGACTGGCTCAGAACCCGGACAGAAACCAGGTTCCTTCTCTTACTCTGGCTTGTGTGTGACCAGAGGCCTGCCTTTAACCACCTAGTTCTCTGAGTTTCCAAATGCAATGCGAAATGGGATTTCTGGTCTTATGGAATTTAGAGAGCTATGGAGTGATTGGGGCCAGAAGAACCCAGGGAACGTTTCCAGGTTTGTGGGACAGACGATCTGTTGAGTTAGCTCCTTTGCTATGGGGCAGTGTGACCCTGAACAAGGTACCAGGGGCCAGTTACTTAAATCCCAGTTTATGGTTCTGTGAAATGGAGGTGTTGAGTGTTTTCTCGACTGGGTTAAAAGGATCAAACAAGATAATGGATTTGTAAATGTTTTATGAAATAGACATCGTTCTGTGGGGTTATTGATGAGAAAAGTTGCTGTGGGCAAAGAGAAAATAACCCTAATTTTAAGGTTATTTTGCATACTTTATTTTGCACCTCCCAGGTTCTAGGTATTTTATTAGACATACTGTATTTTTTTCTCGCTAAACCTTAGAGCAATCCTGTGACTCAAGGTGATTAAGAGCTTCTGTACATTAGCTCTTAAGTCTTTAAAACATTGTTATTCTTATTATACAGATGGGAAAACTGAGGCTCAGAGAGACTAAGTGGTCTGTCCAAGGCCCATGAGGGCGTGGCTGAGCTGGGATTGAAAGCCAAGTCCTTCTGACTCCAAGCTGACACTCTTTCCATCAGTCTGCATCCCTCATGAGAATCTCGCTCAGTGGTCAGATTCCACCCTTCTGGGTGTGAAGGTATGTTCCCTGATAGCAGCTCTAGAGCAGACATTTTAGTTCTGACCGCTGAACACTACAGAGCCCATGAAATGCTGAATCCAATTCATTTCAGTTCAGCCAGCCATCTCTTCTGCCTTGAAGCGTTTTCTAGTTGAGCGTATTGGACAAGGGGTGGGCTCGTGTGGTATAGATGACCAGGCTGCATTCCAGTGGGAGGTTGAGTCCAATACGCATCCCTTGGCCTCACAGGGATGGTTTTACAATGTTGAGGCTCTCAGCTGTCCTTGCAGGTCTAGGTGTTAAAGGAGAGAACTGAAACATAGGTTCCAGGCTGGGGGCTGAGTTGGAGCCAAATGGGGAAGGCTGGGGCCAGTCAAGCACTGGGTTTCCAGAAGTTCAAGGGGAAGACAAGCACAGTGTAGAAACATGGAGCTGGGAGGAAGCTGGTGTTGGGCCCTTCATTCACAGCTCTTCTGTACACTCTGCCAACTGCACACTTCCTGGGCACCTCTATCTGCTGGCCATGCTAAGCCCTTGATGTAAGCTTGTGGAGCTTAGAAGATCTACCCTCCCTAAGTCTGTACACGCCTCCAGACTCAGAGCACTTATCACACTAGCCTGAAACCATCTCTCCAGGGACAGAGGCTGTGTCTCCTCCTTGGGTACCTGCAGCTGCAGCAGGGTTCCCAGAACATAACACCAAGGGCCCTCTGAAGTTTTGTTACCAAACACGTGAATACAGCAAGACAAGGGAGACCGAGAGAGGTCGTGTGATTGGCTCTGGAGAGTGGCAGAGCCAGAGCTGCTCCCAGGGCAGCTTGCTGAATCCACACTGTGTGATTCTACGGAGTCGCAGAGTTTGTTAGGAGCCCTTTGTAACAGCGCCCCGGTGGGCATGGCTTTCACATGGTGGGTGTGAGTCAGACTCCAACACTGGACAGAGCCGTGCTGCCGGAAGGCCTCCTCTCCTCTCCCAAGAAGCGGATGGTTGTGTGGGTGACCAGACAGCGCCCTCCTCCTGAAATGTTCGGCATCCTTTATCCCCAGGGACCAAAGTCCTGGCCATCCTTTGGGGACCTCATGAGATGCTGCCTCTTCCTCATGGTCTTCCTTGATGGTTATAAGAGGGCGGGCCTTTGAACGCAGGTCTGTATGAGCTCACTTTCTGCCCCACATCTTCCGGGCTGTGTGTGCTCGGGCAACTTTCTCTCTGGGCCTCACTTTTCCGGTTGGTGATAAAGCAGGTAGAATAATACAGTGACAGCCACAGAAGTGTGACAACCCCCAGCGGCCACCAGGGTCTGCCTCAGCCTTTGACCCAAGGCCAGTGACTGAGCTCTTGGGGCTCCGATGGCCTGGCCCTTTGTGCCCAGTGTGGGAGTCCGCCAGTGGGCCATCTTTGCAGCCAAGGGCCCTGTGGTGTCGGGAGTCAGTTGTCAGTTCCGTGCTGCTGTTGGGGTCACTTCCTGCCAATCCTGCTTCCTCCCTGCCTTCAGTTTCCAGCTGTCAGGTCCCTAGTTGTCCATTGGGCTTTCCCCTTCCAAGCCTGCCTCCTCCCCCTCGGAACTTTTATAGACATTACCCCCAATATACCACTTGTATCCCTAACGAGTCTCAGCGTCTGCTTCCCAGAGGAACTAACAGACACACATACCTACATAGTAAGGGTACAGGATATGGTAGACATAATTGTAAGAGCTTTCACAACTGTTATTATTATTATTATTTCTCCTGATTATGAAAAACCTGCAGCCCGTCTGGTCAGGGGAACCCAGAGTGACAAGTACACAAGATGTTAGTCCTCAGTCTGGCCAGCAATTTTCAGGAGAAACAAATCCTCTGCACAGCTGGCTGTGTACTGCAGATCACAGCCCTGGGGGCCTGAATCTCAAAGATCTTTGTTTAACAAATGCTGGTATCCATCTCAATTGCTCTGTTCACAAAGGGTACAGGCACACATTTGGAGTACGAAAGACAGCTCAGGTTTTGTGAGGAAACAAATGAATTTTAAAAAGAAGAATATTTCCTACTTGACATGCTCAACGCTTCCTCCCTTACGCCCGGCTGGAGGGTGTCTTGGACAATTCATTATGCTTGTTAGGACTCGAAGACAATCAAACACAAGCTGTGCTTCTCTGAGATTTAAGACCCTTCAGGATATTTTGCAAACTGGTTATATTGCCACCTTTGGTGTTTTCACATTTATTGTCCCCCAGGGCCATAAAAATGTCCTGCATTTTATAGAGTGTACAGATTCAGAGACCCCCTCTGACCCCCCCGTCCAATCCACCAGAATTGGAAAGTTCTTGCTTTGTAACTGAAATGCTACTTTGCTATTAAGTTGTCTGGCCTGGGCACCAGCGTGTTAACAAGAGGGACCCCTGATTGCCGCCCACAACCCAGTGAAGTTTACTGAGAGACCTTGACATTGGGGAGCCTACTAGCTCCTAAGACAACCCATTTTGTTCCTTTGTATGTGTTATTCCCATCTGGCCATCTGACCTGATTTGCCTGGCATTGTCCTTATTTATGTCTATTGATCCAGTGTAAATATTAATAGCACCCTCTTTCCCTCTTAGATATGGAGTAGAGTCTTTAAGAAAACATAGGCACGCATATCCACCCAGCCCTCCACCATCTACATATAAAACGGTGAAGGTTTGTAGTCATGAACCAGATACAAATTTATAGGAATGAGACTGCTTCCATTTATTTGTAAATATTTATTGCATGTTTCTGTAATGCTGGTGTAGAGAGCCCTCAAAAAGCCAAATGAGTTGCCATCTTGAATCTGGTGGAGAACAATCTCGCTTGGAGTCAAGGGTATGGCATAAATAACTACTTAGGGCTCTATCTGTATCTGTGAACGCTTGAAATAGACCAGTGGGTGCTGACAAATGGCCAAAGAAGTCATTGGCTCTTGAGGTTAAATGAAGATGAGGGTATTAACAAAAATGATAATAATAGCTAACGCATGATATTTTACTATGAACTAGGCATTGCTCTAAGTATTTTATATTTACATGTGTTAACTGATTTAATATTTACAATAACCTTACAAAGTAGATACTATTATTATTCCCATTTTACAGATAAAGAAATCAAGGCACAAAGAGGTTCAATAGCTTCCCAAAGCCATGATTTTTAATATTGGAGCATAAAGACTTACTTTGTATCCTATTGTTTTGACAGGAAGATGCTGCAGGGGTACGGGGTCTGCAGCCCTTGGGCTTTTCCTCTCGTTGCTAACGTGGCCATCCTGGCTCCCTTTAATCAGAGTGCACATATAACTCTAGACAAATCTTTTATAATGGCTGCATGCAAATCCACTTGACCTTTGCCCTGGGGAGAGACATTGTCTTTATTCTGTGGGACAGCAAACAAATCTGCCCTCTGCTTCTG
The DNA here is from genome assembly GCF_949987535.1 of Balaenoptera acutorostrata. NCBI lineage: Eukaryota > Metazoa > Chordata > Mammalia > Artiodactyla > Balaenopteridae > Balaenoptera > Balaenoptera acutorostrata. Next base: position 47,094,359 of record NC_080064.1, read on the forward strand.
AGGGACACACTATCTCTAGCTTCCAAGACTGTTTGCTCTACAAACGTCCTTGAAGAGATAGTTGGTGCCTCTGCTTACAAGATACGCAGAAACATCAGGGACTCATGGAGAACTGCTCCCAACAACAGTGAGCGCCAAGCCTCAGAAGTCTCTGTGGTGCCTTGGCTGGGATTTCTGTACCCAGTGGGGAATGGGCAGACGACTTCTAGGCTTCCTACCAAATCAGGGATTCCATGAGATTCTGGTTCTCTTCCTCTGGTTTTCGAAAAGACTGAAGTCAAGACAGGGAAAATGATGAGAATAAATGACAGAGAAGTGCACAATTATTCTTCTTCCATTTGTTTCTTTTCTCTCTCTTTGGGCAAAGGATTGGAACATTAATACTCTGCATGGCTCATGGATGGATGTTTTCTGTCAGAAGATTCCACAGAAAATTGATATGAGGAGGGTAGACACTTACTAGAATTATTATTCATAAATATAGTAAATATACTTTTCTTACTCTCAAAATAATTTACCATGATGATTCTAAAATGTTTGAAAAATCAAGACACAGAGTAAAATAATCACCCTAATGTTACCTCATGGCAACCACTGGTAAAATTTTGGTTTATATTCTTTCCAGGGTGTGTGAGTATGTTTACATACATATAACCATAGTTGTTATTGTAAACATACAAATTTCAAACTCCTTTTTTTTCATTGCTATGGATACTGTAGGCTGTTTTCATAAACATAATTTTCAAAAATTGGATAATATTACTTTGAATGCAGAACTTTATTTACTGTTCTGCTGTTTGATCTTAAGCCTAATGTGTAAGATCACTGGGCCTAGGATGAGTCTTATATCTCCACCACTTCTAGCTTTACAACTTTAGATTAGCTAATTACCTCTCGGAGTCTCAGTCTCCTCAACTGTAAAATGGGGACAATCATAGCCTTTTCATAGAGTTGATAGTGAAAACTAATGAGATGGAAATCATATTTACCAGTACTTTAGCACAATGCTTGATATGTTACCTAAATGCTAAGTATTTAACACTTGCTTATTATTATTATTACTGTAGGCAGATCTTCTCCATTATAAACCATGGTTCAGTGAACATCGTGTGGGCTTTTCCAAGACTGAGGATGATTTCTTCAGAACAGATTCCCAGAAGCACAATGACTGGGTTAGACATTTATGACTCTAGATTCATGTTTGGGAGGTGACCATTCAATAACTGATCCCAGGTGGAGTGTGGGCTCTGTGGTCAGTATCTAGGCAGGATAATCCCATGAATGAATGTTTTAATGCCATATAGGGCCCTGTGGGTGCATCTACAGCAGAATTAGCCATCATGCCCCTTGACTCTGAATCACCCTGAGCAGTGCGGAATGATGGACTTGTACTCTTTAGGCAGACCAAGGGCACACAGCTAAGGCCTCAATGGCCAAATGGTCAAATTTTGCTTCCAAATGTGCTGTGTTTTGTTGAAACAGTGTGTAAAAATGGAATTTGAATGTCTTTCTATGGCCACAGGCTCTCCCTTTCTCCATGCGCTCTCCCTCTCTCTGTTTTCTTCTGTGATATGGCTTCATACTGTGGGGCTGTCCATGAGCCCCTGTGACCTGCAGGGCAAGAACTGTGCCTTGTTGCCTGTGGTATCCCAGTGTCCATCCTGGAGCCTGGCGTAGCAGAGAGTTTCTAAATATGACCTTGCCAAAGAATCTGGGAGAAAGTGGCCAAACTACATACACATACACACACACACACGCACACACGTACAGTTCTCCTGCCTCCCTCTATGGACCGTGGCCAGGCATTTTTTTCCTCTTCAGGTTTCAGTTTTCTCATCTGTGAAGTAAAGGAATTTAACTAGATGTCCTCAAATATTTCCTCTGGTTGTAGAAGTCTATGTGCGTGTTACATAATTATAATGATAAATTCCTACTTTGTGCCAGGAGCTAAGAAACCTTCCTTCCTCTTCCTTCAAGGAGTTTACTACCAAGTTAGGAAATGTATTATTGCTAATTATTTTATGTGCATAAATGCCAAAATAATTGGCACTGGGCTTTATGTGATTAAATCTCCAAAGAACAGAGAGGATGTGTAGTAGGAGTGATTCATTTATACGCTAAGCATTGACAAAGCACAAACGGTCTATGAGCCAGGTTCTGTCCCAGGCGTTAGGTTGACACAAAGTCAAAGAAATTGGCTATGGGGCACTAGCCGTAACTAAAAACCAGCAGGATGATCTTGGGAAAATTATTTAATCCCCTTTAGTTTCACTTGCATATATGTAAAACTGGGATTAAATAGTTATGGATAGAATTTGGTGATTTAGTCAGTTTGAAAAATACTGGATGAATTGAAGGTGAGAAACCAGTACGAGTTGCCATTATTACAAATTTTGTTTGCCTATTGATTTTCCATGCTTAGCATTAAGGGGTGCAGGGCAGGGCCTTTGGCACTCTAGTCTTTGGTCTGGTGGACTCTCTGAGTCCAGCGTGATTCTTCCAATCCATGCAGTAGTCCTAGTGAGCTCCCCAAATCTCATCTGACCATGTCATTTCCTGCTAAAATCCCACAGGACACGTAATTGGACTATAGGAGAAGGGCCAGGGGCTTCAGTTTCATCTATAATGTTTTATATTTTCAGCTAGGTAGTAGGTTCATAAATATTATTTATACCAGTTATACTTTGTGTCTGCCTAAAATATATTTTTTTAATTAAAAATGCATGAGGAGGGAGTACCAAGGCCACCGGGCTCCTTGATTGTGTCCTGATATCCTGCAAGCTGTCTGGAAGGGGACACAGCATCCTCCAGGGTGGCAGGAACAGGAGGGCCCTGAACCAATCCTTCAGGTCATTTGAGACTTTAAGAACATACAGTTTTCCAGAAAGAAATCAAAACTGTGTTCATGAATTGGGGTCTTTCTTTTCCATACGGCGTTTGATAGTTTTCCAAGGGAGAAAGAAAATAAGTGGAAAAAAGTGGGAAAATTCCCCAAACGCATGCAGTCACAGCAAAGGAGAAAATGGTTCTCATTGCCCAACTTCTGCCTGAAATGCAAAGGAAGGTCCTAATTGTCTCCCAGGCCCCAGGGTCTGTTCTAATTTATTGAGGGAAGGACCCAGGAGGTAAATCTCAATGTCCTCCTCTAAGCAACCTAAAATTAACTAAACTAAACTACTAAAATTAACTAAACTACCAGCTCATGAATGGAGGCGATTTTCCCAGGGTTGCGAGCCCCCACCCTCCTCCCACACCCAGGATCACCCAAGTCACTGCCACTCTAAGAGGCTGAGTGGTACATCTTGAATGCAGCATTCAGGAAGGCCTTCCTGGATGGGGTAGGAAGCCTGTTTTATGCCCTGTTAATTACTGCAACAATTTATAAAATTCACAACAAACAGAAAACCCTTACAGAGATTGTATTTCAAATGGTATTTACCTGTAACAGAATCCCCTCTGTTTGTAATTCCTGGATTTATGAGCTGTTGCACAACAAAATGGAAGCACCCCTCGTCTCCCTGGTGGGCACTGGCTACGGGACCTCAAATAGGCCATGGAGACAGAAACCTACTCAGGCTGGGACTGAGACACTGCCATTCCAGACCCACCTCCAGTCCATGGCCCTTCTCAGTTTTATGGCCTGTGAACTTGGGGGAGTGGAGGTTGGACCTCATCAGGTAAGTTTTCTTGCAGAGAATCTTGGTGTCTCAGAGCTGGAAGGGCCTCAGGCATGAGCTAGTCCAACTGTGTATCCATCATAGGAGTCCTCCTACAACTTCTCTCTCTCTGTTTGCATACTCCAGTGACAGGGAGCTCCTCACCTGACACAGCAGCGCAGACTATTGCCTTTGGTCTCTAGTCTTGTCTCTTTTTTATCCTCCCCAGCCTTCCCCTTGGCCATAAGAGTGATTTTCCTAAAACTCATATCTGATCTTGTGCTCCTGCTTAAAATCCCTCCATGTCTTCCCTTTGCTTTCGAGATAAGTCCCAACTCTGTAACAAAGCCTACAAGTTCCTGCCTGAGGTGGGGCCTGTCCTCTCAGCTATCTTCATCTGCAGTGGCCCCGTTCCTTCTTCTCTCAGCAAAGCCAAGTGACTTTCAGTTATTCCCTTGCATTAAAAGCCCACAGCAAGGGCTTCCCTGGTGGCGCAGTGGTTAAGAATCCGCCTGCCAATGCAGGGACATGGGTTCGAGCCCTGGTCCGGGAAGATCCCACATGCCGCAGAGCAACTAAGCCCGTGCGCCACAACTACTGAGCCACTGCTCTAGAGCCCACGAGCCACAACTACCGAAGCCTGCGTGCTGCAACTACTGAAGCCCGTGCGCCTAGAGCCCCTGCTCCACAACAAGAGAAGCCACCGCAGTGAGAAGTCCGCGCACTGCAACGAAGAGGAGCCCCCGCTCGCCACAACTAGAGAAAGCCGCATAGCAACGAGGACCCAACGCAGCCCAAAAAAAAAAAAAAAAAAAGCCCACAGCAAGACCTATAAAACAAAAAGGCCAAGGACTTAACTTTGGGGCAGCAGGTGAGAGTGTGTTTGTGGAGGTGGGAGATGGTGCTTTCTCCAGCATCCAGCGTGGGGATGAGGCCATCGGAGACCTACAGAGGGAAAAGAGGATGCTGGCAGCTCCAGAGAAGAAAGGGAAGTAGGACCGTGGCAAGAAAGGGCAGAATTAGAGGCGAGTCAGAGACCTTAGAGTAGGAGAAAGGCCTGCAGTTCTCCCTCTGTGGTGACTCTGAGCCCTGTGATGTGTGCAGTGTGGAAAGGAGCTGTCCCCTCTCCCCTGCCCCGGCCTTGAGGCCGAGGAGAGGGACCTCCAGCTCAGCTCTGCTCTCCTTTTCTCTGCACGGCAAGGCTGGCTTTCAGTGAGTTTCCAGCCTCAGGGAAGACCATCCATCTATGCAAAGGTGCTAACTTTATGAGTCTTGGACACAGAGTTGCTTTCGTTTTCTCCTCGGTGTCAGAATACATGTCCTCTGTGAGATCCGTGGGAGAGGTTCAGCTTTGCATCCTCTGATGCTGAGGACTGTTTATAGAGCAGTTACAACCTGGGGAGACTGTGTACTTGGACTTTCCAAAGTGCCAGTTTTAATGCTCATGTGCTAATTTCTTTTAAGGGAAGAATTGTTTTGCGTAGAGATCTAAAGAAAAGAGCATGAACTTCAGTCCATCACATTTCAGCTGTTCTACTTACTGGATGTGTGGCCACAAGCAAAATACTTCCTCTCTCTTCGTCTTGGCTGTAACTTCTGAAAGAAAATGAGGTCGTTGCTTGGAAGGGCTTTTGGAGATGTTCAAGCTTCAGGAAGCAGAGACTTGATTCTGTCATTTCCTCATCTAGAAGATGGAGTTCATACTAACACCTACCTCTCAGAGTTGCTCTGCGTAAGAATGAAAATAATCTGTGTTGTTATAAATATTATAAGGATGAGGCTTCTGTGTTTTCCATCAAACCACTTTGTAAGGAGAAACTGGGAAGAAAAGTTCTAATCTATTTAAGTTGAGGTGTGGGAAAGGGAGACTTCAGATGTTTTTGGCTGTAAGTAAAGAAGACCTGACTCAAATGACAAGAAATGACAAGAAAAGTTGTCATTTCATATTTTGGGATGTTAGAACTATGGGCGGTTCTGGGCTTAGTGGGTTGAATTGTTTGATGACATTGTCAAAGACCCCGAGCTGAGTCTCAGTGGCCCCAATAGCATATTCTCCTGTTTCATTGTCTTCTCCCCTAAACACAGAGCCACCAGATACCTGATCAGAAAGTGTGTGAGAGCAAGGAAAGAGTGGGCACTGGCTATGGGGAGATATCCAGCAGTGTCTGTCCCAGAAAGGAAACCATACGTACCACACGCCCAGCAGGAAGGTGGGTTGACTCAAGGTCATGACTATTTCAGAAGTAGTTCAGCCTTTGCATAGATACTTCCTGCCTTTGTATAGGCAACATTGTATACAGGGAGAAATATGGCATCTTTAAAACCAACTTACCTTGGGCTCCAATTTGGCTCCACCTAGACCAGACATGAGAGCTTGGGCAGATATTTGATGGCTCTGTGGTTTAGTCAGTCAAGGGAATGCAAATCAAAACAATAATGATGGGCTTCTTTGGTGGCGCAGTGGTTGAGAATCTGCCTGCCAATGCAGGGGACATGGGTTCGAGCCCTGGTCTGGGAAGATCCCACATGCCGCGGAGCGGCTGGGCCCGTGAGCCACCATTACTGAGCCTGCGCGTCTGGAGCCTGTGCTCCGCAACAAGAGAGGCCGCGATAGTGAGAGGCCCACGCACCGTGATGAAGAGTGGCCCCCGTTTGCCACAACTAGAGAAAGCCCTAGCACAGAAACGAAGACCCAACACAGCCATAAATAAATACATAAATAAATAAATAAAAATTAAAAAAAAAAACAACAAAAAACTAGGCAGTTAACCTATCCACTGGTAGACCAAATTGGTTTAAAAAAAAAAAAGAAAACATTGGGAATATTAACAATGGTTACCTTTAAAAAAAAAAAAACCATAATGAGATACCCTTAAATACCCACCCACAAGAGTGACTAAAATTAAAGACACTTTAATTTTAGGATTTGGAACAGCTAAAACACTCATACATTCCTGGTGAGAGTATAAATTGATATATACCCTATGATTGATCCAGCATTTTGTTTCGGGTTATTTTTCTAACAGAAACAAGTGGTTATGTCCATCAAAAGACATCTGTAAGAATGTTCATAGCAGCATTATTCATAATAGTGCAGACTGGAATCCACCCTAATGTCCATCAACAGAAGAATGGAGAAATACATTGAAGAATGAGGGACATGGTCATGTGCTGCCCAGATTCCCCTTCAAAGCGGGACTTGTTGCCCCAGCTTTTGGAAGCGTTGCTGGCGGTGAACCTTCAGGCTGTCAGCCCCTTCCAGCATTGCCCCGATTGCCAAAAGTCGCCTTTCCCAAGGCTGCCCTTCCTGGGGCAGCCGACACACGCATCCACATATCCATACAGCTAAGACCATTTTAGCTTCAGGGCTCCCTGTGGGGTTGGCTGAGACAGTGCTTGGGTCTGCACAGAGCTCTGGACTTCTCCCTATTGCTGGTCCTGCTCCCCGTCCCTCAGTCCCACAGCTGTCATCCCAAGGGCACTTCCTAGTGACTATACTGCATGCTAATCTCTGTCTCAGAGTTGGTGTCACAGAGAACGAACCTGCAAGGTATGGTGAATTCATACAATACAATACGGTACAGCAATAAAAAGAACAAACTATAACACAGGCAACACGTGAATGTCAGATGGGAGATGCCAGGTATGAAAGGGTATACACTATAGAATTCCATTTGAATAAAAGTGAAAAACAGCAAAATAAATTCATGGTGAAAGAGCTCAGAATAATGGTGACCCTTGGTATTAGGTACCCTTGCGTGGTACTGGAAATAGTCTATATCTTGATTCAGAAGGTGGTTCTACATAGATACACATTTATACATATGTATGTATATATATGTTTGTATTTAACATTAATTGAACTGTACACTTTGATTTGTGTACTTTACTGCATTGTTTTACTTCAGTAAAAATAATAAAATAAAAATAAAATAAAAGAATAAAAAAGACTGTAATGAAATTGCCTATGCCTCCTGCTAGTCTGCAGCTCCCTGAGGGCAGAGACTCTGCCTGGCCCAGAGTAGGTATTCAGTTAACATCTTTTGACAGAATCAAAATGGTAGACCAATATCTTCCTGGTTTACCATTGATTTGTTGGGTGGGCTTGGGAAAGTCTCTCTGCTCTGTGGACCTCATTTTACAAGGAAGGAAACCAAGGCAAATAGCAAACTCTAATTCACAGGCGTGCTGTGTAAATCCGATGAGCTACCTGGTGCAAAGACGCTTTGTAAACTGTGAACTTCTGCATAAGAGTTAGTACCAAGCTTCTGAAGTTGGACTGACAGAGGTAAAAAATAATCTCCACAGCTATTCTGGGTGATCTTGGGGACATTACTCAGCACCTTTGTGCCTTAGTTGTTTTTTTTTCGTCTTAGTAAAATGGGGTAAAAAAATGTACCTACCTTGCTGGGTGATTGGGATAACTGAGATACTCTGAGTCACTTAGACTAGCAGCTGACACTCAGTAAGTTCTCAAAGGCTTGCAGTGTTATAAAGAATTTTCCCTGGGGTAGCCTCTTTCTGGTAAAGCATTCCTTTCCTTCCCTTTCCCCACTTGGCTTTCTTTTCTTTATCTCTTCTCTGGAGCTCACTAGCATCCTGGGATCCAATCATTTATGGCCTTAAAGAAATGAGTTTCCTCAAAGGGCAACTGGCCTCCTACAAAGGAGACTACCCCACTAGGCAGCCCCACACTTCTGAAGTCAGGAAATCTGAGTGTCATTTTTTCCACCAGAGGAGGAAAAAACATGTTAATGGGCTCCTTGTGAAATAATCTGGGCTTCTTGACCATGGCAGCCTGGGAAGGGGGAGCTGCACATGGTGAGGGGCTGGAATGGGGCTTGCCTGTGAAAACTTCTCCAGCACTGTTGAGGGCTGGAGGGCAGAACATGATCCCAGAGCAGGCTCTTTCTCCCTACAGGCTAGGCTGGGACAAGGGGCCAAAGATGGAGTCGGATTCTGACTAACAGCAAAACAGCAGGGGTGACGTGGGCAGAGGAGAACGAGACAGAAGCTGGACCCCCAGCTCTCTCGATCACTAGCTATGTGACCTCAGCTTGTCACTGATCTCTGGATTTCAGTAAAACAAGAGATGGGACTAGAGAATCTGTAAGGGCTCATTCAAATCTGAATTTTGGGATTCTAAGAACTGGGGCTTGGTCAGTAGACTCAGATGAATTGAAATTTAAAAATCCATGTCTATCATTTTGTCAGCCCTGTTTTCTTGGGCAAATGGTTATCACTCTTTGTCCCTTTGGGTTTTATCTGTGCCTGGTGGGTAATAGAGGTTTGCAGTAAGTATTAGTCCCTGTGATGGTTAATTTTATGTGGCAACGTGATTGGGCCACAGGATGCCAAGATATTGAATATTTAGTGAAACATTATGCTGTCTGTGAGGGTGTTTTGGATGAGATTAACATTTAAATTGGTGGACTTAGTGAAGCAGATTGCCCTCCCTAATGAGAGGGGGCTCGTCCCATCAGTTGAAGGCCTGAGTAAAACAAAAAGCCTGAGTAAGAGAGAACTCCTCCTGCCTGACAGCCTTTGAGTTGGGACGTTGTTTTTTTCGTGCCTTTAGGCTCAGGACTGAAATATCACCTCTACCGGGGTCTTGATCCTGCATGTTTGGACTGAATCCAGACCCTGAGCTCTCCTGGGTCTCAGGCCTTTAGACTCAGACTAGAACTACACCATTAGCTGTCCTGGGCCTCCAGCTGGCCAACTGCAGACCTTGGGACTTGTCAGCCTTCGTAATGTGTGAACAAATTCCTTAAAATAAATCACACACCCACACCTGTGTCCACACCCACAAACACACACACATCCTGTTGGTTCTCTTTCTCTAGAGAACCCTGACTCATACGGTTTCCTTCCCATCTGCCTTGTCAGTTTTTCAGGAAAATCTTCATATTTGTCTTTCATACATCTTTTAGTTCTTACTGTCCACTCCCAGATAAGACAGTGGCTATTTGCAGAGAGCAAAAAGTCACAGCAATAGAATGCATTCCATGTGTCTTATGTTGTGTCTACTTTTATTATTTCAAGTGTTTTTATACTTTATTTAATCCTAGGGACACGACGACCCAGGGAGATAAATAAAGCAGAAACTGTTCCCTTCCTTTTTACTTTAGCAGTGTTAAGGTATAACTGACATACAATAATCTACACCTATTTAAGCGTACAATTTTGATGAATTTTGAGACATGCACCTACATGTGAATCTAAAGAACACACATCACAGTCAATATAAGGAACATACCCTTCCCCCCCAAAGTTTCCTCATGCTTCAGTGTAATCCATTCCCATCCCCCACCCCATCCCATGCCCAAATGATCACTATTGATCTGTTTCCTTTTTTATAATCACTGAGAAAACTGAAGACCAGAAGGTGATATGTCCTGCCTATGTCAGGGTTAATATCCAGTCTCCTGACACTTGGCCCAGTATTCATTCTAGAATACTATCATCAATCATCCTCAGAAGAAAAGGAGAGGGAACCATTTACTGAGCACCCACCACATGCTAAGTCCCAGAGTAGGTGCTTTATATCGTGGCTACGTAAATACAGTAGCCTGAGTACTCCTTTGGCTTTAGTGGCCTTCTCTCTGATGAGTGTTCTCCATCCCTGAGTTCTCACTAAGCTCACATATCCAAGCGTGAGCTTGGATATATCTCTTCCCTGGAGGTTTAGTAAGCATCTCAAACTGAACTTGCCTAAACATAGCTTTATTTACAACCTACCTGCTCCTAGTTCCCCATATGTTGTCTCTGATTCTTCTACTCAAGGGCACAAGTCAGAAACTTTGAGTCAACGTTGATTCCCCCCTTCCCTTCACCTGGGACCACTGCCACCACTTGGTCAAGCCACCATCATGTCCAACTTGCTGTCCCTGCTTTCATTCTTGCCCTGCCCTCTACAATTCTTTCTCCAAGCATCAGCCAGTGATCTTCTTAAAACAAATCAGATCATGACACTCCCCTTCCTAAAACTCCCCAATGGCTTCCCAACACATTTGGAATAATTGTACCTTTGCACTCAGCCTCTTGAAGTCCTACGGGATCTGTCCCTTTTGTGAACTGGTATTGCACCGCCCACCCTGACCCTTGGACAAGCACACGAGCTCCAGCTGCTCTGACCTTCCTTTTAATGATTGACCATATCAAGCTTATCACTGTCTTAACTTCTCTGCCTGGAACATCATGCTGTCCTCAGCTAAACATGGATAATTTCTATTCTTTCCTAAGGTATCAGTCAAGGAAAAGAAATGGTAGTTTTCACCATCTGAAATTTTCTTGTTTGTTTGATAACCAGTCCATTGCTTGCCTTTCTTCTTGAAAATGAGAGTAGGAACCTTGTCTGTTTTACTTACTGATGTATCCCCAACACCTAGAAAAATAGCTCACATATTCTAAATGCTTAATACCTATTTGTTGAATAAATGATCAAAGAATAGGCTTCTTAATCATAGTAAATGTCACCCATCTTTACAGTTAAATATTCCTCCATTGCTATGTAAAAATTCAATAACTCTTCCTAATTCTTTCCACCCCTCAATGTTTTACTTGGCCCTGTGCTCTCCACAGTGATGAAACCTTTAAACGTTTTAACTTCTTTATTTTCCTAGTCCCTCATGAAACCTCTCCCCCTATACCGCCAACCTCTACCTCTTGAGTTTTGCTGAGTAAATTCAGCACTTTCATTCTATTATCCCATATTTTCTTACAATATGCCTCTTCTGTTTCAATAATCCTCACTTAACTCATATTGCAATTCCCAGTCAAGCAGTCATCATTTTTTTTCAGATTTAACTATAAGATACTCTAAGATTCATTGCTCACTACTCTTTCTTATACTTGTCATCCTCTCCATCTTGAGACTTCTGTTTTAATTTAATTTTCATTTGGTTAGGGTTAGAATCCTTCTCAAGTGATTTTCTTAGCTAGGGACATGATTTTTTTTTTTTTTTAGGCACATAACTCTTTGACTTCTTTAATGTTTGAAAATTTCTTTCAATAACAATAGCAACAAGAGGAATACTATATTTGTAATAGTTCATGCTGTTCCCGGGCAAAGCGGGTATGACAGAGGATAGTCAAGGGCCTTGTCTTCATGGAGCTTATATTTTTTTCTCTGGCCTTTGCGCCGGTGGAATAGACTAGTTTATGTTGCAGGAATGAACACCCCTGCCCCTCTCCCCCAACCTCAAAGGCTTAAAAAAAACCTGTCTCCTTTTTGCTCATGCAAAGTTTGCTGCTGGTCCCAGGGAACTTGCTAGGGAGCTTGTCTACCACGTGAAGGCTCTGTGTTTTGAGTCTATATAAATAGAAGCTGCCCAGATTCCAGCAGCAAGGGAGAGAGTGCTGGAAAGTCTCATACCACCATTAAATGCTTCTGCCCAGAAGGGACACACTCATTTTCATTGGCTGAAGAATGTCACCATGCCAAACTGCAAATGGAACAGAGTCATGCCAAGTCCTCTATGTGCCTGGAAGGCAGAGAACTGGAAATACATGTGAGCACCATCAGTATCTAACTCAGCTTCCACTTAAAATTGATGTTTTGGCAGAATATAGAATTGAAGTGCAATTTTTTTCCTCTCAATGATCTAAAAATTATGATTCACTGTCTTCTATTACCAGTGAGGCATATAGAAAGTCAGATTTTTATTTTTGTGTATTTACCTTTCTAACTATCTATCTATCTATCTATCTATCTATCTATCATCTATCTATCTATCTATCATCTATCTATCCATCTATATATCTATCTACCATTCATCTATCTACCTACCAATCTACCTGTATATCTGTGCTAGTTGAGGTCCGCTAAGATGACACAAAGATAGGATTAGATAAATAAGAGATTTATTGGGGCAGGAGGAGGTGAAAGCCAGGAGAAACTTTGACCACAGTGGAGATCTGAAACCTGTGAAAGCAGAGTGGTAAAGAAGGAAGGTTAAGTAAGGCAGGAGTTTCCTCTGATACCAGCACAGCTCTAAGAAAGGTTTGACCAGGCCTCTCAGGAGTCTTTAAACCAAAATTGTCCCTGGGAGGCGTCTCGCATCTCTCAGGCATGGGCCTGCCCTAGGACCCCTGCACGCTTAGTCACTGGCTGGGAGCTGTCTGCAGGAAGCATGGCCTCGGCGTGAACTTGGTGGTAGTTTCAGAGGGGCTGCAGATGGGGCCATCAGTTAATTAGGTTCCCTGCAGTTGGAGATCTGAGAGGCACATCTTCACGGCTGCCACAAGAAGCTTATAAATACTTTTTCTTCTTTTTCTGGCGTTCAGTACTTTTGCCAGGGTATGTCTAGGTGCATGTCACTTAAGATTACTCCTGCTCAAGACAACTTCCATATGAAGTTTCCTATCTTTCCTCCTCTCAGTGAAATTTTCTTTAATTCTATCTCCCATTATTGATTCTCGCTCCCTTTCTTGCTCCCCTTTGGACCTCTATTCTTACATAATATATCTCCTGCTTATGTCTTTCATGTCTCTTACCTTCTCAATTATGGTCTTCAATTTATGTAGTTTTTGCTCTGTATTGTGGATTGCTTCTTATATTTAATTTTCCAAAACGTTATATTTTTAAAAAATTAACACTTAGTTTTCAATTTTTTCTATTGAATTTTAAAATTTAGAAATCATGTGTCTAGTACTAAAGGGTATTTTTGTACTTTCACAATATTTCGTTAAGAAACCTAACTATACCTTGCCTCCTTAAAAACCACCTGTTGGGAATGGTCTCCCTCCTTCACTGGCTTTTGATCCCTTTAATAATATCTGGTCTGTAAAATGCTTGTTTTGGAGGGTATGCACACAAAGCATGGGGGGGTGTCTTTTGGGCCAAGGGGGGATAGCCTGTGGAAGATAGGGAGAAGTTTCTTTTCCAGTATGTTGTTGATGACAGGTTTATTAAGATGGGGTAAGGAAGGGAGACCTCTTTGATCTAATGTCCCAGTGGAAATGGGGTTTCCTCACCCCCATACTCCCCTCTGACACAGCCACCTCTGAGAGTAGGTGACCTCCCCTAGAACTACATAGAAGTAGTTAGAGGAATGGTACCTCTCCCTGATCCTAGAGGATTCATCAGGCTTTCTTCCTATGACCTCATAATTGAAGTCTTCACTGCAGATTATTCTAGGAAGACAGGCCTCTTTTCAGGTGGGGTTTTGGGTCCTTCCCTTGGTATTACAGTAAATGAATACCTCATCCTAAGTCTTTTTTCCTAGTATTTGAGGTGTCAGCCATATCTGGCTTCTCCTCTAGGCTACTACAACCAGCCAAGTTTATTTTCATGATTGATTTATCCCAGGGAGTTGGAACAGTGAAAGGATCCTGAGCACACGCTCAGGTCATTATTCTGTGGAATCCCCCAAGAATTTTCCCTCAGATCTTCCCTCCCATCTTATCTTCCCAAGCCTCTCTTCTTTATTTATATTGGCATGTCAACCTGTTCCCCCCAAAGAAGTCTTACAAAAGGGGGAACAATAGTTTGATTTTGTCACTGTTACCATACTTTTACTTTCCTACAGGTCAGATATCCTATCTGGTGTTGACAATTTTCTGTTGTAAGCCTAGGGTCAGCATTCGAGGGCTAGCTAAGGGAGTTGGTACCAAGTCTGTCATCATTGGAGTAGCCCCCGAACAAAGATGGGCAGGTAGGCATAGTGGGAGAATGTATCTCTGGTGGGGGGAGTGGGTTGGGACATGTCATAGTTGTTTGTGATAGTAGTAGTCTCATCATGAGAGGATACCTTTGAAATGCCTTTGTTGTTTAAGTTTCTTTCCTGATGACTGGCAAAATTGCCAGTGTTTCCAACCAAGAGGTATAGAAGGCAAGAATCACGTGCCAAGCTCTGTGAAAGTTATTTTATAAATGTTGACTCATTCACTCCTACCACACCTCTGTGTTGTTATCCTCATTTTACAAATGGGCAAGTGGGACTCAAAGAGCAGAGGTAAATGAGATGGCAGAATTGGTACGTGAATATGGTCAGGGTGATCCCAATGTCCATATGCATGCTCTATGCCACTAATCCATGCTGTGCTCAATTTTGAGTTGACTTTTGAAAGGTGAACCAAGATTTCAAGAGCAAAGAAGGAAAGGGAGGGTGATCGGTTTGAGGCACCAGACCACAAACATGCAGGAGTCAGGTGTAAATGGGAAATGGGAAAGGGCCCATGTGATTGGATTGTAAACTACAGGAGGGTTGTTATGGGAGAGGTGAGATTTGAAAGAGAGGTTAATGCCAGAGGGTGAAGGATCCCATCACTTCCAAGCTGGGAGAGATTAGGCAACTTGCTTCACCTCTCTGAGCCTTAGTCTTCTGATCTGGAAATGCCTTTCCTGATTGCATCTGTGTGTGTGTGTGTGTGTGTGTGTGTGTGTGTGTGTTCATGCACTCCCGTGTGTGTATGCTTATGAAGCACCTAGTAAGTGCTTAATGAAAGTTAATCCTCCCTTGCTTTTCAGGCCTTGGCAGCTGGCTGGAGGAGGCTGGAGGAGGGGGTTAGGGTTGGGAGGAGTGGAGGGCTGGCAATGCTTAGCACCTCTGGAGGCCCTAGGTTTCTTCCAATCCCAACAACCTCTTCACATTTGAGAAATCAGCCTCAGGCCCATTTGGTGTTAATTACAGCAACCCAGGCTTCTCTGTGTGAAGGAAACAGGCCCTCATTTCTCCCATTAAAGTAAAATATGACCCATTTTTATGCCTGCGTATTTTGTTGCCGAGATTACGAGAATCATCCTTTCTGTTTATACGGAATGGAGAAATGTTACACCAGGAGGGCGGCCGGGGGCCCTGAGTCTGGGGAATAAAAAGCAGATGTTGTCCTCACTGTGATTTTCCCTTCCATCCTCAGCTTCCCTCTCCTCCTCTCTGCCTCTTCTCCCACTCAGAAGCATAATCCTCATTTCAGATCAACATGAGGTAAGGGACTATAGGAGAATAAGCTCACATTTATGGAGCTCTTTACCAGGTGCCAAGTTCTATAAACAAGTTTCCCCTTTAATTCTCCCCAGAAGCTTCAGGGGTGGTTGGTATTAATCTTTTTTCAGCCCTAGTTCCCTCAAACCAGAAATGCCCAAAGTCTTCCCAGTGCCCCGCGATGTGGGGAAAAATGAATCCTGCTGATGCAGATGCAATTACAGACCTTGTGCACAGCCTTTCAGGTCCACAGAGCTTTCACACACATCTCCTGGTAGAGCTCATCACAGGTAAAGGTGACTGGGGGTTGGAAGGTTCAGGGTTTCGTACAAGGTCAAGATAACTAGTGAGCAATGGGGACTCAGAAAGATTTCAGGCAGAGAATCAACAATGTGAGTTGTATGATTTTGAAGGAGAGCTCTGGTAACAGTCTGGGGAATGGCTGGGAGGGAAGTGAGAATCCTTGTGGTCCATATGATTTCCATCACAGGTATTCAACAATACTATTGAAGCAGGGCAGCAGCAAAAGACAATATGTAAGTAAATGAGCATGAATGATAAAACTTTATTTACAAAAACAAAAGGTGGCCGCCATCTTGCTCTATGGGAATGTACTCTTGTTGGACATATTATTTACTACTGATTAGACCCAGGCTCTGTGAAATTCTTTGTTGATTTGTGGATTTTTGTCTGCCAGAGATAAAATAATTTCTGTCTGATAGAAAAAATAATTCCAAAGGTTCTGCTTTCATTGTCCTGAAGGACATTAATTAGTTTTGTATCTAACAAGAAATCTTATTCCAATATTCTCTCTGCAGCACTTATGTAATATCAATACTCAGCTCTTCAAATATTCTCCAAACCAGCTTTACTATCAGGTTCCCTCATTAATGAGTTAAATAAATCTTGAACACATGTTAACTTTATGTTAGTATGACAGTCATTTTTAATATTTTTAAAAATTAATTAATTAATTAATTATTTTTGGCTACGTTCAGTCTTCATTGCTGTGCACGGGCTTTCTCTACTTGTGGCTAGCGGGGCCTACTCCTTATTGTGGTGTGCAGGCTTCTCATTGCGGTGGCTTCTTTTGTTGCGGAACACAGACTCTAGGTGCATGGGCTTCAGTAGTTGTGGTACCCGGGCTCAGTAGCTATGGCTCACAGGCTTAGTTGCTCTGCGGCATGTGGGACCTTCCCGGACCAGGGCTCAAACCTGTGTCTCCTGAATTGGCAGGTGGATTCTTAACCACTGCTCTGCCAAGGAAGCCTGACAATCATTTTTATCTTAACTTTCTGAAAATTTTACTGCACTTTAACAGAGGAGAGATTCAGGATAAGGCTGTAGTCCAGAAAAGATACAGAGAATACAGAGATGTTAGGGATTTTTAAGAGGTATCGTTGGTAGGACTTGATGACTGATGATACGAAAGAGTGAAAAAGGGGAGAGAGAATGAATGGTTCCCAAGGCTAGCTTGATGTGGCAACGTTAATGGCAGTGCCCTTCACAGAGCTGGGAATACCATTGCTGACTAGCCTCAGAAGCCTTGGAAAGTTACATGGTTGGCAATGCATCTGGGAGGCGATGGGCAAATGGCAAAGAACCAGGCCAACCTCTAAGGCTCCTCATCCTCACTGTCTTGTTGGAAATTCAAATACTAATCTGGATAGGTTAGTATTTGGCAACCTGACATGAACATTCAAATAGATCATTTCCTGGAGTTTTGAGGTGCCTTTGGGTATTGCAGGAGTAGTTTTTAAGGAAGTACCTTGAGCACTGCTTATGGGGAGCGGGGTCAGAAAGAGGAAAGCACTGGCATCGGTGTCCCTTTCCAAGTGGGGCTGTGTGTTTGGAGGATGCAAAGCCCCAGCAGAGGACTCAGCCCTGTGCTCTGTGCTTGGTGAAGACAGATGTCCTGGCCCTCATGAGGCTTACATTGGAATCGGGGAAGATATTACACTGTATTATAACTGCCTTTTCCTCATTTCTGGGCATTTATCTTCTAGATGTACTGCACACCTGCAACACAGACGATATACAATCTGCATTTTCATCAGTGGGGACTGATTAAGTAAATTCCATACAATAGAATGCTAGGCTACGGTGGGAAAGAATAAGGAAGTGCTGTACATACTGATAAGAAATGATCTCCAAGGCGGGGTGTGACGTGGCCAGAGCCAGGTGAGAAATGAGTATGGGGTGTCTTACTTTTCATGTTAGAAAGGGGGGAAAGTAAGAATACATATTTTTGTTTGCCTGAAGTAACTCTAGAAGGATGCCCAAGGAACAAATGAGCGTGATGACCTGTTGAGGTGAGGGAATGTGGGTGGATGGGGCGGGGCTAGAAGCCAGGTTTTCACCATTTTATACCATTTTATGTTGTTTTGAACCTTGAATTTAGAAAAATTACCTATTATCTGTGAAGTGAAATGATACGGGAAGTGTAGGCTACCTGTAGGAGGAGCATATAACTCAGTGTGAGGTAACAGGGAAGGCCCCCTGGAGGAGGTGACATTTAATCTGATCAGTTGGAGTTGGTCGGCAGTGGGGAGGGGAGGAATGCTTCAGGCAAAGGGAACAGCACGGGTGAAGAGCTTAAGGGGAGAGAGTGTGGGGAATCAAGGAACCTAAATCTGTTATGGCTGAAGGGAAACTTGAAGGCTTAACATTAATGTAGGTGGAGAGGGCTGACATTTATCAAGGGCGAACTTTAGGTTTACCCACAACAACACATGCCATGGGCTTCCTATGCACCAGGCAACTTACCTAACCCACCACCTGCATCCTCTCATCCAGTCCTCACATGCTCATCCCTACTTTCCAGGTGAGAAACAGAAGCTCTGAAATTTCAGTAGCTTTCCTCAGGTCATGCAACCACTGAGTGGTGGATGGTAATCTGGACCGCCTGCTCCTCTGTTTTGTCATCTGTTAAATGAGGACATTGATCTCATAGATGAGACGAAAGGCATGGGAAGCACATGGCTCAGAGACTGACACATTACAGAGATGCCCCTAATCTCACCTACTGCTAATTTGTACCCCCCTCCACCGCCCCAAGTCCAAGCAGATCACTCTAACCACTCAGGACAGCCTGCTGGAAAGGGCTGAATCAGAGAGAAAATAGAACTCAAAATAGGAAGTTGAAATTCTTTACTAAGAGAATAAAAACAATTATTCTAAAGAAAGGAGCGGGGGGGGGCCCTTACTAAACCCAGATCTCCTAAGTATAAGATTCTCAACCCCCTCTCTTTTCGCAGCCTGGGGAAGGTCATTTAATAGCAGTGACGCTGAGCAGAGTTGCCACGAGCACTGGCGTCCTGCCAAGCACCCTGCAGGCTTCATCCCCACGTGGTCTCAGCTGCTCCTTGCTGCAGCTGGCCCAGGTATGAGTCGTTATCCCCATTTGATAGACAAGGAAGCAGAGGCTGAAGGTTAGTCAGCTTGCCCAAGGTCATGCAGGTATAAGCATTAGACCAGGCTTGAACCCTGGTCTCTGATGGATGACAGTTTTTTGTATTCTAACATAAAACCAGGTAATTAGGGCACAGTATGAAGAGAGCTAGGATTCAACCTAAGTCTTTGGTTCAGTAAGCCTGCAGAGGAGGGTCCTGGAACCTTCTAGAAGGATGATGAGGTGTTCTTTAATTGGAGTCCTGAAGAATAAGAAGGAGCTGTCCAGGTGGAGAGGAGACGGAAGGTGCTCCAGGTAGAAGGACCAGCATGGACAAGAGTTGGGAGGGACGGAGGTCTGTGGCTCATGCAGAACGTAAGGGGTCTAGGATGGCAGCAGGAGAGAGTGTGAGGGAGAGGGCAGGCAGACCGTTAGCAACTAGACCTGACTTCATATACGAAACAAACTTTATCTTTTCCCTGGGCAAGTCCATTGTCTCCCTCTAATCTAAAAATCAGAAGAGAGAGGCCACTGAAAAGTGTTTTCCCATTTGAACCAGGTTTGCCCTTGAAAGGACCCAGCTGGCAGGTGGCTCAGGGAGGATCATGTATCCCATCTGGACGGCCTCCAAAGAGGGGTCTTCTGAGGAGGCTGAGTGTGGCCCGCCCCTCCTTGCCTGTGAAATCACCTGCCCCATCCGCTCTCTCATTGGTTCCTTGTCCGGTCGCTGCCCCCATGCCTCGTCAATTACCCTGGGCTCTAGGAGGAAGGCCCACCGCACTGCTGCAGGGACCCCTGGTGGCCGGTGCAGACAACGCAGAGCTGGACTCCATCTGCTCTGATGATCGGGGGACAGATAAGGGCCATTAACACCTTTCTTAATTACAGAACCCCAAAGCAGCCTGTTAGTCCCCGACAGGCAGAGCTGGGAGGAAACGTGGAGATCCGGGCTTCATCCTATCTTATTTATTTTATTTAAATGAGTTAACATACGAGAGCCCTTGGAAGAGTGCTGAGCACATAGCAGGTGCCGGGCGAGCCTTTGCTATTGTTGTTATTAGTGCTGTCGTATTTATAGGCAGAGAGGGGACTTGCCCAGTTACATGGCCAGTGACAGGCTGAACTGGGCTGGGTCCAGGCCAGGGCTCTTTCCAAGGCATCTTGCTGCCCTGGGGAGGGCTCAGAGGGCTTTCTTTCTATCCAGTGATTGACGTTTTGAACTCTGATTTAGGATCAGTTCTAAGACACAATAGAAAGCTTATTATTGGGCTTCCCTGGTGGTGCAGTGGTTAAGAATCTGCCTGCCAATGCAGGGGACACGGGTTCGAGCCCTGGTCTGGGAAGATCCCACATGCCGCGGAGCAACTAAGCCCGTGCACCACGACTACCGAGCCTGCACTCTAGAGCCTGCGAGCCACAACTACTGAGCTCTCGTGCCACAGCTACTGAAGCCTGCGCACCTAGAGCCCGTGCTCTGCAACAAGAGAAGCCACCGCAATGAGAAGTCCGCTCACCACAACGAAAAGTAGCCCCCGCTCTCGCTGCAACTAGAGAAAGCCTGCACGTAGCAATGAAGACCCAATGCAGCCAAAAATAAACAAATAATAAATTAAAAAAAAAAGCATATTATCTGAGGAGAATGAGTGACAAAGGCTGTCCTTCTTCATAAAAATATCTCTTTATTTGATCTCATCCCCAAACAGCACTGTACGATAGGTATCTGCATTTTATGGATGGGAAATATACATGAGTATATACATACCACACCTGGAGGCCTGCTCTCAGAAGATGCTCAATACATTTTAATTCCCTCAGTCCTCTGGGTGGGCGCAGTGACTAATGGAGATGTCTGCATGGAAATTTATCTCCCACCAACACTGACCTTTCTTCCCCCCCAGAGTGAGAAATGAGAAATGATGACCAGGAGAGAGAGAGAATCACCAGCTTGGTGGGGCCCCCAGGGGGTTAGGGCTGGATGGGAGGCTGGTGGGTGGCCTGCTGCTGGGTGGGACGAGAGTACCTTGAGGGGCACCCATCTGTCTTGTCCTTTGACATTTGGGGTAAACTCGTACCTGCTTCTCACTCAGCAAAGCATCTGTGCTATCTGCTTCCGAGAAGAATGTCCAAATAGAATCCAGGCAGGCTGGCTTGAGAGGGGTTCTGTACCAGCCTGGGAAAGGTAGGCGGTGGGTGGGCCGGGGGCACCAGGATGGCCTCAGCCGAGAGGGGTGAGGCTGGGAGGGGAAGTCAAGAAGACTCTCCCTTAGGGAGCGGCCACCAAAGCCTGCGGTATTAGGTCCAGGATCCTTTCTGAAATTTGCTAAAGTCGGTTTTAGGGGAAGTAAAAGGGAGTTAGTTCTATTTTACCAGGGATGCAGCTTACAAAAGGGCATGATATAGCACACTGGTTTAGGGCCCTGTCTCTTGAGCCAGGGTTCACATTTTAGCCACTCTGCTCCCTACTAACTGTGTGATCCTCAGCAATTCTCTTAATCTTTTTTGTGCCTCTTTCCTCATTTGTCAAATGGAAGAATATTGCTATCACTGGCCTCATAGAGTTGATGCGAGGCCTATGCAGGAAATGCTCAGAACAGTGCCTGGCACATAACAAGTCCTAGATAAATGTTGTTATTATTATTGCTATAATTTAATACTTACTGTGTATCAGGTGCTTTACATGCATCGATCTCTTATTAAATCCTCGCAACTCATTCTCCCACAGAGAGCAGTGGTCTTAGGTGTGGACCCCGATAACCTAACTCCAAGGACCTTGTGCTTTCTCCTGGGCCAGGCTGACTCTAAAATTCTTTCAGTCTCCATTTGAAACCTCTTTCTTGAAATGTCGCCCACTTTTCCCTGTTGATTGAGAGTGTGGAGAGATCAGTGAGAAGGCTACCTTATGGGCACCCAGTGTGCTAAGACAAGCTTGGAGTCCACCATCCCATCTCCAAGGCCAGCGTTCTTGGCTGGATGAAATGGCCCCATGTACACAGACTGCTGTCCGACTCCATGGCTTGCCTCCTGTCTTGGATTGGCAGCTGTGTGGCCGTAGGCGAGTCCCATCACTTCCTCGAGTTTCGTTTCCCTCTGCCTTTACCATCTTCACAGCTTCGTGGTTGGCTGGGCAGCTCAAGGGGTCTCTGACATGGAGAGCTGCTCATAGATGCAGTTTTGCAGAGATTCCAAGGGGCCTCAGTTATTGTCATTCTTTGAGATGTTTCTACAATAAAAAATGGAAAAAAAAAAAGACAAACAGCATTATAAAATAGGATGTGCTTAAAGTCAGACAATGATCATCCCCTGTTTCTAATCCTGCTGGAGCATGTCAGGGGCTGTACATATCACATCTTTGGCACCTACATGGAACATCTAATGTGGCCCTTTGGGCCTGGGGGTTGGGGCCAAGGTCCTTCCTGACCCCTCTGAGACAGGTCATGGGTTAGCTCAGCTGCTGCCCCCGGCCAGGCCTAGACTGACCTCCTTAGGTGGGGCTGTGTCTCTATTCCTCAGAGTGCCTGGCATAGCATTGTTCGAGAATCTGTCAGACAGAAAGAAATTGACCTTCCCTCCTTCTCGTAGGATGCCTGGAGTCTCCGAGCTCCCTGCTTTTTGTTGTCAACTGGCTGACCACATCTCACCATTTTCTTCTATGCCTGGTTCAGGTTCAGGATAGAGATTGCTGTGTCTGTGGCGCAATCACCCCCCGCCCCCCGTGTGTTCTCAGCTTTTGGTATAGAGCTCTACCTACAGAGGCCTAGAGCTGCAGGGGCATAGGAGTACAGAGCTATACTCCTGGGATAGTGCTGTGTCCTGCACGTGAGAGCCGGGGACCGGAGCCGGAAGCAGCTCAAACCCTGAGAGCAGATGTGATGATGATCTAAGAGAACCAGTGACTAGCCCAGAGCCTGGCACACAGCAGTGCTTATGCATGAAGGAATCAGTGAGTAAAGCAGCCCTGGGCTCTGGCTTCCAGGAACCCCTTGGTGCACCCCCAGGCATCTGTCCTTCCCTCAGTCACAGCACTGGCCCCACATCATGATTGTTCCTCCCTCCTTTGATCGTGAGCACTAGTACAGGCCTGGTGTCTTGTGTCAGCATCTTCAGCTCCCAGCACTGTGTCTGGCCCACAGTGGGTGCTCCATTCATATTGAAGCAATGAACGAATGGCTGGTCCTACATTTCATTCACCCATAGCTGCAAACTGGAGGAAAAAAACCAGGCACCAGAGCTCACTGTCGTGATCGCAAGCTCAGTCGTGCTCCTTCCTGCTTCATGAGGTTGCATTATGTAACTCCAGGCAGCATGAGGAAAGTGTTACGGGAAGGGCAAGTTGGGAGTCATGGGGAGACTTTTCAGCAAGCATCGGCTACAGATACAGCCTGGGGTAGATGAGCCAGCTCTTCAGAAGACAGAACAAAAACACAGTGGCCTGGAGAAATCATTGTTTTCTTGCTCAGCTTACTCTCTTTGTCCAGAATTGGTTCATCTCTTAAACGGTCAGTGGGGTTCGTCCTCATTGGAGGAGGGACATATATTAATAGGACCCCATCAAGGTTACGTGGGGCAAAATGTTTCCTAAAGATTCTATCCTGGGGCTTCCCGGTGGTCCAGTGGTTAAGAATCCATCTTTCAATGCAGGGGACTTTGGTTCCATTCCTGGTCAGGGAACTAGGATCCCACATGCTGCGGGGCAACTAAGCCCATGCACCACAACTGGTGAGCCTGCGTGCCACATCTAGAGAGATGCCCATGCACTGCAACATAGAGCCCACAAGCTGCAACTTAAGATCCCTTGTGCCACGACTAAGACCCGACGCAGCCAAAAAATAAATAAATAAACATTAAAAAATATTTAAAAAAAAATGATTCTATCCTAAAGTCCTCATTTTACAGAAGAGAACTTTAAGTCTAAGAGTTAAGAAACTTGCTCAAGGCCACATGACTAATCAATAATTATACTACTTGCTATGATTTATTGAGCACTTCCTGTGAATTAGCCACTAATATTATTATGATAAGGTTGTTGGTTAAAATAACCTTATGGATTGGGTTTAATTATCCCCATTTGACAGAGGTAGAAACTGAGGCTCAGAGAGATTAAGTAACTTGCCCAGTGCTACCTTGTTAGATATTGACAGAGCTTGTTAGATATTGACAGAGTTCAAGTCTTGCAGACTCAGAGCCTGTGCTATAGAGGTTATTAGTCAGCAGAATGTATACATTGGAATCCCCTCTGACATTTATAAAAATTACTCATGCCAGAGCCCCACTTCAGACCTGCCAAATCAGAACCTCTGTGTAAGTTCTGCTCCCTAAATGATTCCGATGTGCTTGCACGCTTGAACACCTTGGCATAAAAAACTCACATTCTCTCAGCCCTAGGTTTTCTTATCTGAAAAACGGGGGACCCAGAGCTCTTTTCAAGGACCCAAAAGAGCTTATGCATGTGAAAGGGCCCAGCACAGTGTCCGTCAGGGGTGCTCTGTAATTGCCGACTTCCTGGTCCCGGCAACCAAGGAGTGCCTGGAGGGCTTCGGGTCTCTTGTGTGTGTACATGACCCCACTTTGCCAGAGACCCAGAACACTGTTTTCTGGGCTTCGGGGTTCAGTTTCCTGATTGTTTGTTATTATTCTTAATAGAATTCAGGAGGAGGCCATGAGTGGGCCAGACATCTGTGATAAATCTGCCAGGGTTTTTACAGGAAAGATTTCCCAAGTTCACAGTATCCTATATTTCTTGCTTTTCTTTCCACCTACAACCCAGCCAGGAAAATATCTTGCTTGAACTGAAAGAAAACAGCCTGTTAGCCTCTGGTGAAAGTTGACTTAGGGAATACGAGTGTCATATAATATAGCGACTGAGTGTTAGGATGTTCAGGGCCTTCTTTCTGAAACACCGACCTGAAAGGGAAAGGGAGTATTTGTTGCAGACCTTCCTTGTTTCAGTCCTGGTGCCAAGTGCTTCACATGTGTTATCTCATCTCATGTAGAATCTCCCTGATGGGGATGTGAGCAATATTATTATCCCTATTTTACAGATGAAGAAACTGAGGCTCAGAGAGTTTGCATGACGTGACCAAGGCCCTACAGCTAAGTGAGCAGCTTCAAAGCCTACAGTCTTCTCTATACCTAGGAATAAACCTACCTAAGGAGACAAAAGACCTGTATGCAGAAAATTATAAGACACTGATGAAAGAAATTAAAGATGACACAAATAGATGGAGAGATATATCATGTTCTTGGATTGGAAGAATCAGCATTGTGAAAATGACTCCACTACCCAAAGCAATCTACAGATTCAATGCAATCCCTATCAAACTACCAGAGGCATTTTTCACAGAACTAGAATGAAAAGTTTCACAATTTGTATAGAAACACAGAAGACCCCGAATAGCCAAAGCAATCTTGAGAACGAAAAATGGAGCTGGAGGAATCAGGCTCCCTGACTTCAGACTATATTACAAAGCTACAGTAATCAAGACAGTTTGGTACTGGCACAAAAACAGAAATATAGATCAATGGAACAGGATAGAAAGCCCAGAGATAAACTCACACACATATGGTCACCTTATCTTTGATAAAGGAGGCAAGCATATACAGTGGAGAAAAGACAGCCTCTTCAATAAGTGGTGCTGGGAAAATTGGACAGGTACATGTAAAAGTATGAAATTAGAACACTCCCTGACACCATACATAAAAATAAACTCAAAATGGATTAAAGACCTAAGTGTAAGGCCAGACACTATAAAACTCTTAGAGGAAAACATAGGCAGAACACTCTATGACATAAATCACAGCCAGATCCTTTTTGACCCACCTCCTAGAGAAATGGAAATAAGAATACAAATAAACAAATGGGACCTAATGAAACTTAAAAGCTTTTGCACAGCAAAGGAAACCATAAACAAGACCAAAAGACAACCCTCAGAATGGGAGAAAATATTTGCAAATGAAGCAACTGACAAAGGATTAATCTCCAAGATTTACAAGCAGCTCATGCAGCTCAATAACAAAAAAACAAACAACCCAATTCAAAAATGGGCAGAAGACCTAAATAGACATTTCTCCAAAGAAGATATACAGATTGCCAACAGACACATGAAAGAATGCTCAACATCATTAATCATTAGAAAATGCAAATCAAAACTACAATGAGATATCATCTCACACCAGTCAGAATGGCCATCATCAAAAAATCTGGAAACAATAAATGCTGGAGAGGGTGTGGAGAAAAGGGAACACTCTTGCACTGTTGGTGGGAATGTCAATTGATACAGCCACTATGGAGAACAGTATGGAGGTTCCTTAAAAAACTAAAAATAGAACTACCATACGACCCAGCAATCCCACTACTGGGCATATACCCTGAGAAAACCATAATTCAAAAAGAGTCATGTACCAAAATGTTCATTGCAGCTCTATTTACAATAGCCAGGACATGGAAGCAACCTAAGTGTCCATCATCGGATGAATGGATAAAGAAGACGTGGCACATATATACAATGGAATATTACTCAGCCATAAAAAGAAATGAAATGGAGGTATTTGTAGTGAGGTGGATGGAGTTAGAGTCTGTCATACAGAGTGAAGTAAGTCAGAAAGAGAAAAACAAATACAGTATGCTAACACATATATATGGAATCTAAGGGAAAATAAAGGTCATGAAGAACGTAGTGGCAAGACGGGAATAAAGACACAGACCTACTAGAGAATGGACTTGAGGATATGGGGAGGGGGAGGGGTAAGATATGACAGGGTGAGAGAGTGGCATAGACATATATACACTACCAAATGTAAAATAGATAGCTAGTGGGAAGCAGCCGCACAGCACAGGGAGATCAGCTCGGTGCTTTGTGACCACCTAGAGGGGTGGGATAGGGAGGGTGGGAGGGAGGGAGATGCAAGAGGGAAGAGATATGGGAACATATGTATATGTATAACTGATTCACTTTGTTATAAAGCAGAAACTAACACACCATTGTAAAGCAATTATACTCCAATAAAGATGTTTAAAAAAAAAAAAAAAAGAGGGACAGAGGAGTTAAGAGTCCATGGAGAAAGCAATATGATGACAGAACAGAGATGGGAGTGATGCACTTTGAAGATGGAGAAAGGGGCTGATAACCAAGAAATACAAATGGCTTCTAGAAGCTGAAAAAGGCAAGGAGATTTTACCATCAGAGCCTCCAGAAGGAGCCAGCCCTGCTGACACCCTCACTCTAGCTCAGTCGTACTGAGTTTGGAGTTCCAACCTCCAGAATTGTAAAAGAATAATTTTGTTTTTAAAGCCACTAATTTTTTGGTAATTTGTTATAGCAGCAAAAGGAAATTACTACACCCTGCTTCGAAGACTCCCTCCTACCCTCACCTTTAAATCTGCAGAAGAAGAAGGAATCATTTTGGAGGTTTTAGGGAAGAGTAATAGAACTCTAGTTCAACAGAAAAACATTCAAAACATTTACATAACATTTCTATATAATTGTAGAATTCACAAATTTTCAAAGGTTTTCAAAGATTTTCAAATTCCTTTTCTTGAGGTTCATTTAATATGCAAGAAAACAGATTTTAATATTTAGTTAAATCATGAAAATTATCAACGCAAAACAATAAATATTAGTTTAGAAGTCCAAAGAATATTAAGGAGTGTGTCTTTGAAAAATCTCTCCGTGCTTGTTTTAATCTTTCATTATTCTGAAATGGAATATGACTTTAATATTTGTGTTATTTAATGGTCAGATTTCTGCCTAGTACATAAAAAGTAGTTAAACATTAACAGATTGGTTTAAACATGAATTTAATATAAGCCCCCTTTAGTTAAAAAAATGAAAGAAAAGCAATCATCAAAAATAAACTAAAACTAAAAAGAAAAAAAAAATTGAAAGAGAAACCAAAGTCCATTTTCCTTGATTTTCAAGGTTACTTGTCACTTAGATTTTGCCCAGAGTGCCTTCCACATCTCCTACCAGCTGGCTCACACAAGCTATGCAAAGGTGTGTAGCTGCAAAAGCATGAATTTCAGACTAGGTTGTGTTCCACAACTTCCTATCTGTGTGAGTTCAAGCAAGTTACTTCATTGGTCTGTGTCATATTATGCCCATTTCACAAATGAAGAAATTAGTCCTCAGGGCTGGGTTGTAGAAGAAATGAATCAAGTCTAGCATGATGTTCTGCACATCACAGGTGTTGGAGATGATGATGTCAAGTATTAATTGCTGTCCCCTCTTCTTTTCAGAGAGCAGCCAGCACGTTGTAGACTCACTGAAGCATGGTTGTTAGGGAAGAAACACTGATTTTAAAAAGTCACCATTAGGATTTCTAAGTAAGCATTTGAAGCTCCTAGCAGCAAAGAGTCTATACAGAGGACAAAACCTGGACCAACTCAGGGCCTGCAGTTTACACATTAAAGAACTGAGGATCCAGGGGTGGTGCTGTTGTCTTACATAAAAAGAGCTCAAACCTTTCTGAGTGCGTAGAAAGATGGAAGAGCTGGAGAGGAGGGCCATAGAATGAGGCTCTGGTCCAAGTGTTAACTTGTCCCTCTTGAAGATATAAGACAGAGAGTGAATGCATCCCCAGGTGTGTTTGATGAATCCCAAAGAAGAGAGACCTGGGAGCTTCTGGCCAGCAGCTGATTCCTCATTCTGGGACATCGTGAGCCCTACAAGGATCTTCCTTCACTTTGTCCTGGATGAGTGGAGTGAAGATGTAATGGGATATTTGCTTGCTTCTTTAACTGAGCAACAGGTAAATAACAGTAACTTAAATGAGATAAAAGGTTATTTCTGTCACCTGAAGTTTAGACTAGTTGGTCCAGGAAGGAAAGGCAGCTCTGTTCCATGAGTCCTTCTTTCTCGTTACTCTGCTACGTCCTAGGGTGATGGTTTGGTCTCCTTGAACCATCTCAACCATGAGAGCTGTGGTTAGCTCTCCTCTACCACATCTGCACTTCAGTGAGCTGGAAGGGGGAAGGAAGAAGGGGGGAAAGAGAAGCAAGCTGCTTCCTTTCCAGGGCATGACCAGAAGTTTTATATGTCTTTTTCACATCCTATTGGCTGGAACTTTGTCACATTGTCATCCCCAGCTGCAAGAAAGGCTTGGAAATGGATTCCCTAGCTGCATGGTTATTAGACAGGCTGAAACTTAAGGTGTGGGACCTTATAATTAATAGGAATCAGGGTAGAATGGATATTGGGGACAATTAGTAATCCTGCTACAGAGAACCCACATAAAACAGCAGATATTTCCCCATTGAATCAGGCGGGGTTCAATCAAGGAAGTAGAACCGTTATAACTGTTATGAAATAAAGGATTTATTTTAGAAACAAGACCTTACACAATTGGGGGAGAAGCTAGGGAAATAAAGGTCTGAACTGGGAAGTTGGAGGATTAGAGGAAAGTCTCTAACCAACACTTCCGAGACCAGTGGAGGCAGACCATTGAGGGAGAATGTGCTAGATCTTCAGGACCTCTCATCTATCTCTCACCTCATCTAAATACGACAACCTTAAGAGAGTGATGGTTGCTGCTTTACTTCCACTTCTAAATCTTGCATACTTTTCTCTTTTGACCAATTCCAACCTGAAATTGTATAAGAAAGCTATTCTGGGAAATGTAGTTGTAGCTTAGTCAAGTTGACACAATTACAAACCACAACATTCATGTTGTCCAGAGCAGTGGAGGTTGATATGACATTGACATGGAGCAGGTCTGGGGATTGCAAGGCTGGGCCAGGGATGAAGGGCAGCAGGGTCTGCATGGGTCACATGGGCAACACTTGTCTCTACGGAGGATGGTGCTGAGGATGAGATATCTGCCTCCCCCACCCTCTCCCCAGTGCCTTGACACCACGTACCAGCCCCTCCATTCCAACGTTCCTCACTGCATCAGGACTAAGTTGCCATCTTGGGGTTGGTCTGGGAGGGAAGAAATTTTGATTTGAGAAAAACCTAGTTAGTTTAAGAAAAACAATTTGATTATACTAGGATTTCTGCTCTTGGGCAGAATATGGGCTTAGAAGAGAAAATAGGGTACTCTGTAGAAAAATAAGTTGCATTTCTTATACACTTGAATATATAAAGTAAGAAATCCACATATACTAAATAGGTAATCTACAAGTCTTATCTGTCTCCTTCCTTTTTGCTGGATCCAGCCAAATCAAAGGATACCATTTAATGGGACATGCTCTGGCTTTTGCATGTGTGCTTCCTTGTTTCATGAATGCTCTTTCATTTATCACTTTGATTGTATTTTAAGCAACCCCACAGTGCATTTCTCCTCAATGACTCAGCTCACATGAACACCTCTTCTGTTAAACTTTCCTGCCCTGCCTCCTCTGTGTGCCCCAAGGAGTTCTGTCAAATGCTTGTGTGTGTGCCCGATCCAATGTAATGTCTCCCAAAGTAAATTGTGAGCCCCCTTGGGCAGGGCCCTCATTTATACTGAGTCTCTGTGTACCAGCCCCAGGGAGCAGCCTCAGTGAACACTTGTTGACCATTTGACTGGATGGACCTTTCTCCAAATTGTGAACAAACAAATCAGATGACTGTCCTGATCTGAAAAGAACACTGTTCCCTAATTGTGTAAATATAAAGTATACACACACACACACACAGTTCTCTGCCGATATCATCTGATGGTGTTGATAAACATGTAAACCTTCTAAAACTGTATGTAACAGGAATCTATCTTTGGTTCTTCAAATGTTAACTATGAATTATATCTCCATCTCATTTTATTTTCTCCACTAACCCTCTTCTCATGTCCTTTCCTCTTGCTTGTACTGCAGAGAAACACCTCTTACTTCAAGCATTTGTTACTGTATTAGTTTCCTATGGCTTCTGTAACAAAGTACCACAAGTTGAGTGGCTTAAAAGAATGGAAATTTGTTATCTTACAGTTCTGGAAATTAGAAGTCTGAAATCAAAGTGTCATCAGGGCTGTACTTCCTCTTAAGGCCCTAGGGAAGAATCCTTCCTTGCCTCTTGCTAGCTTCTGGTGGCTTCTGGCCACCCTTGGCTTATAGATGCATCACTCCAATCTCTGCCTTTGTTGTCATGTGGCCTTCTCTCTCTCTCCTGTCTTCACGTGACTTTCTAATAAGGATACCAGTTGGATATAATCCAGTGTGACCACATTTCTACTTGGTTACATCTGCAAACACCCTATTTCCCAATAAGGTCATGTTCACAGGTACTAGAGATTAGATCTACAACCTATCTTTTGGGGACGTGACTCATCCCACAACTGTCCCCATAGTTTATGTTCTTTGCACCTGGAGGCAGATGTGTTCCAAGCTCAGATATTCCCAAGGACACCTGCAGCAAGCCATTGCATCAGTCCCAGTGGAGCCCTGCCAGAGCAGGGCAGAAACCTGTCCTCTTGGCCTTTGAAGAGCAAAGTGGCCAGTAGGGCAGGGGGATGAGGTCCTGCTTCTGAGTGTCACTCACAGCCTCGTGCATGAAACTGCACAGTACTTGTTATAATATGGTAGAAAGTACAGAGGCCTGGGCATCGCATTGGCTCCGTCACCAAAAAGCTGTGTGACCAGAACAAGCTACTTCTCTGAGCATCAGGTCATTACTTTGTTAGTCCTATTTGAATGAACTTACTGAGCATTTGTCATATGCCAGAATAGGGGTGGGGTCCTGGGACACAGAAATAATTAAGATTCTGTCCTCAATGAACCTGGCATCTAGTGTGGGATAAATCATTCACCCATGAGGTCCCATGAGGATCAAGGCTCTCT
Source organism: Balaenoptera acutorostrata (assembly GCF_949987535.1). NCBI lineage: Eukaryota > Metazoa > Chordata > Mammalia > Artiodactyla > Balaenopteridae > Balaenoptera > Balaenoptera acutorostrata. Next base: position 47,126,078 of record NC_080064.1, read on the forward strand.
GTGGTTCATGTAACCTGCTGTGTACATGTCTGCAGTGAAGGCAACTCATGGAGTTCAGGCCTGGAAGGACTTGTGACCACACCCCTGCTCCTCCATTGGGCCTCCGACATTGCTAAGCATAGCCACTTGAAATTCAGAGAAGAACGTTCACTTTTCACTTACTTGTTCATTAATTTGAGCCCTGATCATGTACCAGGCACAGGGCTAGGTCCTGGAGATACAGTGCTGAACAGAGCAGGTATAGGCGCTGCTCCAGGGAGCTTACAGTCTACAGGAGACACAGACCTTCCACAAGGGACAAGTTCTGACGTTCCCAGGAACTCCTGCTTTGGCCTTAAAGGGTAGGTAATATTTTTAAGGTTCTCAGCCTTGAATCTTGTCTTAGTCCACTTGGCCTGCTATAACAGAATACCACAGCCTGGGTGTTTTATAAACAAGAAAACTTATCTCATAGTTCTGGAGGCTGCAGAGTCCAAGATCAAGGTGCTGTCCTGATTAGGTGTCTGGCGAGCACCAACTTCTTGGTTCATAGATGGCCATCTTCTCATTGTGTCCTCACATGGTGAAGGGGGAAGGGAGCTCTCTGGAGTCTCTGTTACAAAGGCACTAATCTCATTCATGAGGGCTCCACCCTCATGACCTAATTATCTTCCAAAGGCCCCCACCTCCAAATACCATCACATTGGGGATTAGGTTTCAACATATGGATTTTGGGGGGGGACATAAACATTCAGTCTGTTGCACATCTCAATAGATTCCAAATATACAAATTCAGTCTTCTGACTTTTGTTCAAGAATCTTTCCCATCTTATTAAACTGGCCCATGTAGGAAGCAAGGATGAGACCTGCCTCTGCTCAGAGCAGTACTGTTACACTACTTGAACAAAGTAATATCTGGGAAGATGCATAATAAGGGGTAAGATATTAGCAAGGAAAAGTAGTTCTCATTATCAGGGGCCATCTGGATATATTGTGATGCCTGTGTGTGTGTGTGTGTGTGTGTGTGTGTGTGTATGAGAGAGAGAGAGAGAGAGAGAGAGAGAGAGAGAGAAGCAAGCACATAAGCTGCTGTGTGGGTCCCTAACTCTAGACCTTGCCTTTCCTAGAAGTTTTTGGTTCAAGTCTTGGCTGGGGTTAGTGTTGCAGGAACCCCCATTGAGGTTCCTCTTCCACAAGATGCACAGGATATCTGCCCACTGCAAGTGGTAGAGACTTCACTGTTATCTAGAAGAGCACTTTCCATTGTTGGAAAACCCTCTTCCCTCCCCTCCCCTTTCCACATTCATCCTCTGAGCAACCAACATGTGATAGCTCCTGTGCCTGATTAGAAAAGAAAAAGAAGGTGGGTCCCCTGTCCTTAAGGAGCTCACTGATGTTTGAGGGTCTCAGATAAGTAAACAGAAGATGACAAGCCAATGCAGTAAGTGCTCTGCCTGGGCATGGTGGTGCCCTGTGCTCCTCTCTGAGAGAGCAACTGACTCAGATAGGGCACCTGGGAGGCCATCCTGGAGGAAGTGATCCTGGCTGAGTCTTGAAGGATGAGTAGGTGTTAGCAGAGCAAAGGGGAAGGAAATTCCAGACAGAGAGCACAGTAGATACAAAAGCACAGAGCCAGAAAACAATAAGATGTATCCCACCCAACTGTAGACCCCAAGTGGGGGTGAGGCTCAGCCGGGAGACCTTTCTTCTCTTCCCCTCCTCCTTACCTCCTCTCCTCCCCCTCTCCAAGCATTGTGGGTAAATTGTTCATCCACTCCTCAGATCCCAAGACAGGGAGGTAAACTGATGAACAGTGCTGGGGGGATCACTGTATATGAAAAGGCCATGCCTGGGAGTGTGGCTCTCTGCTTTGCCCTCCTAGATCCAGGAGCAGGAGGGAAGCCAGGGCCCAGCCTGCAAGGAGGAGACCCAGCTTCTTCCCCTTTCCTTCAGGCATATGCTCGAGGACTTTCAACTCTGGCCTCTTGTCCCCCACAGTTAGCTGGCTGGTGGTATGATCCCGAGATCTGAATTTGGGCTCAAGAGCTTCAGAAAATGCTCCAGCAAACTCCCCTTAGAGGGTTTGCGTCCAAGTCCAGCTATTAATATCGGCTTTGGTTTTTCACGTGTAAGAGAGCCTAGGCAATCCTGGATCCCTTAGTCTAATAAAAAACAAGTGAACCCCACAATCATTCTTAATGCCATCTTTTGTGTGTGCACTGGCATTCAGCCTTGTCCAGAAAGCCTTTCTTCACTTCTTTTTTTCCAGCTGGATCAACCAGATCTGACCCCCGACTCAAGCCAACTTCCCATAGCCTTCTTCATCCGCTTACCTCATTCTATCTTGTGTTTTACTGATGTTGACATCATCTTAGCATCTGGAGGAGGGCTCACGTTGTATCTCTTTTGTATTCTCCACCACACTGAGCACATTCAGGACAAATACTTCATAAGTATTTATTGGGCTCCACTTTTTCCTGGCAGAGAAAGGGGAAACTAGCATCAGTGTAACTTAAGGTTATGGGCCTAGGGCTACCATGATTTCTTTATTCACGCATCCAACAACTGTTCCTTGAGGACCAGGAAGGAGGCAATTTGTCAGCTGTCACAAACTACCTGTCCTCGTGGAGCTGATGGTCTCCTTTAATCTGCACCACAATGCAGAACGTTTGTTTTTACTAACTCAGTGTTTGCCAAACAGCAAAGAGAGAGACTCTGAGTGGGGAAGGCCACCAGGTCTGCAAGCAAGGAGGCAGGCGTCCTGGGAGCAGCTTCTCCACGATGCTTTCATGTCCCTGCTCGGCACCTGCAGCTGCATTGTGTGCCATAGGAGCCAATGCGCATCACTTGCCTGACCTGCCTCCCCATGTGGCAGCATTTCTAGGACCTGGAGGGAGATAGGCTGTGGACCAAAGCCAGGCCAGTTACCAGAGCACTTTTTCTCTTCTCTTGAAATGTGTGATGCTTTCCCCACATGGCTGAAATTGGAGGGTCCCTCCCTTTTCATAATCCTTTTGAAGAAAAACCAGAGCACAACCCGGATGATTTGTGATGACGAGGATGAGATCCACTTTTTCCATCCTCCTGACATCTGGGAGATGAGCAAAGAGAGGAACAGAGTGTTCCGTGCTGTCTCCAGCACCTTCTTCCAGGAGAGCGTTCCCTCCAGCGCTGCAGGACTGGCCCCTCCCACCCCCGGTGCCAGAAAAGAACTCCAGTCAATGGCTTCATTCCCGGTGGTGTGTTTTAACAAACACACGGAGCGTCTCCTTAGTTCAAGACCAGGGCTGGGTGCTAAAGGGACAGAGAGGAGGAGGTGCTGCCCCTCTCCTCAAAGGTAGCCCCATCTGGAGGTCCCCGGGAAAAGGCAGAGCTTGAAGAGTGGGTAGATTTTCAGTGGGTGAAAAACGGAAGGCATTTTAGGCAGAGGCTACAGCCTGGGCAAAGGTGTGGAGGTTTGAGAAGGTGGAGGGTGAGACGGGGTGGGGGGAGGTTTCCCCAGAGGGACTGTGGCTGGAGCCACTTAGAGAGAGCTTGAGTAGGATAAGGAGATGGCTCTGTCCTTAAAGGGATGAGGAGATGCTGACATATTGCAGATTTATGATCCCTGCTTCACTTAGGGCTTCTATGGGGAAATGTGTTGAATCTTCAAAAACATGGGTGTAGCCAGGTATTACGTTAGGGCTGACAGTAAAATGATTCCTTCCTTCCTTTAATTTATTTATTTATTTTACAACACAGATTTAGTCGACTTATTATCAAAGCTAAGAGATGTGTCTCATTGACCCCATGGCCAGGTAACTGGGATACAGAGAAAAAATTAATTAAGCAACTGGAAACTGCTGACTCACAATCCCAGCTTTACCTCTTCAAAATTAATGCCGTCTCTGTTCTGGGCACTGTGTTCAGCATTTTAATAAACATTGCCTCTAATCCTCGTTGGCTGACAGACTAGATTAAACAACAACTCATAAACAAATGTCACCAATTATTACATTCTAAGCACTATGAGAAGAATTTTAACTTGTTGAAGCCAGTACTATGACCACACCCATTTTACAGATGAGGAGACTGAAGTTGAACATGCCTAAGAAACTCACCTGGGCCAGCGTTTAGAAGAGACCAGATTCAAGCCCAGGCTTGTCCAGCTCCATACCATACTACCTTACTACCATCTTGACTCCCAGAGTGCCAGTTCCTTCCTTGGTCAGGGAGTGATGGACGACCTTGCCCTGCTGTGTGTACATGGGTGGTGTGACGCTTAAGTAAGGCATGGTTTTGCAAACTGCAAAACACATACAAATGCACACTTGTCAGGTGTGATTATCATTGAGAAAAATAATGATTCCAGATAGAAAAAGAGTATCAATAAATGAAACCTGCTTTATTTTTATAAAAATAAAATCCTTAGGTTTTTTGGTTTCATTTACTTAAATGCCTAAGCCACAAGTACCTTTGTATTTCTATAACGTTAAAAAAACGAAAACAATTCGGAAATGAGTCAATAATTTAACAGCTGATTATTATTATTATTTTTCGCTCTTATTATGTGTCTGTTAACTAAAGGTTTCTCACGTGGTTGGTTGCTTTCTGGAGAAGACAGGAACTAACATGTCCAGTTAGTCTTGGGGAACATCATTTTTACTTAAAAAGGGAAATGTCTCAGACTGCAGCCACCATCTCCGGGGTCTCCAGGACTAGGTGAAATGCTGCAGGAGACCTATGTCAGCCCCTTACAAAGGGCACTTAGTAGTCTCTGGATGGAGGTGCGTGGATCCAGGCTGGGCCTGGCAGCAAGGAGGAGGCGAAGGGGGAGGCGCGCTCTGGTCCTCCTTAGAACGCCTTCCTGGCCGTCAGGGGGATGGAAAAAAAAATGGCCTTTTCTGGGAAACACAGATGGCCTGGGTACCTCCCTGAGTTTTTACTTTAAAAGGATAAAAAGTGAGCCAGACCTTCAATCAGAGACATGTGGGAAGTCTCCTGCCTCAGGGAGCCAGCTGCCCCGGAGGGCGGAGAGGCCTCTTGCCTGGGCTGGCTGATCCGCGCTCACTTTCCTCATGCCCTCCCCCGGCTCCTCCACACCTCTCACCTCTCCTCAAGGCCCCCTACCCCCTCCCTGTCCAGAGCAAGCCCCGAGCACCTCCGTTTCTCCCCTTCTCCCCTCTCAGTTCTGTGACTGTCATGCAGGTAGTAAACAGACCTCTGTCAACTGTGGTCCCTTTCTGGGAAAAGCCATGTGATGTGTGCGTCCTGCAGGGAGGACCCGGGGTGCAGTGAGGTGCTCTGTATAAGGTGTCATTGGGCCCGGCCAGGACAGCACTCAGGAGAGCTTCTGCTCTTCCCTCCTAGGTCAGAAGGAGAGGTGGCCCTTCTACCCACTTAAGCTTCTGAGTCTGCCTCTGCCTCTCTCCTCTGTATTCTCATGAATCTCTATGCCAGGCCATTCTTTACTTCATATTACCCTCCCATTAACCAGGCCCAGGTGATCATTGTACTAGTTACCTACCACTGTGTAACAAATTACTCCAAGATGCAGTGTTTGTTAAAAGAACAAGCAGGTATTATCTCCCCCACCCCTTGCCCCTGGTATCTGAAGCTATGGAGGCTGGGAGGGGCATAACTAGGTCGTTCTGGCTCAGAGTCTCTCATGAGGCTGTAGTTAAGCCATCGGTGGGGGAGGGGTGGGCCACTTCCAAGCTCAAGCTTACTCACCGGGCTGTTGGTGGGAAGGTTTCATTCCTCCCATGTGGGTATCCCTGTAGGGCTGCTCTTGACATAACTGCTGGCTTCCCCCAGAGTGAGTGATGAGAGAAAGAGTAAGAATGAGAGAACAAGAGAATGAGAGAGAGAGAGAGAGAGAGAGAGCACTAAAGGGAAGCTACAGCATCTTTTATAACCTGATCTTGGAAATGCTATACCATCACTTCTGCCATATTCTATTGGTCATGCAGACCACCACTGGTACAGTGTGGGAGGGGACCACACAAGGGTGTGAGTACCAGGAGGTAGGGATCATTTGTGGTCATCTTGGAGGCTGGTTACCATGGTCACCCAGAGAGTAAATGACAGTAATGGCTTTACTAAAAGAGTCCTAATTCTTTCTATTAAAATACTGATTCCCCCTGCAAGAAGTCCTTCCTTTTTCATCATCTTCAACCCCTTCTGCTTCTGGTCTCTTCCTCAGGTCACAGCGTGGTCTGCACTCCTTGGCCTGAAGAGGCCTCATGTGAGGTTGTGGTACTTGCCACACCTCCCCTGTCCTGCCCACCCTACAGCATCCTCCCCCAAAGCTACCTGCCTCTCTTCGTCTACTCACTGCCACACTTCTTGCCATCTGGTTGCTTGCACTGGCTTCCTTATCTTCACCAATCTTCACTGCTACCAGGCTGTCACCTGACTGATCTTTCACTGAAGAAGTAAAAGAGTCATCTGTGAGCTCCCTCCCAATGACCACCACCTGCAGTCTTGGCATGGCCTCTTGCTTCCTGAGCTCTGCCCCTGGGCTCTGCTGACTCGTGGTGTTGGTTGAGCTGCATTCCTCCCTTGGCTTCTGGGTAAGGACACATCTGGGGTGTCCTCAAAACTCACTGGCTCTGTGGCTGGCTCCTGTGCCTCCAGGCCCTGGATGTGGCTGTGGTGGAGCCTCTGGGTTCTACCCCTCAGCTCCTTTCCTTATTTGTTATACTCCTACCAAATATCTCTTTACTTGGAATTTGTTCCCCCTCCCTAACTTGTCCAGCAGAAAACTCTACTTATCCTTCTGGGATAGTTACAAGTTGACTCAGGGAGGGCAACCTATAGCATCTTCTTCCTAAATCTCTCTCTTGTCAGTTCCCTTGTTTCAAATCCCTCAGGCCCTGCTTTAGCTCAAGCCTGTAATTTCTCATGTGGGTTTTTCAGTAGAACCCTTCCCACTGCCCCCTCTTAAATGGTCTCTACCTCCAGATCTGGCCTCCCCATGCTTCCTCCAAGAAGCATGCTGTTAGGATGATGTCACATCCTAGTTAAACTTTGTCAAAAGCTCCCTGTTGGGCACAGCAGAAAATCTACAACTCTTATAGGGAACCCAAGGTCCTGCATGATCTGGCTCTTGCCTGCTTGTTCTGTTACAGCACTCATCACTCTTCCTCCTTGTCTCCCTCATTTCACCTACTGGACACAGGGGACTATCTACTCTACTGCCCTTTGGGGACCCTGCTGTGCTGGTGCTCCTGGCCTCAGCTCAAGCACCACCTGTGCAGTGATGCCCTGGGAACCATGGAGGGACTTGTCCCCTTTGCTGCTCAGATCCCCTCAGGACTCCCAATCCCATACACACTGCCTCTGGGACCATCTGCCTCAGGGCTTGCTCTGGCCACAGAACATAGCCTGTGGGTAGCCTGGGTGGTCCTGTCTCTAGGGAGCAGCCCTCAGCTAAGAAATATAGGAGTTGGTAGGTAAATACCCCAGCTTGCTCATTCTTTAGGTGGAACAACTCTGAAAGGTGTTCTACACAGTCTCCCAGGAGCATCCAGTGAGATTAAGCCCCAGTTGCCCCAGTGGTATAAGCTTCCTTTTCCTGTCTCATTTCCCCAATTCCCCATGAATGCATCCTGAGATCATCTCCTAAATAACTACCTGCCCTCAAGCCCTTGTCTCTGGATCTGCTTCTGGGAGAGCACAGCCTGAGACACGTCCTTGGTTCCTGTTGCAGCTGGCATGCATCTCCACTGCAACCACATTTAAAACCATCAAGTGCCTGTTTGTGCACTAGTCTTCCAGCATGCCAGTCCCTGCGAAGCAGTAACAAAAAGATGCCATGGCTAGCCATGTACCCAATAGATGTCTGATGAATGAATAAAAGACTGGTTTTCCTAAAACTTTTCTGACTGTATTTCTTTACTACTAAAACCTTCAGCATTGTCTAGTGGGTTAAGTCCAAATTTCTGATGCAGACATTTATGATCTTTCCCAATGTGGCCCTAGCCTCCAATTTCAGTTTCCAAACTCAAGTCTTTTCTCAGACTAGACTTTCTGCCTGGGCTTCTCTGAAACTTCTGAAATGCAGCTCCTCTTCAAGGCCCAGCTAAGTAGCCCCACCCCCTTCTGTTTTTGGGCCCCGGCATGGAGAAGTGCTCACCCAGGCATTCTACTGACCTTCCCTAAGCACGGGGTTGGTGCTCAACAATCTTGGCTGGAAAGAAACCTTTCCAGAGGTTGGAGATTGGCCAAGTGTTCTCTATCTTCCATGATTTTGTCCGATATAGCATTTCTTGCACTTCAAGGGGACAAAGGCCATTTTAATTTTAAGCACTTGGTATAGAGCACTGATGAAGGGCCTCCTGGTCCAGCTCTTGGTGGAAGTTAATAACAAATTCTTTCCCTCCCACCATTTCATGGGTGACACGCCAGACAGGATTTATTTAGATGCAGTCTTCCTACACTGGTAGAATGTATAGTTTTGTCTCCACAAATGAATTATTCATATAAACGTCAGAGGTGACTTTTTGCACAGATTCAGTGAGGTATTTGTCTAAGTATCTACCCTGGTTAGCAATTGATAAAATGTTCTACATTTAGATGCTTTTAAGAGCCACATTTTTTATGACATCAAGGGAGAAGGAAAGAGTCAGTTAAAGACTTGGAGATCCTTGTAACAGACAACAGTTTAATAAGTTCTAAAATCAGAAAGACCAGATTCTAATTCCAAATGCAACACTCTCCAGATGATCACTTTTAGTTCAGTCACTCATCCCCATTTTAGAAAAGAGGAAATTGAGGTTTGGAGAGATATAAATGTTAAGCTGGAACCTGTACATCATAGAAGCATAATATTATTATATGTAAATATGTATGTAACTTGGTTGTCTCTGAGCTTCAGTTACCTCTTCCGTAAAATAAGAATTATATGTAGTATATAGTATATACATGTATCATTTTTCAACATAGATTAAGCCTCAGTTTCCTCATCTATAAAATGGGCATCATCCTGCTCTGTCCCTCTCGTTTGATCCTCACATACTGCGAGATAAAGCAAGTGAGACCTCTTTGTAGAGCAGTTTCCTCTGCAGTGATACTTTTCATTAGAAGACTCTAACTGTGGTAAGTCGGAAAGAACACAGGCTCTGAATTGGGGAAATCTTGGGTTCAAATCCTGTCTCTGTCACTTACTTTGATCCTTAGTTTCCTCCCCTGTAGACTGGGGATCCCCGTTTGCAGACTCACTGAGAGGATGCCCAGGATCCTGTCTGGAGGAGAGGCTGCACATGGCAGCCCCTTACCCTCCCCTGCCTCCCCTGGATGTATTTCCCAGTAATTGAGAGAATGTGTAAGATAGATGTATAAGGAATATTCCCTAGAGGTAAGCGCCGCAGTTTCTTGCTCTACAATTTTCAGTTGGTGAATCACTACACCTTAACAAAATGACAGATAATGGGAAGAAAAGTAGTGTTTGGACGCTTAGAGGCCTGTTCTCTTGGACGTTACAGTGGAGTCAAGAACTGTCTTTATTCCCTGATTGTCCTGGAAAAGAAAAACATAAAAGCCTCATTTACAGTTTTATTCTCATACTAGAGAGGAACAGTGGGTTCTTTCTCCAGTCATTCCCATCCTTAATTGGGGAGGAGCCCAGGGACATATTTTACAGCTAAGTCAAGAGCTTTTCTCCAAATTCAGATTTAAGCCTTGAGCAAAATGAATCACTATCTCACTTAGTTAAGAGCATTATCTGATTTCCTAATAAAATCTCACTTCAAAGAAGGACTCGTTTATCCATCAAATATTTACTTAGCACCTATTACATACCAGATGCTGCTTTGGCAGCTGGGAGGGATGGATCAGAGCAGAGAGAGGTGATAAGGACAGTGCGGCATGACACAAAGAGCCCTAGTTCTGGTGCTAAGAGACCTGGGTTCACTTCCTAGTATTTGAATTTATTTTCTGTGCAACCTTGGGCAAATTACCTAACCTCTTTGAATCAGAGGTATAATAAATCTCTCTGGTTTCTTTTGAGGCATGTGGTACGGTGGCTAGAAGCCTTAGGTTTAGGCAGACCTGGAATAGAATTTCAGTTATGATGCTTAGTAAAATGTAACCTTGAGTAAGTCACTTCACTTCTTTGAGCCTCAGTTTCCTCATCTGCAAAATGGGCATAATAGGGCATCTCTTGAAAGACTGTTAGGATGGTTCAGAGCTAAGAGTAGCAAATGAAAGTACTATATGAAGTTCAAGGGAAGCAGAAGATTTTTCCAGGTCAAACTGGAATCCATTCTGAACTTCCTAGCCCTTTTTGATGTTAATTCTTTCACTTATTACTTGACTAGAATTGCCTGAAGCAGGCTGTAGGAGGACTAGAGTCTTTGAACTTGGATTTTTCCATTTTCTATAAAACTAATCATTGGTTGCTAAAACCCCGAGTGAAAACAAAGGAATTTATGAAGGTAACTTCTGCAGCCTGCTTTCCCTTGCCATGTGTCCACCCTCCTCTTGGTGATGGTGCAGCTGGCTTTCTCTGCATATGTACAGCTGCTTTCTCTGACTAAAGAGATCATGATCTCTCCTCTCCCAGCTCTGACCTCTCCCAACTTTTTCTATCAGGTCAAGTCAGAGAAAGCACGTCTCTCATAGACTTTCCCCCTAGATGGGCCCAGAGTTTCCATTCTTTGGCTTATCTTACACAGACAAACATGTTTACTAAATCCTGGCATGTTGACCTGTGGGTAGTCTGGGGCCCAGTGGCCTTTCTGGTCAGGGCACTGTGAGTCAAGAGTGGAAAATGAGAGTCGCTGGTGTCTTGGATCTAAGTGTCCCCATCCCTCCACCTGTAGAGGGTGGAGGCTCCCTGAGGCTTTGCAAAGATTTTCCTTATAGCAGCATAGAGCAGGAAGGCTCCAACGGAGGTCAAACTTGCCCTGGAGGCAGGCTGGTGGCAGAACCAGTGGCATGGTGATCCTCCCAGGCCTCTGTTTCCTCGAGCTGATATGCATGGACTGTTAGAGGAGGGGCGGAAGGAGGAAGTAGTCAAAATGTGTTCGAGGCCTTGATGGAGAAGCCGACAGTGTGAAGAGGGTGGAAGGTAGAGTTGGTGTCTGTGTCCCTGCTGTCTGCAAAACTGGGACAGGATAGGTCGACAGTGGATATTTGTAAAATGTGAAAGTGAGACTTGATTCACTGATGCAGCAGGTAGGGGTATTTCTTGCCGTTTACCCTCAGTTATCATGAGCTTTCATGGCAACGATTTTATAGGGTCTCGCTGTCAGCGTTTTGGGTCGGACACCTACTTGGGAGATGGTTCCAAGGTCATCTCTGAGAGCCTCAACTTCTTCGTTTGTAAAGGAGGAATGATGATAGTTCTTGCTTCAGATCCTGGGTGCAGAAGTCAGGTTGGATGTCAAGATGTAAAGTTCTTCAAAAACTCTAATCCCCTTGGCGATTGTTAGTCACGTAGAAGGAGCAAAATTAGCTGTGAAAAGCCTAAGAGAAAGGAGTAATGGGGCAGTTATATCTGTGTTGGCTCAGGATCGTGAATGGAAAATTTGGCTGCAAGTGGACCTCTTTGTTCAAAACAGAACATTCCTCTTTATTAGCTTATTCTTAACGTGGTCCCTCCCATGTGTGTGCACTGTGGTTGTGATCTGAGAAGCACCAGTGTGTAGACACTCACTAGGATGGCAGATTATCAGACTGTTAGTGACAGCCATGTTGTCACCAACCAAGAGGGATTCTTCCGTCCCATGGAGAGAGATTGATCCCAGACTCTGGTCAAGTTTGGGCCAACTGGAGCTCTGAAACTAGCTCTCAAGGGTCTTAGAAATACCTGGGGAAGAAGAGAAAACGGTCTGTTTTCTTTGAGCTTTTGACAGCCTCTCTGCAACCCTTCTGCTCCTTTTGAAACAGAGGTTTGTTGTGAGTTCATAGAATCATAGAATTTTGGACCTGGGTGGTGGTGGAAGAACTTTGAGGCCATGCAATGCAATTCTTTCATGGTACAGTAAAGAAATTTGAGTCTAGAGTGGGGAAGGGGCTGGTCTGAGGTTGCACAGCCGTGTCCTGTTGGGAGACAAGGCTGGGACTCTTCTTCTTTCCTGCTTCTCAGTGAAGATCTTGTAACATACCAAGGAGTGGATCCAAGCCCTCCTTTTATGCTTTAGATAACCCCTCCAGGCTTGTAGGGGGCACCTTTACATCAAGTTTCTTAGGAAGAATGAGCAAGTGAGCCTTTTACAGCCTGGGGCTTCCTGATACCCACATCTTCTGAGTCTGGTGGCCACTCTGGGGCCTCTGCCACTCTCGCCAGCTCCTACCCAGCTCTGGGACTTAGGCTAAGGTGAGGCAAGGAGGGGTGAAAGGTGGTCAGGGCACAAAATGTAACTTCCTCTTGGGCTGGCATTTGCATGGCCCTGAGAGTGAGTGCCTCCTTTTCTTTTTTTTGATTAAAAAAAAAATTAATTGAAGTGTAGTTGATTTACAATGTTGTGTTAGTTACAGGTGAACAGCAAAGTGATTCAGTTATATACGTATTCTTTTCTCAGATTCTTTTCCATTGTAGGTTATTATAAGATATTGAGTATAGTTCCCTGTGCTATACAGTAGGTCCCTGTTGCTTATCTATTTTATGCATAGTAGTGTGTATCTGTTCATCCCAAACTCCTCATTTACCCACCCCCCTCTTTCCTTTGTGGTAACCATAGGTTTTTGTATGTCTGTGAGTCTATTTCTGTTTATAAATAAGTTCATTTGTATCATTTTTTTTTAGATTCCACATATGAGTGATATCATATGATATTTATCTTTCTCTGTCTGACTTACTTCACTTAGTATGATAATCTCTAGGTCCATCCATGTTGCTGCAAATGGCATTTCATTCTTTTTTTATGGCTCAGTAATATTCCATTGTATATATATACAAACCACATCTTCTTTATCCATTCATCCATTGATGGACATTTAGGTTGCTTCCGTGTCTTGGCTATTGTAAATAGTGCTGCTATGAACATTGGTGTGCATTGGTGAGCATGTATCTTTTCAAATTACGGTTTTCTCCAGATATGTGCCCAGGAGTGGGATTGCAGGATCATATGTAGCTCTATTTTTAGTTTTTTAAGGAGCCTCCATACTATTCTCCATAGTGGCTGCACCAATTTACATTCCCACCAACAGTGTAGGTGGGTTCCTTTTTGCACCTAGGTTCTTCCCTTGCCTCACCTTAATGTTGGCCTTGATCTCTTGGCTGGTCCTAAAACGTGCTGTGCCCTCTCCTACCCTGGGGACTTTGCTGTTCCTTCTGCCCCGGCATGGCTCCCCTCACTGCCCTTCCTGGGCTCCAAAGTCACTTCAGAGGGAGCTTCACTGAGGTAAGTCAGCTGGGCTGTTCATTTCTTTTTTTTTTTTTTTAACTTAGGGTTTATTTATTTATTTATTTATTTATTTATGGCTGTGTTGGGTCTTCGTTTCTGTGCGTGGGCTTTCTCTAGTTGTGGCAAGTGGGGGCCATTCTTCATCGTGGTGCATGGGCCTCTCATTATCAAGGCCTTGTTGCGGAGCACAGGCTCCAGACGCACAGGCTCAGTAATTGTGGCTCATGGGCCTAGTTGCTCCGCGGCATGTGGGATCTTGCCAGACCAGGGCTCGAACCCATGTCCCCTGCATTGACAGGCAGATTCTCAACCACTGCGACACCAGGGAAGCCCTCGTTTTTTGTTTTTTTTTTTAGTAAATATTTTATACTTTTATTTATTTATTTATTCATTTTAACATCTTTATTGGAGTAAAATTGCTTTACAATGGTGTGTTAGTTTCTGCTTTATAACAAAGTGAATCAGTTATACATATATATATATCCCCATATCCCCTCCCTCTTGCGTCTCCCTCCCACCCTCCCTATCCCACCCCTCTAGGTGGTCACAAAGCACAGAGCTGATCTCCCTGTGCTATGCAGCTGCTTCCCACTAGCTTTTCTATTTTACATTTGGTAGTGTCTATATGGCCACGCCACTCTCTCACTTTATCCCAGCTTACCCTTCCCCCTCCCCCTATCCTCAAGTCTATTCTCTAGTAGGTCTGCATCTTTATTCCCATCTTGCTCCTAGGTTCTTCATGACCTTTTTTTTTTTTTTTTTTTTTTAGATTCCATATATATGCGTTAGCATACAGTATTTGTTTTTCTCTTTCCGACTTACTTCACTCTGTTTGACAGACTCTAGGTCTATCCACCTCACTACAAATAACTCAATTTCGTTTCTTTTTATGGCTGAGTAATATTCCATTGTATATATGTGCCACATCTTCTTTATCCATTCGTCTGTTGGTGGACACTTAGGTTGCTTCCATGTCCTGGCTATTGTAAATAGAGCTGCAATGAACATTGTGGTACATGACTCTTTTTCAATTATGGTTTTCTCAGGGTATATTGGGCTGTTCATTTCTACCCCCTCCTCTGGCTTTATTTTCCACCGCAGCCTTCAAAACTCCTGACCTGTTTGTTTATTGTCTCTCCCCTCCATTCAGCGTGAACTAACATCATCCAGCACATGCACACGCACACGCAGAGGAGACCCCCCATGCCTATCTGTTGACTGACAGGATGCACGGGAGACAAGTTTCTTTCCTCCTCTTTCAAGACATTATTTTCCCTTTCTCGGGATCATTCTGGCCAAATCTTAAGTTTCAGTGACTCCACAAGAATTGCCTCAAAATATCTGCCCTTAAAGTGCTTTGATGGACCGAATTCCTAACACACACTCAGACCTCTTTTAAAACATTTGATTTCGTCTAACTTTTTGTACTAAAATCATTCTATTATCCCACAACCCACCTCCTAGAAGCTAGATGTTTATTGAAGTTGTTCCTTGTATTTGGCATGCGTCTGTTGTCTGTTAAAACTCCAGGGAAATGGTCGGACCTGCTGGCTGCTCATCTGCCAGAGGAAGTTTCCTCTCCTGTGTCCTCCCAGGGATCCTCTGGTAGAGGAGGGAGACCCTTCCCCCTCCGTCTCCCCACCCAGAACCAGCCTTCCCCCGCCGCTGCCGCTTGTACAGTGAGATTTGATCTTCTCACTGGGGCATTTCCAGTCCTTTCTGCCTCTCGTACCCTAAGAAGACTTTGCTCAGCCAGACTTGGCCCTTCATTAGCCTTCAGATACCTGTGTGTGCGGCCCTCTCCCTTAGAAACCTCATCTGGTCCCACGGCTTCAGCTCCTCCCCCACCCAGCCCAATTCTTTGTTTCTAGGCCTCAACTTCAGCTTGGGTTTCAAACTGCCTGTTGGCATCTCTTTCCGTGAGCTCTGCCAGCAACTCAAATTCAACTCAGTTAAAGCCTGCCTTGATGTTTCCTCCCCACGTTGCCCTCCCCACTGCAGCCCCTATTCCTATCAGATGTCCCACCATTTTCCCAGACTCTCAAGGGTGAAAGCTCAGAGTCTGGCGAACTTTTCCTTTCCCTTTGCCACTCACACCTAGCGAGTCACCACACTCAGTCATTCATCCTGATAATAGCTATTTTTTTTTTTTTTTTTTAATGAGGATCTTGAATCAGATGCGTATGTTTTGATTGATTGATTGATTGATTGATTTTGGCTGTGTTGGGTCTTCGTTTCTGTGCGAGGGCTTTCTCCAGTTGTGGCAAGCGGGGGCCACTCTTCATCGCGATGCGCGGGCCTCTCACCGTCGCGGCCTCTCTCGTTGCGGAGCACAGGCTCCAGACGCGCAGGCTCAGCAGTTGTGGCTCACGGGCCCAGCCGCTCCACGGCATGTGGGATCTTCCCAGGCCAGGGCTCGAACCCGTGTCCCCTGCATTAGCAGGCAGGTTCTCAACCACTGCGCCACCAGGGAAGCCCGATAATAGCTATTGATAGTATTGTTTAATCACAGACCCGCCACATGTAGGATATATTTTCTACAATTGCCGAAATAAGGCTGTGGGCTGCTTAGGGTACAGATGAAGCTGGTGCACAAAGGGACCCAGGAATTCAGTGGTGTAAATAGAGCTGATGTTTATCCCTCTTCTGTGGAGGAAACCTGGCTGGTAGGTCAGTCTGTCACCTGTGTGGTGTGGCTTTGTGACCGCTCTGGTTGCTTCCATTCCCCAACCTGCAGAAAGGATGAGAGAGGTCCTGGGCAAAAAGCTGAGCCTGTCGACTTGAAAGGAGCACATCTCACTTCTATTCAGGTCCCATCATTCTGAGCTGAGTCACGTGACCATGTGACCACATTTGGCTGCAAAGGAGGTTGGGAAATGGGGCCTCTAGTTCATGACCATGGGTGCCCCGCTAAAAAAGGATGGGGGTTCTATCATAAAAGGAGGAAAAGGAGAACGGATACTGTTGGGTATTGTTGCCCCCATTTTAAAGATGGGGTGCTGAGGCCTAGAGAGCTGAAGTGACCTGGCCTAAGGTCCCAGAACATGTCAGGATTGGCTCCCACATCTAACTTGAGTCTCTCTTACCTCACAGGGCCGCTCAATGAACAGCACAGGTGTGACTAGTAATAAGAGCTATAACCCAGAGAAAGATCATGTGGGCCTGAACTTTCTGGGAGGGTTTCACAAATGAAGAAGGGCTTGAAGGAGGGAAGCTGGGGCCTGGCTAGGTGGAGGAGAGGGAAAAGGGAAATGTGATTTCTCCTCAGCAGTTGGTCTCTAAGCCAACTTTTGGTTTAGTCACTTCAAATCAACAAACATTCCTCCAGTGCTGCTTCTATGAAAGGCTGAGTTTGGAGGAAGATTCAGTGACAAAATCCATGTCCAAGTCCCCATCAGCCACCACCCAACTGCCTCTCTGGACCCGCAGGCCCTCTGTGACCCGGCCCTGCCTTGGCCCGAGACTGTCTCTTCCCAATCCTTCACTTGCATGGTCTTACCACGTGCCCACACCTGGAATGCTCTGTCCCCACCTCCTCCTGGACAACAGCTCTTTGTATGTCCTGTTGGTGGGGAAGGGTCTTCTCCCGGAAACACCACCTGACCCCATTCTTCTCCTAGCTGGGTTTGGGGATACACAAAGAAATGTGCCGTGATTGCATCCCCTTATAACCAGACTTAGAAAATGACTACACAGAAGATACTTGTAAGTTTGGCTCTTCTGCTAGAATATGTGCTCCATGGAGAAGGGCCACAGCTTTTCCATCCCAGTGCCTCCAGCACCTAGTATAGGGCAAGGAAGAAAAAGGACTAGACTCCTCTTAAGACTGCAAATTTCTTGAGGACTGGTCCATTTTTTTTTAAAATTTATTGTTTCTTTAATTCAGTAAACACAAAAAATAACTCATAATCTGCAGATCAGAGTCAGTGTTTTAGCTGGTTATATTAGTTTGCTCTGGCTGCCATAACAAATTATCACAGATTGGGTGGCTTGAACAATAGGAATTTATTTTCTCACAATTCTGGAGGCTAGAAGTTCAAGATCAAAGTGTGGCATGGTGGTTTCTTCTGAGGCCCCTCTCCTCGGCTTGCAGATGGCTGTCTTCTCTCTGTGTCTTCACGTGGTCTTCCTTCTGTTTGTGTCTGTGTCCTAATCTCTTCTTATAATGACACCTGTCCTATTGGATGAGGGCTTACTCACAGGACCTTGTTTTACCTTAATCACCTCTTTAAAGAGCCTGTCTCCAAATACAGTCATGTTCTGTGGTCCTGGAGGTTAGGATGTCAACCTAGGAATCTGGGGGGACACGATTCAGCTGATAACACTGGCATAAACTGTTGTGTAGGAGAGAAGAAAGAAGAATAAATTGTGACCAGAAAGGACAAGGTGACATTCATGGGGGCTGTGAGCAGAAGTCTGGGGACCGTGGGCCCCTTGAGAGAGAGATTGTGGTTCATTTCTTTCTGTATCTCACATGCCCGGAGTGGGGTACAGTTTGTAGAAGATGCTCTTAAGACAGCCGGGAATAAACAAGCAAGTACAGGAAGGAGTTAGCATTTGATCTAATAACGTCGCTATTTGGATAGCATAACTGCCAGCAGGGTGACCGCTCTTTGTGGTTATTTTGGGTCCTCTTCTCCACAGCCAGGTCAGAGGCCAAAGCTCCCCGTTTCTCATTTGCCTGCAACAACAGCAATTGGGATCAAAATTTTCCAACCTAATTAAACGTTGGGGTGGTTGGGACCCACCCAAGGAAAACAAGAGTGTGCTCAATCAAATCTTTTATTTGGAAAATGTTTCTCAGCTGAGAGACCTGGGCCCCATGTCATTGCTAGGCTCTAGGATTCTGTTGCTAAAAGTCAGGGGAAAATACAACAACTTAGACTTAACAACAGATCATCCCCCGGACCTGTTAAGTTCTTTACAGTTTTTACAAAGGGCCTTGACTTCCATGATTTGATTTGACCCTTGAAACAACCCTGTGAAGTGGGTAACAGAAAGAGAATGGGGTTTCAGGTCATCGGTTCTAATCCCAGCTCTACCACTTCTCGGCCTTGAGAATTTGGGAAAGGTGAGAAATTTCTTTAAGATCTGATTTTCTCCTTTGTGCGATGGAGATGATAATGCCTACCTCTTATGATTGCCTTGAGGCCTGATTGATGTCAGGTTTTAGAGGGAGCCTAACAAATAGAGCAAAAGCTTGAACCAGAATTTGAATCCTTGTCCTCCCTCTCCTTTTTCTTTTGTAAAATGGAGAGGATACAGTTACTATCTCATAGAATTGTTGTGGTGATGAAGTGAACAATGCACATATATAATACATGCTCAGTAAAAGGTAGTTAAGGCTGTTCTTTTCAGACCCTAATATGTTTTTTTTTAAAATGAAATGTTACTAGCTTCCTTCTGAATGTTTCAAACTTCAAATTACCTTTGACTTGGAAAAAAATCTTACAATTTCCAATTTCAAGACAAATTGACAGATGCGTAGAAGCAACACCAGATTGGGAATTAAAAGCCTTGGCTTGGGTTTGATTCTGGTGCTGAGACAGGCTGGGACCTGGGGCCCTTTACTGGAGTGCTTGCACCTGGACAAATGTCACCTCGATCAACAGAATACAAAGAAACAATAGGGGACTAAAAATAATTGCATGCACACACAGTTGGGGCAAATTATGAACAATGAGATACGAGAAGGCCAAAACCCAACTGCTACTTCTGAGGTGTCAGGAGCAAAAGCAGGGTACTCTGCCTGATCCCTGCACACAGCACCACCAAGGGGGTGGGCACACCACCTAAGCCACCCCTTCACCCCATTTATGGAATCAGCCTGCCCTCCTCGAGAGCAAGCAAGGGCACCTGTCTCTTGTTCTCACTCCCTCGTGCTGCAGCACCACGAGTCCCAATAAAGCCTTGCCTGAATTCCTCGTCTGGTCTCTAATCAATTGATTAAAGAGTCCAAGGACCCAAGTCAGCAACACTTACTTGCTGCGAGCTCTTAGGTAAGTCACTTTCCTTTTTCTGGGCTTTGGGTTCCTCATGTGTGCGATGAGCAGACTGGACTAGATGAATGTTCCTTGCAGTCCCCAAGAATCTATGTGTTGTTTGTAAATCTTTTGCCCAAATCCAGTAAAAATCCTTAGCATTTAAAAGGGGAAATTTAATCGGAATCTTTTTCTGATTCATGTGAACTTAACCAAACAGAACCCTACTTTCTAAGAGCTCTTTGATGTTTAAGCTGCCTTAAGGGTTCTTTTTTTTTTTTTTTTAAAGGGGTATTTTAAAAGTTTCTTTCCTTAGAAACAGGAAATCAGGTTTTGGCAAGAGGGAAAGAAATTCGAACACACCAAGGCTTGGGGGTGGGGGCAGTTGGTTTGTTTTGAGTGGGCAGAATTTGAGAGGGTTCCTGAGATTGGCAAGAGGTGGTCTGGGCCACCCTTGCTCAGCCTCCCAAGGGTTTGCCGACTTGAAAGACTGTGTGAACTTCTGGGGCAGTGACAAGGGAGGCAGGCCTGAAGCATTTCCCAAGGCTTTAAGGACTGGCTGAATGTTTTCTTTTCCTCCTCAGCCCTGCATCTTACTTTTCTCTTTCGCGATATTTGGCAATTGCCAAATACCTTAAATGATCTCTAAGGAAAATATTTTTTCACTGAATGATCAGTTTTCCTTTCAAGAAAAAAAGAGAAAGAAAAGAATAAACAGACCAACACAGGATGAATGCGTGTGGCAGAGACAGGGTTCAGTTACCTCTTTGAAAACTCCTGAAATCTCTGTGAGCCAAGTGATTTTAGCAAGTGAAGTAGTCATCCAATAGGCAACTGGGGTGGCAGCCGGAAGTCCCAGGTAGGCCTCAGCAGCGGGACTTGGGCAGTTAGTTCTCTTCACCCGTCCAAGGGGCAGTTTTTCATCTACAGTTGGAGGAATGAGGACTGTTTCACAGCACTGCTGATAAGATCGCATGAGACAATGTATACTTTCAGCCCCCGAAACAGAGGCACAAGGAATGCCCCTCATTCCTGATGTTCATAAGCTGATTTACTGGCTTCAGTGGATGGGTAGTGTTTTGCCTGAATGACCAGTCTGTCCCTTGTCCTTCTGCAAAGCATTGGTGTGGATGCTGCAGTCAGTGAGAGGTGGTGTGCTGGGGAAAAACGTGCTGGGCCAGGAGCCAGATGACCTAGCCTCTAGCTTCTTTTTAATTGTGGTTAAAAAAACCACATAATATAAAGTTTACCCTCTTAATTTTTAGGTGTACATTTCAGTAGTGTTAACTATATTCACATTATTGTGTAACAGATCTCTAGAACTTTTTCACCTTGCAAAACTGAAACCCTAGACCCATCGGACTGCTCCCCATTTCCCCTCCCCCCAGCCCCTGGCAACCACCATTCTATTTTCTGTTTCCATGATTTTGACTACTCTAGAAAACTCATGTAAGTGGAATCGTACAGTATTTGTCTTTTTGTGACTGGCTTATTTCACTCAGCATAACGTCCTCAGGTTTCATTCATGTTGTAGCATGTGACGGGATGCTTGTTTTTAAAGGCTGAATAATATTCCATCATATGTATAAACCACATTTTCTTTATTCATCTGCGAGTGGGCATTTGGGCTGCTTCCACCTCTTGGCTATTGTGTATAATGCTGTAATGAACACAGATGTGTAAATATCTCTTCAAGATTCTGCTTTCAGATCTTTTGGGTATATACCCAGAAGTGAAATTAAGTGGTATTGCTTGATCATCTGGTAATTGTTTTTTAGTTTTTGGAGGAAACTTCATACTCTTTTCCAAAGTGTACCATTTTACATACCCACCAGCCATGCACAATTTCTTCATATCCTCGCCAACAATTGTTATTTTCTGTTTTGTTTTTGTTTGTTCGTTTGTTGTTTTTTTGTTTGTTTATTTTTTTAATAGTAGCCATCCTAATTGGTTTGAGGTAATATTTCACTGTGGTTTTGATTTGCAGATGACCTAGCTTCTAATGTGCTGCTATCTCCTTTACTTGATTGCCCTGTGACCCTGGTGTAATGTTTAGTCTCCTTGTTTCAAGGATGCCTGTGATAGGCCTATCTAGAGTGATGACCAGGATGCAGGCTATGAGTGGACAAGGTTCCCAGGTTTTCTAGGGCTGCCTAACAAAGTACCACAACTCGGTGGCTTAAACAACAGAAATGTATTGTCTCATAGTTCTGGAGGATAGAAGTCCAAGGTCAAGGTATCAGTAGGGTTGGTGTGTGGGAGAATCTATTCCATGCCTCTCCTCTACCTTCTGATGGTTGCTGGCAATCATTGCTGTTCCTTGGCTTATAGACACATCACTCCTACCTCTGTTTTCATGTTCACATGACATTTCCCCTGCGTGGGTAACTATGTCCAAATTTCCCCTTTTCATAGACACCAGTTATTAACTCAATTACATCTGTAAAGACCCAATTTTCATATAAGGTCACATTCTAGGTACTGGGGATTATGATTTTGGGGGGACACAAATCAACCTGCAACATCAAGCATCTCCTAGCTTGCATCCAGAGGTTACTGGAAACATCTGGGAGCTGAAGAGTTAGAGCTGGAATCACAGAAAGTGAGGACCCCATGTGGAGAAGTCATAATCCCTTCAACTCTTCCCAGAGGCCAACAGTATAAAAGAAATCTCCAAGCCAGGCAAAAGCTTGGATCTGGGAATGAGAGTCAGATCCTAAGCAAAGTTAAAGGGGCTGGAGCAACTGCTCTCCTTTGTGTTGGTGGCTGTGGGTGAGTGGGTCTGATTTAAAGGCACAGGATGGTTGATAGCAGTGGGCTCTTTGTTAGCCAATATCAGTCGTTCAGGAACAAAACCACGGGAAGTGTTGGAATGAGACAAATCTGTTGCTAGCTTCCGCCTACAGGCTGGTGCAGCCTGGGACTTGACCATGGGCTGTGTGTGATGGAGTTGAGGGTAGGATCAGATATGGCAAGAGCTTGACTGGAGGCTGGATCTTTATTGGGTTGCAGAGCCCCTGTGATGGCTGTGTTACTACAGGTCACCCAGATTTTGAAGGCTCTTATTGGTCTAGTGCTAATTTGGTCCAGTGGGCCACCCCATGACATTATGCTGCCTAACTTGAACTCTGGCTGTTGATATAAAATATGTAGTGGATGCTGTAATGTGCCACCTAAATTCCCCTTCACCAATAAATGACTTTTCTCCCTAGTGGCTGAAAATGCTTCTGGCTTTCTCTGGAAATTACCCTGGCTTGGAGAGAGTTTCCTCACCCAAAGCCATAACCTCCTTTCTGGGGTAGCCTGAATTCAATGAGTGCTTGATGCAAAAAGCCCACTGCTTTTTCTGCAGAATGGGTAATTCTGAAGGGCTTAATTATGAGCTTGCTGTGGGAACAGCTGAAGCCTGGCTTTTCCTTCTACCCAGACCTGCATCCTTTCCTTCCCGTCCACAGCCATAGATCTTGAGTATGCCTTCATGAACTTCCTGCATGCTAATTTCCATCTTGGAGCCCCCCTTCCAAAGAACCTGCAGCATAATATCTTCCAAATAGAAGAGGCCTGAACTTGAAGATGAACATTCCAACTCCACAGAGAAAGGCCCTGGAAAAAGAAATGACTGTAACTGGCGTTTGATTGTAGTCAGAACATTTTTCTCTCATAAATTAAATAGGGAATGGACAGATCCAAGCTCCAACTTTCAAAGACACATGACTAGGGAACATCTTTTTGGCTTTGATTCAAGACCATGAGTACTTGAAGAGAATGGCATTATAGTGGAAAATAGTCTAACTTATATTTGTTTAAAGATATTTTCTTAATCAGGGAAGTCACTTTCACCAAAAAGCAGACATACACAGGGTTGTTACATCTGGCAGGTGTGAAAAGCAGGGGTTCAGACAATGTTTTCTGCCTAGCCTGTGGGCCATGCACAAAGAAATGGGCGTTCTTTGGCCCTGGTTCTGCGTAAATGCATCCCATCTGGTGTGAACTTCTCAGAACTTGGCAGAGCTACTTTCTAAGAAAAGAGGAATTTAAGAGGGGCTTTTGCAAAGTCAGCAAGTAGAACTTGCAGCTGTTTAAAAGATGTTTTGGCAGGGCTGGGGGTGTGGGGCAGTAATAACTGACTGGAGGTAGGGATATGATTAGAAATTTCCCACCTGCAGAGTTGGACAAATAGACATGTACTAATCTTTATTTACATCAAGATGAGATGGGTCTTAAGTGTCCTTTACTTTAAATACAAATGATTAGACACACAGGCCTATGTGCTCATAGGCATAGACATAGACACCATGAACATTTCTAGTGTTCCCAGGTTGGAATCAGGCCTCATGGATAACTAATCCCTATTTTAGGCCATAAGAGCCCTAATTCTTTTTTTTTTTTAAATTGCATTATAATTGACTTACAATATTATATGAGTTCCAGGTATATAACATAGTGATTTAATATTTTTATAAATTGTGAAATGGTCACCATGATAAGTCTAGTTAGCATCTGTCACCATACAAAGTTATTACAATATTTTTGGCTATAGTCGCTATGCGGTACATTACATCCCTGTGACTTATTTTGTAGCTGGAAGTTTGGGCCTCTAATCCCCTGCACCTATTTTGCCTGTCTCCCCAACCACCTTCCCTCTGGCACTCACCAGTTTGTTCTCTGTATCTATGAGTCTGTTTTTGTTTTATCTATTTTGTTTTTTAGATTCCACCTGTAAGTGATATCATATGGTATTTGTCTTTCTCTGTCAGACTTATTTTGCTTAGCATAATACCCTCTAGGTTCATCCACGTTGGTGTAAGTGGCAAGATTTCATTCTTTTTATGGTTGAGTAATAGTCCATTGTATATATGTATACACCACATTTTCTTTATTCATTCACCCATCGATGGACACTTAGGTTGCTTCCATACCTTTGCTATTATAAATAATGCTGCAATGAACATAGGAGTACATGTATCTTTTCAAATTAGTGTTTTATTTTCTTTGGATAAATGCTCAGAAGTGGAATTGCTGGATTGTATGGTGGTTCTAATTTTAATTTTTTGAGGAACTTCCATATTGTTTTCCACAGTGGCTGGACCCTCCAACAGTGTGTGAGTATTCCCTTCTCTCCACATCTTTGCCAAAACTTGTTACTTCTTGTCTTTTTGATAATAACCATTCTGACAGGTGTGAGGTGGTATCTCTGAGATTTTGACTTGCATTTCCCTGATGATGAGTTATGCTGAGCATCTTTTTATGTGCTTGTTGGCCATCTGTAGGTCTGCTTTGAAAAAGTGTTTATTCAGGTCCTCTGACCACTTTTTAATTGTTTTTTTGTTTTTGTTTTTCTTTTTTTGATATTGAGTGTTATAAATAATTTATATATTTTGGATATTAACCCATTATTAGATATATTCTTTGCAAATATATTCTCCAGTTCAGCAGGTTGCACTTTGATTTGTTGATGGTTTCCTTTACTGAGCAAAAGCTTTTTAGTTTGATGTAGTCCCATTAGTTTATTTTTACTTTTGTTGCCCAAAACAAAAGGAGACAGATCCAAAAAAATGTTGCTAAAACCAATGTCAAAGAGTTTACTGCCTATGTTTTCTTCTAGGAGTTTTATAGTTTCAGGTCTTACATTTAAGTCTTTAATCCATTTTGAGTTTATTTTTGTATATGGTGTTAGAAAGTGGTCCAGTTTTCTTAAGACCATTTATTGAAGAGACCATATTTTTCTTGTATACTCTTGCCACCTTTGTTGTAGATTAATTAACCATATAAACAAGGGTTTATCTCTGGACTCTCTATTCTGTTCTGTTGAGCTACCTGTTTTCATGCCAGTACCATACTCTTTTGATTACTATAGCTTGGTAGTATAGTTTGAAATCAGGGAGCATGATATCTCCTGTTTTGTTCTTCTTTCTCAAGATTTCTCTGGCTATTTAGGGTCTTTTGAGTTTCCATATGAATTTTAGGATTATTTGTTCCAGTTCTGTGAAAAGTGAAAAATACCATGAGTATTTTGATAGGGGTTTCATTGAATCTGTAGATTGTTTTGGGTAGTATGGACATTTTAACAATATTTATTTTTCCAATCCATAAGCACAGTATATCTTTCAATTTATTTGTGTCATCTTCAATTTCTTTCATCAATGTCATAATTTTCAGAGTATAGTTGTTTTTCACCTTCTTGGTTAAGTTTATTCCTAGGTATTTTATTCTTTTTGATGCAGTTGTAAATGGAATTGTTTTCTTAATTCTCTTTCTGATAATTTGTTATTAGTGTATAGAAATGCAACAAATTTCTGTATATTTTGTATCCTGCAACTTTACTAAATTCATTCATCAGTTCTAAAAGTTTTTTTGGTGGAGTCTTTAGGGTTTTCTATATATAGTGTCATGTCATCTGCAAATAGTGATAGTTGTACTTCTTTCCAATTTGGATGCATTTTATTTATTTTTCTTGCCTATTATGGCTAGGACTTCCAATATTATGTTGAATAAAAGTGACAAGAGGGGGCATCCTTGTCTTGTTCCTGATCTTAGAGGAAAAACTTTCAGCTTTTCACCATTAAGTAGGAGGTTTGCTGTGGGTTTGTAATACCAGGGCTTTATTTTGTTGAGTTATGTTCCCTCTATACCCACTTTGTTGATATTTTTTTTTTTTGATTATAAAGGAATGTTGAATTTTGTCAAATGCTTTTTCTGCATCTATTGAGATGATTATATAGTTTTTATTCTTCAGTTTGTTAATATGGTGTGTCACATTGATTGGCTGTTAAGCCACCCTTGAATCCCTGGAATTAATCCCACTTGATCATGGTGTATGGTCCTTTTAATGTATCGTTGAATTCAGTTTACTGATATTTTGTTGAGTATTTTTGCATTTATATTCATTAGGGATGTTGGGTGGTAATTTTCTCTTTTGATAGCATCTTTATCTTGTTTTGGTATCAGTGTAACGGTGGTTTTGCAAAATGAGTTTGGAAGTATTCCTTCCTTGGCTTTTTTTTTTTTTTTTTTTAAGAACAGCTTGAGAAAGGTAGGTGTTAACTCTTCTCTAAATATTTGGTAGAATTCACCTGTGAAGCCGTCTGGTCCTGGACTTTTGTTTGTTGGGAGTTTTTGATTACTGATTCAATTTCATTACTAGTGATCAGTCCATTCAGATTTCCTATTTCTTTGATTCAGTCTTGAATGATTGTATGTTTCTGGGATTTTATCCCTTTCTTTTAGGTTGTCTAATTTGTAGGCATATAATTTTTCATAGTATTCTCTTATGAATCTTTGTATTTCTGTGGTGTCAGTTGTGATTTCTCCTCTTTTATTTCTGATTTTGTTTATTTGGGCTTTTTTTCTTGATGAGTCTGGCTAAATTTTTTTACTTTGTTTATCTTTTCAAACAATCAGCTCTTAGTTTTATTGATTTTTCCTATTGTTTTTTCAGTCTCTATGTCATTTATTTCTACTTGGATCTTTGTTTTCCTTTTTTCTACCAACTATGAGCTTAGCATGTTATTTTTTTAGTTCTTTGAGGTGTAAAATTAGATTGTTTGAGATCTTTCTTTTTTCTTAATGTAAGCATTTCTCTATGAACTTTCCTCTTAGAATAGCTTTTTCTCTATCCCTTAAGTTTTGATAAATTTTATTTCCAATTTCATTTGTCCAAAGATATTTTTTGATATCCCTTTTGATTTCTTCTTTGATCCATTTGTTGTTCAGGAGCGTGTTGTTTGATTCCATTTATTTGTGTGTTTTTCTGTTTTCCTTCTGAACCTGATTTCTAATTTCATACCGTTGTGATAAGGAAAGACGCTTGACATGATTTCAGTCTTCTTAAATTTATTTAGACTTCTTTTGTAAACTAACATGTAATGTATCCTGGAGATTGTTTCATGTGTACTTGAGAAGAATGTGTAACTCTGCCACTATTGAATGTTTTATAAATGTCTGTTAAGTTCATCTGATCTAATGTGTAGTTTACGTGAAGTGTTTCCTGATTGATTTTCTGTCTGGATGATCTAGCCATTGATTTAAATGGGGTATTAAAGTCCCCTACTATTATTGAATTGCTATCTATTTCTCCCTACAATTATGTTAATATTTGCTTTATATATTTAGGCACTCCTATGTTGGGTACATAAATGTTTACAAATATTATATCCTCTTGTTGAATTGACCCCTTCATCATTACGTAATGCTGTTCTTTGACTTTTGTTAGTCTTTGTTTTAAAGTCTATTTTGTCTGGTATTAAGTGTTGCTACCCCAGCTTTTTTTCATTTCCATTTGCAAGGAATACCCTTTTCCATCCCTTCACTTTCAGTCAGTGAGTGTCTTCTTTAGGTTTGAAATGAGTCTCTTGTAGGCAGCATATATATTGGTCTTTTTTGTTTGTTTGTTTGTTTGTTTTTATCCATTCAACCACCCTATGTCTTTTGATTGGAGAATTTAGTCCATTTACATTTAAAGTAATTATCGATAAGTATGTACTTATTGCCATTTTGTTAATTGCTTTGTGTCTGTTTTGTGGTTTCTTTGTTCCTTTCTTCTTTCTCTCTTCCCTTATGATTTTTTTTTTAAATCATCTCCCTTTGGAAACGACATTCTTTTTTTTTTTTAATTTATTTTATTTATTTTTATTTTTGGCTGTGTTGGGTCTTCGTTGCTGCGTGTGGGCTTTCTCTAGTTGCGGCGAGCGGGGGCTACTCATCATTGTGGTGCGCAGCCTTCTCACTGCAGTGGCTTCTCTTGTTGCGGAGCACAGGCTCTAGGTGCACAGGCTTCCGTAGTTGTGGCATGTGGGCTCAGTAGTTGTGGCTCGTGGGTTCTAGAGCACAGGCTCAGTAGCTGTGGCACATGGTCTTAGTTTCTCCATGGCATGTGGGATCTTCCCGGACCAGGGCTCGAACCCGTGTCCCCTGCATTGGCAGATGGATTCTTAACCACTGCGCCACCAGGGAAGTCCATCTTCCCTTATGATTTGATTATTTTCTTTAGTGTTATGTTTAGATTCCTTTCTCATATTCTTTTGTGTATTTACTATATATTTTTTCTTTGTGGTTACCATAAAGTTAATATATAACATCCTATGTTTGTAACAATCTCTTTTAAGTTGATAATAACTTAATTTTGAACACATTTCAAAGCTTTATAGTTTTACTTCCCCCTATTTTATATTTTTGATGACATTTTACATTTTTTTAATTTTGTGTATCCCTTAACTAATTTATTTTACTTTAAATTAATTTTACTACTTTTGTCTTTTACCCTTCATACTTGCTTTATAAGTGAACTTTTTTATGGATTTACTTTTTTGGTGAGATTTTTACTTTCATATGTTTTCTTATTACAGTAAGTCCCCTACGTACAAATGAGTTCCATTCCGAGAGTGCATTCATAAGTCCAATTTGTTTGTAAGTCCAACAAAGTTAGCCTAGGTATCCAACTCACACATTCAGCTACATAGTACTGTATTGTAATAAGTTTATAATACTTTTCACACAAATAATACATAAAAAACAAACACAAATAAAACATTTTTAATCTTACAATATAGTACCTTGAAAGTACAGTAGTATAGTACAATAGCTGGCATACAGGGGCTGGCATCAAGTGAACAGGCAAGAAGAGTTACTGACTGGAGAAGGGAGAGGAGGTGGGATATGGTAGAGCTGAAGGATCATCAGCAATACAAGACGGAGGGCAAGCTACAATTTCACTCATGCCTGATGTTGATGGCGCAGGTTCTGGTTCCTCGCTGGATTCAATTCTATCTACCCTCTTGAAAAACGTCTGGACGTCAGTGACGTCTGGATAGTAGCTCTTTTTTTCTCATCATAGATGACATGGTAGCACTGGATTGTATTCTGAACGGCTGCTGCAACCTTCATCTTCTGTTCTACATTTGGGTACTGTGCTTCAAAAACGAACAGTGCCTCCTCAAATAAAGAAAATCCCCTTGCCATTTCCTATGTTGTGAATCTCTTCAGTTCTTCAGTTACTTCTTCCTCTTGTCTCTCTTCATCCTTTCTTTGGCCTTCCAATTCCATCAGGTCTCCATTAGTAAGCTTCTCATGCTGCACAGCAACAGTACTGTACGGTAAAGTACACAAAAGCACAACCAGTTGTAGAGGATGCACGAACGTGACAATGTATGCCAGACATGTGAACTAACTTATGTGATTGGACATGCAAATGCATGTTTGCTTCTTTGAAAGTTTGCAACTTGAAGATTTGTATTTAGGGGACTTGGTGTATTATTTAGTGCCTTTTCTTTTTAGCTTAAAGAAGTCCCTTTAATGTTTCTTGTAAGGCTGGTTTAGTGGTGATAAACTCCTGTAGCTTTTGCTTATCTTTAATACGCTTATCTCTTTCAATTCTGAATGATAAACTTCCCAAGTAGAGAATTCTTGGTTGGCAGGTTTTTCCTTTCAGCACTGTGGATACGTAATGCCACTCCCTTCTGGCCTGTAATGTTTCTGCTGAAAAGTCTGTTAATAGCTTTATGGGGTTCCCTTGTACATAATAAGTTGCTTTTTCTTGCTGCTTTCAAGATGATCTCTTTATCCTTAACTTTTACCACTTAATTATGTGTCTCAGTGTGTTTTTCTTTAGGTTCATAGTATTTGGAACTCTCTGGGCTTCCTGGGCCTTGATTTCTCTTTCCTTCCCCAGATTAAAGAAGTTTTTAGACATTATTTCTCAAATAATTTTTCTAGTCTTTTCTCTCTCTCTCTCTCTCTTCTCCTTTGGGTCCCCTATAATGTGAATGGTATACTGTTTGATATTGTCCTAGAGGTCCCTTAAGATATCCTCACTTCTTCTAATTCTTTTTTCATTTTAGTGCTCTGGGTATCTTCCACTGCTTTGTCTTCCAGTTTGCTGATTTGTGCTTTTATTTTATCCATTCTACTGTTTAACCCCTCTAGTTAATTTTTCAGTTGTTATAACTCCTGTTTGATACTTTCTTATATTTTCTATTTTTGTTGAAATTCACGCTGGGCTCATCCATTCTTCTCCTGAGATTGGTAAGCATCTTAATGACCATTACTTTGAACTCTTTATTAGGTAGGTTGCTTATCTCCATTTCACTAAGGGAATTTGCCTTGTTCTTTGGTTTGGAACATATTACTGTCTCCTCATTTTGCCTGTCTCTCTGTGTTTGTCTATATGTATTAGGTGAAATGGTTACTTCCCTCAGTCTTGAAGGAGTAGTCTTGGGTAGGTAGGAAATGTTCCGAGTGGCCTAGAAGTGCAACCCCCTGGCCTCCAGAGCCAGGAACTCTATGGGCTTCTCACATGTGGGCTGCACACACCCACTGGCTGTGATAGGGCCATGGCTGCTCTGTGGGGAGGGTAGGGCTCAGGGCACTTGCCCAGCCTGGTTGTCAGTTGGCCTCCGCATGGGGAGGGTGGGGTTTGTTTAGCTTGCCTGTTCCATTTGTGGCTTGGTCTCTGCACAGGGTGGGTGGGGCTCAGATTCTTGTCCAGCCTGGTTGCAGCTTGTCTGCTGAATCGAGGTGGCGGGGCTTGGGGTGCTTGCCCAGCCTAGTTGTGGGTCAGTCTCTGTATGGGGTGGGCAGGACTCAGGGTGTCTCCTGGCTTGGTCACTGCTCTGCTGCTGTGCAGGGAAGGTGGGACTCAGGGTGTTCACCCATGCTGGTTGCGGCTCAGTCTCTGTGCAGGGTGGGCAAGGCTCAGGACACCTGCCAAGGCTAATTACTGCTTGGGGTGCTTGCAGACCCAGCTGTGGTCTGTGCACTGTTTGGGGTGGTAGGGCTCAAGGCACTTGCCTGGCTCAGTCTCAGTAGAGCCTTAATTCTTGATAATGCCACTCAATGCTCAAAACCTTCCATGGCTGTACATTGGTTAACAGTAAAGTCCCCTTTCTTCAGTTGAGGATCAAAATCTTCCATGACTGAGACCTGTGGAAGCCCTTGATGCTGCCCACTAGTATTTCTTGTCTTCTCCTTCCAGTCACATGGGTGATTGTCCTTCCAGCACCTTGACATTAGCCAAATCCATGAGGTTTGATTTGGCCAATAAAATGTGAGTAAAATTGACATAGGTCATTTCTAGGTGGAAATGTTTAAGAGCTGGAGAGCCATTCTCCATGGTTCTTCTTCCCTTGCTCCAATGATCATGGAAGTATGCATTGAAATGGAGGTACCATAAAACTGAAAAATCCTTGAATGCTGAACCAATGTGGAGAAAAGCTATCCTAGATAGGTATTCGGACTGACAAGGGATTTTTTGTGAGCTAGAAATCACTTTTATTGTGCTTTATCATTGACATTTGGGACTGTTATTGCAGTACAAGTTAGCTTGTCATGATTGGTAACAGAATTCTCTCTCCTGTTATAGCTTTACCTGTAGCTACTTTCCTTACTGGGAAGAACATGGATTTTGACATCAGAAGACTTACTCAGTTTTCACCTTTAGAGGAAGGAGATAAATAATATTTGCTATACAGAGTAGTTTTCTTGTCCCACAGTAGGTCAACATAAAATATTTCATCTCTTCTCTCCACCCCAGCACTTCAGCCACATCAGAATACTTGCTTTTGCCTCCATACACCCCGTATTTTTAGAAAAGAAATCTCTCCTGAATTCTTTACCTTAAACCTGAGTTTTTGATAAATAACAATATCGTAGGGGGCAGTATTGGGAGCCAGTCAGAAAGCAGCCTGAAGTTTATCAAAGGAGTTGATCTGGGCTTTTAAAAAGAAAAGTAAACATTCCTGAAAGGCAGAAAGATGAATAGATTAAGCATATGAATTATAGGAAGATAAATGCTCTAAAACTAAGCTCTCTCACATGTATAGGATGTTATAGTTAATGAAAAGTGAACACTTCAGTAGCTTTTACTTACAAGACTTCAGCAGTGTACTACATTTAGTCATTCATTCAAAAAAATTTACTAAGTTTTTACCACATGCCAGCGGGTGCTTTAGGCACTAGGATAAAGCAATGGATAAGATAGACAAGGACTCTACCCTTTAAGTATTTGCTTTTTAGGAAGGAGAGATAGAGAGTAAACAAGTAGACAATAGCTACTTTCAGATGGTGATAAATATTATGAAGGAAATAAACCTTGTATGGCAGAGAGGAACAGTGCTGGTGCTTATTTGGTTTGGGTCATCCAGAAAACCTCTTCCACGGGTGATGGGTGTGCTGAGCACTGAAGCTGAGAGCCAGCCAAGGGAATGTCTTGGGGAAGAGGGAAAAACAATTGAAAGATTTTGGTGTGCAAAAGGGCCTTAAGGGGTAAGAAGGGTGGGCACTGTGACTGGGCAGTAGAGGAGAGTAGAGGACAGAACGTATGGGGTAAGGTGAGAGAGGTAGGCATGGGCCAGAATATGCAAGGCCTGTGGGCCACCATAAAAGGTAGGAATAAAATTCAAATGGCAATGGGATGATGTGAAACCATTAGACGATTTTTCTTTTCATTTTAAAAAAATTGATGTATAACTGACATACACTAAGCTACAGGAATTTAAAGAGTACAATTTTATAAGCTTTGACATATGCATGCATCTGTAGAACCATTTCCACAATCAAGATGGTAGATGTATCCATCACCACCAAAAGTTTTCTTTTTTATAATCTCTTCCTTCTGGTATCTTGACCCCCTACCATCCCAGACTACCACTGATCTGCTGTCACTATAAATCTGTTCACTTTAAAAAGAACTTTACATAAGGCAATCATGTAGTGTACTCTTTAAGAAAAAGCTAGCTTATTTTACACAACATAATTATTTTGGGATTCATCCATTTTGTGTCTTCATTTTTCATCACTGAGTAGTTTTCCATTGTGTGAATATACCACAGTTTTTATATCCATTGACCTGTTTGTTGATGGATGTATTATTTTTTTCCAGTTTTTGGCTATTGCAAAGAGAACTGCTAGGAACATTCATGTACTTTGTATGGGTTTGTGTTTCATTTTCTCTTGGGCAAATACCTTGGAGTGGAATGGCTGGATCATGTGGTAGCTGTATGTTAAACATTTTAAGAAGCTGACGAACTGTTTTCCAAAGTGGTTATAGCATTTTATATTCCCACCATCAGTGTATGAGAGTTCTAGTTTTTCAAATCTGTCAACACTTGGTATAGTCAGTCTTTTAAAATTTTAGCCATTCTAATCGATGTTTAGTGGTATTTTATTGGATTTTAATTTGCATTTCCCTATGGCTATGCTGTTGAGCATCTTTTAAAATTTCTATTTAAAAAAAACTGAAGTATAGTTGATTTACAATGTTGTGTTTCAGGTGTACAGCAAAGTGATTCAGTTTTTATATATATATTCTTTTCCAGATTCTTTTACCTTACAGACTGATACAAAATATTGAATATAGTTCCCTGTGCTATACAGTAGGTCCTTTTTGGTTATCTCTTTTATGTATAATAGTGTGTATATGTTAATCCCAGACTCCTAATTTATGCCCCCCACCTTTCCCCTTTGGTAATCATAAGTTTCTTTTTTATGTCTGTGAGTCTGTTTCTGTTTTGTATGTAAGTTCATTGGTATCTTTTTTTTTTCAGATTCCACATATAACTGATATCATATGATATCTGTCTTTTTCTGTCTGGTTTACTTCACTTAGTGTAATAAGCTCTATGTTCATCCATGTTGCTGCAAATGGCATTATTTCATTCTTCTTTATGGCTGAGTAGTATTCCAGTGTATATATGTATCACATCTTCTTTATCCATTCATCTGTCGATAGACATTTAGGTTGTTTCCATGTCTTAGCTATTGTAAGTAATGCTGCAGTGAACACTGGAGTTCATGTATCTTTTTTCAATTATAATTTTCTCCAGATATATGCCCAGGAGTGGGATTGCTGGATCATATGGTAGTTCTATTTTTAGTTTTTTAAGGAACCTCCATACTGTTCTGTTGAGCATCTTTTCATGTGCTTATTTGACATACATAAATCTTTTTTCTGCAGTGTGTGTTCAAATCTTCTGTTGATTTTTAAAAATTGGGTCTTTTGTTTTCCTACTATTGAGTTTTGAGAGTTCTTTTTGCATTTCAGATACAAGTTCTTTATCAAATTAGTGCTTTGTAAATAAATATTTTCTCTCAGTCTCTGACCTTTCTTTTCATTCTTTTCATTCTCTTAACAGTGTCTATCAATTTATCAATTTGTTCTTTTATGGATCATGGTTGTATTGTCATAGCTAAAAAAATCTTTGCCTGACCCAAGGCTATAAAAATTTTTTCCTCTATTATCTTCTAAAAGTTTAATTGTTTAGGTTTTTTAAAAATTTCACAAATATTTATTCACATTTTCTTTATCCCTTTATTCATCAACAGACACTTACTTAGGCTATTTCCTTGTCTTGGCTATTGTGAATAATGTTTCAATGAACATGGGGAAACATACCTCTTTGAGATAGGGATTTCATTTCCTTCAGCTATATACCCAGAAGTAGGATTGCTGGATCATATCGTAGTTCTATTTTAAATTTTTTGATGTAGTTCCATACTGTTTGGCTTAGTGGTTGTACCAGTTTACATCCCCACTGACAGTGCATGAGGATTCCCTTTTCTCTGAATCCTTACCAACACTTGCTTCTTGTCTTTTTGATAATAACCATTCTAACAGATATGAAATAATAATCTCATTGTGATTTTGATTTGCATTTCCCTGATGGTTAGTGATGTTGAGCACCTTTTCATGTACCTTGTGGCCATTTCATGTACCTGTATTTCTTCTTTGGAAAAATGTCTATACAGTTTCTTTACCCATTTTAAAATCATATATATTTTTTTCTATTGAATTGCATGAGTTCCTTTTACACCTTGGTATTAACCTTTTATCAGATATATGGTTTGCAGATATTTTCTCCCATTCCATATGTTGCCTTTCCCTTTGATTTTTTTTTTCTTTTGTTGTGCGGAGGTTTTTTAGTTTGATGTAGTCCCATTTGTTTATTTTTGCTTTTGTTGTTTGTGTTTTTGATATCATATACAAAAAATTATTGCCAAGATCAATGTGAAGGAGACTTTTCCTCTAGAAGTTTTATGGTTCTCAGGTCTTACATTTAAGTCTTTAATCCATTTCAAGTTAATTTTTGTGAGTGTACAGTTTAGGTTTTACATTAAGTTTTCATGCGATCTATTTGAGTTCATTTTTCCTATATTGTATGAAGTATAGATAAAAGTTCACTTTTTTGCATATGAATGTCTGCTTCAGCACCATTTTTTGAAAAGACTATTCTTTCTCCATTGAATTGCCATTTGATTCTTTGTTAAAAAGTCAGTTGTCTACATATGTGTGGGTCTATTTCTGAACTCTATTTGATTCCATTGATCTATTTGTTTATTTGTCTATGACAGTATCAAATGTCTTCATTATTGTAGCTTTATAATGTCTTGAAATTAGATAGCAATAGCCCTGCAATTTCGTTCTTCATCAAAGTTGTTTTGACTATTCTAGATCATTTCCATTTCCACATGAATTTTAGAATCAGCCTGTCAAGTTCTGCAAAAAACCCTGCTGGGATTTTGGCTGGGATTTTGGTTGGGATGTGTTGAATCAACAAGACAAAATGGGGAGAATTGACATTTAAACATCTAAACCCTGAATAGAATTTATCTCTCTGTTTATTTAGGTTTTCTTTGACCTCTGCAATATTTTGTAGTTTTAAGTGTATAGGTTCTTCACAGCTTTTGTCAGACTTAGTTGTAGTCCACATTTTTGATGCTTTTGTAAATTGTATCTTTAAAACTTTCTATTTATGATTGTTTATTGCTAGTATATAGAAATACAATTGATTTTTTTTGTTGTTCTATTTCACAAATACAATTTTTATTCTATTGGTTAATTTATTTTGTCTTTTTTTAAAACATCTTTATTGGAGTATAATTGCTTTACAATGGTGTGTTAGTTTCTGCTTTATAACAAAGTGAATCAGCTATACATATACATATATCCCCATATCTCCTCCTTCTTGCATCTCCCTCCCACCCTCCTTATCCCACCACTCTATGTGGTCACAAAGCACCGAGCTGATCTCCCTGTGCTATGCAGCTGCTTCCCACTAGCTATCTATTTTACATTTGGTAGTATATATAAGTCCATGCCAGTCTCTCACTTCGTCCCAGCTTACCCTTCCCCCTCCCCATAATACAATTGATTTTTGAATATTGACAATGTATTCTTCCACTTTGCTAAGCTCACTTAGTAGTCTTAGTAGTGTTTTTGTAAAGTATACAGAGTTTTCTGCATAGATGGTTATGTTATCTGTGAGTAAAGACAGTTTTATTTCATCTTTTCCAATCTAGATGCATGATATTTCATTTTCTTGCTTGATTATGCTTACAAGACCCTCAGTACAATGTTGAATTGATGTAGTAGGAGTAGACATCATTGTCTTGTTCCTGATCTTAGGAGGGAAAACATTCAGTCTTTTACCATTAAGAATGATTCCAGCTGTAGGTTTTTCACAGATGTGCTTTATCAGATTGAGGAAGTTCCATTCTTTTCTTAGTTTGCTAGGAGTTTTTACCAGAAATGGATGTTGGTTGTTGTCAAGTGCTTATTATGTATTTTTTGGCATTTATTGAGATGGCTGTATATATTTTAGTTTGTTCATATAGTGAATTACATTAATTAATTTTTTGGATACAAAAACAACCTTGAATTCCTGGGATTGATCCTACCTGGTCATGATACATTGACTTTTTTTTATATTTTTAAATTCAATTTGCTAAAATTTTGTTTATAATTTTGCATTTATGTTTATGTGACCAATTACATTTAATATGATTACTAACATACTTAGGTTTAGGTCTGTCATCTTGCTGTTTTCTATTTGTACCATCTGTTCTTCACTTCCTTTTCCCTTATTTTCTGCCTTCTTTTGGATGGGGTATTTTTTTATGACTCAGTTTTATGTCCTTTTTGACTTGTTAGTTAGATCTCTTTGTTTTGTTATCTTAGTGGTTACTTTAAGGTTTATAGTATACAGAGCAACTTAGTATTCCCCTTGGGAAACCTGGAAAAGAAATAGAGAAGGGCAGTCTTGTTCTCTTCCCTGGGCCCCATGATCTTTTCTAGTGGGCCCAAAGGCCAGGGATGCCTTGGGTTCCAGTGCTTTGGGTGAGTATGGTACACTCAGTGTAAATTTTGTTACACTGGGGCAGATGCCCATGCATCACTGGGGCAGTTTATCCTGTTTTTAAAACTCTAGTCAGCTTCTCTCTGACCATCAAACAAAGGAGATTATGGGAGAAGCCACACATCAAGAGGCAGCCCCTGGAAATCTACCAGGACAGTTGATGGAACAACGTGGAAACACAAGGCTAACAGCAGACAAGGGTGCCAGAAGCCTGGCTCAGACCTGTCCCTGTGCTCCTCCCAGGTGGAGCCACCTCATTGCTCAAAAGCAATGCTCTTCTCAGGTGAGACCTCCCACCCATCTACCCAGCCTGGCATATGGTATATGTTGGCACAGTTTGGCAAAACTCATAGATTTTAAAGTGCTGGTGGTGTGAAATGCTGAGAACCTTACAGAATGAGTCTCTTTCAGTTCCTCAAGGGTTCTGCACTCTTCACCTGCAGGCCTTTGCCCATGTGGTCATCTCAGCTTGGAGCACTCTCCTCTTGTTTCTGACTCCATGTGCCTAGATCCTAGAGATTTCAACTGAAGGTGAATCTTTCTCCAGAGAGTTTTCCCCAAGCTCTCCCCACCCACACACCTAAAGTGTTAGATTGCCCTCCATGTGCTTCTGTTTCATCCCCCTCCCATCTCAGATAACGCCCCCTTCCTTACAGAGCTTATGGTCCAGTGCGGAGAGAGAAAAAGAAATGATGTCTGTTGACATCTGTTACTGACTCCATGCCACACCTTGTTCAAAGTTCTGCAGACAGACAATAATATTGTGGGATGGATAAATGAGTGAGATTGTTAGTAAGGCAGGTGGATTGTCTGCGCAGAGAGAACTGTGAGCCTGAGAGGGGCTATCCTGGAGGTTTTGGAGTATTCAAAAGTTTGAGGGACAAGAGAGTAAACAATCCTTAATAGCACAGAGAGAGTTAAGGCTGTTCCCCTCCACATCTTCCTGCAGTTTCCCCTCCAGCTGCATCTCTAAGGCATCCAATGACCATCTGTGATGTGGATAAATCCTCACCTCCCAACCAGGATAATCATTATCTTGACTTCTAACAGCATGTATTAATTTTGCCTGTTTTTGTTGGAATTATGTAGTATATATGTCTTTTGTGTCTGATGAACTCTCTTTTTTTATATGACCCAGGAGTTATGCTTCTTATATGTCATTATAAGAACATACTAAAAAGACAAAGAAAAATTTTAGGGTAGAAATGGATGAAGAATAAAACAAAGTAGGAAAGAAGATAATTTTAAATTTCAATGATCTTATTTTTAAGTAAAAGGGCATCCATTAGAAATACAAATGAGAATTTTTAATCTAGTGAAATGAAAGGCTAAGAGTTGAAATATAATAATGAGAAAGTCTGGATGAAATTAAAAATAAGATGAAAGGCTAAAAAGTAATGAATAAAAATATGAAAATGAAAGAGGTAAAGGATAATGATTATAGGCCATAACCTACGAAGTGAAAAAGTTAAGAGGATCTTTAAAATGTAAAATAGGAATTAAAAAACTAAAAATATAAAGGTAAAAAGTTAAACTATAGTATGTACACATGTATGTTGTTAAATGATTAAGAAAATATTTTTAAAGGAAAATACTTTAAAAATATGAGAATGAGGACAAAGCATAAAACAAAGCATATTAAAAAAATCATTGGTGAGGCTGAGCATCTTCTGATCACTTGTTTGGGCAGCAGGAACTCTGATGGGCAGAAGTCCAAATGGTTCTTCTAACCCTCCCTGCCTTCACCAGCCCAGAGGCAACACTTCTGTCAAACAGTTGGTGGGGACGTGAGCCTTGGACAGAAGGTTCAAGCTGTGGTCATCCTGGTCTTAGTGCTTCATTCTGTGTATTAGTGAAGAAATGCTAACTCATCTGATAAATCAATGCTTGTAGAGCTCTTAGCATCTTGATGGCACCTAGTAGACATTTGCCAAATGTTCTAAAGGATCAGGTGGTTGGTGGAGAGAAGCAAAAGGGGCTACAGCATTTGATGTCAAATCCCGCTTCCCAGGAGATTGCAGAGGGCTCAGACAATTTTTTATGAGAATGAATGGTAATCACAAATATATATCTGTTCCTAAAATGTGTCTAGCACTGCACTAGGTAGGCATTTTCCCACATGTGGTCTCATTTTAGAGCACACAACAGCCTTGCAAGTGTCATATTTTGTAGATTCTCAGACTCTACATTTCCACATGTTAACAACTCTAAGATCAAGTTGCATCTTACAATCTATGTGATAAGAGAGCCTTATGTTGTGGTTTAATTGTTAGTGTGTTTTTCTAAACGTACATAGAACAATGGTGAATCTTAACAGTTTATGGTGTGTTAGATT
Organism: Balaenoptera acutorostrata; assembly: GCF_949987535.1. NCBI lineage: Eukaryota > Metazoa > Chordata > Mammalia > Artiodactyla > Balaenopteridae > Balaenoptera > Balaenoptera acutorostrata. Next base: position 47,165,832 of record NC_080064.1, read on the forward strand.
TGATGAAATACAGTAGATGCTACTCTGCATGCTTTCCAGAGGAGAAAACTGAGACTCCAAGAGGCTAAACAAGCTGCCTGACCTCACACACTGGTGTATGCGGAGCCTGGTGTGACATACAGATTCCAAAATGTGTTCTTTTTTCCCCTGGAAACCCGAGGGCTGGAAATTATCTGACCCACACTGGGGAGGTCAAACCCCAGAATGTGAGAGCTGAAATGCTCCCAGGAGACAAGTGGGTTCTATGCACCAGGGTAGAGGTGGCTGGGAATCTTGCCCTGACTCTCCACTCCTCCCAGTTCACTGTATTGCTTCTTTCCAAGACTTGGTTTCTGTTTTCAACATCTTTTCCTGTTTCCCTATTTTTGATTTGTTTAGGTTTGTTTGTTTGCTTTTTGCCTTTGTCTTCCCAGCTGCTGGTTTCTTCAGAGTCAAGGAGACACCCAGCTGGAGGGAAGTATCAGGCTCCCATAGTGTTTTTCTCTTCCACTTCTCTCCAGTTACCTGACAGCTGGCTGGCTTCCTCTAGAAATATATTACAGCCTCTGAGATTGGTGAACTGGAGAAGGATCAGTAGAAACACCACATCCATTGCATTGCCACGTCGGAAGAAACAATATTATCTCCTTACTGGAACAGTTTATTCTCATAGTACTGTGATTTAAGCTTATAAGGAGAAATGGCCAGTTACAGAGTAATTTCCCTGAATATTCTGTTTTTGTTGTCTGGCCGTCCTTAGAGATAAATGGTAATGGTCCACATCTGGAGAAGCCTGGTGGGGTCTCCCTGGACACCTTGGCTTTCTGGTTTCTATCAAAGGGCCTTATCAGTATTTTACAAGGGTTTGCAAATGTTGAAATAAATCTGTGAAGGCCAAATAAATGCAGAGCTGAAAGTGATCCTTTGATCCAAGCCCCTCGTTATATAGATAAGAAAAGGGAGGCTCAGAGGAGTGAAGTGGCTGGCCAGAGTCACGCAGCAGATTGTGGCCAGGACTGCAATCCAGGTCACTGACTCAAGGTCATCCAGGAGTTACAGAAAATGTACAACAGTGTTTGGTGTGACTCTTAGGAAACCTCCCTGAGCTTGGGCAGGCTGCTTGTCTGTGCTGTGCATTAGCCTTCTCACTAGTCTCCTTGTCTCTGGCTCTCCCCGACTAATTAACATGTTCATGCTGTAAGACTCATCTTCTTGGTTGAACTTCTGATCACATCTCTCCCTGTTCAAAAGCCTTGGTGGCTTCTAAAGAATAAAGCCCAGCCTCCTTGACATTGAAGCTGCACGTGGTCTGGCGCAAACTCCCTCCAGCCTTTATGTCTCACCACTTCTGTAGCATCCTCACTCAGCCTGAACATCTTGCCATTCCCTTTGCAAGCCTGAAGCCTTTGTTCATGCTGTTCTGTGTGCTGAAACACACTTTCCATAGTTCTTCTCCTCCTTTAAAGCATGGCTTATTGTCAGGGAGGTCCACTGGGCCAGGTCCGGGGAGGGGGGATATGATGGGGCCTGTCTATTTGCTATTGACAGGCTTTTCTGCCCAATGAAGCATGCAGGCAAGTGGGTTCCGCCAGGTGGTCCAGGCTAGGGCATCCAATGGAATGTGTAGGAAGGCAGTTTGGTTTGGGTACAGTCTGGTAGCAGATGGTCAGTAGACAGTGAGCATGTGGCAAGCAATCTGGCAGCAGGTGTCAGAACTCCAGCTTCTGGGGTGGGGAATTTTGGTGCCAGGTTCTGGGGACACAGAAGCAAACCACACAGATGTGGCCTTACCTGCAGGAAACTTGCAGTTTGGTGGTAAGACAGATATTAAACATAGATAATTTCATCAAATGTGCATCAAAATCCTATGATTATCATTTCTCGTGAATACTGAGAAGTGAGTTTCACTGAGGTTGAAAAACTTCCCAAGGTCCCTCAGTGAATCAGTTTCAGAGACACCTCCAAGGCCTATGCTCCCATCAGAGACAGTTTCATTTCTGGAGAAACCAGGGGTCAGGGCTGAGTAGTAAGGCAATGAGTTGGGTCTGTAGTATATATTATTACTATTAATAATGGGCATATTAATGGGAGAAAGAGTCTTCTTCTCCCTTTACATGATTATTACCTGTCATGTATAAGATGGAATCCTAGGTGCTTTACATCTATTAATTTAAAATATCTCAATAATTCTGTGCAGTAGCTACTAGCCTTACTATTTTACAGCTGCAAGTGCTAGACACGACAAATACATTGTCCAAGATCACCCAGCTATGGTGGAGAAAGGCGTTCAACCTAGATCTTTCTGGCTGTAAAATCAATGTTCTCTCCAGTGGACCAGGCTACCTCTCCACTACCATTTGTCTAAAAACCATTGAGAGCCTCTTTTTTTCCTTCTTCAAGGAAGGAGGGAGAATAAGAAGGTCTATGTAGACAGTGAAAACACAGACTAAAAATAGTCTAAATCCTAGGAGTCACCTTCGATTTCTCTCCATCACGTATCCTGCATATCCAGCTAGACTGCCAGCACTTATCCTAAATCCACCCTCTTCCCTCCATTCCCCTGTTACCACCTTATGTTTAAGTCATCATTCCTGGGAGTTTGGCCTGAGCACATGAGCAAATGATGGTGTCATTTACTTAAATGGGGAGGACTAAGGGAGGGTCAAGTTGAGGGGTGAAAGCATTGTAAATCAAAAGCTTTGTTTGACCATGGTGAGCTTGAATGTTTACTAGACATCCAGGGGGAGATGTCAAATAGAAGTTAGATATTGTAATCAAGAATCTGACTCTGTTTTTTAATGTTTGACAGCTGACAGCTTTCAGGCCTCACCTCTCCATCTTCAACTTTTGAGCCACATCTGAGCAAGCTGATAAGACAGCCTGGGCACTGGGCTGGAAAGATCTAAAAGGCATTTTCCTGCTCCCCTTCTCTGTTTCTCTCTGACTCAGGCTCCTTCAGAGCTAAAGGACCCTTGATTCCTGTGTCACAGTCAAGCCCAGCCTCCCAATAAACTCTGAGTTGAGCCTTGCTCTCCTGCGGTCCACCTGAATTGTAGGTCTGGGACTCTGCCTAGGTCTCTCTGGGCCAAAAGCTGTAGCCCTGTCCAGCATCCAGTATTGAACCCTGGTGACTTGGGGTCCTTCCTACTTTATTTTATTAAAATATTTTTTTAAAATTTTGGTACAGATTTTAAAGGTTACTTTTTATTTACAGTTGTTACAAAATATTGTCTATATTCCCCACACCTTCTCAGAGCAGTTGATGATTGGGAGGTGTGTGGTCACTGAGCGATGTAGACCGAGTAGACTGGGCGTAATCACAGGGTTCATTCATTTATAAAAAGACTAGAATGTTTATCTACCAGCATATGGTAATTTTTCCTGCCCTTGGAAATAAGTCCCTGTGGTTTAATATCTAAGGGGTCTTTATAGATAAATATTAGGCCAGGAAAGGAGTGGACCAGAGCGTCTAATTTTCTCCTGGAATCCAAGTTAAGAAGAATATTGATGACTGCCAAGAAGACATAAATTTAACCTGAGGTTAATAACACTTAGGGTTTAGGGCTCCTGACTTGTTCATGTACCTTCCAAGGCTCTGAGAGGGATCGAGTAATTTGCTTGCATGGTCGTGTAAATCTGTACAACATTCAAAAGTAAGGTATTACACTTAAATCAGTCCAGGCCACTGCCTCTTGGTGTCAGCTTCCAATATGTCACACTTACTTCGCCTTGTGTTGGCTGGTGTTGGAGGGATGCAGACATTGCTGGGATTTGTTTGAGGGGACGTTGGGTCTGGGATGCATTTAGTTTTGGTTTAGTGAGATGTATTGATGTGAATCATGGTCCCCTCCATGTCTAGTTAAGTTGTGATGGTCATCCTGGCATGGGAAAGTCTTCCAGGACTATTTCTACTCCTCGCTGACCTCTGGCAGGGCCAGAGGTGGGATCCTGATATGAACACATGTGCTAGTCTATGGCAGAAGAATTACATGGACAGTGGGGAAGAAATCGTTTTTGAAATGCCTGGGGCCAGAAGCTAGTCTGTGCATCTAGTCTGTGGAAAGTATATACAATTATCAGATGTTTAAAATCGTGAGTGGTAGATTTGGTTCTCCTTGGCACCTAATCAAAATGGAAGTTCTTGTCTATTAGGAGAATATTCAACAAGGCAGCATGCACAATTACCAATGTCCCTTACATTAGCTGCACCAAATAGGACTTAGGAGCATTCCTGCATTCACAGGGCACAGACCTGTATCAGTACTACCAACAGTGACTGTGTCAGTGTGAAGTCTCCTAGCTTTTGCATCCCATCTTAGTTTGCCTGACCTGTCTTAATGTGTCTGACACATCTGGTTCTTACAAAGCCTGTGTTGGCTCCAGAAGAAATTGTACTTGAAATTATCACTGATGCCACAAAATAGGCTATATGGACAAGTACTTCAGTGACAACATACTTGCTCCTAGTAATTAACAAGTCACTCTATGTAGGTTAAAAATAATTTACTTATATAATTATATACCTGGATAAAATATACAGGCAATTAAAAATGTACTTGAATTTCTCTTGGTATGCCTTAATTTTAGATTAATTCTGTAAATTTTTTCAGAATCATTGATCATACCTGAATTCAGATCTTATGAATGGAAGCCAAAAATATAAACCGAAAAAAAGAATGCCAGTTGAAATTTTAAATGGCAAAAGCTCTCTTATTATATCACAAAGGTAACTATAATCTCTGCTGGTCAAATCACGAAGATGAGAAAAGAATAATGATAGCCAAGAAAATATAGATAATGAAATTGACAACAGAGCTGAAGGGAAGATGATGAGAATCAGGACACCCCTAATCAAAAAGCACCAAAACCAAAGAGAGATGAAAATAATAGTAGAGAATAAGGTAATTTGTAACCTCAATAGAGCACACACAAAGGTCAGAGGTCAGTAGTGGCTTTATTTGGATGAATTCATTGTGCCTTTTCATTATGTCCTGTTAAAATGGGCAGTGATTTCATTCAACTTGATTTGGTGAAAGACAATAAAAAAAAAATAACGCAAACCTCTTTATGTGCTATACAAGGACATCAGTGTCAAACTGGTCATTGAATGTCGTCAACTCAAAGAATATTTAACACTAGTCATACATAATAAAACTTGAAATGCCCTGAAACATAGCGTGCATATGAAAGAAACTTTATAGACAGTCCCCAAATTTAATGATAATCCTGGAAATTTACTTGACATTCTCAATAACAAGTTGGGCTGCTAAAACTTTTTCTAAACTGTCCATTAAAAAAAACAAATTTCAAGGGTCCAAGCTAGAGGAAGAAGGGCTCAATGATCTTTCTGTTCCCTCTGTAGAAAATATTACAAAATTGTTAATGTATGAAGAGGTGATCGAAGAGGTGATCAAAGAATCTGCAGCCAAAAATGTAGGAAAAAAGCTAATTAATAAAAACAAAAATTTGGGATTTTATGATATGTCAGGTTTTAAAAATTTATAGCTTATGGTCATTTATTTTCTCATTCTAAGTAAATATTCAATCTTGAACCTACTTTTAGATTCATAATTTTTTATCCTTTTTCTTTAAGAGAGCCCGCATAGGAATAAACCATATGAACTTTAGGCCACACCAAACTTGAATCAGCCTCTAGCAGGCAGGAAATTGTAGCTGTGGCTTCTGTGATCCTCACGATGGAGGAACACGGGATGCAAACTTGTCCATCAGGACCTAGAGACCAAGGGGATAGGAATTCCTTGTGTAATGTACAATATAAAGTTTTTTATTTGTTGAAACAATTAGCTAATCCTTGACCAACAAGGCAAGAGTTTTACTATATGGCATCACCTGTGTATAGCATTAAAGAAAAAAGTCATTTTATCTGTCCATCTCAAAATATTGTGTCTTCATTTCCTACTATACTGAGTTGTCCCCTCTAAATTCAGGTCTACTTGGAATCTCAGAATGTGACCTCATTTGGAAATAGGGTCTTTGCAGATCCAATTGGTTAGCGTAAGATGAGGTCATAGTGGATTAAGATGACCTGGTGGTCCAGTGGTTAGGACTCTGTGCTTTTGCTGCTAAGGGCCCGAGTTCAACCAGTCCCTGGTTGGAGAACTAAGATACCACAAATCATGTGGTATGGCCAAAAAAGAAAAAAAAAAAAAAAAGAATTTAATCTGGTGTTCTTATAAGAAGGCTATGTGTGGAGAACAGAGACACAGAGGGCCATGTGAAGATGGAGGCAGAGATTGGAGGGATGTGGAAATAAGCCCAGAAATGCCTGTGGCCATCAGAAGCTGGGAGAGGGAGGGTGGATCCTCCCCTAGAGCCTTGGGTGGGAGCATGGTCCTGCCAACACCCTGATTTCATACTTCTTGCCTCCAGAACTGTGAAAGAATATATTTCTGTATATTTGAAGCCACTAAGTTTGTGGTAATTTGTGACAGCAAACCCAGGAAATTAATACGTCTGATAAATGGTATACCTTGGGTGAGTGAGGGCAGGTGCTAATGGTCAGTTTCCAGACAGGCAAGCGGAAAAAGCCCCTATCTTCTATCCCTGCATGACTCTGCTGCAGAAACAAACATGCATGGTGATTTTACTATACATTGTTGCTGTATAGGCCATGATGGGGAACAGAGAGAGTGTTAGATACAGTCCTGACCTCATGGAACTTACAAGTGGGCAGAGAGATAAGGCGTGGATAAAAACATGGCTGCTTCTAGGAGAGAGAAAGTAGAGCAGGGATCCAGACCATGTTTTACACTGGGCTCCCTGTGGTGGCAAGATAGCAGGTTAAGGAGGCATGAGTGGTGGGAGACTAAGACCACAGCAAACTAGAGAAGGGCTTGGGTGCAGCGAGAGGGGGAGAGAGAGGGAGAAAGAAAGGGACTTTCAGAATTTTCCATGAGGATGAAACTTTGAGGAGAGGAGAAAATGTCTAAAGGTGATTTTTCAGAAGGTTTTCTGGGTAGGTGCAAGTTGTCTGGCATTGTGCCTTTGACAAAATCAACAGTGCAGCTCTCCGTTGTTATTCAAGCTTTCAGAATGGGACTGTGGTTTCTTTGGTGTGGCACCTAATAGATACAGGGTTGTGGGACTTTCTGGCTTTGTGTGGGTTCCCCATGGACACAAATTTTGTAATGGAAGATGAGATGTGAGCTGGGCAAGCGAGGAACTACAACAAAGCAGTTGAGACTAGAGATGAAGACATTCTAGTGGGAGCTACTCTTTGTCACCCAAGGGTTCTCCACAACCTGATGCAAGCTCCTCCCCAAAAGGCAACTTGTAGAGATACAATCATCTTTCTGGGGTGTTGTGATTACTGGTGCTAATATTTGTTCCCTCCCCTCCCCTGGCCTACCAGCCAAAAACAGGTGACAGCCAGAGCCCAGTGGCTTTAGAACATGCTCTCAGGCTCTTTTTTAGTCTTCTCAAAGCTTCACAGAAACCCTAGCTTTCTCTTTCCATTCAGGTGTAACCTCTGCAAGCCCCTTGCAAACTCTTCCTTCTCATTAACCCTCTTTTCTGCCCTGAGAGTTCATCCGACAATAGGATCTGAACACATCCTTAGTTGCTAATGCGGTATGTTATTTCTAAGACTTGTTTCTTATAAAGTACATCATGAAATTCAATCCCAGGGCCCAGGTGGTTTAGAGCATGTTCCAAATGGTCTACATATTTGAAAGCAAGCGGGACTAGTCTTAAAGAAAATCTCTTTACATTTTGGCCAAATCCCTGATATACAGTTGGACCACATCATAAAAGACGCTCAAATGGCTATGGCCAATGTCAGCTGACTGAATCATCTCTCTATCCAAATGATGAGTCTGTGGGATTGGGGCTGTTCCCCAGTTCAGAGACCTTTAGACTGCACACTTGGGTACCTGGGGAGTTGGCTGCAGCCACCTGCTTTCTTGGAAACTAAAGAGGAAAAAGCATCTGCCAACTGTGTTCCCTTGGTACTAGCCCTCACTGACTCTAAACACAGCATTCAGTTGGAAATAAGCTCCCACATGATGTCAGAGTTGGGAAGAAATTGCATCCTGAGCATGGCCAGCAGTCAATTCTTGTTTTTTTTCTTTTGTCTTTCTCTTGTCTTTCCCAGGGAAGCATATCGTCTTCTAGCCATGTCTCAAAGTCCACAGAACCTGCACTTTCCACCTCAACATGAAGTTGGTGGACTCTAGGTGCTTTCACTACAGGGTAAGGGGCTGGAGGAGGTTCAGCCCTGGCTCTGCTTCTTGATGGTGATGTGAGCCAGGATGGGTCATTTTGCTCTCAGTCTTCATTTTCTCCATATGTAAGGTGAAGGTGGAAAGTCCAAATTGTGGATTCTCCACATTCAGTTGGGAAGGAGACTGCTTTCTTCCAGAGAACAAGTGGTTCTTATCATAGGTAATGTATTACCTCTTACTCTAGATGTCACTGGCAGTTTTAGCAGTCTAGAATGGTTCCAAAAGTCATCTATCTTCCACTTAAGCCAAAATAGATACTGAAAGAGCCTCTGCAAGGTCACTGTATCAAACAGCTCTGGAAGAGTCAATCATAGTATAATCCATATGTAAATGGTGCCCCAGAGCTGTGCAAACTGGCAGTTACTGATGTGGTGGGAAACACTATTTCTACATCTTCCACTTCTTTGATTAAAAACACTAATCTCAGTGATTTCTGTCTTCAGGGACATGAGAGTGCTTTTGATCTACTATTTATTTTGCTAGGAAGGAGGAACTGCAGGGGGTATTCCCTTGGCCTTTCCTACTTGGCCCCTTCTTCATGGATTAGGAAGCCCCAGTGTATGGATGTGGATTCTGTGAGTTCCTGAGAATGTGTTTCCAACACTATACTCAGAAATCCCAGGATGGATTTGGAGTTTCCACTGATCTTGCCATGAAACAAAGTTGAGTCAAATTGAATTTATCACTTGAGCTCACTCTGCCTACTGGGCTGCAGTAGGTTCTGGGTCCTAGGATTTAGTGTTTATTTACGGCCAGTGACTAGTAATTCCTTAGAAGTATATTTACTCTGTTTTAAAAAAATAAAAAGCACAGGTACCTTGGAAAAAGCCCAGGAGGAAGAGTTATAGTGCATATATCCACAGTTTTTATATGGTTCACTGTATCCTGTTCAAGGGTATTTGGCCATCCCTCCATTCAAGGGACCTTGGGTTCATTCAGATATGGATATTGTCTCAGGGACTGCAACAATATTAGTAACATAACATCTTGGTATCATAAAGCCTAAGATATGCCAATCAAGCAGGTCCTTCATGAGATGTGTTTATTTAGGGCCTAGGGTACCCAAAGGTCAATTGCACTCTCTACTCTTTTTTTTTTTTAACATCTTTATTGGAGTATAATTGCTTTACAATGGTGTGTTAGTTTCTGCTTTATAACAAAGTGAATCAGTTATACATATACATATGTTGCCATATCTCTTCCCTCTTGCATCTCCCTGCCTCCCACCCTCCATATCCCACCCCTCTAGGTGGTCACAAAGCACTGAGCTGATCTCCCTGTGCTATGAGGTTGCTTCCCACTAGCTATCTATTTTACGTTTGGTAGTGTATATATGTCCATGCCACTCTCTCACTTTGTCACAGCTTACCCTTCCCCCTCCCCATATCCTCAAGTCCATTCTCTAGTGGGCCTGTGTCTTTATTCCCGTCTTGCCACTATGTTCTTCATGACTTTTTTTTTCCCTTAGATTCCATATATATGTGTTAGCATACTATATTTCTTTTTCTCTTTCTGACTTACTTCACTCTGTATGACAGACTCTAACTCCATCCACCTCACTACAAATAACTCCATTTCGTTTCCTTTTATGGCTGAGTAATATTCCATTGTATATATGTGCCACATCTTCTTTATCCATTCATCTGATGATGGACACTTAGGTTGCTTCCATGTCCTGGCTGTTGTAAATAGAGCTGCAATGAACATTTTAGTACATGACTCTTTTTGAATTATGGTTTTCTCAGGGTATATGGCCAGTAGTGGGATTGCTGGGTCGTATGGTAGTTCTATTTTTAGTTTTTTAAGGAACCTCCATACTGTTCTCCATAGTGGCTGTATCAGTTTACATTCCCACCAACAGTGCAAGAGTGTTCCCTTTTTTCCACACCCTCTCCAGCATTTATTGTTTCTAGATTTTTTGATGATGGCCATTCTGACCAGTGGGAGATGATATCTCATTGAAGTTTTGATTTGCATTTCTCTAATGATTAATGATGTTGAGCATTCTTTCATGTGTCTGTTGGCAATCTGTATATCTTCTTTGGAGAAATGTCTATTTAGGTCTTCTGCCCATTTTTGGATTGGGTTGTTTGTTTTTTTGTTGTTGAGCTGCATGAGCTGCTTGTAAATTTTGCAGATTAATCCTTTGTCAGTTGCTTCATTTGCAAATATTTTCTACCATTCTGAGGGTTGTCTTTTGGTCTTGTTTATGGTTTCCTTTGCTGTGCAAAAGCTTTTAAGTTTCATTAGGTCCCATTTGTTTTTATTTCTATTTCTCTAGGAGCTGGGTCAAAAAGGATCTTGCTGTGATATATGTCATAGAGTGTTCTGCCTATGTTTTCCTCTAAGAGTTTGATAGTGTCTGGCCTTACATTTAGGTCTTTAATCCATTTTGAGTTTATTTTTGTGTATGGTGTCAGGGAGTGTTCTAATTTCATACCTTTACATGTAGCTGTCCAGTTTTCCCAGCACCACTTATTGAATAGGCTGTCTTTTCTCCACTGTATATGCTTGCCTCCTTTATCAAAGATAAGGTGACCATATGTGTGTGGGTTTATCTCTGGGCTTTCTATCCTGTTCCATTGATCTATATTTCTGTTTTTGTGCCAGTACCATACTGTCTTGATTACTGTAGCTTTGTAGTATAGTCTGAAGTCCGGGAGCCTGATTCCTCCAGCTCCATTTTTCTTTCTCAAGATTGCTTTGGCTATTTGGGGTCTTTTGTGTTTACATAAAAATTGTGAAATTTTTTGTTCTAATTCTGTGAAAAATGCCAGTGGTAATTTGATAGGGATTCCATTGAATCTGTAGATTGCCTTGGGTAGTAGAATCATTTTCACAATGTTGATTCTTCCAATCCAAGAACATGGTATATCTCTCCATCTGTTTGTGTCATCTTTAATTTCTTTCACCAGTGTCTTATAATTTTCTGCATACAGGTGTTTTGTCTCCTTAGGTAGGTTTATTCCTAGATATTTTATTCTTTTTGCTGCAATTGTAAATGGGAGTGTTTTCTTAATTTCACTTTCAGATTTTTCATCATTAGTGTATAGGAATGCAAGAGATTTCTGTGCATTAATTTTGTATCCTTCTACTTTACCAAATTCATTGATTAGCTCTAGTAGTTTTCTGGTCACATCTTTAGGATTCTCTATGTATAGTATCATGTCATCTGCAAACACTGACAGCTTTACTTCTTCTTTTCTGATTTGGAATCCTTTTATTTCTTTTTCTTCTCTGATTGCTGTGGCTAACACTTCCAAAACTATATTGAATAATAGTGGTGAGACTGGGCAACCTTGTCTTGTTCCTGATCTTAGTGGAAATGGTTTCAGTTTTTCACCATTGAGGATGACGTTGGCTGTGGGTTTGTCATATATGGCCTTTATTATGTTGAGGAAAGTTCCCTCTATGCCTACTTTCTGCAGGGCTTTGATCATAAATGGGTGTTGAATTTTATCGAAAGCTTTCTCTGCATCTATTGAGATGATCATATGGTTTTTCTCCTTCAATTTGTTAATATGATGTATCACGTTGATTGATTTGCCTATATTGAAGAATCCTTGCATTCCTGGAATAAACCCCACTTGATCATGGTGTATGATCCTTTTAATGTGCTGTTGGATTTGTTTGCTAGTGTTTTGTGGAGGATTTTTGCATCTATGTTCATCAGTGATATTGGCCTGTAGTTTTCTTTCTTTGTGACATCTTTGTCTGGTTTTGGTATCAGGGTGATGGTGGCCTCGTAGAATGAGTTGGGGAGTGTTCCTCCCTCTGCAATATTTTGGAAGAGTTTGAGAAGGGTAGGTGTTAGCTCTTCTCTAAATGTTTGATAGAATTCGCCTGTGAAGCCATCTGGTCCTGGGCTTTTGTTTGTTGGAAGATTTTTAATCACAGTTTCAATTTCAGTGCTTGTGATTGGTCTGTTCATATTTTCTATTTCTTCCTGGTTCAGTCTCGGCAGGTTGTGCATTTCTAAGAATTTGTCCATTTCTTCCAGGTTGTCCATTTTATTGGCATAGAGTTGCTTGTAGTAATCTATGATGATCGATTGTATTTCTGCAGTGTCAGTTGTTATTTCTCCTTTTTCATTTCTAATTCTATTGATATGAGTCTTCCCCCTTTTTTTCTTGATGAGTCTGGCTAATGGTTTAACAATTTTGTTTATCTTCTCAAAGAACCAGCTTTTAGTTTTATTGATCTTTGTTCTTGTTTCCTTCATTTCTTTTTCATTTATTTCTGATCTGATCTTTATGATTTCTTTCCTTCTGCTAACTTTGGGGTTTTTTTGTTCTTCTTTCTCTAATTGCTTTAGGTGCAAGGTTAGGTTGCTTATTCGAGATGTTTCCTGTTACTTGAGGTAGGCTTGTATTGCTATGAATTTCCCTCTTAGAACTCCTTTTGCTGCATCCCATAGGTTTTGGGTCATCGTGTCTCCATTGTCATTTGTTTCTAGGTATTTTTTGATTTCCACTTTGATTTCTTCAGTGATCACTTCGTTATTAATTAGTGTATTGTGTAGCGCCCATGTGTTTGCATTTTTTACAGATTATTTCCTGTAATTGATATCTAGTCTAATAGCGTGGTCTGAAAAGATACTTGATATGATTTCAATTTTATTAAATTTACCAAGGCTTGATTTGTGACCCAAGATATGATCTATCCTGGAGAATGTTCCATGAGCACTTGAGAAAAATGTGTATTCTGTTGTTTTTGGGTGGAATATCCTATAAATATCAATTAAGTCCATCTTGTTTAATGTATCATTTAAAGCTTGTGTTTCCTTATTTATTTTCATTTTGGATGATCTGTCCATTGGTGAAAGTGGGGTGTTAAAGTCCCCTACTATGATTGTGTTACTGTCGATTTCCCCTTTTATGGCTGTTAGTATGTGCCTTATGTATTGAGGTGCTCCTATGTTGGGTGAATAAATATTTACAATTGTTATATCTTCTTCTTGAATCGATCCCCTGATCATTATGTAGTGTCCTTCTTTGTCTCTTGTAATAGTCTTTATTTTAAAGTCTATTTTGTCTGATATGAGAATTGCTACTCCAGCTTTCTTTTGATTTCCATTTGCATGGAATATCTTTTTCCATCCCCTCACTTTCAGTCTGTATGTGTCCCTAGGTCTGAAGTGGGTCTCTTATAAACAGCATATATACGGGTGTTGTTTTTATATCCATTCAGCCAGTCTGTGTCTTTTGGTGGGAGCATTTAATCCGTTTACATTTAAGGTAATTATCGATATTTATGTTCATCTTCCCATTTTCTTAAATGTTTTGGGTTTGTTATTGTAGGTGTTTTCCTTCTCTTGTGTTTCTTGCCTAGAGAAGTTCCTTTAGCATTTGTTGTAAAGCTGGTTTGGTGGTGCTGAACTGTCTCAGCTTTTGCTTGTCTGTTAAGGTTTTAATTTCTCCATCAAATCTGAATGAGATCCTTGCTGGGTAGGGTAATCTTGGTTGTAGGTGTTTCTTCTTCATCACTTTAAATATGTTCTGCCACTCCCTTTTGGCTTGCAGAGTTTCTGCTGAAAGATCAGCTGTTAACCTTATGGGGATTCCCTTGTGTGTTATTTGTTGTTTTTCCCTTGCTGCTTTTAATATGTTTTCTTTATATTTAATTTTTGATAGTTCGATTAATATGTGTCTTAGCGTGTTTCTCCTTGGATTTATCCTGAATGGGGCTCTCTGTGCTTCCAGGACTTGATTAACTATTTCCTTTCCCATTTTAGGGAAGTTTTCAACTATAATCTCTTCAAATATTTTCTCAGTCACTTTCTTTTTCTCTTCTTCTTCTTGTACCCCTATAATTCGAATGTTGGTGCATTTAATGTTGTCCCAGAGGTCTCTGAGTCTGTCCTCAGTTCTTTTCATTCTTTTTTCTTTATTCTGCCCTGCAGTAGTTATTTCCACTATTTTATCTTCCAGGTCACTTATCCGTTCTTCTGCCTCAGTTATTCTGCTATTGATCCCATCTAGAGTATTTTTAATTTCATTTATTGTGTTTTTCATCATTGCTTGGTTCCTCTTTAGTTCTTCTAGATCCTTATTAAATGTTTCTTGCATTTTGTCTATTCTATTTCCAAGATTTTGGATCATCTTTACTATCATTATTCTGAATTGTTTTTCAGGTAGGCTGCCTATTTCCTCTTCATTTGTTAGGTCTGGTGTGTTTTTACCTTGCTCCTTCATCTGCTGTGTGTTTTTCTGTCTTCTCATTTTGCTTATCTTACTGTGTTTGGGGTCTCCTTTTCACAGGCTGCAGGTTCGTAGTTCCTGTTGTTTCTTTTATCTGTCCCCAGTGGCTAAGGTTGGTTCAGTGGGTTGTGTAGGCTTCCTGGTGGAGGGGACTAGTGCCTGTGTTCTGGTGGATGAGGCTGGATAATGTCTTTCTGGTGGGCAGGTCCACGTCTGGTGGTGTGTTTTGGGGTGTCTGTGGCCTTATTATGATTTTAGGCAGTCTCTCTGCTAATGGATGGGGCTGTGTTCCTGTATTGCTAGTTGTTTGACATAGGGTGTCCAGCACTATAGCTTGGTGGTTATTGAGTGAAGCTGGGTCTTGGTGTTGAGATGGAGATCTCTGGGAGATTTTCATCGTTTGGTGTTACGTGGAGTTGGGAGGTCTCTTGTGGACCAGTGTCCTGAAGTTGGCTCTCCCACCTCAGAGGCACAGCCCTGATGCCTATCTGGAGCACCAAGAGCCTTTCATCCACATGGCTCAGAATAAAAGGGAGATAAAATAGAAAGAAAAAAAAGAAAGAGTATAAAATAAAGTAAGATAAAATAAAATAAAGTTATTAAAATAAAAAATAAAAATAATTAAGAAAAAAAGAAAAGAAATTTAAAGTAATAAAAAAAAAAACTAAACAAAACAAAAAAAACGGACGGACAGAACCCTAGGACAACTGGTGAAAGTAAAGCTATACAGACAAAATCTCACACAGAAGCATACACATACACACTCCAAAAAGAGGAAAAAGGGAAAAAATAATATATCTTGCTCCCAAAGTCCACCTCCTCAATTTGGGATGATTCATTGTGTATTCAGGTATTCCAGAGATGCAACATCAAGTTGTTTGTGGAGCTTTAATCCGCTGCTTCTGAGGCTGCTGGGAGAGATTTCCCTTTCTCTTCTTTGTTCGCACAGCTCCCGGGGTTCAGCTTTGGATTTGGACCCGCCTCTGCGTGTAGGTCGCCTGAGGGCATCTGTTCTTCGCTCACACAGGACGGGGTTAAAGGACCAATTGATTAGGGGGCTCTGGCTCACTCAGGCCAGGGGGAGGGAGGGGTATGGATGCAGGGCGAGCCTGCGGCGGCAGAGGCCGGAGTGTCGTTGCACCAGCCTGGATCACGGGACCCTGGCAGTGGCGGGCTGCATAGGCTCCCGGGAGGGGCGGTGTGGAGAGTGACCTGTGCTCGCACACAGGCTTCTTGGTGGTGTCAGTAGCAGCCTTAGCGTCTCATGCTCGTCTCTGGGGTCTGTGCTGATCACTGCGGCTCACATCTCTGGAGCTCGTTTAGGTGGCACTCTGAATCCCCTCTCCTCGCGCACCAGGAAACAAAGAGGCAAGAAAAAGTCTCTTGCCTCTTCAGCAGCTCTAGACCTTTTCCCGGCCTCCCTCCCGGCTAGCTGTGGTGCGCTAACCCCTTCAGGCTGTGTTCATGCCGCCAACCCCAGTCCTCTCCCTGGGATCCCACCGAAGCCCGAGCCTCAGCTTCCAGCCCCCGCCTGCCCCCGCGGGTGAGCAGACAAGCCTCTCGGGCTGGTGAGTGCTGCTCGGCACCGATCCTCTGTGCAGGAATCTCTCCGCTTTCCCCTCCACACCCCTGTGGCTGCGCTCTCCTCCGTGGCTCCAAAGCTTCCCCCCTCCGCCACCCCCAGTCTCCACCCGCGAAGGGGCGTCCTAGTGTGTGGAAACCTTTCCTCCTTCACAGCTCCCTCCCACTGGTGCAGGTCCTGTCCCTATTCTTTTGTCTCTGTTGTTTCTTTTTTCTTTTGCCCTACCCAAGTACGGGGGGAGTTTCTTGCCTTTTGGGAGGTTTGACGTCTTCTGCCAGCGTTCAGTGGGTGTTCTATAGGAGCAGTTCCACGTGTAGATGTATTTCTGATGTATCTGTGGGGAGGAAGGTGATCTCCGCATCTTACTCTTCTGCCATCTTCTCCTCTCCCCCCTTCACTGTCTTAACCAGGGTTCCCTGAAAAGCAGAACACAAGACAAAGTCTTGTGTGCAGGCAGTCTATTTGAGATTGGTCTTGGGGAACACTTAGGAGTGACGGACTGCAGAGGGAGATGGGGAAGGAGAAATCCAGTGCAGAGGGGCACCACTAAGCTCAGTGCTACTTTGGACGGCTAGCGCTGGAACCCATGAGACTTCAGAATTGCATCTCAAACTGCCTAGGGAGAGAAAGGCAGAAGCATTTAAACACTGGATCAAGAGTGACCCTATAGGCTTCATCCCCCACCGCCGCTTTCTGTGTTGCACAAACGAGAGTGCTTAGGGTTTCCCATGGACTCCCCACACCAAGGCAGCAGTGAAGCTCCTGCTGAGGAGGTGGAGGACTGATTCTGCTGTCACAGTCCCTGGGTCAGAATCCTGGCACTGTCATCTGTGTGACCTTGGGCAAGTTATTTAACCTCTCTGTGCCTGTTTCTCTGTCTGGAAAATGGGATGAGAGTAACAGCCACTTCATCATAGGGTTTACCTTGTTTAACACATGAAAAGTGCTTTGAACGATGCCTGGCATGGGGGAAATGCTCAGGGAGTGTTTGACGCCACCGCTAGCCTTCTCAAAGTCTGGGTTTAGGACTTGAGCTTAACTTTGGAAGCAGTTGGGAGCCCCTCACGTGTTGAGCAGTGCACTGATGCGATCGGAGCTTGGTTTTAGGACAATTAACTTGCCAGCCTCTTTTGGATATACTCAGAGGCCCCCAAACTGAAAGCAGGGGCTTTTGTGGCTGTCCAGGTGTGAAGGATCTAACAAATCCCACTGTCACAGATACAGTCAACTAATGACCAAGTTCTCCTAAGGGTCAACAGAGAGATGAGAAGAATTCCTTGGTGTTGCCTACCTGGCCTCACTCCCCAAGGATACTGCTATCAGACAACAGTATTTCATGCTTTAGGAACTGGAAAATAGAAGGAAGCCTGCTGTTTACATTATTTAGTAGCTTGGCACGGTTGAAGGAACTCAGGTTTAGACTTGTAGACTCGCATTTGTATCCTGCCTTTGGTGGCCTTTGGCAAGTTCTTTACCTCTCTGAGATTTATGAAGGTTATCGTCTATAAAATAGGGGAAATATGTTACACCTTAGTTTTTTGGAAGAATTAATGAGACAATGCTGTACAGACCCTGGTATAATGTGGAGCTCTCACTAGGCCTTCAATAAATAGTGGATATTAGCATATATATTATTATTACTATTATTAATATTATTTTATAGTGTTTCAGTAAGGAGTAAAAGAGATGAAGAATATAAATTGCCTAGGATGATTTGTATTTGGTGTCTGGTATGTAGTAGGTTCTTAATAAATAACAGTTTGCATTTCTCCTCCCCTCCCATTGGGCTGCTTGACTTTCCTCTGGGGAGTCTGGGATGTTGCCAATGTCAGGCAAGGCTTATCAACCCCATCTCTGGTTCATGGTCCAACAAAGTGTGAGTTTTCTTCTCTCCTTGGTTCTCTGGTGCCCAGGAGGACTTCCCTGAAGCAGTGTCAACACTCCCTTCAAGGTTCTCACTGCCTTGCCAACAGAACTGCCTCTTCTTCTCGGTGACGTGCACCTTAGCAGCTACAGTTTCTCATGGATGCAAACCTATGTGATCTCAGCTGGATACGCTTCCCCTGCCCATTTCCCTGGCCCGTCTCAGGACTGTTGAGACAGAACTCACTCTGTTGCAGTCTTTGCCAAAGGTCTGAACAGCCGTCCACTTTAAGAATAAAGTCCATTTTCTATACAAAAGCAAGGACTAGCTTTAAGCACCTCTCTTAACTTTTGTGCATGGTTTTATATTTTTAAAAGTTCCTTCCCACCATTTATCATCTGTGTAAGCACATCTACTTATCTATAGTTGCTAAACAATACCCAGTGGGAATACACAATTCTGTGTTAAAGTATCTGGACCTCCAAAAAGGGATTTTGCAAATTAACTCACAAGATTTAGATCGGGTTGTTGATTGAAATCAGTTGAAGCACTGAGAGCACAGGCAACCAGAGAGGTTAGTACAAGAACAAGTGCTCAGAGAATGAGATAGGCCAGCTCTCAAAGGAAAAAGTTTGCTGGTTAGTCTTTTGATAAGTACTTATTGAGCAACTGTTACATGCCAGGCATTCATCTAGGTGCTAAAGATAAAATAGGAAACAAATAGACAAAAATTCTTGTCCTCATGGAACTTACATCCTAAAGGGGGAGGCAGAAGTGAAACAAAATAAGGAAAATATATAATGTGTTAGATAGTAGTAACTTTTAAAGAAAGAAATCAAGCTGGAGGGGGTTATAAATTGTTGGTGCTGTTGTTGTGGGCATTGGGGATGGCCTTGGTGGTGGTGAGAGAACTGAAATTTACCAAATGCTCTATTGGACATTGTCACTGCCCTCAGGGGAGTGTGGCAGGTGGTGTGGGCTGCCCACCAAAATGTATTCTTTTCTTCTTCTATGGTAATAAGATTATAGGTAGGACAGATGTGGCAGCCAAGCCAGGCTCTGTATTTTCCAGCCCCATCTTGGAGTCAGGTGTGGCCCTGGGACTAAGTTCTCTCCAGTGCAGTGTGAGTAGAAGTGGCATCGGTCACACCACAGGGAGTACCTCCTGCATGCGTCCTTCCTCCCTGCCTTCCCCTGGGCTGGGATGACAAACACCAGAGCCACCTTGGAAGGCAGGTGTTGCGGATGCCAGATCCAAGATCGGCCTGAGTCCTTGAATGACCACATGGAGGAGAGCTGCCCACTGACCTGGAATACCCGCTCTGGGCTGTTAGTGAGAAAGCAATAAATATCTGTCTTGTTAGTGCTGTTCTATTTTGGGGGGTTTATTGCTACAACTGTTTAACCCTAACTAATACATGGAACACTCATGTAAGGTATCTTTAAAACTAAATAGCATGATTGATTGCTATATTTTAGTCACATGAAAAAAGAAAAAGCTATGGTGGCAGAGAAAAGGAATACTTAATTCTTTCAGCTTGGGTGGGTTAGGATCAAGCTGGGAGAGGTATGACAAAGGAGATGATATTTGAGCTGAGTTTAGAAGAATGAACAAGAATTCACTCTGGGGAAGAAAAAGGAAAAGTGTACTCCATATTGAAGTCACAGCTGGAATAAAAGCCCATAGGCATGAAAGTGCCTATTTTGTGTTAGCTGTGTATGTATGCGTGTTTTAACTCCTGTAGTCATGAAGAAGTGAGAGAACATGGCATAGTCCTAAGCCTTTGTTCTAATGATCTCAATTTGACTTCATATTATTGAATGTGGGAAGTATGATGTAGTAAAAAAAAAAAAATTGTATGTTTCAAAGCTAAACATAGCTGTTGTCAACGTTTCCAAAGATTTCAAAGATGACATTCACAAGGTTGTAAAACATGTTTGACTCTTTTCAAAGTGTCTGAGCGTTCTTAGTTACAAGGCTCTAGATAGCAGGTTAAAGTGTGAGCCCGCTTCTCAGAAACCTGAATTCAATCACAGCTGAGATGGTTTCTAAAAACAGATGCCTATAGTTGCAAAGATACAATTAAAATGGTTAAAAGGATTACAGTTTCAGCATAGGCACAAAGGAATATGACCCTTTTTTTTTAAAATTTTATTTATTTATTTATTTATGGCTGTGTTGGGTCTTCGTTTCTGTGCGAGGGCTTTCTCCAGTTGTGGCAAGTGGGGGCCACTCTTCATCGCAGTGCGCGGGCCTCTCACTATCGCGGCCTCTCTTGTTGCGGAGCACAGGCTCCAGACGTGCAGGCTCAGTAATTGTGGCTCACGGGCCCAGCTGCTCCGCGGCATGTGGGATCTTCCGGGACCAGGGCTCGAACCCGTGTCCCCTGCATTGGCAGGCGGATTCTTAACCACTGCGCCACCAGGGAAGCCCATGACCCTTTTTTAGTTATCAGGCAGTATAGATTATGTTAGTAGATACTAGAGAATGTGTATCTAACGTGTGTAACTCAGTGTGCCATTTCCTTTTGTGCTTGAAGCTACCACTTCCCGTGCTCTATTACTGAACTATGTGTGTGACAGCACTATGATAAGAGTCTGACATACCGGTAAGCTAGGTATTATGTGTCCTCGTTTGACAGATGAGGAATCTGAGGCACCAGAGCCCGAGTACTTGTTCAATTTCATAGGATTACTAAATTCCACGGCAGGAATTTGAGGAGGTCTATTTGACTCCAAAGCTGATTTTATTAACAACAACATTCCTTCTTTGCTTCTCTTGAACATTTACTTCTTATTTTCAGGCTATGTATTTTTAAACCCTGTCCAGGTTTTGGAGATATCAGACTATTATTTTTTGGGATTATGTGTTTAATCATCATGTTTTCAAAACCTCCACCAACAACAAGTATTCTTTTTCAATTCTGTCCTCGGGGGCCATGCTGACCTTTCAACAAGCCATAGTTTCGATATGAGTGTGTGTCAAGTGTTTTGCAATACAGGGCAATTTTTTTTTTTTTTTTAATTTTGGCCAAGCATTACCTTACTGGGTCACAGGACACCCAGATTATGCAGGATTTCAAGGCATCCATATTATCAGCATAAATCACCCTTAAATCTCTGGATAAAACAAGGTCAGCTCAGTCTTAATTTTTTCTCTAAATTTTGGGGTAAGTAGTTAAGCTTTGACATTCATCATCAGGAAATTGGTGGGTTTCTTAGAAAAAAAATGCTTTCATAGTTTGTGTCATCTATCAGCATTGGAGGAGTGATAAGGAGGGGCTAACAGTGATTCAGTGTCAGCCACGTGTCAGATACCATGCTTATGTTCTTTTATTTAATCATCACCACAAGCCTATGAGGCAAACACTATTATTTCAGTTTTTACAGATGAGGAATCTGAGACTCAGATTTGTCCAAGGTCACCCAGTTCCTAGGCGGTAATTCTGGAATTAAACTGAAGCCCATCAGTTTCCATAGTCCAATATCTTTTCACCACATGATGCTTGAGTGATTAGAATGAATTGTTCTGTTTAGACAAATTTCTCTAGCCTGTTTTCTGAAGCCTGGAGTCATGAAATGGACTTTGTGGATTGTTGCTGACATTTAAAATAATAGAATAGAGCAAAAATATTACAGGATGTTCCATACAATAAGGATAAGTCTTGTTTTGTGACACTTCTGTTTCAGGTCTATATACATAGATGTATTTAGTTGTGCCTGAGAATGTGAACTGACTGCCTTGTAAAAGTATTTTATCATAGGTTGCAGTCAAGAGTTCTCTATCATCCTTCTCTCATGGTCTGGTTCAGACACTAAATATCCTGTAGACTTCTCAAGTTCTCAGGTTCAAAACTGCCCTTCCCCCATTCCTTTGCAGCCCTGCTCCTCTTCCCGTGTTCTTTAGGGGTTAGGGGTGTCATGATCCAGCCCATCACGACCATCCTCAGTAACTGCCACTTTCTTAACTATCACATCGAATCTGCTTTTTAGTTATATCAAATTTACTTAGGGACTAAATCTTGAAATTCTCCTTTTCATCCCCTCCTCCCCTGCTGTTGACTTTGGAGGCAGGGATGCAGTTTATTCCAAACCCGTATCCTGGGCAGCTAGATACCTGCAGACCCTCTTTTGTCTTTCCCTCTCCCTCTCTCTTTTGCTTTGCTGCCAGAGTGCATCCCTTGGATTCTGCACCTATTATTGAAGAATAATCTCCTTTGTGATCTTATTTAATATGGATTGAGCCGACAGCACATCTGAACATATTACCTCCCCCCACCCTTGTTTAAAACCCTTCCATAGACCTCCTTGTTTAGAGAAGAGTCTCTGCAGAGGGGTATATATTTCTTGGGAAGTGCTCAAGGCAGTGATTGGGGTGAAGAGGAAAATATTGCTTCTCATATTTAGTCTATTGGTAGAGAAATAAACATATATAATTTATAAAGATATAAATACACACATGTTACAGGCATAGACTCATTTCTCTTTTCTTCACAAAGAAGGGGATACGATCCAAACGTTTGGCCACTGTAGTATGGACCAGAGGTCTGAACATTCCTTCGCTTTCCGTGCAAAGCTCTCTGGTGCCAGTTTCACTTTCCAGATTCATGTCCTTTTGTTTCCCGACCCTTTCTCTCTTCATCTGTACTCTCTGATCCCGCTTACTAAGCAAGCATATTTTCTAGATTTGAAGATGTATTTTTTTCACATTCTAATATTTCTGAGATGCACTTTGTACTTACTGTTAAAATAAATTTTCCATTAGCCAGTTAGGGAAGTAAGTTGTGATAGAGTGGTCCCTGCCTGTGTGTGTGTGTGTGTGTGTGTGTGAACATAGGCTCCAAATCTATTACTATAATTATCTCTCCTGTCTTTGAAAATGCTATCATGCAAGGACCAATTCCTGTCAACGGCTTCCAGCCAATTTGTGTGTGTGTGTTTTAGAGAACTTTCTAATGCAGGGATGTAAAATAAATAGTAAAAGAATATAAAAAATGCTAGCAACAGTCATCTATGGATAGTAGAATTATAGGTGGTTATGGTTTCTTTATACATTCCTGTAGTCAAATTTTGTATAGTTCTCAGATAGTACTTTTTATTATCATACATTTCATTTGAACAGAATATACTATGCACATATCAGGTATAAAGCATAATGAAACAAACACTCCTGTACCCACCCCTCTGTTTCAGAAATAAAAGCTTATCGATGCTTTTGAAGTCCCCCAGTGTGCTCCTCTCCAACATCTTTAATGGTTAAGAGGGAATTCTTTCATATATTTGGAAAATAATGCTTTGTTATTCATATGGAACATTTCTCTATTGATTTATGACTTGTATTTTCATTTTTTTACAAGCTCTTTTGACAAACAGAAGCTTTTAATTTTAATGTAGTCACATTTATCAATTTTATTTATTTATTTATTATGGTTAGTGCCTCCTGTCTTGTTACAGAATCTTTCCCTTTACCAAGATCATAAAGACCCTCTATACTTTCCTTCAAATTTTTAAAGTTCTACTTTTTACAGTGAGGTACTTAATCCACTGGAATTAATTGTTATGTATGATGGGAGGTAGTATAAAATTGTATATTTTTTCCCATAATTTATACCCAATATTCCTAGTGATGTTTATTAAATCGCTGGTCTTTCCCCCCTATCTGCAAAGCTACTTCTGCCATGAACCAAGTTTCCACATATTCAGGAAGGTATCTTGGCTCTCAACTTTTGAATCTCGATTTATGAGGGACAATAGCCTGTAATTTTCATTTTTTATTCTAGCTTTGTCTAGATTTGGCATCGAGATTATACTAACCTCATAAAACTAGTTAGGGAATATTTCTTTTTCTGTTCTTTAAAAGACTTTGTATAGTATTGGAATTATCTGTTCCTTGAGAATTTGGTAGAATTCACTTTTAAAACCATCCCTCTGAGTCTGGAATTTTCTTTGTGGGAAGATTTAAAACAAGTCTTCAGTTTCTTTAATGGTTATGGTAGTATTTAGGCTTTTTATTTCTTTTTGTGTCAGACAAAGTAGATGAATCCCTAAGAAATATAACATAATAAAACTAAGAGGTTAATATTTAACATTGCATAGTTCAATAAAGGGGAGGAAATCTATGAATACTATCAAATAGCAAATGCAAATGAAATCCTGCTATTCTAAAATACGTCTAAAAATTATACTGCCATAAAGGTATAAATGAGGTCAAGGTGTGCCTAAGTTGTGAGTCACTCTTACGCTATGCATAACCTCTAATGTCTAAAAATGATTCAGAAGTATTTTTGGATGCTGAATATATAAAAGACACAGGGAAATTGATGGTGATGTAAAGTGTTCTATAAAGGTCGGGACACATATATGCTATTATGGGTATAATTTTTATGTGTGTTTATTTAGTAACACATCTTTCCTTTTTATCCCCCCTTAGGAAAGTATAATGAGTGGCATGCATGAAAAACAATGTACTCTTGGAACCAAGGAAATAACATCCCTGTTATTTATGACAAAGCCTTAATTTTTCTCAATCTATGCTTTTGAGTAAGCAGTTTCCTCTCTTCGTTGCCTGGTGAACTTTTGAAGACACAGTTTAAACCAATGTCTTGTGTGACAACTTTCTGAATGTTCTCCATGTCTCTATCAAAATTAGGAGTAAAACAGAAATTTCTGCTCTGATTTATTGAGTCATTCTTCACCATTAGGCTGTGAGCACCTTGGGAAGGGGTCACATCCTAATCACTTCCGTGTACACTGTGGACAGTGCAGTGTCTTACACATAGCAGACAATTGCTTTTCAGTAATACTTATTAGAAGAGCAAGCTGTGCTTATGGTCATCTCCCACTTCCTTGCTTCTTTCATACCTTATCTGTATGGAATCAGAGATCCACGTCAGAAATGAAACTGTGTGGAAAATCTTAGCAGATCATTTATCTTCCTCCTTCTAAATCCCTCATTATCTGGCTATTCAATTTGGTAGCTGGAGGGTGAGGAGGGGGTCGTGGCAGTCTTTTATATCTTTCCTGTTTTCACTTTAAGCGAGGTCTCACTTATTCTTGTCTGGTCTGATGCTATTTTATTTGATTCCCTTGGGCCTCCAGTAACCAGACCTGTGGTGTAATCTTACACCTAATTAGACACTCAAGCAGCAAGCCCTGGCCTCTGCCATTTGAGGGACGATTTATTTTTCTTTGCTGTGCTCAGGAAAGGAGAGACTATAAAGTCATTTGAGAGGTCAACTATTCATGTCCTCCCACCCCCTGCCTCCTTGGGCACTTCTCTCTGGAGGCCCTGCAGTAGATGCGCGTGGGTAGAAGGGTGGTCTCCCACTGAAGCATTCAGAGAGAGACAGGGTTATACCTCGGTCCTCTGTCGTGCTCCCTCAACATGGGTCTGATGGCATCACTCTCCTACTTAAAATCCACAGCTAGCTCCACAAAACTCTTCAACTTGTGCAGTCACCCTTAGGGTCCTGCTTCTGCTTTGTTCCCTAACCTCACCTCTCAGATGACGGATTCATGGGGAAAATGCCAGGCAACTGGAAAATTGTGTAGTTCTTCAAACACAGCATTCCATTTCCCGTTCCCAACTTTGAACATAGTTTTCTTCTGCCTGGAATGCTCTTTCCCTGCATCCTCTCCCTCCCCATTCTTCTTCAGGTAGTCAGCTCAGTATGACTCTTCAAAATTCTTTGTCTCCTCCTCCTGGAAGCCTTCCATGATGCCCCCACCCCCACCAGCCTGGGATAAGTTCTACTCTTCCTTATTCTCGATACAGCCTCTTGCCCCATTATTTAAGCACTTGTATCACATTTTATTGTGATTGTTGACTTACAGGTCTTATCTCCCCACCAGAGTATAAACTCTTGGAAACTAAAGTAAAAATGCTGTCAGTGTGCTAACAGAGTGTCTTGTACAGAGTAGGTCTTAGGTTAATAGTCTTATGAAATGAATTAATTAATCAAAGAGGCGTGAGGGGAAGGAAGCCCAGATGTTGTATAAGATGCAGGAGCAGGGCTGGGGAGAGGCCAAGCTGACCATGAAGCACTGGACAAATGGGGAGGCACACTGTCCAGGGTCCATGGGGGTGCTATTTACAAGAGCTCCTAGTGTGCCTTTTAGGAGAGAAAATGACTGGCACCGTTGGGTCTAATGGCTGATCCCAGGGCCAGGATCACTTTCAGTGAGAAATAACGGAATAATGGCAACCTCATATCCCACAGGTAAGTGTAAATACTGGATGGAAAAGGAACTCATTTCAAAGGACCAAGCTGGTGCATCAAGTTGGCCTTCGACACAGGTCGGTGGTCAGTGAGGAGTGAGAGACTGAGCAAAATTCAGGGCAGGATCTTTCAAATTGTCTTCTAGTATGAACCCAGGGAACTGAGTAGTGTTCCAAGGGAGACAGGGACTGTGGAGAACTGAAAAATGAAATTGGGTTAAAGAGTGGAGCCACTGGAGATGCTACTGGGTACCAGAAAAATCGGAAATTTAATGTACATGGGAGGAGGGTACTTCTCCACACCAGGATGAGAGGAGGATCCTTGTATGTAGTGACTGTTGGGGTGAATGGATAACCTTCTCCTAATGGTCACCTTAAAATGGACAACACACCCTGGCAAGACAATCCAAATTCCTCCTAAGATTCAGCCATGGATGCCATTCCCTATCTTATTTCTGAGCAAGTTCTTTGACCTGTACTTCTACCTAGTTCCAAGCTGCTTCTGATACTGCCTGTCTCTGACTGTGATGAGGTTCTTCTACTTGCTCAACCTGCCTCACTTGGCTGATTTGATCCTGGACCCCACTTCCTTGGTGCTGATCCCAGGGTCTCTAGACAATAATTCTGGTAACCCAGCTGATTACCCTGCCTCTTGTTGTCTCTAGCAAACATCCCTGCCAGTGCACCCCAATTCCAGCCCACCCTTTCTTTGTGCTTTCTTCTTCCCCTCTTCCCAACAGACTTTGCGTTCCTGTAATTGAAAACCAGAGACAGAGAGATGACTTCATGGCAACACAGATAATGTCACAAGAGTCCCTAACCTGTTCTCTGAGCATTAAACCTCTTCTGAGTTTCCTGCTGAAGGAGGGGACATGGCTGGCCATGTTGATGCCACACACCCTACCTGGCCACCACCAGTTGGGGTACAAGTGAGCAGCTGATTCAAGGGCAGTTGTGTATAGGAGAGATCAGGGACAACCAGATTGTCCCTTGAGAGAGACTCAAAGTGCATAGTCAAACAGTGGTGAGTGGTTGAATTTGAGGTTGGTTACATATGGTGGCCAAGCAGAGAAATCTGGAGGGCAGAGAGGGTTGGGAGATTCTAACAGGTTCACGTAGAAGCTGAGACCCCATGATAGTGTTGGTGCCTATTGATGTTCTGTGAGGTCCAGCTGTGTTTTGTTTCCAGGCAATGTCTATGTAGCTACTTTCCTACCATTCTGGTTTTTGTTTTATTTTGTTTTTGCTTGTTCAAGTATGACCTATTGTCTTTGCAACCAAAGAGCCCTGCCTGGGGATGGGGATGTGGGGTTGGGTGGAAGGCTACTAGTCAAGGGGGTTCGAGCATCAGAACTGAAGTAGGATGGAAATTTGAGATGAACAGGGGGAATTTGAGGAGGAATGGTTTGGCAGAGGGCAGATGCCAAGGATAAGTGGAGAGGGAGACTGTTGTGGTCTTTTGGGACCAAGAGAGCCACCATCAAGAGCACCCTGATTAGAGAGGAAGGACTGGGATGGGACTTCCATGCTGGATCTTGAATCATTTCTGGGACCCCTTTTCTTGACCATCCCCCAAGGCTGGTAGGGTGTGGGTAAGCTCTGCACAAATGTTGGTATTTAATGTGCCAGGCACTGGTGCAAGAGTTTGACATGCAGTAGTAATCTGTGAATTCTCACAATATTTTGAAGTATGTCTTACTATATTTCCATTCTACAGATGATGAAACTGAAGTTTAGGAAGGCTAAGCTACCTGCTCCAAATCACACAGTGAAAGTGGGGGAAACTGGATCTGAAAGCAGAGGTGCCAAAGCCCATGCTTTATAGCCAGACTTTGTGCCTCCTTCACCCATGGGTCACAGTGTACTTTGGTGTAAGCCTCTCTGATGACTCTCCTGCTTTCCAATGGCTGCTCTAAAAGGGCACATACTTTCCCATGCCCTGCTTCCCTTTCTATAGCCAGGTCGTGCTGGATCCAGGAGGTGCTCGCAGACTGCTTTCAACAAATGCTGCCAAGAGGCATCACCCAAATGTGAAATGATTTTCTTTTGGAGCAAAAATACATGAGTAATAAGAACTGGATTCCAAAAGCAACAAGCACCGGACTATTTTTTGTTCTTGAAGAAATGTTAAACTTGAAAGGGCAGAGCTCTTAAATTGCCTTTTGAAGTTCAGGCTATTTTTTAGCCTTTCAAACTTTAAAGGATGAGACTAGCCTTTAAATATGTGGGATGCATAGAGTCCTGTCACCCTGGGAAGAAAGAATGATACACAGAGTAGCACAAGGGAAGCCGAGACGCTTTTTCTCGATTATTCCAATCGCCAGGGTAGCTTCAAGCTTCTCAAGGGAGGCAGGAAATTTTACTACAAATTTAATTAATTTCACTGTAATTTCAAAAGCTGTGGTTATCCCCTGAGGTAGCATGGGTCCATCGGAGCTACTTGCTTGCAGAGGGAATTTGGCCAAGATCCTTATTTTTATGGGGCTTCAGTTGCTCCTTCTGCCAAATGAAGACAATTGTACCCACACCGCAGGGCCACTTAAGAGGGGAAATAAGGTAAGGGATGTAAAGGCTCTTGACAATGTAATGGGTTCTTTAAGTGTAAAGGATGATTATCACACATTCTTCCTGGCCATGTTTTCTATTAAGGATGTGGTTTTGGCATGCAGAAATGGCAACAAAGGACATTCATTCATTCAAGATATAAACGTTGTCGTCTACTATATATTGCTCATCATCGTATCTGAAGAGCTTAACAAGGTGACTAAGACTGATACAGAGCCTTTCCTCACGGGGCTGGAGTCTGGCTGGAGACACAATTTGTTTTGTGAAGAAGCAGGTAATAATGAAAGATCCTGACATAACTAGACGTAGAGGAATGCTTGGAAGTGTCTTCTCGTCCAGACTTGGCGAGGAGAAAATGCTTTGTATTCTGGTGCTGTTAGGAGCTGAACTATGTCCCTCCAAAATTCATATGTTGAAGACTTAACCCCCAGTACCTCAGAATGTGACTGTATTTGGAGACAGAGTTTTTTTAAAGGCACTGAAGTTAAAATTAGGTCACGTGGGTGGGCACTAGTCCAATATGCCTGGTGTCCTTCTAAGAGGAGGAGATTAGGACACAGATAGGCACAGGCACAGAGGAAAGACCAAGTGGAGTCAGAGGGGATATGGCTGCCTGCAAGCCAAGGAGAGAGGCCTAAGGAAACACAGCCCTGTCAACACCTTGATCTTGAACTTCTAGCCTCTGGAACTGTGAGAAAATAAATTTCTATTTTTTAAGCCCCCCAGCTGGTGGTACTTTGTTATGGCAGCATGAGCGGACTAAAAGAGGTACTAAGTATACACTCAACAAATATTTATTGAATGAATGAATGAATGAAAATGAGACTCAGCTGAGCCCTGATCCATGGGTAGCAGTTAGGCAGGCTAAGGGTACGTGTAAGGGAGAAAGAGGCATGGGCAGACTACTCCAGGCGCAGGGGGCAGTATGTGGAAAGCATGGGGAACAAAATGTGTTCGGTACAACTACCCCATAGAGAACATAGAGGGTGGAGGAGATGAAGGCGGAGGGGTAGCTGGACCGGTCAAGCTGGGCCAGTAAGCCAGGCTAAGGATAAGAATCCCTCCAGGGGGCCCTACTGCCCCCAGATAAGATGCAGTTACACATTTTATGCGTATGCTTTTACATAACATACAATTCAGTGAGAACTATGACCCTAACTACCAAAGGTCGGGTGTATGAATTATTTCATTCAAGCTTCACAACAAACTTATGGGGTTCTATTATTACCCCATTTTACAGATGAAGAAACAGAGGCTCAAAGAGATTAATTAATTTCCCTCAAGACAAATGGCTAGGAGGTAACAGAGCAGGGTTCAGACTCATTTAGTTTAGCGTACGGCTCTCAGCACTGCAGTTATACCTCTCTGGGATCTGCGTGGCTCTGGCCAGGGTGCCTCTCACTGGGAGGCTTGGGTCCTCAGAGTTTAGGTGAGAAAGTTGTCAAGAGTGAAGGCCTTCTACTTGCTGCATGGGGTGTGTGTGTGTGTACACGCGCGTGTGCATGCACGTGTATCCCTGTGGCCGGATTACATGAGAAGAGGCTTCTGTGGACAGCAGGGTTGGAAGTAAATCTTCCTGCCATGTGTGCTGTCAGGGAGCAGGGAAGATGCCCTGTCCTCAGGCAAAGTCAGCAGCAACTTCACCGGAAAGTCCATTGTAATCTGGGACAAGAGGGTATTGCCAGGACATCAGCGGTCACCTTTTTCCTTGCCCCTCACCTTTCTACGTGGAGGCCTCAAGCATGTGGCATCTCTCCTCATTCCTTCCTTCTCCTAGTGGGGAGAGGAACGCCCCTGCAATGGTGGGTGTGGGAGGCTGCCTGCCTCCAGGGAGAGTGTGTCCTGGTCTGTTCTCAGCCATGCCTAGGCAGCCTGTCATGCTGGGAACCAGCAGTTTCCAGAGGGCCCCGCCCACCCTGTGCCAGGTGGGTGAGTTTAATTTCGGGCTGAAGTGTTGTTGACTGGCCCTTTGACCATATCTCAAACCATATGCTCCACTTATCAGCATAAAAGCTAACATTTTTCTGTATATCTGCCCATCTCCCAGGTTTATCTTAGTTGGTCTGAATTACAAGAAAAAAGGTACATTATTTGCTGATATCCTGAAGTCTCAATGCACTGGATTAATAACAAAGAGGTGCTTAATGTGGGTGCAGGTCGCTCAAACAATGGAGGGCAGAGATGCTCCAGCTAATTCCCCACCTGTGCATTTCCGGTCACCTGTATACATTTTCCAGGGTTTTTTTCTGGAGAGAGTGGGGATTTTGGGAGACTTTCAGCTTGTAAGCCACCTGCAGATTGATTTTTCAAGTATTTTCCCTGTTAAATATTTTTGATATTTTTGTATAAGGAATGCTGATGAGAAAGTTGGATGACGCACTGACAGTTTTGTAAAACAGATTTGTCTATGAGCTCTGTGAAAAGCAGGGGGCGGGGGGGAGGGTGTTATCTATTATCTCTTGCCATAATAAGAGTGTCTAACAAACAGCCATAAAACTTCAATGCCTACGACAATAAATAAGCCTTTCTCTGTCAGGAGCTCATTTGGGATCAGCAAGGCAGCTCTGCTGATCTCGTCTGGGCTTGCTCACCATGTCGGGGATTGGCTGGCTGATGGTTGATCCAGCATGGCCTCCACTGGGTTTGCTGGGGTCACCCTGCCCTGCTCTGTGTGTCCCTCATTCTTCAGCAGACTAGCCCAGGCACGGCCTTCTGACAATGGCAGAGGTGCAAGTGAGCAAAGGGACACATGTGGTGCCTCTGTGGCCTGGGCTCAGAACTGGCACACTGTCACGTCCACCTGGTGATAGTGGCTAAAGTGAGTCACGTGAGGGTGTGGGAGATGTACTCTACCTTTTAGAGAGAAACTCCAAAGTCCAGAAGGATAGGGAGGAGTAAAATAGAGGGGGCCTCAATGCGATCAGTTTAGCACAGCAGGGGAGAGAGGAAATCCTGGTGAAAACAAGATACTATTGATACTTCATACTGGCCCCCTCACCGCAGGGTGACCTGGATGGAAGAGTACTTATACCCCCTTGCCCAGGGCTGACATCCACCAGGATGCATAGTCTGGCTTTGTGTTGGGCTGCTGTTCATTGTGATGGGTCAGTGCCTGTGCTGTTCTGGTTGTTGAGCCTTTTGAATATCCGCTCCCTGCATCCACCACTAACAAACCACATCTCAGAAGTTTTTGATCGTTAAAGATTTCTATCATCTATGCCCTCCTAGGTTTGGGGCTATCTCTTCTCCAGCATGGTCTCCTCACACTATGAGCAGAGCTGTCTTTCTAAAACACTCCTTACCCTCTTTAAAATCCTCTGTGGATTTCCGTATTCTGTCTATTACCCGTTCATCCACAGCCTCATCTCCCGTGACTGAGATAATTACAGCTGTTTGTTTCGAACCATGGACCTTTAGTTGTACTGGACTCTCTGCTCAGAAGCCCTGCCTAATCTCCCCTTTCTATCTCACTCCCGTTATACATCCCTTCAGGCTGTGGCTTAGGCATCCCATCCTCCAGGAAGTCTACCTGCCTTTATCCCCAGCCAGGTGGAATGAGGTTTGCTCCCGGGTGTTATTGAGGCCACCCATGATTCCCTTAGCACAGCACTTACCATGCCCTGCTATAATCCTCTCTTTGTCTGCCTCCTGCTCCAGACTTGAGCTTGGGGTGAGGGGGCGGCAAAGACTCAGTCTTATTTGGGGTGGTATCCACAGCACCTCTGACAGAGCCTGGCACACTACAGGTACTTACTAACTTGTTTTGTTTTGTTTTAGAGAAAATAGGTATTTACACAATCTACAGTACATATCCAGTAAAGCACAAACTATTCCTCCATTCTCCAGTGTGCCTATGAGCACGTGCACACACACACACACGCACACACACGCACTCTCCTTCCCCTTCTTCCCCACCCCAATTCTCTTTCTTTCTCCCTGATGCATGGCAGTACACACATACCCAAAGGGTTCACACAGGGTGCTAAGTAGAGTAATTGAAAGCTTCTGCTTTGATGTTTTTTTTATTTCAGGAAGCTACTTGAACAGAGGGTAATTATTGCTGTTAATAGCAATAATTTCCCCATAATCTGGTTACATGTCCTATTTCATTTTAACGATCAGAGCAGCTGTCTTTAAACAAGTCTGGACGGGCCTCTGGGGACAGGGCTTCCTGAGGCATATTCTCCTTGGTCTAATTACTCCACTGCTGGAACGTGTCTGAGGAGGAAGCGGAGGGTGGGGTCACAGGCCTCCCTTTCCCCCCACCCCGGAGTCTTCTAGAACACTAAACTTCCTGGCGCTTTTTCACAGCAACCCCACCTTGCCACAGGAGGAGAGGCAGGTAGGGTTCCAATCTCATCACCTCCCTTGCTCTGAGGGGCAGTGAGATGCTTTCCGGAGCCAGGACCACAGCTCTAAGGGACCATGCTTCCTTTTCCTTCTCTTCATAGGCGGCTGATAACATGGAAAGCCACCAACCCTATCAACGCCTTGCAGCCTCTCAGATCTTTTTTTTTTTTTTTTCTCCTTAAAACTTGCTTTACAGGAGGAAATGAGGCCGCTTCAGATGGTTTCACTTTAAAACAAAACATAGGATTCTGTGCCCTGTGCATTTGCTAAACATTTACGGAGGCTGTAGCTGCCAGCTCACTAGTTCGGCAACATCTGTGCATTCTCCCTTTGGCTTCCTGGTCTGGAGTTTCCTCCCCAGGCATGCTGTTTCATTTAATACCACCAGCTCTGGAGCCAGCCCCATCTACATTTCGGTCCCTTCTCAGCCACCCACTAGCATCTGTGACCTTGGAAAGGCCCTGCATCTTTTGGCATCTCTGAACATTAGTTCCTTATTTGTAAAGTGTGACTAAAAATACCTGTCTTGTGTGGTTGACCTGAGGATTAAGCAAGGCAGCTGCATACATACAGGTAGTAAATGATTGCTTCTGGTCCTTACTTTATGGGCAGTCTTAGTGGGAGAGGCTTAATGAGCTGATTAAACACACCTGGGCAGAAAATGCAAATTTCAGAAAATCCATTGAGACAGGAAGCAGGGCCCTTTAAGAAACAATGGATTTCAACTAAAGTTCATCTTTCCCGAATCACAAAGGAACAGAGATGACCCGCTGGTCAACAGGTAGACTCATGTGGGAGAGAAAAGGATACCTTTGGCATTTTCCCTGTAGCTCATTGCACCTACCTAACAGCTGTTTTCAATATGCTAACAATTTAGGAAAACAGAATGATACCTTGGAAATTTTAGTCCCACAGTTAGGAAAAGACCTGCAGGAAGAGAAGGGTTGTCTTTAACTGGGTCATTTCATTTGACCCATGGTGGGTTTTATTTTATTTTATTTTTAAATGAAATAAACCTTTAGAAAAATTATTGTTCTACGCACATTTTTTTTTTTTTTAATGCAGACTTCCTGGCTTTAAAAGGGCCGGTTCCATAATTGAAGCAAATATAAAATATATAAAATGACAAATGGAAACATATGCTGGCACTACCCATGGTGAGTTCTCTTTTGACAAAAAGTATTTCCAGGAACTATTACAAAACTTTCAGGCCACATGAGGCAGTTTGGATAGGATATGGAGACTATCTGCTTTCTTTTACACAATATTATTAATGTTCTGGTCTACAAATTGAAAAACATGCTTATTTGTATATTCATTCTTTTCTCCCTAAGTCTTTTGCCTCAGTGTTATGAGACTATGTGGAATAATAGAAGGGAATGAGGCTTTGGAATCAAAGTTGAAAGCAGTGCCTTATGAATAGGGGTTTGAGTGATAATAATTCGCACTCTCTGAGCTCTGAACCAATTGAGAAATAAACACAAGAGACAGAAGGATGAAAGTAAAAGTTCTGGCCTCACTGTTGGTAGCATTGCATTGGATGGCAGGGTTTGGATCTGAGGCCAAATAGACTTCCTATCCTTTTCCCCAAGAACAGGATTTTGGATGACACATTTAAGAAAGTGTGAGTCCACAGAATGTACAAATGCTTCCACAGCCTGGTGCAAGAAGAATTGCTGCCCCTCAACCAGCTAGTTCCAGTAGCAAGGAATAGAGATAAAGGCTCTTAACCCCACCTGCTTTAGAAACATGAGCCAGTGAGAGTCAGGCTCTCACTGCTCAGCTATGAGAGGAATCATTTCTTCTCCAATTGAGTCTGATGTGGAGAAGATGGGCTACAAGTTGACTCTGAAGAAGGCAGTCTCCCTATGAAATACATGGAGAGAAAAAAGGAAATGTGACATTGGTTACTTTTTTTTTCCCTTTTGAGCCTTATTTTTCCCATTTAACAGATGAGCTACTTAGATCTTTCCAATACCAATTCTCAAACACCAACTGGATGTCCCACAATTCAATCCTATTCTCACATGAACTACCCAGAGTTAGTGTTAGACACCACAGATTTTAGGGTTCAGTCTCACAAGTCTTTCCTTATTTCAGAAGCCAGTAGCAAGTCCCAGGTCCTCAGGCTACTGGTACTTTTGTCCAACTTGGCTACAAATTCAGGGTTTCCCATAACTGCAACCCCCGCCCCCCCCCCCGCCCCATCCAATAATTCACTAGAACAATTTAAAGAACTCAGGAAAGTGCCATACTTACAGTTACCATTTTATTATAAAGGATACAACTCAGGAACAGCCAAATGGAAGAGATGCCCAGGACAAGAGCACTGGTGGGAGGTGGTGTAGAGCTTCTAAACCCTCTCAGGCTGTACCACCCTCCCAGCACATTGACGTATTCATCAACCCAGAAGCTCCCCGAACTTCACTGTTCAAGAGTTTCTGTTTAAGCTTTACTATGTAGGTATGGTTGATTAAATCATTGGTCATTGGTGATTGAACTTGATCTCTAGCTCCGTTCTCCTCCCTGGAGGTTAGGAGGTTGGGCTGAAAGTTCCAACCTTCTGATCAAGTGTGTGGCCAACCTTTTCCTTGAAACCATCTAAGGGCCCAACTTGAATCACCCCATTTAAATAAACTCAGGGGCAGTGTAAAGGGACTCATTATGAATATCAAAAGACACCTCTGTCACTCAAGAAAGTCCAAGGGATTTTAAAGCTCTGTCCCAGGAACTGGGGGCAAAGACCAAATACATATTTTTTGTCCTATCACAGTACCCAGCTGAGGTACCTAGCTAGCTCTGTAGACTCTTCTGAAGATTAACTGGATTAAGGTATATAATAAATGTTTATGAACATTAATTATCTTCCCTTAACCAACTGGTTAAATTAAGGTATTAGACATATTCAAGGGTTCCCTAATTTTTCATCAATAATGACCTCATCTATTATAATTCCAGACAGGAGCTTATGTTTTGAAACATTTTGCTTCTTAAAGTGATAAATTTAAAATGAGGGAAAACTCAACACATTATATATAGCTTAGAAAATAATGAAAATGTCCACAGAACAGACTAACTCATATCCAGCAATATGATCCCACCAAATTGACAGGTTTCCAACCAAAATTGAAGAAGTCTCATTTATGTGGCTTCACCTCTGGGAAAGGAATGTTTGTTTTTTTTGTTTTTTTTTAAATTTTATTGATGTATAGTTGATTTACAATGTTGTGTTAATTTCTGCTGTACAGCAAAGTGATTCTGTTTTATATTAGGTATATATATATTATTTTCCATTATGGTTTATCACAGGATATTGAATATAGTTCCCTGTGCAAGTTAGGACCTTGTTATTTATCCATTCTATATATAATAGTTTGTATCTGCTAATCCCCAACTCCCAATCCATTCCTCCCCCATTTCCTCCCCCTCCCGCCCCTCCCCCTGCCTTGGCAACTGCAAGTCTGTTCTCTATGTCTGTGAGTCTGTTTCTGTTTTTGTAAATAAGTTCATTTGTGTCATATTTTAGATTCCACATATAAGTGATATCATTAGTATTTGTCTTTCTCTGTCTGACTTACTTCACTTAGTATGATAATCTCTATGTCTATCCATGTTGCCGCAAATGGCATTATTTCATTCTTCTTTATGGCTGAGTAGTATTCCAGTGTGTGTGTGTGTGTGTGTGTGTGTGTGTACCACATCATCTTTATCCATTCATCTGTCAGTGGACATTTATGTTGCTTCCATGACCTGGCTATTGTAAATAGTGCTGCTATGAACATAGGGATGCATGTGTCTTTTTGAATTATAGTTTTGTCTGGGTATTGGGATTATGGGATTGCTGGATCATATGGTAACTCTATTTTTAGTTTTTTGAGGAACCTCCATACTGTTTTCCATAGTGGCTGCACTAATTTACATTCCTACCAACAGTGTAGGAGGGTTCCCTGGGAAATGAATGTCTTTGTATCGTGTATCAAAATTTGCTCTGAGAGAAAAAGAAGGTATGTGGATATGGTAATATTAGAAGTCTCTAAGCGATGGAATTAAGGGTAATTTGTAAACACAAAAAGCATAAATAAAAAATAGAAAAGAATGAATGCTTGTTCATTTGGAAAACTTGTAAATCAGAAAAATAAATATGAAAAAATAAATAAACTAAGATGGCTAATATCTTGGTAGAGCTCTAAGCATCTGATTAAGAGCAGGTCATCTTTAAGGTTTTTTTTTAACATTTATTATTTACTTATTTATTTAACAAATATTTATTGAGAATGTTCTCTGAGACAGACAGTGTTCCAGGCAATGGAGATAGGGAAGCAAACAGACACCTGAGGTTCCTGTCCTCATGGGGCTTCATGTCAGGTCATATTAATTATCATAGTAATAATAATTATAATAACTCTGCAGTGAATGTTAGCTATGCTAGGGCTGTGCTACGTGTTTTACATGGATAACTTTAGTTATTCCAAGCACCTTATGATATTGGTGCTGTTATTATCAAAATCTGAGACCCAGAGAGGTTCAGTTAACTGACTGAGGTCACATAGCTACTAAGTGGCAGAAATAGGGTTAGCCCCCAGGTTTGGCTGATCCATGCTTTTAACCCCTGCTTCTTCTAAAACAAGATTTTCTGCTTGAAATTCTTCTATTACCTCCTTTTACAGAGAAGGGCTTTGAAGCATAGATGTGTGTGTGTGTGTGTGTGTGTGTGTGTTTGTGTGTATGTAAAATCAATTTTAAAATTAGCAAATAAAATGATGATGCTGAATTTGGCCAGTTGTTTGGAAAATCCAGAGAATGCTTCTGGCACTCTCTATCGGCAAGGCATCAAAGCTTTGTACTAATTTGAGTTTATCCCTCAGATACTGGGTGAGCTGTTTAAGGAGGGAGCAGCAGGAAACTTCAGGTGCAAAATTGTTGGTGGGGAAGGTAAAGGAGGAACTTGGAACATTCAGGTTCGGGCAAAGGAGACCCCGAAATACTTGTTTGAAGGGAGGAAAACCCCTATGTTTGGGGTTGGATCAGGATTTTTGCCTCCTGCCTTAAAGCAAAAAAGGAGGGGGGCAAAGAGCTCTTGGCAGTTGTCAGGCAGGGGACAAAACATAACCCACCTGTCTGGTTTTACAAAACAGACCTGCAAGGCAGACTAATCTTCTGGCACTCGGAGTGTTCCCAAAAGATGACCTCTGAGTCTGGCGCAGCCATTGCCCTTGGCTGCACTTAACTTAAAAAACACCAGCAAAGGTTCCTTCTTTCATTTAGACTCATATTTGGTTTGAGCTGTAAGACAAGATGAGAAATGGTTGGGTAGGGCGGGGGAGGGAATCCGGAAGGTGGGTAGCTGTACTTTCTTTCTGCCCCTCTCTTTGAACTGCATGCCACATGCTTCATAAATTCCTTTGCTCAGGGCAATGGAAATAAAATTACCTGCCTGAGGAATTGCAGAGTGAAAAATGAACTCACAGCCACGATGCTAGGGTTGCTTCTGACACAAACATTAATGGGGGAAAGAGAGGCAATTCAGGGCAGGGAGCTATACTGGAGCAGGGGAAAGGGAACATGCATTTGAGAGATAAGAGATCTGACATACCCATCCTGAGTATGTCACTCCCCACCGTGGGGACTCAATTCCTCCGTAGTTAAAACACGAGTATTAAGTCAGGAAGTGAAATTTTCCCAGTTTCTCCAACAGGAAATTGGATGATTCCCAACCCTGGCAGGGGTAGGAAGGGATTTCTAGTTCTAGGCGAGGAAACAGGACTTTGAGGGATAGCCTGTTTTGAGGGGACAAAGGGAGCACCTATTTCACATTGCCAGGGCAGAGGGCTGGGCTGGGGAGGACCCCAGAGCACAAGACATGAGGTCATAGCAGCTGTGGACCCTCCTGACACTAGGAGAAGTTGGATCATACCCCTTGATTACGAGCGCTCTCCAAAAGGGAGCCTCGTCTTCCTCTTCTTTATTTGTAGTGTGTGACTTTCTTTAAAATTAGAGAAAATAATCGCCTTCATCTGTCTTTTCCAGTCTCCTTCATCAAATAATGAAAATAATAAAAAGGGAGCCAAGTGTATAATCTTGATTTTATTTCCTCTCCCCTCCCCTTCCTCCAGCACCACCCCTCTCCCATAGCAACAAATGGTGATTTGATTTTTAATATGAGGCCTCCTCTGACAATCTAACCATTGAGAGCAAGTTGTAGCTCATCCAAAGGAAGCTTGATGTCCTGCTAAGTTCCCTTGGTAGTGGTGGCGGGGTGTCACCAGCTGAGCTGACAGAGACCGGGGTCCAGGTCTCCAGATTTCAAATCCGGGGCATTTCCTGGAGAGCAGCACTTCTCAGCATTTCAAAACTAGTGTTTAAAAATTTCAACCTGTTGTGGACCAATACTTTAAAAAAATGCAAGAAAAATAAATTCATGGAGAAATATAGTGGAAAAAACCAGACACACCAACTACAAATCTGAGTTTTTTATTATTAAGTTCAACAGACTTATGAAAAGTATTCTGCTAAATTGCTCTAAAGTGTCTAAATGCTTGTTCTCAATTCAGGGTCTGGACTCCTGCCCCTGGACCGTACTGTGAGTGACACGGGTCTTTGGTTCTTACTCTGCCTTCCTTCATCCCCCCAAACACCCCTGAGAGGCAGCCTGGCTCGGAGAAGAGAGCTTGGCCTTTGGGAGTATTCCGGCCTGCGATCAAACCCCAATCCAGCCTGATCGTAGATGCCCTCAGTCTTAGGTGCTCAGGTCCATCAGTTTGAAGTGGGGAAATAATGCCAACCTTTCAGGATTGCTTTGAGGATTAAACAAGGTAAAATATGGGAGGCTCCTAGCATTCAGTGCTTGCTCCCCAAATGCTCTTTTTCTACTCCGCAGAGACAAGGGCAGGTCTGACTTTTTGCTCCTACCCTTTGAGGGCACCACACTGTCCCCTCAGCCTGGATTTTTCTTTTTCCTCCTGATTTTTGTCCCCCACCCCCTTGACTAGTGACCGTTCATCATCAGCCTTACCTGCTGTGTACCCACACTTCAGACGCCGTGGCTTGTTTCTTTCCCTGATAGCTGGAAGCTCCAGGAGGGCAGAGACTAGATCTGTTGATTCACTTCTATTTCTCCCAACTCCTAGCAAGGTGCCCAACACACAGTCGGTGGGTAATACTGTTTTGCTTAATAAAAATATAATGTCCTTGTTAAAAATCTGGGTTTGAATTGAGGATGAAGAAGCAGCCTCTACCCCAGGCTGTACCAGGTACAGATCTCAGAAAGTTATAACTGTTGCCTTCTGTTATTAAGGCCCACTTGACATAGGGAAGGCCTGAGACCATGTCTTTTCACCAGGGACATGAATTAGCTGCCTCTCGCCAGAGCCTTGGGATTCTGAGGAGCTGAGGGCAACAGAGTAGGCTCTCTTTTCTTCTCTAGCCATAGAGAAAGTCCTCACGACCACATACAGAATGTTGGATGGGGTGGAGGTGCGCGGGAGGTGAGGGGAGCATAGGTCAGACGGGCACAGGGGAGAGAAAAGTAAAAAGGTACAGATGACTCAGAATCACAGACCCATAGTATGTTCAAACCAGGAGAGTCCTTAGAGATCATCTAATTCAGCTATTTCAGGGAAATTCTAATGTCAAGCTTAAAGGTATGGCCTCTGGGACCAGATGACTTGGGTTCAAATGCATTCATGTGACTTTGGGGCGTGTTTCTTAACCTCTCTGTACCTCTGTTACCTGTGTATAGGCTTGATGATAATATATCTGCCTGTACGGTTGTAAGAACTTAAATGCAGAAATACACGTAAAAGACTTAGGTTAGTGCCTTGTACACAGTAAATGTAAGAATTAGCAATGATTATTCTTTTACCTTTTGGGAAAACTGAGGCCTAAGACTTATTTAAGGTTATAGAACTATGTGGTGACAGAGTCTGGACTAGAATCCCATTCTCTCAAATTACAGCTTCTGCCCCTCTCCCTCTGAACATAGACGTAAAATTTTAGAGGGAAAAACTAGCTTGGGTGTGATCTATCATCACGCTCCCATTTAACACAAAAGGAAATCATCATCCAGAGAGCTTGAGTGAGAGGCTCAAAGTGAGATGGCGTGAGGGCCAGGATAGAACACAATCTTCCTGACTCTGCTCTCCTCCTGGGCCATGCAGACAGTCTATTTACAATGAAAAATGGAGAATAGACCCTTGTGTGCACATTCGGTCTTTCTCTGGAAGTCTGTGCGATAAGGGAGCCGTTCAGGTTTCAAGTTTTTCCTAGTGAACAAGAAACTAAATTCAAATGGTGGTTTGGCTTTGTAAACTTCCAAATCGTTCAGCTTTTGGAAATTATTAGAATTTTTTTTAAAAGAATTTCTCTAAGCCTTTTTTTTTAAAAATAAATTTATTTATTTTATTTATTTATTTTTGGCTGTGTTGGGTCTTCGTTGCTGTACCCAGACTTTAGCTGTGGCGAGCGGGGGCCACTCCCTGCTGCAGTGCACGGGCTTCTCACTGTGGTGGCTTCTCTCGTTGTGGAGCAGGGGCTCTATGCGCGTGGGCCTCAGTAGCTGCAGCACGCAGGCTCAGTAGTTGTGGCTCGTGGGCTCTAGAGTGCAGGCTCAGTAGTTGTGACGCAGGGACTTAGTTGCTCCGCGGCATGTGGGATCTTCCCGGACCAGGGCTCGAACCCGTGTCCCCTGCATTGGCAGGCGGACTCTCAACTGCTGTGCCACCAGGGAAGCCCCAATTAT
Source organism: Balaenoptera acutorostrata (assembly GCF_949987535.1). NCBI lineage: Eukaryota > Metazoa > Chordata > Mammalia > Artiodactyla > Balaenopteridae > Balaenoptera > Balaenoptera acutorostrata. The sequence goes on from NC_080064.1 coordinate 47,207,570, forward strand.
TAGAATTTGATGGCAGCATTTTTCACTAAGGAGTCTGTCGTAAGGGGACAGGAGTCCAGGAATGAGCCACCCAGGTGGCAAAGGCCTGGATTTAGCCAGGGACCTTTGTCCCTGAGCTCTCTGAGGCCTGCAAGTTTCTCTTTTTGCCCCCTCTCTATCCACCTATTCTTTACATAAGCTATGCAAGCACAATAAAAGCATTTTGAAAAGTAAGGAAGTAAAACAGCACCTACCTCGTAGGTATAGTTGGGAAGGTTAAATGAGTTATTTCATGTAAAATGCTTAGAACAGAGCCTGACAATTGGTAAATGTCAATGCACCTCTCCAGACTCCATAACCTTTGTTTTAATGATTCTACAATATGCCATAAGATGGCTGTCCTATAGCTATTAGAATGTTTATCTACTGTGTTGACGTGATTACTGAATGCTGATTATTTCCCTAGCTTCCGTTCTGATGTTTCACCATTTTAGACAAACAACTCTATTCTAAAGCAGGGGACTGCAAAGTATGTTACTTGGGCTAAATCCAGCCCACCCCTTGTTTTTGTAAAGACAGCTTTATTGAAACATAGACACTCCATTGAAATATTGCCTATGGCTGCTCTTGCCCTGTAATGGCAGAGTTGAATAGATGCAACAGAGCCTGGTATTTCTATTATCTGGCCTTTCCTAGAAAACATTTGCCAATTCCTGTCCTAAATGAATGATCTTAGATGAGTAAAAAGGTTTTGCTTTGTTTTTGCATAGATTATTAAAAAAAATATATGTACATCTATGCATATATCCCTTCCCCACTAGTTTAATTCCTACAACTCTCTTGATACATTCTCAGTGTTTCTTTCAAAGGGGGCAGTGTGGGAGAGGGAATAAGGAAAGACAGCAGGGCACACGTCCAGCCCCAGCAGTTTTGTTAGGTGGTGTGGAAACCATTTGACATGGTTGTTTTCTGAGTCCATTTATCAATGTGCTCCTTCTTTAAAATTTTTTTTTCTTTAAGATTCAAGGGTTTGTTCAATGTAAATTTTCACTTATCCTATGAGGACCTTTTTTTTGCTAGGCAGAAAGTAGAAATAAGGGGAAGAGCAGTGGGCTGCGAGTCCAAGACATGAGTTCCAGGTCTAATTTTTCACTAATTTAACACATGACCTTGGGCAAATGGCCTCTCTTGACAATAGTTCCAGTTCATTCCCAGATCATTTGTGTGGACCAGGCTTTAATCGTCTTCCTTGGACAGTTGGGATAGTCTCCCTTCTCCTGGCCTCTCTGCCTTCACTTCACCCCTCTAGCCCGCCTCCGGCTTCTAAAGGGTGCCTTCAATGGTTTCTCTCCCTTCCTCAAAAGTTATCCTTGGGTCTTCATTTCGCACGTTTTAACATCTCCAAGACCCAGTTTCTCATAGAAAGAGGATTCATGACAACAGACTGCAGTTGGATTATTGTGAAGGTCTTTTGAGATCTGTACTATATGGTTCTAAAGACAAGAGGTCACCATCATTACCACCACCACCTCCACCACAGCAGAATAGGCCCCTAGAATCATGCCCCCTTGAACCTTGGGCCAGAAATCCCACTCTATGGGAAACGCAAATGCTGGAAGCACTTTAAAAAATCTTTTTCCTCCATCCAAACTTCTGCCTCCTGGCCTGGCATGGGGCAGATGCTTTCACAGGCAGCTAGGATTTTAATCAGTGCCAAGAGTCTGCTTGTCCAAGGTTGTTTGGCAATACTTGGAGTCTCCCACCTCCCACACATCTTCTCTTTCAATGTTCCATCTGTCAAAGGACATTTCCAAATAGACTCTTTAATCAACAAACTCTTCCAATTAACCTTAGAAATGAGCATGGCATATATTACTCCTCTATGATAGATAGGGAACTGTGGTCCGGAGAGGTGAAGTGAACTTTCCAAGGTCACACAACCATTTGACAGCCCTGCTGGGAGTAAAACTCAGATTTTTAAACTATTGGTCCTGTGCTCTTTCTTTCTCTATACAAATATTTTTAAATGGCTTTTGGTCTTAAAATTTCCCACACCTGGCCTTCACTCCAAGTAATATTTTTGTGTATAAAGTCAGCATTATGAAGCTGGGAGAGAAATTGGTGGGAAAGAAATCTCACATTAATGGACTTTGATGCTAGACAGGAACCTTTACACTGAGGAAAAAAAAAAACAAGCTACAGATGAAATCTCTGCAGAGGAAAATAATGTTTTACTTATTCAAAAGAAAGGAAACTGGGCCATGCTACCAAGGTATTCAACTCTAACATATTAATTTCAAGGAACACAAAGGACTGTTGACACGAGAACTTCTGCATGGATATGAGAAAAAATACGCTTTATTAAGATTCGCAAGACTTGAGATAATTTCTTTTCCTATTCCTCTTCCAAATTCTTTTCCTGGGTCTCCATTTATTTTTCCATAAAATGAGAGGGTGGGCATATCCCTTAGTGTAGCCTAAGTTTGGCTGCTATAACAAAGAACCCTCCAATGTTAACAGCTCGTGACAACAAAGAATTATTTCTTGCTTTCTTGGACCAGCTGTGACTCTGCTGTGGGTCTTCTTTTTGCCTGGATCAAAATGGAAGGAGAAGCCCTTCTCTGGCACATGCCAGTCTCATGGCAGAGAGAAAAGAAGCAAAGCAGAACCACTGTTTGTCTATTAAAGATTTTGCTTGGAAATAACCCTTATCATTTCTTTTACATTTGGCTGAAGCAAGTCCCATGGACAAGTCCAATGTCAATGGGATGGAAATTATGATTCTCCTCAAGGACAGGCCCAGTAGAGAAGAGTCCTAAAGGAACATGTTTGACAATAATGCAGTCTACCAAGATGGGGTTAAACTTAGTGTATCCAACTATTTCTTGAACATCTCCATTTAGGTGTCCCATCTCAAATTCAACGTGTCCGAAACTGAACTTATCACCTTAGCTTCCCAAATGGACCCCTCTTTCTATATGTCTTCAATACAGAAATGGGACCACCATCTATCTACCCCACCATTCAAACCAGAACTGAGGTGTTGTCCTAGAGTATTTCTCCTTGGTCTCACCTCCTATGTCCAATTGTCAACTGAGTCCTGTGGATTCTGTTTCTGAATTACCTCTTCTCGTATTTCCTCAATCACTGTCATAATCCAAGCTAGGCTTGATGAAAGTCTGATCTACTACAATTCCTCATGAATTTCCCCACCTCTAGGCTCTGGCACCCAGTGTGAGGTATGGATTTGAGGGCAAAAGACATAGTGAAAGCCAGAAATTATCATAAGACCAGTAAATTTTTCCTGAATAAATGGTTGGTAAATATGTCACTGAAAGCATTTCTTTCTCTTTTGCTTTTTTTTTTTTTTCCGCAAGGAGGAAGGGATAAGAATCAAGTATATTTAAAAAGAGTTAAGATCTTTCCCGTTAAATATCAGCAAATTCTTTAGTCCTGCATTTTAAAGATATACACAAAAATGATGAGAAGTGCAAGTCTTTCAAAACAGCAGGACTTCTTATTGTGTGAGGCCATGCATTTGACTGGTCTGTTCATCTGGAAACCTGCCCACTTTATGTGAAAACTTTGGGTCATCCTTGTTCACTGCTGCTACTTTCTATACCCATTCCTGGCCTCCCAGGTTCTCGGGGCTCCAAAGGGAAAGATAGACAAGGAAAGATGGGTGGTAGGCGGAGTCCCAGGAATGATGGACTGGGAACAATTAATTCTGGCCACTTCTCCAGATGTTGGTGACATTAAATGAGAGAGACACACAGCAGGAAGGAACCTCAATTACCAGGGAGTCCTGCCCCCACGTTTAAAGGTGAAGACTTGAAGGCTCAGAGCAGGGAAGTGACTTGCCCAAGGTCACCCAGCAAGTGAGAAGCAAGACTTGGGCCAGAACCTAGGACGCCTGCGTCACAGAGCAGTCTCTGTACTTAACAGTCTGTGATAGGTACTCAAGCATGCTTAAGGAGAGACATATGCTTTGTGTATGACTGGTTCTGCATTTTCTTTTTCATCCATTTCCAGACACAGTAGATGCTTCTAGAAATCTTCACTGGAGTATTTTCATTTGACTTGGAGGCAGGTGGGCCCCGTTATTGGACATGGGCTGGCCTCTGTGTTAGAAGACCTAAGGCCAAACCCTGACTCCACTCCTCACTCCCTGTGTGACCTCAGGCTGCTGCTTTGTCTCTTGGAGCCTTGGTTTCCTCACTTAGGAAACGGGCATGAAAATAATGCATGCTTGTCAAGCTGCTGCTGTAAAAATTACAAATTTTACAGCAACTGCTGAATTTGATAATTCAGTTTGTCACACTTCTACTGAAGTGTTTGCTCTGCGCAAGACACCAGGGCAGCAAAGATGGCTCAGTGTCACCCTGCAAGCACCACCAAGAGAGAGCTTCCTGATAACACATCTGTCTTCTCCACCCACTAATCAATAAATGCACAGTGACAGAAAGTCAGCGATAGAACGGTATAGAGGACAAAGAAGTAAGACAGGGAGGGAGGGAGGGATCAATTCTTTCTAGGTAGTTACAGGAGGCCCTCCAGAGGAGGTGATACAGGAGAATAAGTTTTGAAAGATGAAACAGAACTCTCTAGGTGAGGAATCGGGGTAATTTTAGGGAAATGTAATACCATGAGTAAATGCATGAAGGTGTGAACGTGTAGGGTTTGGGGAAAACTATAGTAAATAATTTAATATAGCTAGAGCACAGAAGAAAAGTGGGGGTAAGGGGTGGTCAGGGTGAGAAGTGAGGCAAGAGGGTTTGGTCTGGGCCCCTTCATGAGTCCACTGCAGTGAGACGCTTCAGGAGGAATAATTCAACATGAGCCAGAGCACACAGGCTGGTGGCCTGCGGATTAGCCCAAAGATGTGTTTTGCTTGACTGACGTGGGACCTTAATTTAGGTGGGATGTGCGCTCTCCAATTCTATGTTCTATTGTCTTCCTAGCCCTGACCTTACTCTGCTCCTTCACTTATTTTTATTCATTGCCTGGACCTTGTAGGCCTTTGAGCTTGAGAGGTTTAGAGCAGAGTGCTGATGAAATCAGATCTGAGTTTAAGATTGATGCCTATGGCTGAATCCCTGGGGGGAAATAAGGGGTAACTCTGGAGGCCAAGAATCCTGTTGAGACAGTGGCAGTAATTCAGTGGAGAGATGATGAGATCCTGATCTGAGGCAGAGGGTACGGAGAGGGGAGGATGAATCTGAGAATTATTTGGGAGGCAGGATCCACGGGACTTGGTAATAAATTAAGATGAAGATAATGCGAGAATGAACTCATCTGAAGGGTTTTTGAGGTCAAACTGTCTCATAACTAGTATCCCTGGTGTTCGCCCAGAGCCTGATACAAACTAGAACCTGAATAAATACTTCTTGAATATAAGAATAAATGGGTAAGAGATTTCAGATGGTTCTCAGGTTTCTAATTTAAAAGGAGACACATAGTAGGTATTCAATACCCCTCAGCTGAATGTGAGCAGCACATTTCTAATAACGAAGTTTGGGCTCCTATTTTAAGCTGAGTAGCAGTTCCTCAAGATCTAGAGCCCATGGGAGGCCAGTGAAGGAATTTGTGTGGCTTCTGAAGAAGCATAAATTAGAGGCACTCATTAAGGGGGATGTTGTCTGACATTTCCCTTACGAGACCTGGGCCAAAGGAGTTCAAACATGGAGTGCCTTTGCTTTTTGAGATGAAAATCAGAGGGCGTTCAGATCTGGAGCTGCCAGGAGGCTGGGACATTCTCCTGGCCTAGTCCTCTGACCATTGAAGTAATAACAAAGATATAACCAACAAAATAAATAAGTGCTCTGTGGATTGAAGAGATAATACTTCCATGGGCCAAATATTAAAATATCAAAGGTCCAGGGAAAGAGACCATAAAGGCCCATTTCATGCACCAGTCAGGAGTATTTCAGGGCAAAGATGGAATGATATTTTATGTCACCTCTGAGGCATAAAGGGCACTTTATGAGTCAAAGGAAACCAAGTTCTCAAATGGCTGGAGACTGCAGGTTACTTGTTTGAAATCTAAACACCAACTCGGATTGCAGAACAAAATTAATCCCAGCACTCCTTGCCCAGGAGAGTTTGCTGAGGCTGTCAGAGGCCGTGGAGTGGGAGGTGAGCCCCGGGGCCAGGCAGATGGAATCTCAGTCGCTCCAGTCACCACGGGGCCAGCGCCCAACGGGCCAATGTTAGCCAATGGGCCCATGTTTACCGAGCCATAGGGGCCAGGGAAGGACCCCAGCCCTGGAAGATTGGGAGAAAGAAAATGAAGTACTAGGATTTCAGGAAATGCTTGCTGGGTGAGGACTGAGTGAAGGGTTTGCCTCATTCACATCTCTGCTTGAATGTTTCTTCCTCAAGAACCCATTACATTCTGTCCCCTTGCTCTCCTTTATTTTCCTTCATTGATATATAATATAATATCAAGAATTGGTGCATGCCCTTTGTTTCCTTATTGTCCCTTTTTCTTTTAGATGATAAGCTCCATATGGACATGGGCTGCGCATTTTTCTCTGCAACAGAGCATTGCCTGATGCAAAGAAAGGACTTAAACGACTGTCCAATGAATGAATGAATGAATGCCCCTTTTTTGTGGTAATTAAGGCCTGTGTCAGATGATTCAGACCTGGTCCCTCCCTTTTTAGTGCTCACACTCCAGGGGGAGAGACAGCTACCCTGTTGTATTGAAATTATTAGCATCAATGTAGAGTAGTGTGCAGGATGCTATGGGGTCCCAAGAAAACACCTAAGCACTCCTTCTTGTTGGAGAAGGACAGGGAAAGCCACCAGGAAAGTGATGTTGCAGGAAAGATCTGAAGGATGTGTTGGAGTTAGCCAGAAGGGGACATTGGGAGAGTGTTCACAGCAGTAGAAATGACTTGTGCTAAGTCACAGCACCCCCTTGATGTAGCTGAGTAAAGATGTATCAAAGGAATTAATACATGAACAAATGCTTTAGCATTTACAACAACTGATTTTCCTAATCATTTGTTCCAAGAGCCAGTCAAAAAAGTGCCTTCCCACTAAGGGGTCATTTAACTGAATTATGCATTGGCCTATTTTGTTTTTCTCTAAGAAAATATGAACATTGCCAGGAGCATGAGCAGGTTGACATAGGAACTTGGAAAAAAAAATAAAACAGGACAAAAAAATAGACAATATATAATTGGTTCTCCTACAGACTCTCACACAGCCTTTTAGACAAGAAAAGGACTTCAAGTATCACCTAGTGAGGTGTGTTGAAAAGGACCCAGAATTTAAACTTGGAAGGATGGGTTTCAAGGATCACATCAAAATTTACCAGGCAAGTCACTTTGTGTCTGTCGGTTGTGGTTTCTGAGCTGTGAGAATCAAATGAAAATACTTTGTGGGTCAAAAATGATGGGCACATAAGAGTAATTTATTCTTCTTCTTCCTACTCAATTTATTATTTTTTTAATAACAGAGGAAAATGCCCTCTTTTTTTGGTGTACAGTTCTAGGAATTTTAACACATGTATAGATTTATGTAACCACCGCCATGATCAGGATATAGAATAGGTCTATCAGCCCCCCTAAAACTCCCTCATAGTCCCATCATCCCCGCACCCCTCATCCCTGGCAGCAACTGGTCTGTTCTCTGTCACTGTAGTTTTATCTTTTTGTAAATGGCAAATGACAGATAAATGGACTTGTACAGTATATAACCTTCTGAGACTGACTCCTTTCACTCAGCATTACGCCCTTGACATATGAGCAGTTGTTGGATGGGTCAACAGGTCATTCCTTCCTATTGCTGAGCAGGATTTCATGGCATGGAAGTATCACAGCTTGTTTATGCGGTCACCTGCTGGAGGAAATGTGGGCTGTTTCCACTTGTTGGTGATTATGAAGAGAACAACTATACCTAATGGTGTTCAGGTGTTTGTGTGAACCTATTTTGTTTTTTCCCTAGAGAAAATACTCGGTAGTGGGGTTGGTGAGTTACAGGTTAAGTATATGATTAATTTTATCAAACATGCCAAACTGTTTTCCAGAGTGGCTGTACCATTTTGCATTCCCAGGAGTGTGATTTAGTTTTGAATGGAGGACATTTGAGGCCCAGAGAGGGGAAGTGACTTCCTTTTGATCACAAAGCAAACAAGGAAATGTGGGAAAGACTCGTATAACTCGCACTCCTGCTCCCCTTTTATTAACCTGAGATTTAACACCATTCATTTGTAATTCTCAAGAGGAACTCTGTGAGGGAAGGTCTATTTATTGGTTTGCTCTCTTATTTATTTGCCCTATTTTACAGGGGAAGAGACGGGTGGGAAGGTAGGTGTAAGAAGGTAAGTGACCTGCCCAAGGTCATATAACTCGCACGTGGGGGACAGTTTGACTCCAAGTTCATGCTCTTCCCACTAGGCACATTTCCTCTCGATTGCTGGAGGTTAGGGCCAGAGCTACATTTCAAATGAATCAATATTTCCACTCTCATGATTGTGCTATGTTACAGAGGAAAAATTTCCATGCTTTCATAGTGTGAACTGTGTTTATTAATAACTGTTCCTCAATTGCTTCAATTTTCACATTATTAAAAAGCTAAAGCTTGGCTCACTTGTCATCTTCTCTCTGCTTGGAATGGATTTTTTTTTTGACTGGGACAGGGACTGAGAAATGAAAAGAAGGCTTTGGGTCTGGTGCCCACTGTGCCCGCCAGGCGATTCCATGCCGCTCTGCCTCCTTCCGGTTGGCGTTTCAACAAGGAGCGGTCCTCAACGTCAGCTGGATCAGAGACACTTTGACAGGGCAGGAGACCCACTCTGGTTCCAGAATCCCAGATCTAGTTTCGTGGCTAAAAGATGTTGAGATGATTTTTAGTTCAAGGCTGTTTGTGTCAGAGGGAAAAACTGACAGATCACTTGCAGAATTCAGCTTTTATGAGTGCTTAAATTTCTCCTGGGCTAAAGTTCCCTGCTTGAGCCCTGGAGACAAGGAGAAAAAAAAGGAAGGAAGAAAAGTAGGAAAGGAAGGAGGGAAAAGAGAAAGAAAATAAAGGGAGAAAGAGAAAGAAAGGGAAAAAAGAAGGAATGAAAAAATGAGGGGGAAGTGAAACTAGAGAGAGAGAGAGAGAGAGAAAGGAAAGATGAGAAATGCTAAAAAGAAGGGGGGGAGAAAAAGACTTGAAACCAGGTAGTTTATTTTTCTTCCTTGGTGTTTGTTATAGATTATCCTAGACTAGGGAACAGAGTAATTGGACCAACCTAATTAGATCTTCATTTGATTTTGTGTTTGTTTGTTTGACTACTTAGTTTATAACTTGGCAGAGAGTTTTATCATACATATTCTGCTAACTGGTTTATCTAAGAGATGGAACATGAACAAAACTGACATTGGATTTGCTGCTTCAGACCACACAGAAGAGGGGAGAAAACCTTTCAAGTAAACATTGATGTCTAGGAGCAGTGGCAGACCTGACAGAGAGATTCACAGGCCTCTAGGAGTCCCTGAGAAGCAGAGTTGATAAGCATGGCTGGGCTGAGCAAATGTCGAGTGAGCCCCCAGGAATGACGTGGTACCCTCCTAAGATTCTGGAATTTGTAGTCAGACGGATCTGAGTTTAATTCCTGGCTTCGCTACTTACTACCATTTTTGTCCTCTCTGAGCCTCAGCATTCCCACTAGTGAAATGGGATAATAATGCTTTCCCAGTTGGGCTGAGGGAAGGGTAAGTGAGATAGCAGGGAAGATGCTTAACAGCAAGTATGCCTTTTAGGAAGAGCTTAGTTCCGCCATTCCTCCTGGCCTGGGGAATATCTGGGGAAGTCAGCCAGGAGACTTATGATGTGAGGACAACTGACACCGAGGCCACAGGCTATGCCACAAGCATCTATTCACCCTAACTTCCAGTAGAATCAAATTTTGGGACTTGAGCAAGGCATCTTTTCTTCCTGGATTTCAGTTTTCCTATTGGTCAATTATATTCTGAGCAATGAATTAATGATGCTGAGCCCTTGCAGTTCTTGTAACAGGCACTCTCTCATTTTTGGGGTCCCCACTGGTGTGTCCTTGTTCTGTTTGACTCTCTGACCACCCTCCCTGGGCCTCTAGTTTCAGGTGAGGCATCATCTGCTCTGGGGCTCTTCTCCAGACATGGGACTTTGTGCCCTTCCTTGGGGTTCATTTGGCATCTCTACAATAACACTTGGAAACTGTTGTGCTGTGTTGTATATATTGGTTTATTTACCTGTCAGAATGCAAGCTTCATGAGTTCAGGAACCTGCTTCCATCTCTGAATCTCCAGTGCCTAACACAGTACCTACTTGTGTGACTCTGTGCAAATTACTTAACTTCTTGTAGCTTCAATTTCCTCATCTGTTTCTGGTACATAGTAAGTGCTCAATGTATGTAAGTTATTATAAATGTCATTTTGAATGATTGAATGAATGAATAAATATCAATAAGACACATTCCCTGACATTAAGGAGTTTAGTCTAGTGGGGGAATATGTATGAAGAGCTCACAATGAAACAATGTTGATTTTAAAGTAGAAAAACATTAAAAAATGTTATAACAATAGAAAAGAAAGACTAATTTGAAATTTGACCATTAAAGTAAAGATGAAAAGTCTAGAAGTAAGAAATTGGTATGTGTGGAGTGGAGACATAGGGAAGTATAGGTAGAAAATATCTTAATAACAAGGAGTTAGGCTACAAGGAGCTGTGAATGAGAATTCTCTAATTTGCTCTGAGTTTCCTAGCTACCAAAGCAGAAAATTAGGCCAGTTTTACATTACAAAGCTTTGATCCTAACAGTAGAGATTATCCAGGGATTTGTAACAAGGGCACCATTAGCATTTATGGGAGGGAAGATTCTTGATTGGGTGAGACTGTCCCACATAGTGCAGGACATGGAGCTTCCCTGGCCTCTGCCTGATAAATGTCAGTTGTAACCTCTAGTCACCGTGACAATAAAAAAAAATGCTTCTGCCAACATTGTTCATCAGCTATATTCCAATACAAAATAAAAAGTTACAAAAGATAAGTTTCTAAATGCAGTAGTTCTCAAATTCTCGTATTTAAATAAACTTAATGATAGCAAAGAATGAAACATTCAGGTAGAGAGGGTTGGGGAACAATCAGAAACTGCCTAGCACACAAATAAAATTTCTTTGAAATCTCTTTAAAAAAAAATGCCTTCACCCTTTTACAAATGCCCCTTAAATCACGGAGCTAACTCCAGTCTAGAACCACTGAACCAAACCCATTTGATTTCAAAGGGAAAGGATGTCGAGATTCAGAGAGGATCTGGCTGTCCAGGGTCTCACAGATTGGAAGCGTCAAGGTCGGGCCCCGAACTCATATTTCGTGACTCTGCTTTGGTTTCTATTAATGTTCTATTTCCCAGTGGTTTTTTGTTTTTAAATTCTTTTGATTTTACAATTTCAACCATATATTGAAGCCAACCCACCCTTTGCATTTGAAGATTGAGCTTTAATTTTCCAATCTGTAAACCATTATCTTGTATGGGAAGACATTGGGGGAAAATGACCAATTATCTCATGGGCAGAAACCAGAGGGCCTCAGTGCTCTTGGAAGCTTAGAGAGTTCTGAGTGAGAAGTCAGAATGCCCGACTTCCTCCACTGAGACTGCGCCAACATGGTTTCCTGAGATTTCCCAGGCCAGACAGTTTGACTCAGTGCTTCCAAGAATTCAGACAGAAAAACCCAGACTCTTCCTTCTTTGGCTGAATTTATCTGGTGATTCTGATGGAAGCAAACAGAGGAGTGGAGGGGGCTCTCAATGTGTGTGATGATTATCATAGTACGTACAGTGATGAGAAACTCCTTGTAGAGTTCTTCTAGGTAAGGAGGGGCCAGATCTGACCTGGTTCCCTTTGTCAGCCTGGAGATTGGCCAGGACCTACACACAGCTTGGAGGAGAGACTTCTGGATCTAGAGGGTTTCTGCCTCTGCAGCTTAAGTCCGTGTGATCTTGATCAAATGCAATTCTCCTCTCCTCTCAGAGCCTCATCCTGAGAGCACTGCAATCACACGGTTATTGGAGGGAATCTCACCGGATGATAGAGTGTTCTTTGCCTTTTTGAGGCAGCCATGGTGGCAGAGAACACTAGTGTTTGAGAAGGATCCAGTTTCCATTCTTCTTCCTGGGTGCATAGCTACACCTCATTCCAGCCCCTTGCACTTATGATGGAGCCGATGGAAGGTGGGTTAAACTGCTATATTCTCCTTTGAAGGTACTCCACCCTCTCTTTTTCCTTCTGTGCAGCCTTGGAGGTCACATGTTGGAGATGGCAGTGCCCCAAGATAGGAGGAGTCTGGGCCCCAAATCACCCTGAAGTCTGCCCCTGAACATTTGATTACACTATGGAGTGGGCAAGAAATAACTTTTAAATCTTAGTGGCTTAACAATAAAGCTGTGCCGTTCTAGAAACACCTGATAGCCTATCCTGACTAATACAATTGTTAATATGACTCAGCAGACTATGTGAAAAGTAAATGAATGAACACTGCTTTCTTCTTGCCCCAGCCTCCCGTCCCTACCTGTCTGTCCTCAGGAGAGATTCTGAAGAGATTACTCAGAACGTATTGAGAATTTTCATCTTTGTGCTTTTTTTAAAACAATTATTTATTTATTTATTTATTTTTGGCTGTGTTGGGTCCCCGTTTCTGTGCCAGGGTTTTCTCTAGTTGCGGTGAGTGGGGGCCACTCTTCATCGCGGTGCGCGGGCCTCTCACTGTCGTGGCCTCTCTTGTTGCGGAGCACAGGCTCCAGACGCGCAGGCTCAGTAACTGTGGCTCACGGGCCTATTGCTCCGCGGCATGTGGGATCTTCCCAGACCAGGGCTCGAACCCGTGTCCCCTGCATTGGCAGGCGGATTCTCAACCACTGCGCCACCAGAGAAGCCCTCTTTGTGCTTTTTTATCCAATGTAAGTTGATTCCAAAATCCTTTCTTTCCCCCATTGTAACACTACTGCTATTTGAGAGGCAAACAAACCTCTGGTTGGATCCTGTTTCTGGAACTTCCTCTGTGTGACCTTGGGAAGGTCATCTGACAGCTGAGGAAACTGAAGCTCAGAGAAGGATAGGGGGACTCATAGAACCTGTGTTACTGGATTGTTGTGAAGATTAAATGAGGTCATGGATGTGAACACAGTGCCTGGCACATAGGAAGTGCTCCATAAATGTGAGTCCCAACATTCCTCACTCTCCCTGAAGAGTAAGGAGCTTTGTTTCTTGCTCAAGGAATCACTGAGCACAGGGAAGAGCAGATAAGGGATTGGGGGAGAGGTAGGTAGGCATTTCCCGATCCATTCACCCCGACTGCAGCTCTATATAAAACTCATCTTTTCAAGGCACTCTGGTGTGGAAGAAGGGTTTTTTTTTTTTCCAGCCTTGGTTCTTTGGACAAATTGCTGCTCTCCTTCTGGGGGCTTCAGTTTCTCTTTAGAATGTCTGGGTTGGACCTAATGACCTCCAGGAGCCCACCAGCTCTGCCAGTGTGGAATTCCAGGTTAATGGGGGAAGACCGAGAGATTGTGGAGAGAAAGGCATCAAGGGTGGGGAATGGGCTGGATAGGAGGCTCAGCTGTATCATATAACATGTCCCAGAGGACACAAGCCATGCTCCAAGGTCATACAGAAACGATTTACAGTGTTGGAGTCCATAAATAATCCCTGGATAGTGGAATCTTTTAAATCTGCAATGACACTGGATGCCAAAATAGAGGAGAAAACTCACTCTTCTTAGAAACTCTAATGTCGATTGTGAACTTTTGCAGGATTGAATTCAGGCTTGCTTTCTTTTCTTTTTCTTGTAGTTTTCTTCCTTTTTCTCCTCCTCTTCCTCCTCCGTTTTCTTCTCCTCCTCCATCTCCTCTTTCTCTCCAGGCTCCTTTCCCCTCCCTTCTCCTCCCCTAGTCCTGGTTTGCTACTGACAATTACTTTCTCATTTTTCAAGAACTTTGCTTCTTTCACTTCTCTTTTTGATGCATGTGTTTTATTATCTAATTTCCAAACCAACTTATTTAACTTATGTATATATTTTCACATCTATTATTTAGCCACCTCTCCAGATACTACAGGGAGGAAAATCAGGTCACTTTTTGATTAAACGGTCTTGGTGACTTAATAACACTGATAACAGACAGTGGTTTATAAATTCAGGAGAAAGTGTCAGGCACCATGATTTTAACTACTATTGCAGGCAGTTGAGGTTTTGCAGAAAGAGATTATGGGTCGGGGGTAATTCTGGGAAAAACAAGTTGAAGACAAATAGGCGCTTTCCAACACTGTTTATAGTTTTTAGGATAATTACAAATTCCAAGTTTTGGGGGACAAAATCATTAACTCTGACGTTCCAAGCAACCTTGAAATTGACTCCAGTCTGAAACTTCAGCCAGTGAGCCAACATTTTTTTGATGTGCAATCATGTGCTTTTTTTCTTTGGAGTAGAAAATTAAGAGCACAATTTGGAATCATGTGGAGAGTGTTACCATAGCATTTTATTCCCAAGGTGGCCTTAATTACAATTACAGGGACATAATTATAGAGAAATACAGAGATTTCATCTATATCAGGCCTCCTTCCTTCCCTTCTTCTCCTTAATACATACAGGTTGAAGATTTTGACTAGAAACCACAACACCCCAAATTCTTAACAGTGCTCAGAACAGGATTTATGCTAAAAAAAAGTTAAATGAGTTCATTTTCTCAGCTACTCTGAAACCTAAGTATCACTATTGTGATTTATAGATGAGATTGCAGTAGTTTTGGACTTCAAAGTGGTAGAACCAAGATTTAATTCCTGGTCTATCTGATTCCAAAATTTCTCTTTCCACTCTTGTGCCCAGAAATTCCTTCTACTTAACTATTGTTTTGGTTGCCTGAAATTGACACTAATGTCTTTCTTTTCTTGTGGAATACAAAAATTTAAAGGGGATAAAACTCTGAATAAAGGAAACACAATAATGTAAATTTCCACTTTCCATTGAGAAAGCATTTCATGGTTTCATTCACTTGTTCCCAACAAACTGTCACAAATTCAGTTTTTTTAAAAAATGTTACTTTTTGAGTCTCCCACTCTAGACTGTAAGCTCCTCAAGGAAAGAGATCATCTCTGCTTCGTTTGGTATTTTCTATCCAGTACTGAGTCCAACATCAGACATCTGGTGGATGTTTACATACTAAGTACTTCCTACTATGTGACTACTCTTTAACTGATATTTAACTAGTGTTTTCCATGTATAATCATACAAGACCATAAGACCACAGACCATTGAATATAATTGGGGAGAGAAGATTAAAACCAGGAACAAACAGTTAATGATAGAAGACACTGAGGGCCAAGGGACCAATGGATACTGGGCTCATCTGTCATGGCTTCAGAACCTTCTTCATTGTGGTAGAAAATGGATGAAAGGGACTGTACTGGTTATTCCCTGTTTGTCCTCCAGATCTACTCTCTACTCTTCTCTGATTCTCTCTGTGCCCTAAAGTCTGACCCCTATGGAATGTATCACCCAAGCTCCCTGTCCTCTGTTTTCCAGTTGAGTTTGGCCAGTAAGTGCTGGCAGGATTGTGGAGGGCAGAAATGAGAGAGGAGGAGTCTTTCTACTCCCTCCTTGCATTGCCATGGTTTGGGCAATGGCTGTATCTCTCTGCAACAGCAGCTCATGTTGGGAAGAGTAGCCCTTCTCTCATCTCTCTGTTTCATGGGCTCTGGTAATTCTGGTCCCTTTCCTTGCTCTTTTAGCCCCTGGGGTGGCAGCAGCTTTTTGTGATTATTAGTCTCTGGGTATGTTACTTATCCTTTGCTCCCTTTTTAAAAATTTTAATTAATATTTATTTTTTAAAATGTTTATACAATTTTTAAAGGCTATACTCTGTTAACAGTTATTATAAAATATTGACTATATTCCCCGTGTTGTACAATACATCCTTGTAGCTAATCTGATACTCAGTGGTTTGTACCTCCCACTGCCCCACCCCTTTATTGCCTCTCCCCTCACTCCCTGCTGGTAACCACTAGTTTGTGCTCCGTATCTGTGCGTCTGCTTCTTTTTTGTTAGGTTCAGTAGTTTGTTGTATTTTTAGATTTCACGTAGAAGTGATATCACACAGTATTTGTCTTTCTCCATCTGACTTATTTCACTTAGCATATTACCCTCCAAGTCCATCCATGTTGCTGCAAATGGCAAAAATTCATTCTTTTTTATGGCTGAGTAGTGTTCCATTATATATAAATACCACATCTTCTTTATCCATCCATCTGTTGATGGATACTTAGGTTGCTTCCATATCTTGACAATTGTAAATAATGCTGCTATGAATATTGGTGTGCATGTATCTTTTTGCATTAGTGTTTTTAGTTTTTTTGGATATATATCCAGGAGTGGAATTTCTGGGTCATATGGTAGCCTATTTTTAGTTTTCTGAAAAACCTCCATACTATTTTCCACAGTGGATGTACCAAATTACATTCCCACCAACAGTGCACGAGGGTTCCCTTTTCTCCACATTCTTGCCAACATTTGTTATTTGTGTACTTTTTGATGATAGCCATTCTGACAGGTGTGAGGTGATATCTCACTGTGGCTTTGATTTGCATTTCTCTGATGATTAGTGATGTTGAGCATCTTTTCATGGGTCCATTGGCTATCTGTATTTCCTCTTTGGAAAAATGTCTATTCAGTTCTTCTGCCCATTTTTAATTGGTTTGTTTGGGTTTTTCTCATGTTGAATTCTATGAGCTGTTTATATATGTTGGATACTAATCCCTTATTTGTCATATGACTTGCAAGCATTTTCTCCCATTCAGTAGGTTGTCTTTTTGTTTTGTCGATGGTTTGCTTTGCTGTGAAACAACTTTTAAGTTTAGTTAGGTCCCATTTATTTATTTTTGCTTTTATTTCTTTTGACTTTAGGAGACGTATCCAAAAAAATATTGCTATGATTTATGTCAAAGAGTGTTCTGCCTAGGTTTCCTCTAGGAGTTTTATACTATCTGGTCTTACATTAGGTCTTTAATCCATTTTGAGTTTATTTTTGTATATGGTGTTAGAAAATGTTCTATTTCATTCTTTTACACATAACTGTTCAGTTTTTCAAGCACCACTTATTGAAGAGATTGGCTTTTCTCCATTGTATATTCTTGCCTTCTTTGGTGTAGATAAATCGACCATTAGTGCATGGGTTTATTTCTGAGATGTCTATCCTGTTCCACTGATTTGTGTGTCTGCTTTTGTGCTAGTACTATACTGTTTTTTTTTAATTTATTTATTCATTTATTTATTTATTTTTGGCTGCGTTGGGTCTTCAATGTTGCATGCGGGCTTTCTCTAGTTGTGGTGAGTGGGGGCTACTCTTTGTTGAGGTGCGTGGGCTTCTCATTTCTCATTGCGGTGGCTTCTCTTGTTGCTGAACACGGGCTCTAGGCACGCAGCCTTCAGTAGTTGCAGCACACAGGCTCAGTAGTTGTGGCTCATGGGCTCTAGAGTGCAGGCTCAGTAGTTGTGGTGCATGGGCTTAGTTGCTCCACGGCATGTGGGATCTTCCCAGACCAGGGCTCGAACCCATGTCCCCGGCACTGGCAGGTCAATTTTTAACCACTGCGTCACCAGGGAAGTCCCACTATACTGTTTTGATTACTGCAGCTCTGTAGTATAGTCTGAAGTCAGGGAGTGTGATTTCTCCAGTTCCATTCTTCTTTATGAAGATAGTTTTGACTATTCAGGGTCTTTTGCATTTCCATACAAATTTTTAAAAATTTTGCTTTAGTCCTGTGAAAAATGTCATTGGTATTTTGATAGGGATCACATCAAATCTGTAGATTGTCTTGGGCAGTATGGTCATTTTAACAATATTGATTCTTCCAATCCCAGAACATGGTGTATATTTTCATCTGTTCGTGTCATCTTCAATTTCTTTCATCAGCATCTTACAGTTTTCTGAGTACAGGCTTTTTGCCTCCTTAGGTAGGTTTATTTCTAGGATTTTATTCTTTTTGATGTGATGGTAAATGGAATTGTTTCCCTGATTTCTCTTTCTGATACTTTGTTGTTAGTGTAGAGAAGTGCAACAGATTTCTGTATATTGATTTTGTATCCTGCAATTTTATCAAATTCATTGAGGAGCTCTAGTAATTTTCTGGTTGCATCTTTAGGATTTTCTATGTAGAGTATCATGTTATTTGCAAACAGTGACAGTTTTACTTCTTCCTTTCCAATTTTCATTCATTTTATTTCTTTTTCTTGTCTGATTGCTGTGGCTAGGACTTCCAAAACTATGTTGAGTAAAAGTGTCCAGAGTGGGCATCCCTGTCTTTTTCCTGATTTTAGAGGAAATGAATTCAGCTTTTCACCCTTGAGTATGATGTTAGTTGTGGGTTTCTCATATATGGCCTTTATTATGCTGAGGTATGTTCCCTCTATGTCCACTTTCTGTAAATACTTTTTTTTAACATGAATGAATGTTGAATTTTATTGAAAGCTTTTTCTGCATCTATTGAGATGATCATATGGATTTTAATCTTCAATCTGTTAATGTGGCGTATCACATTGATTGATTTGTGGATATTGAAAAATCCTTGCATCCCTGTGATAAATCCCACTTGATCATGCTGTATGATCCTTTTAATGTACTGTTGGATTTGGTTTGCTAGTATTTTGTTGAGCACTTTTGAATCTATGTTCATCAGTGATATTGGCCTGCAATTCTCTTTTTTGGAATATCTTTCTCTGGTTTTGGTATAAGGTGTTGCTGGCCTCATTGAATGAGTTTGGAATTTTCTTTCCTGAGAAAATTTTTAGAACAGTTTGAGAAGGATAGGTGTTAACTCTTCTCTAAATGTTCGATGGAATTCATCTATGAAGCCATCTGGTCCTGGATTTTTGTTTGTCGGGGTTTTGTTTTTTCAGTTACTGATTCAATTTTATTACTGGTAATTGGTCTGTTCATATTTTTTATTTCTTCCTGGCTTAGTGTCGAGAGATTGTGCTTTTCTAAGAATTTGTCCATTTCTTCTAGGTTTTCCATTTTATTGGCATATAGTTTTTCATAGTAGTCTATTATGATCCTTTGTATTTCTGTGGTGTTGGTTGTAACTTCTCTTTTTTCACTTCTGATTTTATTGATTTGGGCTTTCTACTTTTTCTTGATGAGTCTGGCTATAAGTTTACAATTTTATCTTTTGAAAGAACTAGCTTTTAGTTTCACTGATTGTTTTTATTATCTTTTTAGTCTCTATTTCTGCTCTATCTTTGTGATTTCTTTCCTTCTACTAACTTTGGGTTTGTTCTTCTTTCTCTAGTTCCTTTAGGTGTAAAGTTCGGTTGTTATTTGAGATTTTTCTTGTTTCCTGAGGTAAACTTGTATTGCTATAAACCTCCCTCTTAGAATGGCTTTTGTTGTGTCCCATAGGTTTTGGATCATCATGGTTTCATTGTCATTTGTCTCTAGGGATTTTTAAATTTTCTCTTTGATTTCTTCAGTGATCCGTTGGTTGTTTAGTAGCATATTGTTTAGCCTCCATGTGTTTGTGTTTTTTGCAGGTTATTCCTTGTAGCTGATTTCTAGTCTCACAGCTTTGTGGTCAGAAAAGATGCTTGATATAATTTCAATTTTAAAAAATTTACCTAGGCTTGTTTTGTGGCCTAGCATGTGATCTATCCCAGAGAATGTTCCATGTGCACTTGAAAAGAATGTGTATTCTGCTGCTTTCAGATGGAATGCTCTTTATATATCAATTAAGTCAGTCTGGTCTAATGTGCTATTTAAGGCCAGTGTTTCCTTATTGATTATCTGTCTGAATGATCTGTCCATTGATGAAAGTGGCATGTTAAAGTCCCCCTCTATTATTGTTTTATTGTCAATTTCTCCTTTTATGTCCATTAATACTTGCCTTATATATTTAGGTGCTCCTATGTTGGTAGCATATATATTTACAATTGTTATATCTTCTTGGATTGATCCCTTTATCATTATGTAGTGTCCTTCTTTGTCTCTTTTAATAGTCTTTATTTTAAAGACATATATTTTGTCTGATATATGTATTGCTACTCTGGCTTTCTTTTGATTTCCGTTTGCACAGAATATCTTTTTACATCCCCTCACTTTCAGGCTGTATTATGTCTCTAGATCTGAAATTAGTCTCTAGTAGGTAGCATATATACAGGTCTTGCTTTTGTATCCTTTCAGCCACTCTATATCTTCTGGTTGGAGAATTTAGTCTATTTACATTTAAGGTAATTATCATTATGTATATTCTTATTACCACTTTGTTAATTGTTTTGGATTTGTTTTTGTATGTTTTTTTTTCTATTTCTTCTCCTTTTGTTCTCTTCTCTTGTGATTTGACGACTATCTTTAGTGTTATGTTTGGATTCCTTTTCCTTTTTTGTGTGTATATCTATTATAGATTTTTGATTTGTGGCTACTATGAGATTTTTGATTAACAGTCTATATTTATATGTGATTGTTTTTAGTTGCTGATGTCTTAATTTCAAATGCCTTTTAAAAAGACTACATTTGTACTCTCGTCCTCTCTCGATTACTGTTTTTGATATCACATTTTACATATAATTGTTCTGTGTATCCTTTAACTGCTTATTGCAGATATAGATGATTTTATTACGTTTGCCTTTTAACTTCCCTATTAGCTCTGTGTGTGGATGATTTTCGACCTTTACTGTATGTTTGCCTTTATCTGTGAGCTTTTTCATTTCATAATATTCTTGTTTCTAGTTGTGCCTTTTCTTTCTTTTCTTTTTCACCCAGAGAAGTTCCTTTAACATTTGTTGTAAAGCTGGTTTTGTGGTGCTGAACTCTTTTAGTTTTGCTTGTCTATAAGGTTTTTGATGTCTTCATCAAATCTGAATGAGTGCCTTGCTGGGTAGAGTATTCTTGGTTGTAGGTTTTTCTCTTTCATCACTTTAAATATATTGTGCCATTCCTTTCTGGCCTGCAGAGTTTCTCCTGAAAAATCAGCTGATAGCCTTATGGGAGTTCCCTTTATGTTATTTGTTGCTTTTCCCTTGCTGCTTTTAATATTCTCTCTTTATCTTTAAATTTTGTCATTTTAATTATAATGTGTCTTGATGTGTTCCTCTTTGGGTTAATCCTGTATGGGACTCTGTGCTTCCGGGACTTTGGTGACTCTTTCCTTTCCCAGGTTAGGGAAGATTTCAGCTATTATCTCTTCAGATATTTTCTCAGGCACTTTCTCTCTTTCTTCTCCTTCTGAGACCCCTATAATGTCAATATTAATGCACTTGATGTGGTCCCAGAGGTCTCTTAAACCATCCTCACTTCTTTTCATTTTTTTTTTTTTCTTTATTCAGTTCAGGGGCAGTCATTTCCACTACTCTGTCTTCCAGCTCACTGATCCATTCTTCTGTATCATTTAGCTTACTATTAACCCCTCCTAGTATATTTTTAATTTCAGTTATTGTATTCTTCATCTCTGTTTGGTTGTTCTTTATTTTTTCTAACTCTTTGTTAAGAACTTTTAACTTCTCACTGTGCATCCATTCTTCCCTTGAGTTCTTTGATCATCTTTACGATCATTACTCTGAGCTCTTTCTTGGGTGGATTGCTTATCTCCCCTTCACTTAGTTCTTCTTCTGGAGTTTTATCTTGTTCCTTCATCTGGAACCTATTTCTCTGCAGACTCATTTTGTCTAAGTTGCTATTTGTATTTTTAAGTATGTGGTAGGGTAGTTATGTTTCTCAACCTTGGAGAAGTGGCCTTCTGTATGAGATTCCTATGTGTCCAAACAGTGCACTCCCCTCTCATCACCCAAACTATGTGCTCTAGGGGTTCCCCCTAGGAAGTCTGCATTGGTCTCTCTGTTGTGGTAGGCTGACTGTGTGGGTGGTGTAGTAGGCTTGGTTGGCTCCTAGCCTGGTTATTAGCCAGACACTACCTTGTGTGGATTCTGTTGGCTGCTGTTTAGCAGGGCCTAGTCATGAGATGGTTGGCTCAGAACCCTAGGAGGCCCTAGGACTAGTGGACTCACTGATGGGTGGAGTAAGGGTCCCAAAGACTCCACAGCTTTTGTCCGCCCGCTGTCAGTTGAATTCAGGTCCTTGGGTTAGTGCTGAACTACTGGCAGGCAGAGCTGTTTCCTGGAGTCTGGCTGCATTGCCCACAGATCCCAGAGCTCATTTAAGATCATTGGGGGAGGGAGGCAGTTCCTGAAACAATTGGATATGTGGTCTGGGGTGTCCCAAAGCTTGTGTTGGCCTGCTAGTGGACAGGGCCAAGGCCTATCTTGTCCCAGGGTGGGGTTTGACCTGCTGTATGCAAGCTGGGTCTGCAGGCTGAAGGATTGTGGTTTTCTTGTATCTGATGTCTGCTCTTGGTGGGTGAGGCTGGTCTAGAGGCTAGTGTAGGCTTCCCCAAGGGAATGGTTGGTGCCTGCCCACTGGTGGGTCTGGTGGGCAGGACCATGGCTAGGGACCTGTCTAGAGGCGGCTATAGGCTTAGGAATTCTTCAGGCAGCCTGTCTGCCGATGGGTGGGGCTGTGTCCTCACCCAGTTAGTTGTTTGGCCTGAGGCATCTCAGCAGTGGACCTACAGGTTGTTGGGTGGTGCCAGGTCTTTGTGCTAATGATCTAGAGGGAGGATCCCAAGATGACAGTCACCAGCAGCAGTGTTCACGTGGTAGAATGTTCCCAAATATGTCTGCCACCAGTATTTGTATCCCCAAGGTGAGCCCCACCTATCTGGGAGACTGTCCAAGAGCAGCAGATAGGTCTGGCCCAGGGTCCTATCAAATTACTGCTTTTGCCCTGGGTCCCGGTGCATGTGAGGTTTTGTGTGTGCCCTTTAAGAGTGAAGTCTCTATTTACCCCAGTCCTTTGGGGCTTCCAAAATTAGGCCCTGCTGGCCTGCAAAGCCAAATGCTCTGGGGGCTTGTCCTCCTGATGCAGGACCCCTGGGTTGCAGAGCCCTATGTGGGGCTCAGAATTCTCACTCCTGTGGGAGAACCTCTACAATGTAATTATACTCCAGTTTGTGGGTCACCCACCCAAGGGTATGGCACTTGATTATATTATGAATCTGCCCCTCCTACCCATCTTGTTGTAGTTCCTTTTTTATGTCTTTAGTTGTAGAAGATCTTTTCTGGTCGGTTACAGTCTTTTTCATTGATGGCTGTTCTGGAGATAGTTGTGGTTTTGGTGTGCTCATGAGAGGAGGTGTGCTCAGGGTCTTTACACTCTTCCATCTTGGCTGATCTCTCTCCCTCATTGGTTCCCTTAATGCTGCCCACACCTTTAAAAATAATCTCCCCATTAAGTTTTCTTCAGTGAAACACACTGAGTGTTCTGTTCCTTGACAGGACACTGACTGATACAGGGAACATTGGACTGTATAATTGCAGATTATGTGTTAACATGGGCTGATCAAGCAGAGCCTCTCTCCTGAAACGCAGGACCCATCTGATTAAGTGATGGAAAGTATGTGAGCAGAGGCTAATGGTCTCTGTAGCTTTATTTAGGCACTATAGCTCTAAAGCCCTCACTCCATTATTCACTCATTCATTGATTCATTTATATGTTTATTCAACTATTTGGTGACTATTTCTTGCATGGCCTTTATGCGTCAGGCAGTCTTTCAAGCTCTGAAATTAGATCATGAATAAATCTGACAAAATAGCTGGGTGATCGGAGTTTACATTCTAGCTAGAGAAAACAGTAATTCTTCCTATCATCTATCTATCTGTCTGTCTGTCTATCTATCTATCTATCTATCTATCTATCTAACTAATTTATTATCCTAGGAGGGGATATAAGCTATAAAGTAGAGGAGGATAGAGAGAAGGGCTGAATGGCCCTACTTTTGCGTAAAAAATTAACCCCAGAACAAATACTTCTTAGTAGTATTTGGGTCACTAAATCACAACTCTCCAGAGGGTGAAGTCTTGTGGTTCCCTTTCTTGCTACTGGAAAGGGTGTTGGTTTCTATTTGAGTGCTATGCTAATCCCAACAAATTTAATCTCAGTCAAAGCCTAATGATACATGCTCCCTTCCATGAGCAAAATCAAGTTTTCATACAATCATGGACTGAATTTGACATGGGCTCAGCTCATCAGATGGACTCACATATTACACTCAGAATTTCAGATACCAAAAACAAACGTTGTGCATGTGAAGTGCCTGGTACAGCATCCAGTACATAATATATATTGAATAGGTATTATTATTTAAACCTCACATCAACCTACAAGCCAGGTGAGAATTATTATACCTTTCTTATGGATGACAAAAATTAGGCTCAAGAAGATTCAGAAGAAAAGATGTAAAAAAGAAAAAAAGGCTTTGAAATAAGGTACATGTGACAGATGATGCTAATATAAATACACACCCATGGGCATATTTAGAACTGTGTTCAGTTCCCCGTAAACTTCATGAAACACCATTTTTTTTGTTCCCACACAAGTTAACATCTTAGTATTTAAATGAGTAAAAATATTATAGAAATATATTTGAATCTGCTTTAATTCACCAAAATGTACACACCACTTACAGTTGCTGTTTTTAAATTAATATTTGTAATGGCTGACATATACTAAGCCCCATAGCTGATCACAAACACTGGTGTGTAGTGGTACCACTGGGGAGAAGCATTACTAGTGATGATATAGTTCAATGATTCTCAAACTTTTCCTCACCAAAGGTTTATCTGATTTTTCTTCATAGTGCCAAGTTTTAAAAAGAATTCTGTATATTATCACCGTTAATTAGTAAAAGAAATATTAAAAGGAAGAGAGAATGAATTTATCATTATGTTAATACTTTAATATTGCTTGCAAAAAGTTCAGTACTTAAAAGAGTGTGGTAAACACAGAAAGATTGAGAAACCTTCATAAATTGTATGAACAATTGTATGAACAGTTATTGCATCTTTCTGTGGTCACCCTTCAGGCTAGCCACTCTTTCAGAACTGTTTTCTCCTCTGTTCTACAGTTCAACCCTGTGTGCATGGAAGTGCAGTGAAGTTCTCTTCAGTTGTCCTGGAGCCTACATTTTACACAACAAATACTTTTTATGTTGTAGTACAAAATGTACTAAATGGGAAAATGATCATGACATATTATTTATAGGAAAATTGTTTGTAGACTACAAAACAGCATTTACAATATACTGTCAGTTTTGTAATTAAAAAAATATTAACACTGAGATGTCTCATTGCGTATTCCTATACTTTCTAAAATGTCTACAATAAACTTGAGGGACTTTAGGGTTTTAAAATCTCTCTTTTTTATTACCAAGGTATAACTTACATATAATAAAGAATGCAAATATTAAACTTACAGTTTGGTGAATTTTTACAAACATATATATCTAAGTAACCACCACCTTGATCAAGATATAAACCCCTGTCACACCTTAGGAGTTTCTCATTTCCCTTCCAAGTCAATATACCTATATGTGTCATAACTAGTCTGGCTTCTATCACCATTGATTGATTTTGTCTTTCATAATTAATAAAAATGGAATGATACAGGTTTTATTTATTTGCATTGATCTTCCTTCACTTGTTTTTATGCCAGTGAGATTTATGCATGTTGAGTGTAGCAGTAGTTGGTTATTTTACTTTGTTTTAGAGCATTCCATTGTGTATATATTGGTATTTGGGCCATTTCTAGCTTTTGGTTGTTTTTAATAAAGTTGCTCTGAGCATCCTTGAACATGGCTTTTGTTGCATAACTTAACAAAAGTTTTGTTAGCTATATGTCTAGGTGTTGAATTACTAGGTTGCAGGCTGTGCATTTTTTAGTCTTCGTAGATCTGTCCAGTTTTCATAGTTGTTGAGCCAGTTTGCACCATTACAAATAATGCATAAAAGTTCCGGTTGCTCCACATTCTTGGAAATGTTTGGTATTGTCGGGATTTTTTGTTTTTGTTTTTCATTTTAGAAATTCTTGTGGATATGCTGTGGCATCTCACTGTGGTTTTAATTGACGTTTTCCTGATGGTTATCAATGTTGAGTGTGTGCTTATTGGCTGTTTGGATATCCTCTTTCATGAAACGCCTCTACAAGTCTTTTGACTGTTAAAAAAATTATCTGTTCAATCCTTACTGGTTTATGGGAGTTCTTTAAATGTTTTTATTATGAATCCTTTGTTGGGTATATGTAGTGCAAATATCTTTCCCTACTCTGTTGACTTTTCACTGTCCCAGTGGTATCTTTTGATGAACAGAAGCTTTAATATTAACAAAGTCAAATATATGAATCTTTTCCTTTATGATTAGTATATTTTGTGTTCTACTCAAGAAATATTTGCCTACCCCACGGTCATGAAGATATGTTTTTTAGAGGCTTTATTATAATTTTTTTTTTTTTTGCCTGTCACATTTAGGCCTATAATCCATCTGGAATTGAATTCAGTGTATGTTAGAGTTCAAGGTTTATTTTTCCCTGTATTAATATCTAATTAACTCAGCACCAATTATTAAAAACATTATACTTTCTCCACTGCACTGCAGGCATCTTTGATATAAATCAGGTGACTAAATATGTGTGTATCTGTTTCTGGAATTTTATTTTTTTCCATTGGTTGTTTGTATATTACTGTGCCAATACCATACTTGTTTTAATTAATGAAGATTTATAATAAGTCTTGAAATCTGGTAACATAAGCACTCAGACTTTATTCCCCTTTTCCAGATTATCTTTGTTTGACTTGGCTCTTTGCACTTCCATACACATTTTAGAATCAGCTTGTTGATTTTCCATGTAGTGGGTGTTAGCTGTGCTCTACCCCAAACCCCTCAGATTCCTTTTACTCTTTACGTCTTCCCTCCTCTTCTAACTTCTCTATATTTTACTTCCTACAACCTGCACCTGTGCTTCTCTTTGAAGGACTCTCTGAAAGTTACTGGAGCCACTTTACCCAAATGCATAGAGAGCTGGAAATGCTTAGAAGCTTATGTCCTCCCGAGGCTGAACTTAACAGTGACTAACTGGTGCATGAGCGTGAAAGCTTAGCTTATTTGCCTTGAAGTAAAAATCTTTGGGATGTCAGCTGCACTCCTGTACTTCCTCGTAGGATCAGATTGAAATCAGACCTTTGCTTGTTTTCCTCTTCTTCCATGATCTACTTACTCATTTTCTGATCAGTTTCTTCTGAGAACATTTCTTTAATAAAACAGTTGCCTACAAATCCTCATCTCGGGGTCTACTTCTGGGTGATTCAAACTAAGACATTCCAGAAAAAAATCACTGGGATTTTTATTGGGATTGCACTGAATGTATAGGTTCAATTGGGGAGAACAGACAAAATTACAATACTGAGTTCTTGAATCCTTGAACATAGTATATCCTTTAATTTAGGCAGGTCTTCTTTGCTTTCTCTCAGCAATGACCTGGACAAGTGGGCATCAAATCTTAAAGGGCCTCAGCAGACCTCCCAAGGAACTCAGACTTTTCCCTGTAATCCACAGAGTGGAGTTCTAAGCCAAGGCTTGCCCATACCTGCCAGTCTGTCTCCTCTATGCCTCCAAGTGTGTCTGAGCTAGTCCTGCTTCTGGCCCCAGTGTGGAAAATGTGTTAATTAATGATGAAAACCATTCTGCTCTTCAGGCCTGTAAAGGCTTCCCGGGAGAACTTTGCAGAAACAAGTCCTGGCTGTTGCTGTCAGCAGTTCCTGTGCTCCTGTAGTAATAGGATCCTGGTCTTGGGCAGTTTCCCTGTCTCCGTCTCTGGGGTGTGCCTGCCTCAGCATCACTCAGAGAACCACATCACCGTAGCCTGGTGCCCCGGTGTGGCAGATCCATCGAGGCCTGCAACCCATCAGAGATACAGGGAATTAGATGTGTCAGGCAGAGAGTGTCAGGGCCTTGAGGGCTGGGACAGTTTCCATGTAGATTTTTGGATCCCAGCAGTGTTTGTGGAAAAGGAAATTTTTTTGCAAAGAGTGAGGAAGGAACTCCCTGCACCCCGACTTCCACCCCCACCAAGTTATTCTTGTATTTATCTTTATGACTTTGAACATATGTTACAGGCCAGTTTGTTTTTTAGCTGTAGTACCAATGAAATTATACTAATCTGATGCAAATCCTCTTCTGGCTAACTTTTCCAAGCCTTCAGTGAGAGACCATATCTGTGGATGGGAAGGGAAGGGGAAGAAGGTCCAGACGTTTGGGACACACACTGAGGGGCATGTGAGGACTCGAATGTGATTTACGTGGATAGGCATTTCAGTCCTCCAGTTGATGGGTATTTAATTGGGTAAATCTCCTTAGCAGGGAACCTCAGGGGTTAGGAAAAATTCCTTTCCCTCCCCACCCCCAATCAACGCCCCCCTGCAATGAGTGACTATGATATTAGTTCTTCATTTATGTACCCCAGCCCCAGACCCATTTTACCCTCCTCTGACCTTCTGTTGACCCATGAAGGTTGACATTTACAGATCACATGACTCAGGCTCTCCTGACCTCTGGCTTCCAGTTGGTTTTGGCCAATGAGAGGCACTAGCCTGGGATCAGGGTGGAAGGGAAGAGAGGCTGGATACTTTATTCCTGACCCCTCTTTCCCATGCCTGGTATGTCTGTGGAAGCCATGTTCCCCACTAAGTCTGTAGCCCCTGCTGGGTCAGTCATCTTCTTTGACTCCTGATTCTCTGAGCTCCTGCAATACCATCCCCTCCCCATGTCCCTCAGGCTCAGGGGTGGCAGTGCTTTCCTGTCTTGGTTGTGCCTGGTTCCCTGAACCCTGCCCACCCCTCTCAAGAAGGCTTTTTATTAAGCTCTGTTGGGTTAAATCCATCTGGGTGGGCCTCCTGTGTCCTGCCAGACCCAGGATGACAAAGTGGCCACGCCTCTTCATTTGTATTTCCCCAGGATCTTTCTCTTCTTTCCCCCATGAATGATTCTCTTCATTTCTGGGTTGGATTTGTGTGACAGCGTCCTTCCTTCCTGCCTCCAGTCTGGCCAGCTCCCTCCCATACTTATGCTCCAGTCAGACAGTTTCTTAAATTGCACATTCCAGTACTCTACTTTCCAACTTAGAATCTTTTTATGGCTCTTTCTTTCTCTTCAGAGCAAAGCCAGACTCTCTGCTTGCTTACAAAGCTCTCCGTAGCATGGCCTCAGACAGCCTTGCCTTCCATGTGCTACCTCCTTTCACGGGCTCTAAGCTCTAGCCGTGAGGGAGCACTGGCCTCCTTCTGTGCCCGTCCAGCATGCTTCCATTGTTGCAGGAAAATGGCTGTACACATAATATTTACTGGACATTAACTATGTACCAGTCACCAGGCTAAGAGCTTTTTTAATGCATAATTCTATTTAATTCTCACAGCCACTGCATATGGCATATAATATTACAGTCTCCATTTTACAGATGGGGAATTGGGGGAACCAATCTGTGGGGGAACTTGCCATAGTCACTCAGCTGGGAAGTGGTGGAGACAGGTTTTGGATCCAGGCAGCCAGGCTCCAGAGAGTGTACTATTGTCAATGGGACCATGAGTCCGAGCTCACAGGTCACCTCCACTGAGACATTTCTCCTGATGCCCTCCAGCTGAAGAAGGCATGCCCTCCTCTGGGTTTCTACAAAATTTTGTTCCTCAACTCAATCCAATATACTTCAGTTGGCAGTGTCCATGCATGTAGATGGTATCCCCGTGAGCTGTAAGAAGGCTCCTTAAAGGAAGGGCATCGGCTTTCTATTAGGGCAGGTGCTGTGTCAGGGGCTGGGCACACTGTGTGTGCTCAGTAATTGGGGAATGAGTGGGTAAATGAATATATTTGGAAGTATGGCCATTTAGCTCAAGCCTGCATTTGTGTATATCAGAAAAGGGAGGGTCGGTTCCAAGGACCTCAGAGATTTTGTTTGAATGTTGAAATTCACTGAAATGTACTGAGAACCTATCATGTGCGATGTCTTGTTTTAGGCACAGGGTAAGAGCAATGAAGATGACAGATGTCTCTCTCACACAGAGATTACGTTCAAGTTACTAATTACTACATTAACGAACACTGGATTCGTAAGTGAATAAAGGGATGGAAGGAGGAAGGAATGCAAATCACTATCTGAGATGATATTCTATAAAGAACAATAAAGCTGCATAATAGACAGAAAATAGTGGACGAAGGGCAGCCCTCATGGAGGTGACATTTGAGCAGAGGCTCACGGAGGCAGGAGAGGGAGTCCTGTGGGGAAGTGCAGCTCAGGCAGAGTCTTGAGCAGGAGGAACAAGCTTGGTATGTTTGGGTGAGAGCAGGACCTGCAGTGTAGCCAGGGCATGGGTGCCGAGAGGGACAGATTGGAGTGGTCATATGCTGGAGGGCATCAGAGGTGGGGAGGAGATTTCAATGTATTGTGAATAGGAGGGGAAGACATTGACATTTTTGATCAGGAAAAAGACGTGATCTGATTTTCTTAACAAAAGATACCTTTCTGGCTGCTTTGTGAAAAGTACATTATTTCAACTCTCAGGATCTCTATACTTAGGGTACCTACCCTTAATCAACTAGTTAGTAGTAATAAACAGAATGACAAAAACAGTGGCCATACATACCTAAAGCAATTAGATGCTAGCAATTTCAACTATGGGTTTTATTTTTATATTACTATAATGTAGTAATTTTCTAGTTATTGAACATGCCCTACATGCCTGGTACTGAGGGAGGTTTTTATATATTTAACTTCTAGGGATGTTATGAGAATTAAATAAGATAATGATTTCTTTTTACACCTGGAAAAGGAAGGTAACGAGAGCTGGAGAGGCTGAATGATCTTCCTAAGATCATGCACTTGACAAGTGGAACCAAGATTCAAACTTCAGTCTGTCTGCCCATCTGCCTGTGTTCTTCCCACTCTGCCCCATCACTTGCTATGGTGCGAAGACCAGCCTCTGGCTCTAATTCTCTTTACCATCATGTGGAGGCATCAGAGCAGAGAGACTGCTAACATTAGTGTGAAAAAAGTTATTCGCTTAATTCTCTCAACAACACTGTTCAAGGGACATTGCTATAATTACCTCCATGAGCATCCTCGTTTTACAAATATGGGTAGTGAGGCTTAGAGAGGTGAGGTGGCTTGCATGAATCACACGTGCAGGGTTGAAACCCGGTTCTGTCTGACTCCAGAACCCAGGCTCCATTTTCTATGCCAGTGTTGTCCAACAGAGTGTTCCCCAGTGATGGAAATGTTGAGCTATTGAGCACTTTCAATGTGGCCAGTTCAACACAGGAACAATTTTTAACTTTATATAATTTTAATCAGCTTAAATTGAAGTAATCTCATGTGGCTAGTAGCTACCATAGTAGACACCTTAACTTACACTGTGTAAATTAAGACAGAGACTCAATTTATACTACTTTCTTTGTCTCTTTCCCATCCCTCTCCTTTTCCTTACTTTTGTCACTGGCTGAGGGCCAACCATGCAGAAGGCAGTGAGTGGATTGAGGCGGGGGGCGGGGTGGTGGTGGAACAAGGATGATCAGCCCCCGTGCCTGCTCTGGCTTCTGTTCAAGGTGGGGAGATTAGACATGTGCATAAATAACTAAAATACAAAGTTGAAGGTTTAATGTTCTAAGTGCCCTAAGAGAGGGGCAGATAAGAGGTGAGGGGATAAGAAGGTTCACCCTGTCTCCTTATAGGGCTGCTGGGGGTGTGTGTGAGATAACTGATGTGAATGTGCGTTAACAAGTAACGGACTCGTAAATTGTCAAGTAGTCTGTAGACGCAAGCCATCAAAAACAACATTATCTTAACCTTGTGAGTTGACAATATTCCAAGGGCCTGCATCTATGATCTCATTTGATCTTCACGAGCCCACTTGAAGCGTGCAGGATCCCATCCCCTTCCTGAGATGTGGGAAGGGGCGCTCGGAAAGGGTAAGCACCTGCCTATGGACAGACAGCTAGTTGGGACAGAGCCTGGTGTGCATCTCTAGGTTTACTGACTCTGAAATCAAGGCTCCTTGCAACCCCTTTGCTGCCCTTGGCAGATTTTGTGAGTCATTATTATCCATCCACCCTTATTACTGGCACCAGCAGGTCTCCTAGGGAAATAAGTCTTGAGGTTTAGGCAACTCTGTTGAAGCTGGCTGGGATGTGTTCCAGCTACACCCCTGACCCAGGGCAGGCCTTTTGGATGCACCAAGGCTTTTGTCATAACAGAGGATGTGCCAGAGAATGAGGTCAGTGGTGAGGCCATCCTGCTTTGATGATTCTGTTCTGATGGGGAGCCAGGGGGTGGCACATACAGAGAACTATTGTCCCTACCTCATTATGAACGCAGAGACCATCCTGGAGGCTCTGAAGCAAACACAGCTCAGCTCCCCTCTTCAAAGCCCAGTTTTAGTTCTGTTTCTTCTGGGAAGACGTTCCTAACTCTTCCAGCACTAATTCTTTTCATTTCCCTCTTTACTTTTTTTATTATCTGTCCCACTCCACTTTGACCTTCTACTGGATATGTAACTCCAAGGAAAGGGAATTAGCATGTCTTGAACACCTGCTCTGAGGCAGGATTTGCATTCTTATCTCATTTAAGCCTCTCAATAACCCATAAAGAGGATGTCATTAACCCTTTCTTGGAAGGCAGGGTGCTAAGTCTCAGAGAGGAGTGGTAGCTTGCCTAAGACCACACAGTACATACCTCATTAATTTAGTCAGTAAAATTTTATTGCACACCTGCCCTGCCATGTACCAGGCACTGCTCTAGGTGGAGTGAAGCCCTTTACCCCATGGAAAGCTTATGCACTAATGGGAGACACAAAAAATAAATTAGTAGATGAATCTACTTAAAGCTTCATCAAATGGGATTGCTTATTGTTTCTGGAAACACCCTATAATTTCTTTAAGTTGGCTCCTGCTTCTTCCCCCATCAGGAAATATCTCTTTCTAACTTTGTGTTCAAAGTCCACACACTTGTAGGGCCCATGTCCACCAGGAAGTTTCCTCTGAGCCCTCAAACTGGATCATAAAAGCTAACGTGTATTGAGCACTTAGATTGTGTCACAGAGCGTTCTAAGCTCCTTACCTGGTTTAGCCCTTCTTGTCCTGACAACAAGCCAATGAGATCAGTACTATTATTGTCCAACTTTACAGACAAGGAGACTGACAAACTGAGGATCAGAAAGGCTAAACTTGTCCCTTATCACCCCTTATTAGGTGTTTCTAATAAGTGGTAGAGCTGGGATTAGAACCTGGGCAGGCTGTCTCCAGAGCCCATGTACTTAAGTGCTACTCTATCCTGAGTCAGAGAGAGCTCCTTCTGTTTCTGAGCTGTGTTGAAAAATGCTGTATGAGGCAGGCTGGTATGGGGGGATGTCATAGCAATGGTAGACCATGCTCCAGGTCTGAGCTCAAACTCAAGGGGTTATGTCATCTCTCTGGGCTTATGATGTTCAAGGCATACTGGGAGATTTAAATATCTGTCATACAAGATCACCTGTACATAAATATCCTCTGGCATAGCCCTTGAGTTCCGTAGATGTTCAATAAATGCTTGTTGAATCTGAGGCTGGATAGAGCGAATATGATAATCCTTTTCTCCCTGGCCACACTTTGATTCTCCAACCCATTAGGTTCCCCTGATAGTCTCTATTGCTGCACCATGCTACCTTAGAAAAAGAGTGTATTTTTCCTTGTTCATTATCTGATTCCTCTACATATAAACTTCATGCTAGCTGGATTATATCTTACTCACCACTGTAAACACAGTAGCTCATGCAGCCTGTAACTTGAACATGACATTGATAATTGCTTAATGAATGAAAGGATCCCAAATGGAAAATCCCTTTACGTTGAAGACCTACCTTCCTGGCCAAATGGCCACAGCTAATTGGCCTAATCTGAGTCAGGTGTCCACATCTGGTCCAATCAATTTATTTCTCCAAGGAATTTGGAATTGGGACTTAGAGATGGAGTCAGTTGGCTGTGGGAGACAAACTACAGAGTTCTGTGAACTTTGAGGCTGTTTCAGTTACTATGGCTGTGAGACAAATTACCTTAGTGGTATGTGACAACCATGTATTATGTTCATAGATTATGGGAGCCTGGTATTCAGATAGGGCACAGTGGTAAAAACTTGTGTCTGTTCCACCATGTCTGGCACTTAGAAGATTCAAAAATGGGGGGTTGGAATTATCTCAAGCTTCATTCATTCACATGTCTGGTGGTTGATGCTGGCTGTCAGGCTTCAGTTCTTTCAAATACCGTCTCATCACATGGGCTAGTTTGGCCTCCCTCACAGCCTGGTGATTAGGTTCCAAGAGTGGTTGTCCCCAGAGAGAGAGAGAGCCAAGTGGAAGCCATATTACCTTTTATGACTTAGACCCAAGAATGAATACAATGTCTTTCATTCTGTTCATCAAGGCATTCACAAAGTCCAGCCCAACTTCAACAGGAGGAGAAATAGATTCTTACTCTTAGTGGGGATTGCCCAGTTTCTGGAAGAACATGCAGGATTGAAAATGTTGCATTTGTCAATTTAGAAAACACTGTCTGCCACAGGTCCGGAGGCAGGCCTGATGGGTTATGTTCAAGAAGATAAGTCAGGAATTCGTGTCTCCTCACAACTAGGGCACCTACCAGGCACCAGTGGGGGACCACGGACAGAATAAAGCAGAATAAAGAAACAAGAATGAAAAGAATTGAGAACAATCTCAGAGACCTCTGGGATAACATTAAATGCACCAACATTCAAATTATAGGGGTCTCAGAAGAAGAAGAGAAAAAGAAACGGTCTGAGAAAATATTTGAAGAGATTGTAGTCAAAACTTCCCTAACATGGGAAAGGAAATAGTCAATCAAGTCCAGGAAGCACAGAGAGAACCATACAGGATAAACCCAAAGAGAAACATGCCGAGACACATTAGTAAAACTATCAAAAACTAAATACAAAGAAAAAATATTAAAAGCAGCAAGAGAAAAGCAACCAATAACATACAAGGGAATCCCCATAAGGTTAACAGCTGATCTTTCAGCAGAAACTCTGCAAGCTGGAAGGGAGTGGCAGGACATATTTAAAGTGATGAAAAGGAAAAACCTACAACCAGGATTACTCTACCCAGCAAGGATCTCATTCAGATTCAATGGAGAAATTAAAACCTTTATAGACAAGCAAAAGCTAAGAGAATTCAGCACTGCCAAACCAGCTTTACAACAAATGCTAAAGGAACTTCTCTAGGCAGGAAACACAAGAGAAGGAAAAGACCTACAATAACAGACCCTAAACAATTAAGAAAATGGTAATAAGAACATACATATTGATAATAACCTTAAATGTAAAAGGATTAAATAGTCCAACCAAAAGACTTAGACTGGCTGAATGGATACAAAAACAAGACCAATATATATGCTGTCTACAAGAGACCCACTTCAGACCTAGGGATACATACAGACTGAAGGTGAGGGGATGGTAAAGATATTCCATGCAAATGGAAATCGAAAGCTGGAGTGGCAATTCTCATATAAGACAAAATACACTTTAAAACAAAGACAATTACAAGAGACAAAGAAGGACACTACATAATGATCAAGGGATCAATCTAAGAAGAAGATATAAAAATTGTAACTACTTATGCACCCAAAATAGGAGCACCTCAATACATAAGGCAAATGCTAACAGCCGTAAAAGGGGAAAGCTACAGTAATACAAAAATAGCACGGGACTTTAACACCCCACTTTCACTAATGGACAGATCATCCAAAATGAAAATAAATAAGGAAACACAGGTTTTAAATGATACATTAAACAAGATAGACTTAATTGATATTTATAGGACATTACATCCAACAACAACAGAATACACTTTCTTCTCAAGTGCTCATGGAACATTCTCTGGGACAGATCATATCTTGGGTCACAAATCAAGCTTTCATAAATTTAAGAAACTTGAAATTGTATCAACTTGAAAGATAAAAACCATATGATAATCTCAATAGATGCAGAAAAAGCTTTTGACAAAATTCAACACCCATTTATGATAAAAACCTTCCAGAAAGTAGGCATATAGAGAGCGTACCTCAACATAATAAAGGCCATATATGACAGACCCACAGCAAACATCATTTTCAATGGTGAAAAATTGAAAGCATTTTCTCTAAGATCAGGAACAAGACAAGGTTGCCCACTCTCACCACTATTATTCAACATAGTTTTGGAAGTTTTAACCACAGCAATCAGAGAAGAAAAAGCAATAAAAGGAATCCAAATTGGAAAAGAAGAAGTAAAACTATCACTGTTTGCAGATGACATGATACTATACACAGAGAATCCTAAAGATGCTACCAGAAAACTACTAGAGCTAATCAATGAATTTGGTAGAGTAGCAGGATACAAAATTAATGCACAGAAATCTCTTCCATTCCTATACGCTAATGATGAAAAATCTGAAAGAGAAATTAAGGAAACACTCCCATTTACCACTGCAACCAAAAGAATAAAATATCTAGGAATAAACCTACTTAAGGAGACAAAAGACCTGTATGCAGAAATCTATAAGACACTCATGAAAGGAATTAAAGATGATACAAACAGATGCAGATATATACTATGTTCTTGGATTGGAAGAATCAACATTGTGAAAATGACTGTACTACCCAAAGCAATCTACAGATTCAATGCAATCCCTATCAAACTACCAATGACATTTTTCACAGAACTAAACAAAAAATTTCACAATTTGTATGGAAACACAAAAGACCCCAAATGGCCAACAGAATCTTGAGAAAGAAAAACGGAGCTGGAGGAATCAGGCTACCTGACTTCAAATTATACCACAAAGCTACAGTAATCAAGACAATATGGTACTGGCACATAACAGAATTATAGATCAATGGAACAGGATAGAAAGCTCAGAGATAAATCCATGCACATATGGTCACCTTACCTTTGATAAAGGAGGCAAGAATATACAATGGAG
Organism: Balaenoptera acutorostrata; assembly: GCF_949987535.1. Taxonomy (NCBI): domain Eukaryota; kingdom Metazoa; phylum Chordata; class Mammalia; order Artiodactyla; family Balaenopteridae; genus Balaenoptera; species Balaenoptera acutorostrata. The sequence goes on from NC_080064.1 coordinate 47,244,436, forward strand.
AAAAGACAGCCTCTTCAATAAGTGGTGTTGGGAAAACTGGACAGCTACATGTAAAAGAATGAAATTAGAACACTCCCTAACATCATACACAAAAATAAACTCAAAATGGATTAAAGACCTAAATGTAAGGCCAGCCACTGTAAAACTCTTAGAGGAAACACAGGCAGAACACTCTGTGACATAAATCACAGCAAGATCCTTTTTGACCCACCTCCTAGAGAAATGGAAATAAAAACAAAAAGAAACAAATGAGACCTAATGAAACTTAAAAACTTTTGCACAGCAAAGGAAACCATAAACATGACGCAAAGACAACCCTCAGAATGGGAGAAAATATTTGCAAACGAAGCAGCTGACAAAGGATTAATCTACAAAATATACAAGCAGCTCATGTAGCTCAATATCAAAAAACCAAACAACCCAATCCAAAAATGGAAGAAGACCTAAATAGACATTTCTCCAAGGAAGATATACAGATTGCCAACAAACCCATGAAACGATTCTCAACATCACTAATCATTGGAGAAATGCAAATCAAAACTGCAATGAGGTATCACGTCACACCGGTCAGAATAGCCATCATCAAAAAATCTACAAACAATAAATGCTGGAGAGGGTGTGGAGAAAAGGGAACCCTCTTACACCTTGGTGGGAATGTAAAGTGATACAGCCACTATGAAGAACAGTCTGGATGTTCCTTAAAAAACTATAAATAGAGCTACCATACAACCCAGCAATCCCACTACTGGGCACATACCCTGAGAAAACCATAATTCAAGAAGAGTCTTGTACCACAATGTTCATTGCAGCATTATTTACAATAGCCAGGACATGGAAGCAACCTAAGTGTCCATTGACAGATGAATGGATAAAGAAGATGTGGTCCATATATTCAATGGATATTACTCAGCCATAAAAAGAAACGAAACTGAGTTATTTGTAGTGAGGTGGATGGATCTGGAGTCTGTCATACAGAGTGAAGTAAGTCAGAAAGAGGAAAACAAATACAGTATGCTAACACATATATATGGAATCTAAAAAAAAAAAAAAGGTTCTGATGAACCTAGGGGCAGGACAGGAATAAAGACACAGACATAGAGAATGGACTTGAGGACATGGGGAAGGGGAAGGGGAAGTTGGCACGAAGTGAGAGAGTAACATTGACATATACACACTACCAAATGTAAAATAGATAGCTAGTGGGAAGCAGCTGCATGGCACAGGGACATCAGCTCAGCGCTTTGCGACCACCTAGAGGGGTCGGATAAGGAGGATGGGAGGGAGACACAAGAGGAGGGGATATGGGGATATACGTATACATATAGCTGATTCACTTTGTTGTACAGCAGAAACTAACACAACACTGTAAAGCAATTATACTACAATAAAGATGTTAAAAAAAACCTTAAATTGTGTCTATAAATAACATTTTCCAAACCCATGGGATTTTCTTCTCATTCCTCACATGGACTTTTATTTCTGAGAGTCATAAGCCCTAGTTTACTTTCTCAGGTATGGTAGACATCTTCTGTTTGACATAGGATCTAAACCAGGATATATTTTGTACGATTGTGAAGTGCAGTTTTCCGGCAGTTAAGTTTGCTTCTAAATGTCAGTCACTTTCACCCTGCAATCTGTTATTAAAAGTTTTTAATATGTAGAAAAAAAAAAAAAAAAGAGAAGTCACAGGTGGATTATAGGGAAAAGTGCTGTTGAATGGAGCAAACCAAGGACTGCAGAAAGGAAATCCTATTTGACCAGAAGGAGTCAGGGTGTTATAGATTGGATTCTCCAAAGGATATATTTAGAATTTGGGTGCACGGTGTTTATTAGGGACTGATACCTGTGAAAGAAAGTAGGAGGAGGCAATACCAAGCAGAGGGAGAAGCTGAACTGTGATAGAGTTCCAATACTACAGTTGGGTGTTCTGGAGCAAATTTTGCCTATCAGATTTGTCCCTTATCAGGTCAAAATGACTGGACCTTTATACGCTGCCTTGCTTAATCATGGAATGTGGGCTACTCTAGCAAGGGCATGACCTTGGTGAGGCTGGCCTCTGTAGCTAAGGCTGACCCTGAAGGAGCTGATAGCTGGAAGCTGTCTACTGACAGCAATCCCCTGAGCAGTAAGTTTTTCCTCAGAGGGCGATCTGTATGATGCATCTCTGGGTCTACCACAAGGCAGAGGACTTTCCAGTTCTCATGTGTTCTGGTTGTCTGTCCTACAAGTGGGATTCATAAAATACCCTTTTGTATTTAAATATACCACTGTCCATTAAATTGAATGGGTTTCCGTGTCTTGCAACCCAATATACCAGCCTAAGGCTCTGGGTCTCAGTTTCTCTACCTGCAAAGCAGTGGGGTTGGATAGGCCTTACCATTTTGAAGTCCTGTGATTCTTCTCCACTGGGCCGCCGCCTTTTACACAGCCAGCCCTGCAGTAAGTGGAACACAGCTCACTTGTTGTTGAGAACCTCTTATCAGATACAGACCCAGGCAGACACTGTCTGGCTTAGCTGTTCATGTGATTTATTCACCCCGCTCAGAAGAAAGCGCCAGGTGATATCTGAGCTGTGGCAGCAGCCAGCTGGCTCCCAACACATTCCAGGTATAAAAATAGAATTATTGGAGCTTGGTGCTCCTTATGAACTGATTTCAAGACTCTAGGAAAACCAAGATGGCCTGGAAAATGTTGGTTAACTCAGTTCCTCTCTGAGCCTCCAGTTTCTCACTTGGCAAGTACAGCAGTGCTAATGGAAGCAGATTGTTGAGGGCACTAAGGACATGGATGCTGGGCAATTCCAGAAATCAGACTCTTGGCCCAAAAGTCCTTCAAAACAAGCATAGAAGTATAGACTTGGACAACACACAATATTTGAGTTGCACAAACCTAGATTTAAACTACAGAAACTTCGTCTCTCTGAGTATGTTTCCTTATCTTAAAAGTATATCTAAAATCTATCTCATAGGCTTATTTTGAACACTGGAAAAATAATGTGTCATAAAGCATTTAGCACAATGCCAGGCACATTCTTGAGTGGATGGCATTAATGTCCAAGAGGAATAATAAAATTTCTTTTTTTTTTCTTTTTTCAGTTACAGGTATACAATATAGTGATTCACAATGTTTAAAGGTTACTCCATTTATAGTTATTATAAGATATTGGCTATATTCTCTGTGTTGTACTATGTATACTTGTAGCTTATTTTATACCTAATAGTTTGTACCTCTTATTCCCATACCCCTATATTGCTCCTCCCCACTGCTCTCTCCCCACTGGTAACCACTAGTTTGTTCTCTATGTCTTTGATTCTGCTTCTTTTTTGTTATAGTCACTAGTTTGCTGTATTTTTTAGATTCCACATATAAGTGATATCATACAGTATTTATCTTCCTCTGTCTGATTTATTTCACTTAGCATAATGCCTTCCAAGATCATTCATGTTATTGCAAATGGCAAAATTTCCTTCTTTTTTATGGTTGAGTAGTATTCCATTGTGTATATATATATACCACATCTTCTTTATCCATTCATCTGTTGATGGACACTTAGGTTGCTTCCATACCTTCCATATCTTGGCAATTATAAATAATGCTGCTATGAACATTGGGGTACATGTATCTTTTTGAGTTTGTGTTTTTGTGTTTTTCAGATATATACTCAGGAGTGGAATTGCTGGGTCATATGGCAGTTCTATTTTTAGTTTTATGAGAAGTCTCCATACTGTTTTCCACAGTGGTTGCACCAATTGCATCCCCACCAATAGTGTACAAGGGTTCCCTTTTCTCCACATCCTTGCCAACATTTGTTATTTGTGTTCTTTTTGATGATAGCCATTCTGACATGTGTGAGATGATAACTTATTGTGGCTTTGATTTGCATTTCCCTGTTGATCAGCATTGTTGAGCAACTTTTCATGTGTCTCTTGGCCATCTGCATTTCCTCTTTGGAAAAATGTCCACTTAGTTCTTTTGCTCATTTTTTAATTGGGTTTTTATTTTTGATGTTGAGTTGTATGAGCTGTTTATATATGTTGGATATTAATCCCTTATTGGTCATACCATTTGCAAATATATTCTTCCATTCTGTAGGTTGTCTTTTCATTTGTTGACCAGTTCCTTTGCTGTGCAAAAGCTTTTTAGTTTAATTAGGTCCCATTTGCTTATTTTGTTTTTATTTCCTTTGCCTTAGGAGAGAGATCCAAAATAATATTGCTGCAATTTATGTCAAAGAGTGTTCTGCCTATGTTTTCCTTTAGGAGTTTTATAGTATCCTACCTTACATTTGGGTCTTTAATCCATTTTGAGTTTGTTTTTGTGTATGGTGTTAGGGAGTGTTCTAATTTCATTCTTTTACATGTAGCTGTCCAGTTTTCCCAGCACCACTTATTGAAGAAACTCTCTTTTTTCCATTGTATATTCTTGCCTCCTTTATCATGGATTAATTGACCATAAGTGCATGGGTTTATTTCTTGGATCTCTATCCTGTTCCATTGATCTATGTGTCTGTTTTTGTCCCAGTACTACACTATTTTGATTACTGTAGCTTCGTAATATAGTCTAAAGTCAGGGAGTCTGATTCCTCCAGCTCTGTTCTTCTTTCTCAAGATTGTTTTGGCCACTTGGGGTCCATACAAATTTTAAAATTATTTGTTCTAGTTCTATAAAAAATGCCATTTGTATTTTGATAGGGATTGCATCAAATCTATAGATTACCTTGGGTAGTATGGTCATTTTAACAATATTGACTCTTCCAATCAAAGAACATGGTGTATTTCCATCTGTTGGTGTCATGTTCAATTTCTTTCATCAGCATCTTACAGTTTTCTGAGTACAGGTTTTTTGCTTCCTTAGGTAGGTTTATTCCTGGATATTTTATTCTTTTTGATGCAATGGTGAATGACATTGTTTCCTTAATTTCTTTTTTTTTTTTTTTAACATCTTTATTGAAGTATAATTGCCTTACAATAGTGTGTCAGCTTCTGCTTTATAACAAAGTGAATCAGTCACACATATACAATATGTTCCCAACTCTCCTCCCCCTTGCATCTCCCTCCCTCCCACCCTCCCCATCCCACCCCTCCAGGTGGCCACAAAGCACTGAGCTGATCTCCCTGTGCTGTGCGGCTGCTTCCCACTAGTTATCTATTTTACATTTGGTAGTGTATATATGTCCATGACACTCTCTTACCCTGTCACATCTCACCCCACCCCCTCCCCATATCCTCAAGTCCATTCTCTAGTAGGTCTGTGTCTTTATTCCCGTCTTGCCACTAGGTTCTTCATGGCCTTTTTTTTTTTTTTTTTTTTTTCCCCTTAGATTCCGTATATATGTGTTAGCATACTGTATTTGTTTTTCTCTTTCTGACTTACTTCACTCTGTATGACAGACTCTAACTTCATCCACCTCATTACAAATACCTCCATTTCATTTCTTTTTATGGCTGAGTAATATTCCATTGTATATATGTGCCACATCTTCTTCATCCATTCATCTGTCGATGGACATTTAGGTTGCTTCCATGTCCTGGCTATTGTAAATAGAGCTGCAATGAACATTTTGGTACATGACTCTTTTTGACCTATGGTTTTCTCAGGGTATATGCCCAGTAGTGGGATTGCTGGGTCGTATGGTAGTTCTATTTGTAGTTTTTTAAGGAACCTCCATACTGTTCTCCATAGTGGCTGTATCAATTTACATTCCCACCAACAGTGCAAGAGTGTTCCCTTTCCTCCACACCCTCTCCAGCATTTATTGTTTCTAGATTTTTTGATGATGGCCATTCTGACCGGTGGGAGATGATATCTCATTGTAGTTTTGATTTGCATTTCTCTAATGATTAATGATGTTGAGCATTCTTTCATGTGTCTGTAGGCCATCTGTATATCTTCTTTGGAGAAATGTCTATTTAGATCTTCTGCCCATTTTTGGATTGGGTTGTTTGTTTTTTTGTTATTGAGCTGCATGAGCTGCTTGTGAATCTTGGAGATTAATCCTTTGTCAGTTGCTTCATTTGCAAATATTTTCTCCCATTCTGAGGGTTGTCTTTTGGTCTTGTTTATGGTTTCCTTTGCTGTGCAAAAGCTTTTAAGTTTCATTAGGTCCCATTTGTTTATTTGTGTTCTTATTTCCATTTCTCTGGGAGCTGGGTCAAAAAGAATCTTGCTGTGATGTATGTCATAGAGTGTTCTGCCTATGTTTTCCTCTAAGAGTTTGATAGTGTCTGCCCTTACACTTAGGTCTTTAATCCATTTTGAGTTTATTTTTGAGCATGGTGTCAGGGAGTGTTCTAATTTCATACTTTTACATAATTTCTCTTTTTGATTATTTATTGTTAATGTATAGAAATGCAAGAGATTTCTGCATTTTAATTTTGTATCTTGCAACTTTACCAAATTCATTGATGAGCTCTAGTAGTTTTCTGGTGGCATCTTTAGGATTTTCTATGTATAGTCATGTCATCTGCAAACAGTGACAGTTTTACTTCTTCCTTTCCAATTTGGATTTCTTTTATTTATTTTTCTTGTCTGTTTACTGTGTCTAGGAATTCCAGTACTACATTGAATAAAAGTGGTGAGAGTGGGCATCCTTGTCTTGTTCCTGATCTTAGAGGAAATGTTTTCAGCTTTTCACTGTTGAGTATGATGTTAGCTGTGGGTTTATTATATAAGGCCTTTATTATGTTGAGGTATGTTCCCTCTTTGCCCACTTTATGAAGAGTTTTTATCATAAATGGATGTTTAATTTTGTCCAAAGCATTTTCTGCATCCACTGAGATGACCATATACTTTTTATTCTTCAGTTTGTTAATGTGGTGTATCACATTGATGGATTTGCTGTTATTGAAAAATCCTTGCATCCCTGGGATAAATCCCTCTTGATCATGGTGTAAGATCCTTTTAATATATTATTGGATTCAGTTTGTTAATATTTTGTTGAGGATTTTTGCATCTATGTTCATCAGTGATATTGGCCTGTAGTTTTCTTTTTTTGTGATATCTTTGTCTGGTTTTGGTGTCAGGGTGATGGTAGCCTCATAGAAAGGGTTCGGAAGTGTTCCTCGGCAATTTTTTGGAATAGTTTGAGCAGGATAGTTGTTAACTCTTTTCTAAATGTTTGATAGAATTCACCTGTGAAACCATCTTGTCCTGGACTTTTGTTTATTGGGATTTTTTATGTTACTGATTCAATTTCATGACTGGTAATTGGTCTGTTCATATTTTTTTTTCCTTCCTGGTTCAGTCTTGGGATGCTACACCTTTATAAGAACTTGCCCATTTCTTCTAGGTTGTCCATTTTACTGGCATGTATTTGTTCATAGTAACTTTCATTTATTGAGCCTTGATATTTTCCAGGCACTATGATAGGTGCTAGGAAAGGAAAGCTATCAAACCATGTTCTAACCTCAAGGACTTTTGGTAGAATAGGAAAAACAAATTATTGTTCTAGTACAAACTCTGTCACATCCCAGCTAAATGACCTAGGACAAGTCATTTCACTTCTGTGGGTCTCAGTCTCCTATTAAATAGAGATGTCTACTTTGTTCATAGCATTGGATTGATGACCATATGAGGTGATGTGTGATAAAATGCATGGCTTGGCTACCATTTGTTGAGTATCTCCTATTACACCATGAGCTGTAATCTGGCCTATTGGCCTTCACTTTTCCATGGGCTACTCAGCAGAGGAGACTCCTAAACACCTTGAAACTGCAGGGAATTTGCCCAACCTCTTTTGCCATTTGACCTGCTTTATATTTTATGGGACATGTTAAGGCAGAAGTTTGAAAGAATAGTGGTACAGGAGCCAGGAAACAATAGGCTCAAGACCGTGCTTTGCTACCTTACAGTTCAGAAAAATTAAAGTGCCCCGCAATTATAAGGTCCTCATTTATTGAGGGAAATGAGATTTGGAATCAGGACCCCAGGGCTTACAGCACTGACTCTGCTCTTAATGTGAAATCTGATGATGAGCCTCAGTTGGGGGCCTCAGTTACATCATTTGGGCACTGGCTCTAGGCTATACCTGTCACAGCGGTGTTGTGGAATCCCCAAGGTGGTGTTGGTAACCTATTTAGTACAGTGCCTGTCTCAGAAAAAGTGATTAATAAACATTCCTTTTATTATTAACTATTTTTATATCTCAAAACAAACTTAGGAGATATATAATAAAAATGGAGCTATGAGATGGAAAACTTAGTGTTCAGAGAGTTAATTTATTGTGTTGCTTTACATTTGCCATCTCAGTGCCTGACACTAGGAAGTGCTCGGGGTAGATTTGTTCTATTCTCCTCCAGGCAAATGTCACTTTCAATCCTGGCATCATTTTTGAAGAGCATTTCTTTTTTCTCAACTTTAGTCTGACTTTTTCTCTCCCAAGGAGCTTGAATCCTCTCCCTGAGTCCAAAGATTATTTTTCCTAACTGGAGCACTTCAGACCAGATGTCCCCTCAGGAAAGTTGCAAGGGAAGTGAGATGCGTGCTTGTGTGCCAAGGTTGTCAATGGTCTTGTGTCAGGCCTGGGGCCCCAGAGCCCATGATCACTTGGCCTCATCACTCCAGGCCACTCGTGGCTTTATGGTTTCCTTCGGTGAAGTATATAGAAGGAATGAGTGAGTCCCTTGTGCTGACACACACACACACTGACACGTACACGTGCAAGTTCCCAGTGATTCACATCCTCTCCTAATGACAGCTGATGACCATGGAAAGCTGGATGGCTCCAGGGAGCAGGGTGGCAGTCAGGTGTATCTCTCAGTTCCCAAAGTGACCCTGTGGTCGTAGTGACTCACTGCTCAGAATGCAGCGAGAGAGAACAAAAGAGCACCACGGTTAGCTTGGTTCCCGCGATGATCTTGGAAGCTCTGGAGCCTGAAGAAAAATCACATTTCTGGACTTTTGAGAGAGCTATGAGACCCTCTAAATTTAGATGGGGCTCTCTTCTGGGATCAGTCGTCTCTGGGAGAGATGTCATTTCGTTATGAAGACCTACATTGGAATCATAATAGCTCATCCTGCTGTGCATTCGTATGCTTCTGGCCCACAGAGATCATCTGGCAGAAGCCTCGAGTTCAGTTGCAGAATTTTTTCCCAGCCCGGGCTCTTTCCTGTCCACAAACAAGGATTTAATCATCCCCAACCTGCTTAAAAAGGTGCTAATAATTTCCAAGTGCCTCTTGGGTCCTCTGTGGGCGTTCTGTACGTTTTCTCAGTTAACCCCACCCATGAGACACACATGAGACATGAGACACACATTATTGTCCTCACCGCTCAGAGTGTAAAAGACTCTTGTTGTTTAAATAATTCGTCCAAGACCTCAAGGTGGCAGAGTCAAGAACTGAAGCCTGGTTTGTGTTTCCAGAAACTACGCTTTTCCTCCTACAGCACACAGGTCAGAGTTGTGGTCCTTCCTCCCACTGTCTCTGCAGTCTTGTGCATCAGACGGTCTACTAACCTTGGTGTCTCATCACATGGTCACCCACAGCATGACCACCCAAACACAACTTACAGAAATGAAAGGAAAATATGGTGAAGGGTGCGACGTTGGGCAGAACTCAGGTTTTCTCACTCAAAGTGAGGAATTTGGTCAGATAATCTCTTGGCTTCACTCCTACTTGAATGGTTTAGAGAAGTGGTTCTCAGCACAGGCTAGACATTCAAATCTCCTAGGAGAACTTTTCAAAAACACCAATGCCCAGGCTCCTTTCTAGAGTCTTTGGTTTAATTGGTCTGGAGAGGGGCCAAGAAATAAATATTTTCTAAAAGCTTGCCAGTGATTCTAATGGGCAGGCAAGCTTGAGTCTTCCTAGTCTAGAGGTCCCTGACCCTTCCACTCTTGCATCTTATTGCTAAAAATCATTGACTCACTGCACAGGCCAGAAACTTGAAGGTCAACTTTGTTCTCTTTACTGTCACATCCAATCTAACAAGTCCTTTTACCTCCAATATCTACTCCAGTCTTCCCTGTTCTTTCCTGCTTTCCTCTAACTAAGAAGTCACCGTTATCTTCCTCCCATACTATTGAAATAGCCACTCTGGTGGATCCTGGTGGTTGCCAGTCATCACCACCTGTGTCCCTCTCTTTGTCCTTACTTGAAACTTTGTGCCAGAATTCATCTCTCTCCCACGTGGCTCAGAGGATGCCGCCACCATCCCCAGTTGAGAGATGGATCCTAACAGAGCCAGTCTGGGCGTGATACACCCCTGGTAAATGTTGTTTGTCTGGGATTGGGCTTGTGACCTTAGCGGCCTAATTAAATTGACGGGAAGGAAAGGTAACATTTATAATTCTTGCTGAGGGGTAGTGGAATCTTCCTCTTCCCTTCTGGATATAAACAAGAAAGCACAGAGACCAGGTTGCCACTGACAGCCATCCTGTGGCTATGAAGGGAAACAGGATGACATGGATTGGAAATATATATATCCAGATATAAATATACATCTAATATATCTAAATCTATATCTATACAACATGGCATCCTAAGGCTGTTTCCCTTCATAGTATAGATTACTATGTTATATTACATGGTATATCTTATTATATTACATATATGTTATATATATGTATAGTGTGTGTGGAACATATCAGACATGTAATAAAATATGTGATGAATATGAATGAATGAATGAATGACCTCATTATCTGACTGGAATCAAGTCAGCCTGGGTCCCAGTGTACTCTAGAACAGGGGTTGGCAAACTTTCTATAAGGGGAGAACGTGTATATATTTTAGGCTTTGTGGACTGTACGGTCTCTGTTGCAATTGCTCAGTTCTGTGGTTGTAGAGCCAAAGTAGCCACAGAAAATATACAAATGAATGAACCAGGATGTGTTCCAATAAAACTTTATTTATAAAAACAGGCAGTGGGCCTAATTTGGCCCACAGGCTATATTTTGCTGAGCTATAATACAGAAAAAAAAGAGAAAATGTTGGACCAGATAAAAAATGACAAATATTTGGCCTGCCTGCAGAACCTCTGGCTCCCATGACAGACATCACTAATCAATTAAGCCCCACTTTCATGCTGAACCTGCATTTGCTCTCACACACCTCACCCAGCACTATCAATCAATTAAAGTTGGTGAGCTGAGTGCAACCTGTTTGCCATCCCTGTCTAGATAATGCTCTTTGTTCCTTACAAAGCCCTGAGGTTGGGAGCTCACAGGCCTGGGTTTTAGACTTGGGTTTTCTGCTAGTGTTTTGTGTGAGGTCATCCCAGATATTTTCTCTCCTTGCATCTCGTTCATTTCTAATGTTGGGAGTTTTGTTGACAGGAACTTGAGAGATGACCTAGGCAAAGATTCCATAAAAAAGAGTCCTGCCTGGTTTTACTCTCTCTGTGTTTGCTGTGTGGTCAGTGAAGCAAGGAAAAATAATTTAAGCCAGTTGTGATAATAGAGCATTAGAACCTGGGCTCATATTGTTTTCCTTTCTACCTTGCTGAGTTACTAAGGGCAGATCATGGCTTTAGTGGCAGAGAATGGCTGACATCCCATTCCAGAATGCCACCTTTCCTCCCATTGTGCCACTTGTCAAGTTTTCCAAATATGCCCCTTTCACCTTCCATTTCAACATTATTTTCCTTCTGAGGCTTCTGACATGTTTAATTCCTTGGCTAAGCTTTCTCCCCGTCCAAATGCCGCCACCCTTGTCATACAATTTATTTTCTGCACACATATAAAATCAAGCCTGAACATTTTTCTCTACTGTGAACTCTTGAGAAATAGCCTTTGGAGCAGCCATCCATCACGGTGGCAATAATACTTCAAGAGTAAATTCTCTTTGATTTGTTTAGTATTTCCCATTCTAGATCAGATTTCAACAAGTGCAGCCTGTGTCAGCAGAAAAGTGCCCCTTTTGGGTATGTATCTGTCCTATCAATCAGTCAAGGAAAGGGGAAAAGAAATGATCTGAAGCACCTACTATGTGCCAGCCATGGCACTAAAGGAGGGCAATTAGTCTCCATTATGTTGATGAGACAAAGGGCTCAGGGAAGTTAAATGATAGAGAGAGGAGATTGGAGTGGGTTTTCAGACTCCTAGTCAGCGTTCTCCAGAGATACAGAACCATAGTGTGTGTGTGTGTGTGTGTGTGTGTGTGTGTGTGTGTACATTTCCTCCTATCTATCTATCTATCCATCTATCTATCAATTTTTCATCCTATTTATCTATCATCTATCAAGAGATTAATTTTAAGGAAGCGATTATAGGGGCTGGCAAGTCGGCAATCTCAGGGCAGGCTGGCAGGCTGGCAATTCAGGTAAGAGTTGATATTGCAGTCTTGAGTCTCAAATCCTCAGGGCAGGTCAGCAGATTGGAATTTCAGGCAGGGTTTCCATTATGGTCTTGAGGCAGAATTCCCTCTTCTCTGGGAAACCTTGATTTTTGCACTTAAGGCTTTTAACTGATTGGATGAGGCCCACTTACATTAAGGAGGATAATCTGCTTAAAGTCACTGATTATAAATGTTTATCATCGGGACTTCCCTGGTGGCGCAGTGGTTAAGAGTCTGCCTGCCAATGCAGGGGACACGGGTTTGAGCCCTCGTCCGGGAAGATCCCACATGCTGTGGAGCAACTGAGCCTGCGAGCCATAACTACTGAGCCTGAGCACCACAACTACTGAAGCCCGCACGCCTAGAGCCCATGCCTTGCAACAAGAGAAGCCACCACAATGAGAAGCCACCACAATGAGAAGCCCGCGCACCGCAACGAAGAGTAGCCCCCGCTCGCAGCAACTAGAGAAAGCCCGCATGCAGCAATGAAGACCCGACGCAGCCAAAAAAGACATAAATAAACAAATAAATAAATTTATTAAAAAAATAAATGTTTATCATATGAAGGTCAAAAGACCTTCATAGCAACATCCAGACTACTGCTTGCCCAAAGAGCTGGGCACCATTGCCGAGCCAATAAAATTAACCATCGTACTAAGCCACTCTTCTTTCTGTTTCTCATACTCCCTCAGACTCTGACGAGCTCTGAAAGAGAGCTTTCTTGAGTTCTCTTCGATTCCGTGGATGATTTAGTGTGCGTACAAGGGCCAGCATAGGATCTGGAACTTGGGAGACTCTTGTTGAATGAATGTGGCAGATAGGACCCTTCCACCAAACATTCTTATTTAGGATTTGTGGTTAGGATCTTGCTTAAAGGGCTTTACTGTCTCTTTTGTGCTCTTAGGAAAAGGTCTGAATGTCCCAACATGGCTTCTAAATCCCTTCATTGTGGGGTCTCTGCCTCCTTCTGCAGCCTCCTTATGACCACTTATCTGCGCACTCAGTGTTCTAGCTGCCATCACTTGATTCATCATTTTCAGTGACCGCTGCTCATTTTTTCCTCTATTTTCTCTGACAGGAACACATATTCTTGTTCTCACATGAGTAACTCTGAGTTGTCCCTTAGGTCTCAGCTGAATTACGATTTTCTTGGGAATCTTCCCACGTCCGCAGTGGGGCTCTGATCTGCATGTGTACTTAGCTGACCAGAGGACTTATCACACTGCCTGCCTGGTTAGCTATGAGTTTTATGTAGGCAGGGTTGAGTCTCATGTCCTTGGCCCTCTAGTGCACAGAGTAATGTCTGACACATGGTGGATATTTAATAAATATTTGTTCAATATCAAGTGAGAGAGAAAAATGCAACCTTTGATATTCTTTGCCTTCTTTTCAGTGTTTATGAGGTTGGTTTTTTTTCCCCCAAGTAAATTACTGTCTGAATGTGAGTTCCTCCAAATACCCATCATTATATCATAAATGTTCCTTATGAGGAACAATTAAAGAAGCCAAGAGGTGACCAGCTCTTCTCAGTGGAATTTGTGTCAGCCACACAATATACTCTCTTCTTAGAAGCGGGATCTGGTGAGCTGGCCTGGGCCCAGGTCATGAAGGATGCATTTAGCGGTCGGATGGAAACATGGAATCATTGCCCCGTGGACTTGCCCTGACGCTGCTCCAAGAAGAGTGACAGGAGGATGACAGGTACGCATGTTCAAAATTACTTCAAGGTGGTCTCAGTCCCATTTACTGTCCTCAGGAGTCCTCTCCAGAGTTTGATGCGGACACATTAGAAGCACACATGAAGACGATGATGTATATGTGTTTAGTCTGAACTTGTCCAGCATGGCTGCGTCACTGTGTAGTGCAGCTGCCTCGGAAAGAGAAGAAAGAGGAGGTGTTAATCATCATGGCAGGCCCGTTCTTGCCCCTCAGCCCATCTGCCAAGGCCGCAGCGCTGGTCACCATCTTAGAAGCTTTCATTTCACTCTTCTCTAAAACTGACATAGATGTCCTCTGCATTGGGAAACCTTAAGGAATTCAACTCAAGTCCATTTATTTTAACATTTCCAGAATAGTTATGTTTCACTTGTTTAAGAAAATCTTTTGAGGCACTGAGCCTTCAAAGATTAGGAATGCAGTTATGAGCAAGGGGATATAACCCCTGCCCTCAAGGAACTTACCTGTGCTGTGCTGAATCTGTGCTCAGAGAAGGGAAGGCAGAAGTGGACACTGCTCCCCATGTCCCCAGCAGGGATTACAGCTTGCTGAGCAATGATTCCACCCCCGGCACTCAGCTGAGTTTTTTATATCCATCCCCACATCAATCCTTTGAAGTAGGTGTTATTCTAATCATATAGGTAAGGAAACAGTCTCAGAGTCCCTAGGAGACTTTCCAGCTTCAAGTCAGGAAACAGTAGAATAAAATCAGACTAAGGCCAACCGACTGTAAAGCCAACCCAATTCCTCACGGCAGTGCCCTGCTTCTGATATCAGAAGCATCACCTTGAATCTGATTGGTTGTTTATTTATCTAAGTCTTATAACAGCGGTGCATCCAGGACACAAAGGAGAGAGCATTTGGGCTGGGCTTGAAAGAATATGTAGAAATGCATCATGAGGAAAATATGGGGAGGGATTCTAGGCATGGACACAGTGCTGCATCTGGAATGTTGGATGGCTGCTGGGGTCATGAGGTGGAGGGATGGAAGGAGGGACAGGGAATGAGCCTGCTAAGGGGGAGTTGGGCCAGTTGTGAAGAGGAGTCTTGACTGCTTCCTTAGGGGATGGAAGTGATCAGTTACATTTAAGCAATAAGGTGACATAATCAGAGGTGAAAGAGCCACAGAGGCAGTACACAGAATTGGCCTGTGGAGGGTGACAGAGAGTCCAGACCTGGGAGATCATTAGGAGGCCATTGTAGTTGGTCTTACAAATAATGATTCTCTATTGTGGACCCATTGGATGGGTCAGTCTGATGTGTTCCATTGAGGAGCTGCTGATCAGTGGTCACTTATTAGTTAGTTAGGTAGAAATAATGTTTCCCACATTTCTCTTATAATTACAAACTCTTTGGCCAAAATCAGAATTTCTTTTAGCCAGGCCACATGAGGAAACAAAATAAGTAAAACAAAATAAATCACTTTATTTATGTAATAATAATGATGATGTAGGGACATTGGGATGCATGGCCCAGATCTTACCTCTCTACTTAAGAAATTATTCCTCTAGCTGCTGGGGGGCTGCCAGCAGACAGCCCTCAATTCTTAGTCCTCTTTGAGGATTGCATCAGCTGAAGAGAGCTATCTTTTCCAAGATCACACTGCCTTCCTGGGGCAGCACCCATCCAATGACTGAACTCTAGGGTGGGGTATAAATGCCTGGCCCCCTTCCCCTAATTTGGTGTAACTCTGAAAGGCCCTCCCCACTTCAGAGCTCCCTGTAATGTTGGTTGAGACTTCTGTTGAAGCTGGGCTGCAGCTCATCTTCCTCTGCCTGACCCTGCCACCTTTCCTTTCGTTTCCTTTTAGGATTTGGGGATCCTGAGAGCACTCCCTGATACAGTTCATGCATGCACATCTCCATTCCAGCTTGCTGCTAGGGAACTATCCAGCAGCAAATGATAATTGCAGCTAATGTTTTTTGTGCCCGACAGCATGAGAATAACCACAGGTAGTAGGTAGCCCATAGAAACATTACTATACCATTGCATGGGCACCAATGGATTAGACATACCAGAAACTGAGGCCCACAGAGAAATAATTTTCCCCAGCTCACAAATCTAGGAATGCTGCAGAGTTGTCTTTCTAATCAATTCCATTGCACATTGATCTTCCCATTTCTGCTCATGCTTTTTAATATACTATATTCCAGGCAGGCTAGGCTGGACCTGGGATTTCTATCCCTGGGTCTGAAAGCTGGGCATTTATCAGTTAGCGCCTGCCATTTAAACTCTCACTCCATATGTGTGGCCTAAGGCAAAATGGAAAGGAATGGCTCATACAGGTACCAGTGCCAAGGAAGCCCTTAACACCTAACTCTGGGATTTCACACTGTTTCCTACAGAGCTGCCTTGGGGACTCAAGAGAAAAGAACAGGGAAAGAGAAAGAGCAGAATGGTAACTAAGAGGAAGGGGAATAGGGTCTAAGAGGGAAAGAAAAGATGAAAAAAGAGGAAAAGGGGTGTGGTGGTGGGGAGAGAGAATGGGAGGAGAAGGGAGAGAAAGGGCAGGGAGGGGAGGGCAAGAGACTGGCCGGCTGCTTTAGGAAATAAACAATGGCAACTTTCCTGCTCTTGAGCAGCCAGTTATTTGGGGCTTTGAACTCCTCAGGACAGTATGCTTTATCATCTGGAATAATAAACTGAGACCTGGTGGCCCAGGGAGCAGGCAGGCTGTGGCCGGGGGTGCAGCCCCAAACCCCGCCACAGTGGGCAGCCTGCTGTCTGCGTCTGCACAAAGGAGCCCAGGAGGGCATCCTCCAGGAGGCACCGGGCCAAGAGGGCTCTCAGCTGGTGCTGAGTGAGCTTTTTAAAGTAAACAAGGGCTCCGGGGCCAGTGGGAGCCTCCTGTTGTTGATGACTCTGATGTGATGTGGGCCCTGGAAGGAGATTGGTATTTTTAGCTCTCCAGTTGCTTTGAAAGAAAGAAAGGGGGAAAGAAACAGAGCCACAGCGTGCAATCTATTGTTTTTTAGGGCATAATAGCTAACAGCTCCGAAAACATTCTGGATGCGCTCCACAGCTCGTCAATGAGCACATCGCTGCAGAACGAGGGAAGGGAAGGATAAACACCGCAGGTATCAGAGCGCTGGCTGGCGCTGCCTGGGGCTAGGGAGCCAGCTCCTCGCTTGCCTCGCCCAGGACCCGCGACAGTCACTCACCCGAGGGTTCCTTGGTGCATCAACACACTCCTTTTCCCTTAATGGAAAACATTCTGGTTTGATCAGACCCAAGTTCAAGTCCTGCTTTTCTAGGCCACTAAGAGGTGATGGAAATCCTATGGGGTTGAGAGTCCGTCCAGGGACCCAACCTGCCCACTTGCTTGCTGTGGCCTTGGATGAGTCCCATGGTTCCCTTGAACCTAGGTGAGTTCAAAAGACTGCTTGAACTAACAGTAAACAAGCCTCAAAACTAAACAAGCCTTCCAAAGTATTAGTGAGGAGAGATCCTGAGAGGCCAGATGGGTCCCAGTGCTCTGCACAAAATAAATATTTGTTGAGTGAACGAGTGAACAGGAGGTATACAGGGGGTGATGGCCCACTTTTACTTGAAAGGGTAGATGAAACTGGACATTCTATTACTGGCAGCTTTGTAATTTCTAAACCTCCAGGAGGGGTAAAGAAATTTTAACTTTGTGGTGGCAAACAGAGGCAGGCAGCCCTAGGAGCTGGTGGGTGAGCAGAGAGTAGATGGCTGGGGGCTTGGGGACTCCTGGGAGCTGGCTAGAGTGCATGAGTGTACGAGGCAAAGTTCATCCCGTGGGGAAAGAATGCTGGACTAGGATGCAGAAGACCTAGGCTTGCCATCTCCTTGCAGTGGAGACCTTGGGCAGATCTGCCCTCCCTGAAGCCCAGCCCGTGCTGGTGTTGAGACTCTCTGCCCTCCACCGCAGTGCCTCAGGCTGGTCTCCATGCAGTCTGTATTCCTCTCTGTCCAGGATGATCCTTCCAGCCTCCTAGCTGTTCTCGCTGCCCTTCAGCCTTGCCCTGCTCCACTCCAGCCTCTCCCAGCATGAAAATCAGATGGGCCCACTGTCTGGCACACAACTGTCAACAGCCCCTTTGTCTCAGGGCAATGCCAAGCATTCAAGGCCTCCCCAAGGTCTGGCCCCCACTCATGGTTCCAGTGTCAGCACCTGCGTCTACTCTTCTGCACGCGCCTTAAGGTTCCAGCCACGTTAGTCTTGGAAGGCTGCACGCTTTCGCAGACGTGCATACTTTTGTATGTACTGTTCCTTCCGCACGTGCTCTTCCAAAACTCATCTCAAGCATCTGCTCTGCCTGGAGGACAGAGCTTGGGAAGGTCTCTTGGAACAAACCCCTTCCCTCTATACACAGTCCCGTTACAGCCCACCGCCCACCCCTCCCCCTCCCCCACCCCGTTGCCTGCAATACTCATCTGGGGATGTGCTCATCGCGGCACCCCATGGCTCTCATGGTTATCAGTGGTTCTCAGCAGATGATTGATTTATGAATGTATCCATACAATAGGGATAAAGATCCATCTCTTTTTACTCACAGGGCTATTGGAAGGATGCAAAGAAAGCAAAAACCTTTTACAGAAGGTAAAGGCTGTACACATTTGAGGGTTTGTCATTATGATGATCTGATTCTAGAACAGAAAATAGAGACAGAAGAGCAGAAACAGAATTTTTTCCTCCCTCCCTTCCCTTTCCTCTTCCCTCCCTGCTTCCCTTCCTCCCTCCTTTCCTGAGTGTTTGGCATTGGCCAAAGCCTAAAGAAATACTAAAGAACACAGCAGACAAGATCCCCTCCCTCCATGAAGCATATTTTCTGTTAAAGAAACAAATACAGCAAACAAACAAATAGGCATGATGATTTTGATTAACGAATGACTGAGGGAAAGCAGAAGCAGGTGCAGCAGGGTGCCTTGGGAAGAGAAGGTCTTCAGAAACTAGACAGCTTTCCACCCCCTTACCTCCACACCCGTCAGAGGGGGCAGCTTCGAGCTGTGGGATTTGGAGCGTCAGGACTGCTTGGTACCTTTTGTGTGTGTGTGTGTGTGTGAGATTATGGGCACCTCTTTATTTTTCCCTGAATTTGAAAAAAAAAAAATAACAACCATTATTTTTAAATAATATTTAAAAGAAGAAAAGCTTTATAGTAAAAAAGCTGAATCTGATCCCTATGGTTTATTGTTACATGAAAAGAGAAAGTTGTACAGCAAATGTATTATAAGATCCCCTTTATTAATTGATAACAAACACACACTGAACTATATAATATACTTGTATAAATATGAATAGATAGCTACAGATATAGATGTATTGATGTTGATACAGCTATGGATACAGATGTACACCCATACACCAAACAGTTAATAGGCTGATTGGTGGAGAGGGAAGTGATATTGAGGGGATGGATGAAGGAGGACTTCAACTGCATACACTTTATATTTCTGTAAAGTAGTCTGAAGTTTTTCTTACTCCTTATAATTTTACAGATTCACTATAGAGTGTATCTAGGGCTTTCTCTCTGAGAACTTAAGATTTTTTTCAGTTCTAGAAAATTATCGGCTCCTGTCTCTTGCAGCTTTACTGAGATATAATTCACATAACACATAATCATTCACCCACTATTAAATATATATTCGGAATGTCTTTTTTTGTTGTTTTTGGCTGCTTTGCATCTTCATTGCTGCACGAAGGCTTTCTCTGGGCTTTCTCTAGTTGTGAGCGGGGGCTTCTCTTGTTGTGGAGCAGGGGCTCTAGGCACGTGGGCTTCAGAAGTTGTGGCATGCGGGCTCAGTAGTTGTGGCTCACGGGCTCTAGAGCGCCGGCTCCGTAGTTGTGGCGCACAGGCTTAGTTGCTCTGCAGCACGTGGGATCTTCCCAGACCAGGGATCGAACCCGGGTCTCCCCCCATTGGCAGGCAGATTCTTAAGCACTGCACCACCAGTTTCCTTCTCCACAGTGTGAGATGATGATGATCATCTCGATGGAGAATTGTGAGGACTAACTTGATAGGCCTGGCTTATGGCTTCCTAGGAACTGATCTCCTGGATAAAGAATTTATTAAACTTCCCCATCCCCCAATAATAAAGGGAGCTTCTGTGAGGTCCTGAGGGAAGGAACTAGCATCCAGGCCTTGTGTGCAAAGGAGCAGCATCTTCTCTCCCAGCGAGGGACCCACACACACCAGGGAACCCATTTTTCTTTAAAGCTCTCTGCATGGATTCCTAGAACATTCCCAGGCCCTGCATCATGACTTGCTATGATCAACTGTGTTTTGGCTCCATGGCTGACCTGGGACTAGTCACTTCCCCTTTCTGGGCCTGTTTTTCCACTTGTAAAAAGGGCATTAAACTAGAAAATCACCCTCTGGTATCTTCCAGTGCAGGCGCTCTCTGATTTTGGTTTGAGAACACTTTTGCTATGGAATGCTTTCCCTCTCCAGCTAATGAGCTCTGATTAGTTTTACCGGTGTCTATTACAAGGCTGGGGGCAGATGTTCTGTCCTTCGTGGGGCAGGCTGAAGTGTGAGGTCAGGGGTGGAGCCAAGTTCTTTTTGTCAGTACAACCTTAATTGAGCACCAACTCTGTGACAGATCCTGGACTGAAAGAGGAGCCTCCCATCTCCTGAAGGAGGCATCACCCACTGCATCAATATTTGAGAACTGACTTCCCTGAGGCACAGAGCTGGTGAATAAAACAGACCTGGCCCCTGCCTTCACTAGGCTGCCATTCCATCTGGGGAGATGGCCAGATGGAAGCCAGAAATGCTTGGTAGCCAGAAATGCTACCAAGTTAGCCGAGAAGTAAAGAAAATACTGATAAATTGTGATAAGTGCCATGAAGGTAGCCAGCAAGGAGCAGAGACAGAATAATTATGGGAGAAGCCACGCTACATAGGAGGGTCAGGGAGAATCTGTCTGAGGAGGTAACTTGTAGACAAACAGTACATATATTACAACATTGAAATGATAATATGGTGCTGAAAATGTTCTGGGAGCAGAGGGGAGGAAATGATGAACTCTCTGTCTGAGAAACTTAAGACAGTTAAAGCGACTTGCCCAAGGTCATGAGGTGGGTCACAAGCAAGCCCAGTCTAGAAACTGGGGCCAGAAATGTTTCTTTTGCTTTAAAGCCTTTATCTTGGTCCTTTTATTCTTCTGGCTTGGATCACTTCCTCTTGATTAGATTGCCTGGTGGGGGCAGAGTTGTGTTCAAAGAGTCAGTCTTTATGTCTTGGAAGACGAATCAAAGGTCATCGAAAAGAAAACATGTGTCATGCTAAAAGTGTCTTAAAAGAGACAATGAAAAATTTAAATTATACTGTGAGCTTAAGCTTCAAGCACTTCTCACTCTTCAATGGTTTAATCTACTCCATAGGCTTGTTATGTGTCTGAGGGACCAGATGGAAAGCACTTTATAGATTGTAAAGCACTGTACACATGCTAGGAATTATCGGATACCTGACCCACACTCAGAGCCAGTGAAGACTTTTACTCTTTTACCTTTAGAAGATTGCTACTCCCATTCTCTCCTTTCTCTGAGAATTAGAAACAAAAGTGGTTTGGTTCCGAAGTGGTGAGAGCTTCAACAAAATGTGCCCTCTGCACATCCTTCCTTTTATCTTTTCTGGGGACAATCAACTGCCAGAAATGTGTCACTTCAAGCAGTCTTCCACATCTTACTTGGATAAAACAAATTATTACCATACCATTCTGTGCACACTTCTCCCCCTTCTGTCTTCTAAGAATGGCCACAACCAAGCTTGACAAACTATTGATTTCTACCAAGGTGCTTTCAAGATCTTTTAGGCATCAGAGACCAAAGGGCTGAGAAGGACTGAAAACAATGAGGAAACTCAGAAGTTTCTCATGATTCCAGACTTACAGCTTACTCCAGGCAGTCTTCCCAGGTGTGCTAGTAGCAAATGAGGATTTACTCAATGCCTGCTGCCTAAGCATGGGAATCACGTAGCTCTATTTTTTTGTTTGTTTGCTTTTGTCCCCTCAGTTAATGACAAGGGTCTATTTGGGCATTGGGGTTATGATGATGAGCCCTATGACCCAACAAGCTTTCAAGGCATAGAAGATGTAAACAAGTAAATATAAGTAACGGCATATGGCAAAGAGTGGTGTGAAATGAAATGTTGTAGGAGTACAGAGGAAGTAAGGGGAGATGACTTCTTGCTGGAGGGATGAGGAAAGAGCAGACCTTAATTTTGGATACTGGAGAGAGTGGTATTTGAACTGGTCCTTTAAAGATGCTAAGGATCATATAGATTGAGCTAGGGTAGCAGATGCAGGTAGGGAAGTTTACATGATCCCAAAAGAGGTTGCTAGTACCTTCCAGGGCAAGAGAAAGCAGGAACTAAAGAATAAAGAAGAATCTTTTGGGAAGAAAGATAACCCAGTTTGCCTGCTGCATATAATGCATGACAAGGAAATATGAGTAGATGTTTTAACAGAGAAAGCATTTGGACTTAGTGAGAGCCTTATTTCAAATTTAGGTCCATGTTACCTCATTGACTAGCTATAGTCTTGAAGACACCTCATCACCTGTCTAAGCTTAGTGTTTTTCATTCAGTATGAGAATAATAATGCTGTCATTCAGAGTGGTAAAGATTTTAGGTCCTATTTTCTGTGAAGGAGCTTAGAAGGGTGCTTGGACCAAAATTGCTGCTCAATATAATTGAGAGCCTTGTTTGGCTCTCTCAGCAAAGGGCTAGAAGCTATTAAGGTTGGGCACCCAAACACAGCTGGTCCTAGCTGGCTTTGGTATCACAATTTGGGCAGCATGCCTAATCTTTTTTACTATGTGTTTTTGGCCATGTAACTTCAATTCTCTGAGCCTCCATTTCCTTGTCTAGATTTGGAGATTTCTGATCAAGAAGGAATCTTCTCCTCCATTCTTCCCACATTCCCACCTTGACCCATAGAAAAGAGACTGTCCCTTCTACTCTGCTCTCATTTAGTGCTGAGTGGAATACACTCTCTTTCCACTCCCTTACATACTTCTCTCGGAAAGGGAGTAACTAATATGCTCAGTACCAATGGAGGGCAAACTCTAACCCCTTTCTAACCATCCCCATTTTCTGTTGTGTGTTCCAGCTTATCCCTCTGTGACTGGGCATATCACAGGGCAAGTGTAGATTGTATGACTTTCAGATGGAAACCTAAGCCATGCTAACAGTTAACCCATGACTGTAATTTTGAGTTACAGGCCACAGGTCTTTGTTCCTTCTCCCTTTGACATGTGGAGTCAATTTCTCTACCCCTGTAATTGGCTTTTTGACTTGCTTTGGCCAAAGTAAAGCCACAGAAGTGATCGTATGAGGCTTGAGCCTGGGCCTTAAGAGATGATACCTGCTCCCCTTTGCTTTCTTGACACCCTGCTACCTCCATGCATAGCCAGGCTAACTTTTTGAATGAAAGGAGAGCAATGGAGAGAGGTCCCAGTCATCTGAGCCAGCCTAGCCAGAGCCATCAGAGACTGGCCATCCTCTAGTTGGCCCATCAGTTGATGCATATAGATTAGTGAGCTTAACCAAGATCAGCCAAGCCCAACCCAGATCAGCAGGACTGCCCAACTGGCCTGTGGATTTGTGAGCAATAGCAAATGGTTACTGTTTTAAGCCCCTAACTTTTGGGGTGATCTGTTGTGTAGCAAAAGTTATGAGATACACATGATGATTACACAAATTTTAAAAAGTGATGCTTGTTTCCCATTTGGCTGGTAATCTTTGTACTCCGAAGGAAGAGGGCTCTTTGTTACCCTGAACCACTACAGGAATGATAGCCTCCTTATAAGGTTGACATTAGTCCTAAGAGGCCACCGGGTATGGCCACACAAGTTATGAATAGCAGTGTTCTACGGGACCCATGAACATTCTGGCATGTATAATGTGTACTCTGTGAAACTAATGATGACCCCTGGATTTGTGCAATGCAGTGGCCCTTAGAATTAATTAAGATAATGTGTGTGAAGTCTCTGGCATATAGTTGATGCAAAATAAACAGCCATTTTATAATAATTGCTTGGTATGGAAATATTTTACTGTTTTGAATTTTGTGATTATTAATACTTCATTATCAAATAAGCCTCCATTTTCCCATCAAAAAGTGTCCAGGGAGTGATGATAGTAGAGGTGGGGAACTAAATGATCTTTAAATATTTTTTCCAGCATGGCTACTCTGTGATTCATGGGCTAACACAGATCTTCTCATAAAAAGAAGCCAAAACACATGCCTGAGTGAGCTCCTTTGGTGAAATTGGGGACGCGGCCCCAGCCGTGCAGTGTGGCAGGCCATCAGTCAGGCGGCTGCGTCAGCAGGCTGAGAGGCAGCCCATAAAGCTGCCAAAGCTGCCCTTTGTTTTGCCCCAATCAAAGAGGAGGCAGAGGCAAGCCTTTGTGCCCAGAAGTTCCCGCTTGGCAGGAAAGAGGCTGTTCTATGTTCTGAGCAGGACGGGCCTGAGGAACCTAAACAGTTAATGCACAATAGAAGCCACAAATAAATCCTGTGGTTTGAGGTCAAAAGCAAGCAGCACAGGAAACTGAAAAATTGATGTATTTTTTTCCATCTGTTGCCCTCCCTGCATCCCACCCAGCTCCTCACCTGACTTAGAGCTTCTAGGGATGGTTCCACAGTAGAATTTTACTTACTGCAGATGGAGCTTTGCAAAGGGTGCTGAGGCCGGGGGTACTGAGTACCAGTCCTGAGTTTTCTATTCACCAGCCATGTCACCTTGAACCCTGCTGCCTGAGTCTCACCCCAGAAGATCTGTTGGAGCCGCGTGGGCTGGGGCCTGGTGGCAGAATCACTTACCAGTTGCCCAGTTGATTCTCCACTGCAGCCAGGGTTGAGAACCACTGATTTAACCATTTTAGACTCTGGGTCCCTCATCTGCCAAATGGGGACGGTAAGACCTACTTTGTGGTGTCGTTGCGCCATCCAGTAGAGGTAGATAACAGATGGGAAAGGGCAATGATGACCATCTGGTGCACTTACTTGTCTGGAAGGATCCTTTGCCTGTGGTCTTGAGCCAGGTACATGAAGGGCTTAAGGACCCAGCTGTGCCCATTCTTTAATCAGCCCCCTTCAATATCAGGACCGTGTCCTGGCTCTGCAGGGTATAGGTAGAACCAAGGTAGACCTGAGGAATAGTGTGGAATGCATTCATGACGTCCTGGTCAGAGGAAATAGGACACCCTGCCAGTCGCCCAGTGAACTGGTTACATTTGCTCCCACATTGCTTGTTCCAGTGATAGCTAAGTGGCCCTTAAAGGTGATTAATATTGTATTGTCAATGAATGAATGAAGAAACAATTTTGCCCTATTTACTCAGCCAGTGTTAGGACCTGGGCGGGGAAAGAAGGGGGTAGGGAAGGGAATGAGGTAAGTGGGGCACACAGCTGTATCCTATTCCCATCCACTCGTTGATTTATTTGGGCATGTCAGCCTGCATTCATTCAACAAAGGGGGCTGACTCTTTGCTGGATGCCAGGATATGGAGGTTATTCAGACCCTATTCTTGTCTTTGAGTTGGTCACAGCACAGGGAGGCAAATCTAGTTAGTAGTGCTGTTAAAGGTCCAGTGACCAGGACTCACATTAGTGGTAAGGTGGTTAGGGCAGGGCAGTGCTGGTGTAGGTGGGAAAACTTGGGGAAACGTTCTTGGTAGAATTGGGTCTAGATCACTAATCAGGCCCTTGTTTGCATCTTTTGAGTTTTTTACTTGGCACATGTTCTAACCATTCTATTTTCAGTCTCATTTTCCAATCCAGTTTCCCAAATGTATGCTCTAATGGTGTCACCCCTCTGTTCTGATGTTGTTAGTGGCCCCCATTACTAACTGCAAAATAAAAGCCAGCTTCCTTAGAGAGGTACTCACAGCCCTCCCTGGCCAGAGCCATCCTCCTTTCCAACTGTGTCTCCCTCTATATGCCTGCTTGTGTGGCCTTGGGCTCAGCCCACCTGGAACTATTTGACACTGCCCTGACACTCCAGGTTCTTTCACACCTGAATGCCCTCCCACAAGCCTGAAATGTTTTTCTTTTCTCCACACCCGCAATCTCCTCATTTTCTCACCAGGCTGAACTGTTTTCTGTCCACCCAATAGTACCTTTCATGTCTGTGCATAAATTGTTTCCTTTGTTGGAATAACCTTCCTCCTGTCTTTTGTCTGTCTGAAAAAGTACCTCTTAATCTTTCAAAAACGAATTCAGATTCTGCTCCAGGTGAGCCTTCTGGTTCACCCAATGATGATGGCTTCCACCTCTGGGGTCCATTTATGCTTTGAGTGTCTTTGTCTCACTTATAGCACCCGTGTGTAATAAGACAGACACAAATAAGCAATGGATCTTTGCCACCTGGGGAGACTCAGGTATTAGAAATTGGTTTTTTTACTTCTCTTTTTAGGCCCCTGTTAAGGGAAAGGGAACATATCAGCCAGTAGCTAGTAACTTAACTGGATTTATCTTCTTATTGAGCTTGCATTTCCCTGGATTTGATGTCTAGCACTTTCTTGGAATCAAATTTCATTTCCAGGCTAAGTCAGTAAAACAGGAAATCTCTTGCAATTATTTGCCTGACTTTACAATGTTTTATGCAATTTATGGGTTAAAAGGCTTGCAGACCAAGGGATTAAATACACATGAGGCTGACCTGCAGCAGGTGGGGAGAAGAGCCAAGGGCAACACACGGTCAAGTCCTCTGACGTTGTGATTTTTCGGACAGAAAATTGGCTTTGAGTTTTATTACTAACCTCACTGCCAGGACACAGTTTTCTGATTTTCTTTTCTTTTTTCCCATTTATAACCAACAATGTCAAAATGTGGAGAATTCTTTTTTATAAATATGTCTGTTTATAAAGTTATGAAACTGATTTTTTTAAAACATCTTTATTGGAGTATAATAGCTTTAAAATGTTGTGTTAGTTTCTGCTGTATAACAAAGTGAATCAGCTATACGTATACATATATCCCTATGTCCCCTGCCTCTTGCATCTCCCTCCCACCCTCCCTATCCCACCCCTCTAGGTGGTCACAAAGCACAGAGCTGATCTCCCTGTGCTATGTGGCTGCTTCCCACTAGCTATCTATTTTACATTTGGTAGTGTATATATGTCAATGCCACTCTCTCACTTCATCCCAGCTTGCCTTTCCCCCTTCCCGTGTCCTCAAGTCCATTCTCTACGACTGTGTCTTTATTCCTGTCCTGCTCCTAATACTGATATTCATCAGAACCGTATTTTTTTTTAGATTCCATACATATGTGTTAGCATACTGTATTTGTTTTTCTCTTCCTGACTTACTTCACTCTGTATGACAGACTCTAGGTCCATCCACCTCACTACAAATAACTCAATTTCGTTTGCTTTTTATGGCTGAGTAATATTCCATTGTATACATGTGCCACATCTTCTTTATCCATTCATCCGATGATGGACACTTCGGTTGCTTCCATGTCCTGGCTTTGTAAATAGTGCTGCAATGAACATGGTGGTACATGACTCTTTTTGAATTATGGTTTTCTCAGGATATATGCCCAGTAATGGGATTGCTAGGTCATATGGTAGTTCTATTTTTAGATTTTTAAGGAACCTCCATAATGTTCTTCACAGTGGCTGTATCAATTTACATTCCCACCAAGGTGCAAGAGGGTTCCCTTTTCTCCACACCCTCTCCAGCATTTATTGTTTGTAGATTTTTTGATGATGGCCATTCTGACCAGTGTGAGGTGATACCTCATTGTAGTTTTGATTTACATTTCTCTAATGATTAGTGATGTTGAGCATCTTTCATAGGTTTTTTGGCAATCTGTATATCTTCCTTGGAGAAATGCCTATTTAGGTCTTCTGCCATTTTGGATTGGGTTGTTTGTTTTTTCGAAATTGAGCTGCTTGTATATTTTGTAGATTAATCCTTTGTCAGCTGCTTCGTTTGCAAATATTTTCTCCCATTCTGAGGGTTGTCTTTTCGTCATGTTTATGGTTTCCTTGGCTGTGCAAAAGTTTTTAAGTTTCATTAGGTCCCATTTGTTTCTTTTTGTTTTTATTTCCATTTCTCTAGGAGGTGGGTCAAAAAGGATCTTGCTGTGATTTATGTCACAGAGTGTTCTGCCTGTGTTTCCTCTAAGAGTTTTATAGTGTCTGGCTTTACCTTTAGGTCTTTAATCCATTTTGAGTTTATTTTTGTGTATGATGTTAGGGAGTGTTCTAATTTCATTCTTTTACATGTAGCTGTCCAGTTTTCCCAACACCACTTATTGAAGAGGCTGTCTTTTCTCCATTGTATATTCTTGCCTCCTTTATCAAAGATAAGGTGACCATACGTGTGTGGATTTATCTCTGAGCTTTCTATCCTGTTCCATTGATCTGTATTTCTGTTTTTGTGCCAGTACCATACTGTCTTGATTACAATATAGTCTGAATTCTGGTAGCCTGATTCCTCCAGCTCCATTTTTCTTTCTCAAGATTGCTTTGGCTATTCGGGGTCTTCTGTGTTTCCATACAAATTGTGAAATTTTTTGTTCTAGTTCTGTGAAAAATGCCAGTGGTAGTTTGATAGGGATTGCATTGAATCTGTAGATTGCTTTGGGTAGTATAGTCATTTTCACAATGTTGATTCTTCCAATCCAAGAACATGGTACATCTCTCCATCTGTTTGTATCACCTTTAATTTCTTTCATCAGTGTCTTATAGTTTTCTGCATAGAGGTCTTTTGTCTCCTTAGGTAGGTTTATTCCTAGGTGTTTTAGTCTTTTGGTTGCAGTGGTAAATGGGAGTGTTTCCTTAATTTCTCTTTCAGATTTTTCATCATTAGTGTATAGGAATGCAAAAGATTTCTGTGCATTAATTTTGTATCCTCCTACTTTACCAAATTCATTGATTAGCTCTAGTAGTTTTCTGTTAGCATCTTTAGGATTCTCTATGTATAGTTTCATGTCATCTGCAAACAGTGACAGTTTTACTTATTCTTTTCTGATTTGGACTCCCTTTATTTCTTTTTTTTTTTTTTTCCACACACACACACTGTATTTTATTTTTACAAGAGATAAATAGACTGACACCAAGCATTGTACATGGATGACCACAACAAAAGCAACAATGATTGCAATTACCAAACATGAAACACACTCATACTATGTCATAATATTGACATTCAGTCCAGTAATCCTCCACTGTAACAGCTCCTTTACTTTGCAGTGAAAATTGATTTGTATATTCTTTGCCTCTGAGTCCTTGTGGGATTTTTTTTTTTTTAATTCAGACAGAAAGTCACAAAAATTATACTCATCCTCATCAGTTCACTCAGTCCCATGTAATTAATTTTTTTTTCATCTTGATCTTTTGTTAGCACTTTTATGAGTTCATCAGTTTTTCATTAGAGTTCTGAAAATGCTTATTCATTCAGTTCAGCAGTACAGTCAGTTACCAGAAACCTGTACTTGTCAGAGTCTTTTCCATGAATTTCTTGAAGATGAAACCCTTTTATAGGAACATACTTGCAAAATCATCAGAGTACACCCAGAACTGTCTGTAAATGACAGAAGACTTAAAAATGACCATGGTTAAAGATTTGATGAAAGTTCATAATAATGCAGTTGACAAGAAAATTAGTTATTTCTGAGATATACATTTTAAAGTAATAACTAGGATTATTACTTATAACCTTATACCAGAACATATAAGATTTTTAGAAGTTTCCTGTAATGTCTGAAACATTTATATTAACATATTTCCATACATATTTCCATACAAATACAAATATAAGATTTTTAGAAATTTCATGTAATGTCTGAAACATTTATATTAACATATTTCCATACATATTTCCATACAAATACAAATATAACATTTTTAGAAATTTCATGTAATGTCTGAAACATTTATATTAACATATTTCCATACAAATAACCCAATGAAAGTTTAGTATTAGTTGTTTTGTTTGTTTTTTTATACTGCAGGTTCTTATTAGGCATCAGTTTTATACACATCAGTGTATACATGTCAATCCCAATCGCCCAATTCAGCACACCACCATCCCCACCTCACCGCAGTTTTCCCCCCTTGGTGTCCATATGTCCATTCTCTACATCTGTGTCTCAACTTCTGCCCTGCAAACTGGCTCATCTGTACCATTTTTCTAGGTTCCACATACATGCATTAATATACGATATTTGTTTTTCTCTTTCTGACTTACTTCACTCTGTATGACAGTCTCTAGATCCATCCACGTCTCAACAAATGACTCAATTTCGTTCCTTTTTATGGCTGAGTAATATTCCATTGTATATATGTACCACAACTTCTTTATCCATTCGTCTGTTGATGGGCATTTAGGTTGCTTCCATGACCTGGCTATTGTAAATAGTGCTGCAATGAACATTCGGGTGCATGTGTCCTTTTGAATTATGGTTTTCTCTGGGTATATGCCCAGTAGTGGGATTGCTGGGTCATATGGTAATTCTATTTTTAGTTTTTTAAGGAACCTCCATATTGTTCTCCATAGTGGCTGTATCAATTTACATTCCCACCAACAGTGCAAGAGGGTTCCCTTTTCTCCACACCCTCTCCAGCATTTGTTGTTTGTAGATTTTCTGATGATGCCCATTCTAACTCCCTTTATTTCTTTTTCTCTCTGCTGTGCCTAAAACTTCCAAAACTATGTTGAATAATAGTGGTGAGAGTGGGCAACCTTGTTTTCTTCCTGATCTTAGTGGAAATGGGTTCAGTTTTTCACGGTTGAGAATTTTTGTCTGTGGATTTGTCATATATGGCTTTTATTATGTTGAGGTAACTTCCGTCTATGCCTACTTTCTGGAGGGTTTTTATCATAAATGGGTGTTGAATTTTTTTGAAAGCTTTTTCTGCATCTATTGAGATTATCATATGGTTTTTATCTTTCAAGTTTTTAATATGCTGTATCAGATTGATTGATTTCCGTATATTGAAGAATCCTCGCATTCCTGGGACAAACCCCACTTGATCATGGTGTATGATCCTTTTTATGTGCTGTTGGATTCTGTTTGCTAGTATTTTGTTGAGGTTTTTTGCATGTATGTTCATCAGTGATATTGGCCTGTAGTTTTCTTTTTGTGTGTTATCTTTGTTTGATTTTGGTATCAGGGTGATGGTGGCCTCGTAGAATGAGTTTGGGATTTTTCCTCCCTCTGCTCTATGTTGGAAGAGTTTGAGAAGGATAGGTATTAGCTCTTCTCTAAATGTTTGATAGAATTCACCTGTGAAGCCATCTGGTCCTGGGCTTTTGTTTGTTGGAAGATTTTTAATCACAGTTTCAATTTCAGTGCTTGTGATTGGTCTGTTTATATTTTCTATTTCTTCCTGGTTCAGTCTCAGAAGGTTGTGCTTTTCTAAGACTTTGTCCATTTCTTCCAGGTTGTCTATTTTATTGGCATATAGTTGCCTGTAGTAATCTCTCATGATCCTTTGTATTTCTGCAGTCAGTTGTTACTTCTTTTTCATTTCTAATTCTGTTGATTTGAGTCTTTTCCCTTTTTTTCTTGATGAGTCTGGCTAATGTTTTATCAGTTTTGTTTATCTTCTCAAAGAACCAGCTTTTAGTTTTATTGATCTTTGCTACTGTTTCCTTCATTTCTTTTTCATTTATTTGTGATGGGATTTTAATGATTTCTTTCCTTCTGCTAACTTTGGGGTTTTTGTGTTCTTCTTTCTCTAATTGCTTTAGGTGTAAGGTTAGGTTGTTTATTTGAGATGTTTCTTGTTTCTTCAGGTAGGATTGTATTGCTATAAACTTCCCTCTTAGAACTGGTTTGCTACATCCCACAGGTTTTGGGTTGTCGTGTTTTCATTGTCATTTGTTTCCAGGTATTTTTTGATTTCCTCTTTGATTTCTTCAGTGATTTCTTGATTATTTAGTAATGTATTGCTTAGCCTCCATGTCTTTGTATTTTTACAGATTGTTTCCTGTAATTGATATCTAGTCTCATAGCGTTGTGTTCAGAAAAGATACTTGATATGATTTCAAATTCCTTAAATTTACCAATGCTTGATTTGTGACCCAAGATGTGATCTATCCTGGAGAATGTTCCATGAGCACTTGAGAAGAAAGAGTATTCTGTTGTTTTTGGATGGAATGCCCTATAAATATTAATTAAGTCCATCTTGTTTAATGTGTCATTTAAAACTTGTGTTTTCTTATTTATATTCATTTTGGATGATCTGTCCATTGGTGAAAGTGGGGTGTTAAAGTCCCCTACTATGATTGTGTTACTGTCAATTTCCCCTTTTATGGCTGTTAGCATTTGCCTTATGTATTGAGGTGCTCCTGTGTTGGGTGCATAAATAGTTACCATTGTTATATCTTCTTCTTGGAGTGATCCCTTGATCTTTATGTAGTGTCCTTCTTTGTCTCTTATAATAGTCTTTATTTTAAAGTGTATTTTGTCTGATATGAGAATTGCTACTCCAGCTTTCTTTTGATTCCATTTTCATGGAATAGCTTTTTCCATCCCCTTACCTTCAGTCTGTATGTGTCCCTAGGTCTGAAGTGGGTCTCTTGTAGACAGCATATATACAGATCTTGTTTTTGTATTCATTCAGCCAGTCTATGTTTTATGGTTGGAGTATTTAATCCATTTACATTTAAGGTAATTATCAATATGTATGTTCCTATCACCATTTTCTTAATTGTTTAGGGTTTGTTATTGTAGGTCTTTTCCTTCTCTTGTGTTTCCTGCCTAGAGAAGTTCCTTTAGCATTTGTTGTACAGCTGGTTTGGTGGTGCTGAATTCTCTTAGCTTTTGCTTGTCTGTAAAGCTTTTGATTTCTCCATTCAATCTGAATGAGATCCTTGCTGGGTAGAGTAATCTTGGCTGTAGATTTTTCCCTTTCATCACTTTAAATATGTCCTACCACTCCCTTCTGGCTTGTAGAGTTTCTGCTGAAAGATCAGCTGTTAACCTTATGGAGATTTCCTTGTATGTTATTGTTGCTATTCCCTTACTGCTTTTAATATTTTTTCTTTATATTTAATTTTTGATAGTTTGATTACTATGTTGTGGTGTGTTTCTCCTTGGATTTATCCTGTATGGGACTCTCTGCACTTCCTGGATTTGATTGACTATTTCCTTTCCCATATTAGGGAAGTTTTCCACTATAATCTCTTTAAATATTTTCTTGGTCCCTTTCTGTTTCCCTTCTTCTTCTAGAACTCCTATAACTCGAATGTTGGTGTGTTTAATGTTGTCCCAGAGGTCTCTGAGACTGTCCTCACTTCTTTTCATTCTTTTTTCTTAATCTGCTCTGTGGTAGTTATTTCCACTATTTTATCTTCCAGGTCACTTATCCATCTTCTGCCTCAGTTATTCTGCTATTGATTCCTTCTAGAGAACTTTTAATTTCATTTATTGTGTTGTTCATCATTGTTTGTTTGCTCTTTATTTCTTCTAGGTCCTTGTTAAATGTTTCTTTTACTTTCTCCATTCTATTTCCAAGATGCTGGATCATCTTTACTATCATTACTCTGAATTCTTTTTCAGGTAGACTGCCTATTTCCTCTTCATTTGTTTGGTCTGGTGGGTTTTTACATTGCTCCTTCATATGCTCTGTGTTTCTCTATCTTCTCATTTTGCTTAACTTACTGTGTTTAGGGTCTCCTTTTCTCAGGCTGCAGGTTCGTAGTTCCCATTGTTTTGGTGTCTGCCCCCAGTGGCTAAGGTTGGTTCAGTGGGTTGTGTAGACTTCCTGGTTGAGGGGCCTGGTGCTTATGTTCTGGTGGATGAGGCTGGACCTTGTCTCTCTGGTGGGCAATACCACGTCTGATAGTGTGTTTTGGGGGTGTCTGTGAACTTATTATGATTTTAGGCAGGCTCTCTGCTGATGGGTGGAGTTGTGTTCCTGTCTTGCTAGTTATTTGGCAGGGGATGTCTAGCACTGGAGCTTGTTGTCATTGAGTGGAGTTGAGTCTTGGCGTTGAGACAGTGATCTCTGGGAGAGCTCTCACTGATTGATATTACATGGGGCTGGGAGGTCTCTGGTGGACCAATGTCCTGAACTCAGCTCTCCCACCTCAGAGGCTCAGGCCTGACACCCAGCCAGAGCACCAAGACACTGTCAGCCACACGGCTCAGAAGAAAAGGGAGAAAAGAAAGAAAGAAAGAAAAAAAAAATTAAATAAAGTTATTTAAATAAAAAATATATTATTAAAATAAAAACATTTTAAAAGTAATAAAAAAAGAGAGCAACAAAACCAATAAACAAATCCACCAATGATAACAAGAACTAAAAACTATACTAAGATAAATGTAAAAATCAGAAACTAGTCAGTTGCATACAGCAAACCCGAAGTCTACAGTTGCTCCCAACGTCCCCCACCTCAATTTTGGAATGATTCGTTGTGTATTCAGGCATTCCACAGATGCAGGGTACATCAAGTTGATTGTGGAGATTTAATCTGCTGCTCCTGAGGCTGCTGGGAGAGATTTTCCTTTCTATTCTTTGTTCGCCCAGCTCCTGGGGTTCAGCTTTGGATTTGGCCCCACCTCCACATGTAGGTCGCCTGAGGGTGTCTGTTCCCCACCCAGACAGGATGAGGTTAAAGTATCAGCTGATTAGGGGGCTGTGGCTCACTCAGGCTGGGGGGAGGGAGGGGTACAGAATGCGGGGTGAGCCTGTGGCAGCAGAGGCTAGCATGACATTGCAACAGTATGAGACATACCGTGTGTTCTCCCTGGGAAGTTGTCCCTGGATCACGGGACCCTGGCAGTGGCGCACTGCACAGACTCCTCAGAGGAGCCTGGATGGTGACCTGTGCTTGCACACAGGCTTCTTGGTGGTTGCAGCTGCAACCTTAGTGTTTAATGCCCGTCTCTGGTGTCTGCATAGATAGCCGCAGCTCGTGCCTATCTCTGGAGCCCATTTAGGCGGTGCTCTGAATCTCCTCTCCTTGCGCACCCCAAAACAATGGTCTTTTGACTCTTAGACAGTTCCAGACTTTTTCCCGACTCCCTCCTGGCTAGCTGTGGCATACTAGCCCCCTTCAGGCTGTGTTCATGCAGCCAACCCGTCCTCTCCCTGGGATCTGAGCTCTGAAGCCCAAGCCTTACCTCCCAGCTTCCCTCCACCCTGGCAGGTGAGCAGACAAGCCTCTCAGGCTGGTGAGTGCTGGTCAGAATCAACCCGCTGTGCGGGAATCTCCCTGCTTTGCCCTCTGTACCCCTGTTGCTGCACTCTCCTCCGTGGCTCTGAAGCTTCTGCCCTCCCACCCCCCATCTCCACCAGTGAAGGGGCTTCCTAGTGTGTGGAAACTTTTCCTCCTTCACAGCTCCCTCTCAGAGGTGCAGGTCCCATCCCTATTCTTTGGTCTCTTTTTTTTCTTTTTTCTTTTGCCCTACCCAGGTACATGGGGTGTTTCTTGCCTTTTGGGAAGTCTGTGGTCTTCTGCCGGCGTTCAGTAGTTGTTCTGTAGGAGTTGTTCCACATGTAGATGTATTTTTGATGTATTTGTGGGGAGGAAGGTGATCTCCATGTCTTACTCCTCTGCCATCTTGAAGGTCCTCCAAGAATTTTTAAATAGAATTTTTAACCTTGCCATTGTGGAGTAGAATGGACTGGAAAGAACACTGGTTTCTAGTTCTTCACGAATCACTTTGAGGTCCCACTCACAGGCTTGTCTTCCCAGCTGTAAAATAAGGAAATTACACAGGGAGTCTACAAATTCTCTTTCTAGCTTGAATATTTTCAATCATTTCTTTGCTATGTGTGTCATCCCCCAGCAGTAGTCAATGTACAATCCATTTTTTTTAAGCACCTACCATAGGCCTTGTGTCTTCTTCTTTGTCATCCACAAATTAGCATCACCCAGACTTGTTGATTCCCTACAATAAGCTCCAGACTCTGATATGACATTCAAGTTCCTCTACAATCTGTCCCCAATGAACATTTTCTAAGTATCACTTCTCTCAATCTCAGACCCAATAGACCATTTGTTATTCCCCCAAAATGCCATGCCCATCCATCTTTTATGTTTTGGCACATGCTACTCTTTGCCTCTAGTGTCCTTTATGATGTCAGCATTTGGCAAAATCCTACACAGGCTGTCCCCAGATACAGAACCATAGGAGTCCTTATTTCGTATTTCCTAGGATTCTGCATCAGGTTACCGTTTTTGATCACCCTGTTCCTGCATTGATTTCTGGTTTGGATATTTGGACTCTGCTCACGTTCCTATAATTAGACATAGGTCTTGTTCCTGATACCATGTTTTTGTTAACTTTATGGGAATCCAGTGAAATCCAAACCTAGATGTCCTTGTTTGTTCCTTCCCCCAGTAGTAACTTTAACCACTCCCCACTCTCATCCATTTAACTCATCTTCCTCCAAATAATTGAGAGACTTAGCCAAGGCCAACTATTGGTCTAATTGGTTCCCTTCTCTTACTGCTGGACCTTCAGAGGTTTATCCCTCCTGCTCAAACTGTCTCCTGTTGCCACTTACTGTGTCCACCCTCTGTCCCCTGCTCTTTCCTTTCAGCTCTGGAAATGGCTGGATCCTAGAAAGCATGCATCTGGCCACTGTCACCACACCTGGCTGAAGCCAGTAACCATCTCACCTAATGACATGCAATAATTAAGGGAATTCTGACTTCTTCAGATTTTAGGAAGCCATGTCCTATAAGAGCAATCATACTAAGGGCCAGAGACTTCAAATTTAAAGTCCCTAGTGTTTCTGGAGCCATCTCCTTTTAGAGTTTTATAACATTTTATCCTTGTTCAGAAACATAGCTCCTTCATAGCATGTATGTTATTTATAAATAAGC
The DNA here is from genome assembly GCF_949987535.1 of Balaenoptera acutorostrata. Taxonomy (NCBI): domain Eukaryota; kingdom Metazoa; phylum Chordata; class Mammalia; order Artiodactyla; family Balaenopteridae; genus Balaenoptera; species Balaenoptera acutorostrata. Next base: position 47,281,196 of record NC_080064.1, read on the forward strand.
TTTGTGGTCAGATGTATAAGACTCCAAATACCAGTGCTGCATGTTTATTTCTATATTACTTTGGGTAAGATACTGAACCTCTCTGACCACCAGTGTCCTCATCTGTAAAATGATGATCTTACCTCCATCACAGGGACATTGTGGGGAGTACATGGGGTCACTTATATATGAAATCATGCCCTGGCGCTACATTGTTAAGCACTTCCCACCATTGGCTCCTTTGCATTCTTTTGATAATAGAGCCTTTTCCTGGATCTAAAACACAAATTTTATTCTGGGAAAGGAACAAAGTAAGTCCTTAAATGTCCATCAGAGGGGTTCACCTCTTTGAAACTCCACCTTCTTATTGCGTTTGACTCCTATAGTCACAGATCTGTCTTAATATGTTTGCATAGCCATCCGATTTCAACATGTTCTCCCTGAAACTTAACCACAGAGATCTTGGGTGGCCTCTTCCTGAACTTCCATGGGTAGAAAAGGGAGGTAAAAAGAGGGTTTTTTTAGGGAGGCCTCATAATGGACTAGTCTGTGCTAGGAGAATTTCATAGTGATTTATATGCCATCTCATTTAATGTCTAAGGGATTCTGTGTGTGTGTGTAGTTATGCGATTGCAGCTGCTCCTATTACTTTTATCACAATTACTGCTGCTATTACTATTATTTAATACTAAAGATAGTTGAGATGTGTCATAACAGAGTGGATAAAGTCATAGTCATTGAAGCTGGGCTGCCTGCTTCAAAGCCAAGCTGTTTTCTCATCATATAATTGGAATGAAAATATTAACGTTACCCATTTTATGATGTGGATCTGAAAATTAAATGTGTTAATACAAATAAAAACTTACAGAAGTATTTGGTCAGAGTAAGTACTGTATGAGTTGTAGCTACTGGTATTATGTTAATAGTACTGTTATTATTAAGATTCTTGTGTGCAGTCAGGACTTAGATTCAATTTCAGGCTAAGGAATTTAGCCTTCAGTTGATACTGAGAATACACGAACCCTCCAAATGCCCAGTACTATGTACTATGTACTATTTATGATGTGCATCTTATCATAGGTTGGTATGGAATTTTCTTCTCTAGACAGAGTTTCTCAGGCACAGAACCATACCTAAGTGACAGAAGTCCAAAAACAGTGCTAGAGGGTCCAATTTTGAGAAATGTCTATTTAGGTCATCTGCCCATTTTTTGATTGGATTGTTTAGTTTTTTGTTATTGAGTTGTATGAGCTGTTTGTATATTTTGGAAATTAATCCCTTGTCAGTCACATCATTTGCAAATATTTTCTCCCATTCAATACGTTGTCTTTTTGTTTTGTTTATGGTTTCCTTTGCTGTGCAAAAAACTTATAAGTTTGATTAGGTCCCATTTGTTTATTTTTGCTTTTATTTCTATTGCCTTGGGAGACTGACGCAAGAAAACATTGCTATGATTTATGTCAGAGAATGTTTTGTGTATGTTCTCTTCTAGGAGTTTTACAGTGGCTGGCCTTACATTTAGGTCTTTAATCCATTTTGAGTTTATTTTTGTGTATGGTGTGAGGGAGTGTTCTAACTTCATTGATTTACATGTAGCTGTCCAGCTTTCCCAACACCACTTGCTGAAGAGACTATCCTTTCTCCATTGTATATTCTTGCCTCCTTTGTCAAAGATTAATTGCCCGTAGGTGTGAGGGTTTATTTCTGGGCTCTCTATTCTGTTCCATTGATCCATAGGTCTGCTTTTTGTGCCATGCTGTTTTGATTATTGTAGCGTTGTAGTATTGTCTAGAGTCTGGAAGGGTTATGCCTCCAGCTTTGTTCTTTTTCCTCAGGATTGCTTTGGCAATTCTGAGTGTTTTGTGGTTCCATATAAATTTTAGGATTATTTGTTCTAGTTCTGTGAAAAATGTCATGGCTAATTTGATAGAGATTGCATTAAATCTGTAGATTGCTTTGGGTAGTATGGCCATTTTAACTACGTTAATTCCACCAATCCAAGATCATCTTTCCATTTCCTTGACTCATCCTTGATTTTTTTAATCAATGTTTTATTGTTCTCAGCTTATAAGTCTTGTAAGTAACTTAACTTTTAAGTAACTTGAAAACATCTAGAAATATGGGCTAGAAGGTCAAGTTGGCATAGTTCTTAGATAAGCCATTAGTACTCAAAGACTCTTGAGGCAGTGGCTTTGGGCTGTACTTCTAGGACTCTTAGGGGCACCTGATCATTTTCTTCTGTCCTTAAGAGTCTTTGGGGATAACATTTGAGAAGTGCTGTCTAGCTGCCCATCTGGAAAGGGATTAGAGAAGATAGTAGGGTGTGATCAGGGCCTTGAAGAGTGAGCAGGAGTTATGCAGGCAATAGTTGTGGGCATAGGTTTCTGAGGAGAAGAACAGTGTGATCAGAGTGGAATTGATTTTTGAAGATTATGGTGGAAGCATGTAGCAGTGAATAGAAAGTGGAAGAGACTGGAGGTGGGGGACCAGTTCAGAGGTTTCTATAGTTATCCAGGAGGCAGGGAAAAGTGTCAACTTATTGTGGGGTGCTCTTCACGAGACCAGTAGCAGGCTGAGGAGAGAAGTTAATACAGCAGGAGTGGGGAACATGAGCATTTGGGCCACTTCTTCATGTGACTCACCTGTGCCTTCAGGGCCTGTGTGAGCCCAGTCTTGTCTATACCATTTCCATTTGATGATGGAGTGCAGCTGTGCATGCCCAACTTTATGGCTTGGTGGGTCAGATAACATCCAGTTCACGAGAGGCAGCTTAGGTTGCAGGATAACCTAGTGGCCCATGGCTAAGTTTTCAGCCTCTACTAAGGCCATTAGAAGCCATAGAAGTGCTATAGGAATGGAGAGAAGGCAAACACTGTGAGAACAATGTGGAGGGAGATAGAAATGACATACCAAGGTAGAAGGAAGCCAATACACCACTGGTTTAAAGCAGACGATATCAAAAGGGATGGGAGGAAAACTTCAGGTATATAACTTTGGGGAAGTTACAAGACATGATTCATATATTCCTTTTTCATATTTAAATTAAAATATGCTGAATGTGGAATGGGTGTTAAGGATAGTATGTTAGGAGTTCAGAGAGGGGAACAAGAGCTATGGACTGGATGTGATGGAGAAGTGGGGATCAGAGAAGCTTCTAAAGGAGATGGCACCTGACCTGGCCCTCAAAGTTTTGGTAGGACTTTGGGGGAATGGATAAACATTCCAGACAGGGAAAAGGCATTGAGCCTGAAGTCCTTAAAATAATGCAACTTGGTTGCTGACTTTGAGTCACGGGGGAGGAATTCACCCAAAGCCGTTGGCCAAGTGGAAAAACTCAAAGGTCAAGGACCATACATTTTTTTGTAGCATTTTGCATTTTTTTGTAGCATTTCTCATTTTTTGAGCTTAAATGAAGCCGAACTCTGCAGGGAAATGAGCACATGTTACACATCTCCAAAGCCAGGAGGCCTAGTGTCCAGGAAACTGTGCTGGTAGGATAGTAATACAAATGACTAATGCATCATCCCAGGTCTCCTGTGGCTTCAGACCTGGGAATCTGGGCCAGGCAGGAGACAAACAGGCGGTGGCTCCAACTGAGGGTGATTAAGCAAGAAGCAGCCCAGTGACGAAGAGAATGTTGTTCTGGGAATTACAAGAGGGGTTCTTACTCCCGTGGCGCTGAATAAGCCAGGTTCCTTCACTGGGCTTCAGTTTTCCTCATTCATGTCTTGATATAATATCCTAGAGGGCCATGAATTACCAGCAAGTGTCTGCCCCATTAGTCAGGGCTGCATTCTAAGACATGTCCTAAAATCCAACCACATACAGGCCCAGGCTTAGGGACAAGTCATTTTGTACTTATTCCTACTCATTCTTTAATATCCAGTTAGCTGCCATCTTCAGTGGGAGGGTCTAACTCCCCCAGACAGAGCTGGTAGCTGCTTCCGCATTACTTGGAATACACAGTTGTCACAATCAGGACCTTGCAAGGCAGTATCAAGAGGGCCATCTCCTCTCTTTTCTCTATGGATGTTTCAAATGCAGGCAAGTCTTTGAATTAGTCTTTTCAGATCAGGATTCTCAGCCCTAACACTGGGTCTGCCTGGCAAAAGAAGGAATAAATGAGACCCTGACTTCTCTGAGATATGAAATTGCTCCTAATACAGGTGCAGAGACTTAATTGTTTCTTGGCCTGTGTGACTGGGTAACCTCTTCATCTGTTTGAGAGTCAACATATGTTTCTCCCAAGGCTTGGACTGCTAGATATCCCAGAAAACCACCTCCTGATTTACTTTGCTCCTTAAGTCCTTTACAGGTACAAAATGTTAGAAAGAGAAGAGGGCACAGCCTGAGACAGCCATGGGTTCAAATCCAATGTCCACCACTTGCTTGCTATATTTTCTTAGAAAATTCACTTTACCTCTCTGAGGCTTCATGTCTTCATCTACAAAATCCAATAATAATATTGACTCCAAAGGGTTATTGTGAAGATTAAGTGAAGCAGTATGCATAAAATTAGTACAGTTGAAGGTTTTTGAAAATGTAAGTGGAAACACCACTATGTGTCAGTCTGACACGAATACACACTTGGGCTTCCCTGCAAGTTATTTGGAATGCCAAGGAAAGTGTAGTTTTCTCCCAGGCAGAGGGGCTGGAGGTGAATTTACTTCTTTCTTAATCAGACTATAGCAGAAGAAGCTTGCAGGTGGGTGGACAAGGCCCAGGCTGCTCTGTGCCTGGCAGACATCCAGCTGGGCTTAGCTGTGTTCATCCTGGTGCCAAAAGGACTCATTCACAGAGCAGGGCTTCACCCCTAGGAAACCCCAGGAGGAGCTGACCCCAGCTGTGCCCACCAAACGTGACTCTGCTCTGCTGAGACAAACACTGCATGTGACCTACCACCCAGCCATGTCCCCTCCTCCAGATGCTGACAAGGGTTCAGCTCAGAGCACCCCTCTCCATACAGTGTGATTCAGTTGACAGTCACAGAACCCTCACTCAGCACCAGACTGTGTCATCTATGTTTGCTCACTGAATCTTCACTGGCCCAAGAAACAGTGACATTGTTCTAGTTAACACACAGGGAAACTGGAGCCAGAAAACCTGTGATACCAGAATTTTTTCATTTCTCTCAGTTTTAAAAACAGAATTCTTTCCCCTCTATGATACCAGAACAGAGATAAATCAATACTTCATCTTCAGAGGAAGACACTGATAATCAAAACACAATAATAAATATCATAAGAATAGTTATAACATTCATCACGCTATTGCTAGGCGTTGTGTAAAGCAGTGGTTCTCACAGGGAGCAATTTTGACCCCTGGGGAACACTTGATAATGTCTGCAGACATATTTGGGGTGCTATGGCATCTAGCAGGTGGAGACCAGAGATGCTGCTAAACATCCTCCTACAATACACAGGACAGCCCCCATAACAAAGAGTTATCTGGTACAAGATGTTAATAGTGTGGAAGTTGGGAGACCCTAATGTAAGTCACTTAAATGAAGTATGTCTTTTAATCCTCATTGAAGTCCAACAAGGTAAATAGAATTATTGTCCCTTTAAGACACGAGGAAGCTGAAGCACAGATCGGTTAGGTAACTTCTTCCAAGATGACCCTAGGAAGAGGTAATGCTAGGAATTTGAATCCAGAGCATGTTGTCTTTGTTAGTCCAGGCGGTTAAAACAGAATACCATAGACTGGGTGGCTTATAAAATATAGAAATTTATTTCTCATGGTTGGAAGGCTGGGAAGTCCAAGTTCAAGATGGCAGCAGATCTGGTATTTGGTGAGTGCCTGCTTTCTGACTCATAAATGGCCATCTTTTCGCTGTGTTCTCACATGGCAGAAAGGGTGAGGGAGCTCTCTGGGGTGTCTTTTATAATGGCAAAAATTGCGTTCATGAAGGCTTCACTATTATGACATAAGCACCTCCTAAAGACCCTCACCTTCGAATACTATCACATTGGGTTTAAGATTTAACATATGAATTTCCAGTCTACAGCACTCATAGCACCAATAGAGTGCCTGGTGCTTATGGAAATGGAGGAGATTCCTGTGAAGAGATGGTCTGTGAATTCCTCTGTGCACAGATGAGCTAATATGGACTAAGGAATGGTTTCAGATTTATCCCCTCTTCACTGAGGGCTGGGAAGCTTCCAGAAGCAGCAGATAGCTCTTAAGGTTGAGCAAGTCCCCAAAGTCATAGAAAAGTCCCACGGAAAGGAATCCTGGGCTGAAATCAGACTTGTCCAAGGTCCAACATGGCAAGCAGATGTCAGGGTCTGGGCCCCAACCCACCCTCCACGGTCCCTGGCCAGGACCCTTCACAGGATCATGTTATGTTCAAACATGAAAATCAATGTGAAAGTGCTTAGAAAGAGGACCAGGGATGTAGGAACATGAGGGATAAATATATCAAGATGGGTTTTTCGTGAAAGGAGAATACCTTAAATCCTTTAAAATGCACACATCTCCAGAATGTTCCTAATATGAAGTGTTCATGGATGCAGGTCAAGGGAGGTGTCTTCAGGCAATAAAGTCTTCCACCCCACCGCCTCCTTGAACCTCATGCAAGTCACCATAGCTTTATGCTCATGGTTGACCATGCACAAATGTGATCGTATTTAGGTGGCTCCAAAGCATTTGCTAATTGATTTTCAAGAATGCAAGTTTTGTTTGTTTGTTTGTTTTATTCTTTGAGTCTTAATCAAGGTTCTTAAGTTGACAATTAGCCTTTGAGTTGACAACCCCTTCTCAGTTTTCAACTTACACTGCAATTATCTCAGCCAAAGGGGGTCTCCCTGGTGTTTCTTACACCCCAGTCCCTTACTTTCTGTACTTAAAATTCTCATGATTCTTTGCTAATAGTGCTTTGAGGGATCTAGAAACCATTTGGTGAAACCCAAACATTTTATGAATGTGGTAAGTCAGGCTTAGAGGAAAAGGAAATGACTTTGCTATTATAATAATCACAATCATCGCACGAATTATTATCAAGATTAATATCTCTGCATATGTGTATAAAGCTTTAAAGTTTATAACTCATTTTTATTTAACTGATCTTGCTTGAATACCATAGCAAAATCATCAGGCAAAGAGGACAAAGAATATTCTTCTCATGTTTCAGGTGAGAAATAGATGATGTAAATGACTCCAAATCACACAGTTAGGAGAAGAGAAGGCAGTCTTAGTCCCTACACCCAAACCTAGGTCTCATGGCAAATTATTGTGTACTATTGACACTGTATGTCTTTGCACATAGCTACTGACTGAGCCAAGCCAATTGCCTAGCTTTGTTTGTTGCTTTGAAGGGCATAACGAGGCCAAATTCCAGGAGTCAGACAGATCTGACTAGTAGAAGTAGGACCTTAGACAAATTATTGAACTTGTCTAGATCTCAGTATCTCCATCTGAAAAACAGATTTTTGTATCATCGTTGATGATCTATTAGAACCTATTACAATAAAATGGTGGTTATTAATATTAAAATGGATTACTCTGACTTTTTGGCCTCACCTGGCCACCAGTGAGGCTACTATATGACTCTTGGAGATGTATCATTCTAGACTGTATTTCGTTCCTATGCCAAATAGAGACCCACTTCCCTCCCCCACCCCCCCTTAATGGTTGATCTCTTAGTCATGGGCAAGAAAAAATAAAGCATAAGTTATGAAGAGTTACCACAGCTGGAGGCATCCTTCATGATTAAAGGATAAACAAACAAATCTTTTGAGCAAAGTAGACTGTTTCTTTACAGCAATAAAAACAACCTTCTACAGTCACATACAAGGGCTGTTTTGAAGCTGGTTTCCCACTCCAAGGTCAGACGGGGGCTGAGACTTCATTATCCTTTCATCTCCAGAATTTACTCCATTTGTAGCTCAATAAGAACCAGCCGTGCCCCGTGGCCACTGAAAAGCTGATTCTACACCAGGCTGCACTACTAATGTGCAGCTTCCACCGTCACATTTCCCACACATCTGTATGTGCTATAGGTTCCTTCCATCTCATTGAAAAGTGCACTTGTCATCTTGTGCACCCTACGCTCCCCCATCCTGCTCCTTCTGTGTCTCAGCATCTCTTTTGTCAATCAAAATGGAAATCTGGCAATTATCTGTGTATGGCAGAGATAAGTGAAAATCACGTTCTTTTGAGGTGCCTCCCAAGTCCAGCCCCTGTTTTAAAATTCTAATCCTGCTATCCTCATTCTGACCACTCTCATTTCCCACTTCAACTGTTAAAATAGCCTTTCCTAGTCTGCTTTCCAAAGTTTAATATCACTGGATAGTAATGGTGAGACATACCCAGAGATCCTTTCATGAAGGTCTTCATATGCTACGGTAAGGAGTTATGAATTTATTTGATAAGTAATAGGGAACCAAATGATGGTATCAGATTTGCATTTTAGAAAAATTCACCCTAGTTCCAAGTATAGATGGTGAATTAAATGGTAAAGAGTAGAGGGTGGAAGCAAGGCTAGTGAGATAATTGCAATAATCTAGCTGAAAGTTGACCAGAATCTTTAGTAGAAATAGAGCAGAGGGAATTGCTTGAGAAATTGTAATGCGGTAGAACTAAAAGGACTGGTATTTAATAGAGTGTTGGGGGTAAGGGAAGCCAGAATCTAGAATGGTGACCAATTCTTTTTGCCTTGGAATGGATGGAAACATTCACGTTGGAAAAGGGAAAACTCAGTGAGATGAGATCTTTCTTCAAATACCTCAAAAGCTGTGATAGGAAAAAAAAAAAACAAACAAACACAACACTGATTGATTCAAGTTCTGAATGTCTTCTGAAGGTAAAACAAAAGGCTGAGGTTGGAAGAAGTAGATTTGGTATGATATAAATAGAGATTTCTAGAAGGTTACCCCCAAAAGTGTTCTGATGGGGAGTTCATTGGTTCACAGATAGGTTCAGTCTTTAGTTGTATAATGTAAGAAGAATCATTGATAAACAGGAAGATTCCTTCAACCATGGTGATTCTGGGATTCTCTGAGTGCCCGGGGATGAACCTTATGAAGAAGCGCAATGATGTCATCAAGACAGTGCTGGGCTGGCAATCTGGTGACCAGTGTTCTGATCCCAGTTCTGTGTCTGCCTAACTTACAGGATGACATTAAGTTGCTTTCCCCCTGGGCTCTAATTTTCATCTACTTAAAAGATGAGTTGCAGTAGTTGGTCATTGATCGTACTGATGAGACCAGTTCAGAGGTGTGGTGGGTGAACGTCTGCACGGAATGGTATGCAATAATTTGTCTGTTTCATCTTACATCCATCCCATCCTTTTTCTCACTCTGTTCTGCATTGTAGGGAAATGTAGTTTTTAATATCCATTGCCAAATAGCTTCAGACCAGCTTGAGTTTACAGGAGACCCTGGAGGGAGGTTTGAGGGCAGAAGGAGAAGGTGAGCCAGGATATTTCTCCCCCATTCTCTCTACTTTGAGTAGCATCCCCAGCAAGGCCTTCATTGCCTCCATCATTCTGGCTACCACTGGATAATCCTCTCTATTTATGGTCCAAGCTCACACGAGGCAGGCTCACTGGCATTCCAGCTTTCATGGAGCTCTGGAAGCAGCGTCTTCTCCCTGTCTCTCTAGCCTTACAGGTGGTAGTGGCTTTGGCCATGGCTATCACCTTCCCCTGTCAATCTTTCAGCTCTTCTCTATGCAGGGCCCATGCCCAGAGACAAGTCTGACTGTATTCATCCATTTTTGGTCAGCAGAATCCTGGGCCCTGCGTTCCACACATTCTGGGCCATCATCCAGGCACCCCTGTTGTTTCCAAGCACATTTTTGAGAAGGACATGGGGACCCAAGCCCCAAGAACAACAATTCCTTGGGTGTTCCTGGAATGACTTGAAGTCGGGTGGGGAGAGCTGATAGCCATTTCTGTTTCGCTGGGATAGAAGCACTCCTCCTAAGGCATAAATCCTTCCCCAGATGTGGTAGGCAGGCTCATCCACAGGAAACGTTTAAGCAAATAAACCTGCCACTATGGTTTTCAAGTGTCCTATCTGAGGAAAGCTGAAAAGAAGGCAACACACATAAACTAACTCAGCAAGCTTTGTATAAATGAGTGGGAGGCAAATGCAGTGGGCCACAGAAATGGAAAGGGGAGCCTCAGTTTTCACCCCAGTATAGTTTTTTCCCAGGTTAACCATGACTTTACGTATTTTAAAATTCTAAGATACTGAGTTTCTTAGATTCTGAGTTTGTCGCTGTAATTCTTGTGTCTCTAGGCCTCCCCAGTCTATGGATATAGATTGTGACCTCTTAATAATAATTATCCACGTTTTGCTGGCTATTTGCCCCATCTGCTTCTGCAGGCTTGTTAGCCCATCCCAAATGTGTTACTGCTGGGCTGGCCCCTCTGTCCCCCCTGCACCCCCTGGCAGATGGGGTCTCTTCTGTGGCTCCAGTTCCCTCCAAGCTTTGATGACATTGTTTTCTTCCCTTCTCCCTTCAGACCCAAGGGTGGAAAAAGCTTCCTGCAGTTGCCAACCCCTAGATGCCTGCTCATCCTTTGTTGACTCCCTTAACACTTTTGGTGTATCTGTAAAAAGTTCCTTCATTAAATTCTTGTTCAGTTAAGCTCTACTGAGTTTGCCATCTCTTGCCTGTGTCCTAGGGGGATCTCAAGTAAATTCAAGCTAACTTTCCACTGTGCCATTTAGCACTGATCATGTGCCTGTCTTGGGCCAGGCATAGCCTTCTTCTCTTGTTCTAACTGCCCTTACTGAGGTGTGTGGCTTGGAAAACACCAGAGGACCTCTCATCACTGCTGGATACCACTATGCCATAGCAAGGTGCGGCCTGTCTCCTGATGTTCCCACGGCTGCAGGCTTTTGCTTTGCCAACGTGGAGTCACGTTTCCTAGAGCCTTCACTGTGCTGATGCCTTTCTGGTTCTGCTCAGAATTGAGGAGAACATCCCTTTCTCCTAGTGTGATGATCTCACTGAGCACGGCTGTCCCAGTGTCTTACAGAATACCCTCCTACCCCATGAAAGTAGCATCCTTTAGCTTAACCCTGGAGACCTCCTCCATGGTGCCTGACAGGTTTGTGCAACTGGGCCAGGAGCTGTAAGAGTGTTAGGATGAAAAAGCGTCTATGGCTAAGAAAGTCTGGGCAACACTGGACTAAAAAAGATAAAAAGGAAGTCTTTTTCTAGCTATTCAAAGCCTTTCAATGGACTATGAATCTCCAAAAGGGGCCAATAGGGCATAGCATCTGCCCATGTTATTTGGCCCTGGAATACTTCTATCAGGGACCATTTCTTAGACTATGATTTTGGGAAATGCTGGTCTATGGTATTACAGCTTTCCAGTAATAATAGTGCATTATTTAGTATTTCCACTAATTTGTGACTATAATGAAGCTTTCTATGTTTTTAAACTGTTACCTTAAGCAGACAGAATGGGCTTGCCAATGAGAGGCCCCTTTGAGGAGAAGCAACATAGTGTCATGGAAAATAACTGGGACTCTGGGTTCAGGCAGACTTGAGTCTGGATTCTGACTCAGTCATTAAGTGGCATTTGGCAAATCACTTAGCCTTTCCGGACCTCAGTTTCCACATCAGTAAAATGAAACCAATAGAGTCTATTAAATGTGATGATGGTAAATTTTCTACCCCTGTGTCTGGAATATAGAAGGTACTCAACAAGTATGACTTCCCTTTCTTTAGAAACAAATTCTCTATCACATGGGCCAAATTGCTCACTGCTTATCAGAGGCCTCATTGACTATTTCTTTCCAAATTCTTTCTTATTTCTGAACTTCTATAGCATTTAAAGGATGGACAGGATCTGGAGAGGCAGAGAATAAGTCTTAGTGAATTAGAGAAAGTTAAAACAAGAGACTGTCTTTGTAATCTCAACTCATTATCAATGGCAGCTGCTGGAACAGCTATGAATTCTAGGAACTAGATCTCAACAATCCCCTTTGAGGCAAAATCCACAAGGATTTTTTATTTCTCATTCCCTCTAGTTTCTAGTTCTTTTTAACATTGTTACATAATCCTTATTATAAAAGTAATTCACACAAAATCCCACCACCTAAATGCATCAGATATTTTCATTTTTGCTGGTGACTTTCAGTTTTTGTGATAGTGTAAAATATGTTTGCATATAATCAGAGATTACTAGACATAATATTAAATATTATTCCAGGTTGATGCCTTGTCTTCTGAATTATTTCTAATGATTACATGATAGTCAATCAAATATTATTATGAGGATTAAATTCAGGTAATTTTTTTTTTTTTTAAAGTCTGCCCTGATGACTCATTACCTGATCATGTCCCATTGTTGGAGATATATATACATATATATATGTATATATATCTCTTTTTGCTTCCAATTCCTTCACCATTTCTTTCTGTCATGGCAATCTTCAAGCATGTATGTCAGGGTACTATTTTGAGATATTAATTTTTTTCTGTGTCCTTGATTCTCCCTCCCCTCATCCAAACACAGATAGATTGTTCTTACTCCAGCATAGAGGGGGCTTGGGTTTGGGCTAAAAGCACAGTTCTCTACAAAATTCTTCTCTTTTTGACTTTTGTTTTCAAAAGCTTGATGTGGGAGTATGGGTTCTGGTGGGCTGAAAAGAGAGGGCAGCCAGGGGGTCTGGGGAGAGGCAGAGAATCTTAGAAAATAGAGTAAGAACATGATTCCTTCTCCTCTCCTCTTTTTTGCTGGTGGGGTGGGGAGAGGAGGGTACCATCTCCCAAACCCCGTGGGATGAGAGGAAGTGGGGAAAAGGAAAACTGTGTGACCAAGAACATCAATAAAGCAGGAATCCAGGTCTTCTTCCAGCCACCAAGGAAGGTGGCAAGATCCTACCAAGAAGGGTATGCATGATGTGGGACTGAAGAAAAAGCATTCTCAGCTTTATCAGCGATCCCTTTGACTTACATGTGACGCAGAAGCAACAGAAAGGCTGAGCTCCAAGGCACCTTGAGGGTGGGGTGATGGTCAACTGAAGGCCAACCTCGTCCCAATCCCGAGAAGCTTTGGGATAAGTGATCTTGGAACCCTGATACAATCCTGTATTCAGGAAACCTCAATAACTGAGATTAAACTTTCCAGGACAATCAGAGAAATGGATTTCAGGGTCAGAAATTGAGTCGAGTTATAGAAAATCAGAATGCTTTCACCCTGAGTATGTGAGATAAAATTCATACCCATTTTTGATTATTTTTTAAGATAAATTTCCTGAGGAAACATTTCTGGGTCAAGATATATAAACATTTTTATATCTCTTGTTTTATGGTTCCATCATTTTCCCAAAGAATTACCTTAAATTACCCTGATGCTAAGAATGATTGAAGGTACTGCTTTCACCGTATATTCACTAGCTTTAGTTATTAGTATTTTAAAAGAAATTATTGCTAATTGAATAGTGAAAATATTACTTCAACTTAATGAGCATTTCTTAAGTTATTAGAGAGTTTGAACATCATTCCATGTACTTATTTGTGAACTGAATTTCTTCTCATGTATATTATATTTTGGTTATTACCCACAATTAGCTTTGAAAAAATACATCATTTTTATCTGTAATAGCTTATTTTTCCTTATGGATAGTGCCTCTCACAGAATATTCTGCCTCTTAAACCTCCTTTCCAATCCAGACCCAACCCCCAAACTCTCACCACTGAAAAATATGTCTTTCATCAAGTGAGTTAAGTTCTGACTACCTAAAAGGCCAAGTTCTCCCTTTCAGCTGAGATGGACAGGTTCTAATTAGGCAGCATCGTGATTATAAGGGAATTATTCACTTATGAAATACAGAGGAAATGTGATAGGGAGTCAGGCAACCCATTGCATTATATAAATAGTTGCAGACGCTTGGGAGTTAAGACTCACTACCATTGGCTGCACATTTTCTGAAGGAAATAACCCAGATGAGAAATATACCTTGGGTGGAGACACACAATATAAGCCTTGTATAAGCAAACCCACATTTTATTTATAAAAATGAGTTTAGAAAAATTACAGCTCCACAAAATGTTACTCAAGAGCACTTTCTTCCACTCAATTCAGGCAAATTTGAGAGGTCCCAGTGGTGAAATTGAAATGAGCACTGGATGAGGAATGCCCTACTTTTCTTCTTCTACTCTCTTGCCTGGATAAATTCACTCATCCTTTAAGTAGTTTGGGTCAGGTGTCATCCTCTTCAGGTAGCTTCCTTTGACCATCAGATGGAATAGTGATCCTGATCTGTGCTTTGGTAAATATGTTCTTCTGTCTTCTTAGAAATCTTATGCCTCTTTCTCCTGTGTTTTTAACGTCTCCCTCTCAACTGGACTGCTTCTATCAATAATCAAGCATGCCCCAGTCTCTTCCAATTTCATCAAAAGACTCTCAGGAACCCACATTCCCCTCCAGGGGTTGCTACATTTTTTCTCCTTCCCTTAATTGAAGAATTTCTTGAAAAAACTGTCTACTCTCTGTCTCTACTTTTTCATCCTCTCTCCAACCCATTCCAATCTGTTTGTGCTCTGTAATTCCACCAAAGTGGTTTTACTTGAATTACCTTTATGTTGCTAAATCCAGTGAACCACTTTCAATAGTTTTCATTGTACTAGACTTATCAGCAGCCTCTATCACTGCTGACCACTGGCCCTCTGTCTTGCTTTACTCTTACCCTGGCTCTGTAATACCACATTCACTTGATTTTCTTATCACCTTTCCAGTTGCCCCTCTTGAGCCTTCTTTGCTGGATATTCATCTTTGTCCTGATCCCTCAATGCTGCAATCATCCCCTTCACTCATCATCTCGCCTTCCAACAGCTATCTGCCAATATTTGCCATATTTGTATCTCAGCTCAACTTACCACTTCTGAGTTTTAGCTTTGCATATCCAAAATCCACCACGGCCACTCTCAAAGGTAATATGTTCCAAAGTGAATCCATCCTACTCTTTCCCCAACCTGCTCCTTCTCCAGTGTATTTCAGGTGGGAATACTCTTCTTCAAGTTCTGGGTTATTTTGTTTTTTTTTCTTTCTAGTTTATGTTTATTTGTTCATGGATCTATTCATTGATTAGTTGACTGGATATAAGTTGTATTTTTCCAACAGTCAAGGAGAAAGCTTTACACTTCATTATCAGCCTAGAAAAACTTCCTGTTTAACAAAAATTGCTTCCTCAATTCTCCTTTAGAATGTGATTCATCAGTATTGTCAATGATATATGAATTCTTTGCAAATCCTGAATCTTAAAAAAAATTATAGGACATACATCTTTTATTTTAAACTATTAACCTTGGAACCATAAGTTTACGGTACTTCTTTGGCACTGAAGGACCCAGATTTAATGCAAATAAAGCAGAGCTCACTTTAAAAAAGAATCAGTTGCTTTGAAATACTTCCAACTATGTGAAAAACAATCACAAAAAGCCTATTTTATCCCCTTTGTGGCTATTGGATGAAGCTACAGTGGAAGAAGCTACTCAGCTGGGACATATCTTAATCATAATTCTAGCCAAACTCTTAAAAAAACACATCAGCTAGGAAGATCCTGAATACTAATGACAATCCCTTACGTTTGCATAAGTAAACGCATGCATAAAGGATTGCTTCACAATTTGCAAAACATTTTGCAAAAATTATCTTGAGTCTTGTAGCTGCCCTGCCAGGTAGGCAAGCTTCACTTTACGTTTCACAGATGAGGAAACTGAGGTCCAGAGAGAGGTAAGGTCTTTCAGTGTGTAAAGTCATGCAGCTTGTAAGTCTTATTGCTAGAGATTGAATTCAGGTCTCTATATTTTGAATTTAGGATTACAGCACCACACCCAACCCCGCCCATCCCATTTCCACCCTAACCCTTGCTCTCTCCTCTGAATACAGGAATCCCAGCAAATATGCTGCACCATTTCTTCCAGGGAAAAGGATGGGTTGGTTTTAGCAGAAGAGGAACGCATGGAAGAGAGATAAATTTAGGGCACTATCATGGAGAAGCATAAAATTGGGTTGGCCTGAAAATTACAGTTTAAGGAAGGGAATAGAAGAAGATAAGACTGGAAAAGGTGGCTGGAATCCGAGCAAGAGGGCTTCAAATGTTAGTTAGGCAAAGGAGTTTCTCAGAGCATCCTCGTGCCACTGGGAGTGGCACTGTAAGATTAAGTCTCCCTGCACTGCAGGATGCATATTCAAAAGTAGCTTTCCAGCACAGATTGAATTGACTCCCACACCCAAGATGACCCTCCTGTGGGCCCTGTAACTAGGAAAAAATTTCAAAGTGGCTCCAAGTTCAGTCTAGAAACTGGAAAGCTAAACCATAGTAGTCTGTGCTCACATTGAACATATCACCTCCCCACTATCTCCCTGCACTCCAGCTCTACCATTCCTTTGTAACTTTAAAAACACTACTTGTATTTAGGGATATGTACCCTGCTGTATTTCAAGCTCTGTTGGAGGCAGGAACTGCACAAGATTCACATGTAATTACCTGCACTCACTGGCCCTCAATACAGAGCCTTGCACATGGTGGATGCTCAATGTTAGAGGAATAGACCAGTTGATAAAAGGAACCTGGAGTAAGATGTGACAGGGTGAGAGAGTGGCATGGACATATATACACTACCAAATGTAAAATAGATAGCTAGTGGGAAGCAGCGCATAGCACAGGGAGATCAGCTCCGTGCTTTGTGACCACCTAGAGAGGTGGGATAGGGAGGGTGGGAGGGAGACGCAAGAGGGAGGAGATATGGGGATATATGTATATGTACAACTGATTCACTTTGTTATAAAGCAGAAACTAACACACCATTGTAAAGTAGTTATACTCCAATAAAGATGTTTAAAAAAAAAAAAAAAAGGATCCTGGGAGCCAGAGAGGTTCAGTGATTAGGTGATGGAGGAGAGGGAGCAAAATGGGGAAGAAATGAGTTTGTAGAGAGATTGTGTTTTAACTCCAAATGGGGTACTCAATAACTGTGTTACTTGGGCAAGTCCCTTTCTTACTCTGATCCTCATTTTCCTTACATGTGAACTGGAGAGAATCCAACACTAAGTTTATGGTGTTCTAGCGAAGACTGCATTCAATTTCACGAGATTAATACATAGCTGCTTAAATATATCTGTCACTATATGCTTTCACATTTCTCATATGTAGTCTTCTGCTTTCTGTACTGAGTATGAAGCAGTTCACACACTCAGGTATGCAAAACAATATGTCACTGTCTTTTTTTTTTTTTTCCTTAGAGCAACTTGATTCTCTTTGAGTTCCTATCCAACTGAGCTGGTATTATTGGGGATTTCATCCCCCCAGGGGTTGTGAAATGATTCCAAAGTCTTATGCAAGTCAAGGCTAAAGTCTGTCCTCTCTGTCCATTGGTCTTTTCTCCAGATCTTCCTATGATTGGCTTTTTGGTTTTTTTTCATGAAAGTCTAAGCTCAAGTGTGTGCTCAGAGAAGGCTTTGAGAACACCCAATATAAAGCAATCACTCTCCCTCTATCACACCATTTTGATTTATTTTCTATATAGCACACAGTAATCTTATATTTTAATATTTGATGTTTTCTGTTCTCCTCACCCATGGAAGCAATATTTTCTGTGCCTGGAATACAGTCCACTTTTGTTGAAACCATCTCTATGGGCTCTGCCATTGAGCAGCACCAAGTCTTGCTAATAAAGGGACCTGATGACTTTGTCTACAGAATCTCTGCTTCCTTTGTTCTTGCCCTCTCTCCTCTCCCCTAGAGATAACTATGTATTCTCTTCTATAGATTTAGGCCTTTAAAAATGTAGGAAGGGACATTGATTCTGGCTGCTTCTATCTCCAGTTCCTGCCAAGGTACTTAAAGCAAGGAATTATAGAGGTGGCCTTTGTATTTGGAGGGAATGTGGTTGGTTCAAAAAGAAAAACCTTAGGAGGACAAAACTTTATTCCAAAATTTCCAAGGTCACTTGATGTTGCAGATACTATTGGTGCCCAGCTTGTATCCCCTTGGCACTCACCTCTACATGAGGCTGCTCTACCAATGCCTGAAACTCTCTGCCTAGATGTAGGGTGGCCAACCATTCTTGTTTGCCTGGGACTGTCCTAGTTTTAGCAATAGAAATTCTGCATTCTAGGAAACATTTCAGTGCTGGCCACTGAGATGGTTGCCCACCATACCTGGGGTAGGCTGGTATTCAGCCTCAAAGCAGGGCAAGCCAGAAGTTTCAGAAAGTTAATTAATGGCCAGCAAGCAGCCCTCAATCAGTGATGAACAGGAATTTGGTGGATAAATACCCAGGCTTTTTGTCCTTTGGTAGAGGGTAACTGTAGGTGTACTTTCTGCTGATCTAGGAATTCCTCAGAGGATTAAGCTCCAGTAGTTCCCCAATAGTATCTAATTTGATAAATATAACATTTATTTGCTGCTTTCTTTTTTCCACCTCCTTACAGGTATTTCCTGGTATTACTTTCCAAATAAACCACTTGCACTCAAGTCCTTGTCTTATGGTCTGCTTCTTGGGAAACCCAAAGACAAATGACTTTCAAATTGCAGAGCTGTGTTAACACGTGGATTGATGAAATTCCCATCCTGGTATGAAAAGTGTTAGAACAGAATGGGTCCTCTCATTTTTGGATGAAGCTTTCAATAGCATAAAATAGGTGCCAAAAACTTCATGCAGAGTCTTCAAAGGGGGTGGTATAAGGCGGTTTTGTGACTACTGATCTGTTCAACATCAACTGTTCCTATACCCCTGAGGTGTGTACTGGGCTGAGAAGAAGGTTTATATAATGCTGTGGCATTTTCCCTGCTCTGCCTCCTCTGTGGATGTTTCCTCATCCCAAGACTAATGAGGAGGGCTGCAGAGTCCATCAGAGAGGTATTTATGTGCTCCGGGACCTTGTGTCTGACCCACATCTGAAGAGTCTTAAGGACAAGAGGTTTTGCTATTTCCCTAGCAGTGGAGCAAAGAGAAGTGGCCACTTTGGGGGCAAGTTGCACTTCCCTGGTGTCATAAACCTGGTCAGCCTTCTTTTGATGTGACCAGATGAAGGACTGCTTGAAAAGGGACTTTACCCAAGAGGACTTCATGCTGGGGTGGAGGAGGGTGTTATAAGAGACCCCCATCATGTTATAAGGTTACTAGAGCCACTCTAAGGGGAGTATCTCATGGCTAGGAACTAAAACCTCAAGCCAAAAACCATGTTAATTAAGCCATTTTGGAAACATTTTTCAGTCCTAGCCAAGCCTTCAGATGATTTATTCCCTGGCCAAGTGCTTGACTACAGCCTCCTGAGACACCCTGAGCCAGAACCTCCCAGCTAAGCTGGTCCTGGATTCCTGAGCCCAGGAACCATGTGTGACAATCAATGTTTATTGTTTGAAGGTGCTAAGTTTTAGGGTATTATATATATATATATCTATATATATATATATAGATATATATATATATCTATATATATATATATAGAGATATATATATATCTATGTGGTAATAGGTAACTGATACTTCCTTTTAAGAGAGGTGTAGTCAAAAGTTCACCAAAGGTGATCACTGAAGGGTCCACAAAAGCAGCCAATTAGAGAAAAAGTCAGCTTTGAACATTTACCAATCCTGAGGGCACCAATGGAAGATCACAACAGTATCAATCTAGGAGGACCTTTTCTTCTCTCTCCTCCCTTCTATGACTCTGTCCACACCTCCCTACACCCTAGGTTAGCAAGCTGGGAAGAAAAGGGGAAATAGGAGACCAGAGAGGAAAAAGATGCTAACCTCCCAAATCTGCAGAAGCAAAGATGCTTTAACTTTCAATGAAATTTGGAATTTTTGTCCATTACATGGGGTTGGGTGTTTTCATTACTGAGATGAAAAAGAGTGAGCAGTAGGATCAAAAGAACTGCCCTAGATTTCACCTAATAGGCAGAGAGGAAGTAGCCAAAGAGGGGTTTAAATAGAGAGTGGGGGAAAAGATTGAAGGTCCTGTGGCATTGTCTTCTTTCACCCCATCCTGCCATTGGCAAAGTCTATGAGAAAGTCCTCCAGAGCTTATATTCTACATGTCTTTTCAGCATCAGCTCTTCTTTTGTTAGTAGAAGCTTGACTAGTCTCCTTAGTACTTTATAAATATCACCTGTTTTAAGCAAGATCTCTTGGATCCCCGTGTGAGAATTAAACTCTTCCTATTCC
The DNA here is from genome assembly GCF_949987535.1 of Balaenoptera acutorostrata. Taxonomy (NCBI): domain Eukaryota; kingdom Metazoa; phylum Chordata; class Mammalia; order Artiodactyla; family Balaenopteridae; genus Balaenoptera; species Balaenoptera acutorostrata. The sequence goes on from NC_080064.1 coordinate 47,301,314, forward strand.
ATAATGTTTTGGCTCTTTGTGTCTTGGCTGTCCCTTTCTCTTGCCTTTTGTACACACTCCCTTTGTGGTATTTTTAATGCAGTTTCTTAAAGACAAGTAAACTTCCTCTCGTACCAGACTGTGAGCTCACTGAATTTGGATCCTACATGATAAATGTTATAATAGATGTTTGAGGACTGATAATGCAGATTAATGAGACAACCCACTTTGTATTTGAGTTACTACAGATGAAGTCTGGCTTTACCTCCCAGAGGCTATTAATTGAGTGGGGATGAAAGATTCATAAACAAGGTCCCCTGAACGACCAGAGCCCTGCCCAAAGATGAAGACAGGGTACGCACTTGAGGTCAGATGCTGGGGTCATAGGCAGGTCATCAACAAGCGTGCACAGAAAGTGCTGAGCCAACAAACAGAGGTCAGAAGCAGTAGACAGAAGGAGACAGGAAGTCCAAGAAGGGAACAGAATGAAGAGCCAATGTCTGAGAGGCAAACCCAAAACTAGGGTCACAGGACTCAAGTTTATTCATTGGGTCCCATCAAATGGCACGCAAACATCCTGTGATGGTTACACAGACCCAAAGCCACACATCTCAATGCTCTTTAGCTTGGCTTAAAGCATGGTACCCTGATTTCGGCACAATGGTGGTATCTAGAAATAGGTAGTATTTGGGACTGCAGTCTGCATCAGAAAGGGACACTTAAAGTACAGTTGGAGAGCATTTTATAAAAGATTAAGACTATGTTAGTCATTGAAATCAAAAGAGAGTGTTAGGTGGACTATTGCAATTAATGAAAAGCCAAGGACTTACTGCCCCAGGCATTGCTTATGAGACTATCCCCAAAAACTTTACAAAAAAAGAGGGGGCGTGCCTGATAAGCTGATGAACTAAGTTTAGTCAACAGGCACACTTAAGATGCAATCCCATAGCCTATCTTGATCCTAATACAAAGTGGGTCAGTTACTCGCCTCCCATTTAATACTCCTCTCAGAAGAGACCAGACCTCAGGTTATCTAAATAGGAAATCAATCAGCAGAACCTTCTGGTGATAAATACCATGCAACCAGCAACAATATGGAGGTGAGACCATGCACGTGAGATATGCCAACTTCCTTTTGGTGGATAATCACTCCTGCCATTTTTTGCTGTGAGGCTGTAGTGCCTTTGCTTTGCCTGGGCTTCTCAGCTGCTGGTTTCCCAAGGCTTCCACCCTCTCCCTTCCCAAAGTGGGGCAGTGCTATTTGCCCTGAAAGCTTCAAACCCTGGCTGGTTAGCAGCCAGCTGCAGCCCATCAAACTCACTGATTAGGCATTTGAAAGGGTGGAGCATTTTTAATGCAATGATTGACAATGGCTTCTATCTCACACACCTGCTGCTTTAAAATCCCCATAAAATGTCAGCAGGGAGTGTAAGTGATATATAGCAGTGGTGCTGCCCAGGATAGGAATGTTAAGTGCTAGGAGATGGGAGTGTCTGTACCTCAGCTACTGGAAAGACAATGAAACAACACCCAATCTAATCGGATTCTAAAGAGAGCCCAGCACAGGGGGTTCAGCACAGGCAATCACTGTTAAGCCCTGACTTGTGGTTACTGTTTGACCACCACGAGACTGTCCAATGCAGGGCCAGCTCCTGAGGACCAGATCAGGCAGCCCTAAAGTCATTGCTGGCCACCAGGCAGTTTCCTTGTGGGTCAGAAACTGGCCATGATTGATTCAGGTTTGAGGGACTCTGAGTGCTTTCTCAGTGTCCTACATGTAAGACCTGCTCAGTCGAATGGCTCTGTGATAGTTTCCTTATAGGCGGGTTGCCAAATCCAGGTGGCCCAATACTAAAACAAACCTGAGCACAAACACCCTCAAGCCCAGTGATCTTGTCTGGGTGGCCAAAGGCAGGAGGATGAAAAAGATTCCAGGTGCATCTGAGAGCAAGGGCTGAAGAGTTAGGTACAAAACCAGGTTACCAAAGTTGGAGGGTAACCTGATACAGTTTGCAAAGGTGGTCCTCAGTTAGGCAGAGTTCAGAGAGAGGGAGCAGGGAAGGAGCAGCCCTGGAATAATGCTCTAGAAGGCAAGTGGCGAGGGACCCCAGTTCACATTTCATCTCTGGTGTGGTGAGAATGGGCTAATCCTGGGTAGTTACCAGTGAAGAATGTATACTGGGACTTTTACGCTGTGGATTATTAAGTTATTTTAGTCAATACGTGTCAGGCACTGTGCTGTCTCCTGGGGATACCATAGGTCATGGATGCTCTCCTTGCCCTCACAGTGCTAAGTAGATGTTAAGTGAATATTTCTAGTCCAATCTGATGAGTGCTGGGTGGAATGGGAAGTACAGGGAGCTTTGGGAGCCCTTGATCTGAGGGACAAGGCAGGGAATCCTGTGTACTGCAGAAATTATTTCAATTCAGTAAGCATTTATTGAGCGCCTGCTGTATGCCAGGTACTAGAAAGGTATGGGAAACTCTGCCCATTACTGTGAACAAGGACTTAAGGACTGAGTTTCAGTTTCTTTTCATGCCTGTGTCTACAGAAACAGAATGTCACAAGAGAGTGTGTCCAGGTGCAGGGGTAGCAAAGAGGTCAGAGGGATTATTATAGACCTAAGAGGTTTTTCTTTTATTATTAAATACTCAAAATATACAAAAATGAGAAAATAATAGAATAGATGCACAGGCATCTCCATCATCCAGATGTAATAGTCTTCAAGTTGCAAAATTTGCTGTATCTCTCTCTCTCTCAATGATTACATCTAAACCTAAATCCTCTTTGCACCTGCCTGTCCCTCTCAGGGGCCAGAGCTCTCCTGAAGTTGGTATCATTCCAAACATTTTGAAAACTGTTACTTCACCTGCTTGACAAATGCCCTCTCCCTATCTATTGCTTGTCTTGCCACTTCAAGTATGCTGGTTTTTGTTGAACGTGTGCTTTAATATTTACTGTGTTCAGTCTTATTAATCTCTTCTTTTACATGTGCTTCTTGTGTTTTGGTTTAGAAAGTTTTCCCCTACCCTGAAGTCATGAGATATTTTTCTCTGCTGCCTTCTAATAGTTTCAGAGTTTTGCTTTTGCCTTTATAGCTTTAAACCTTCTAAAATTTATTTTGACATGAATTTTAAAGAAAAGATTTAATTTTATCTCCCCCCCACACACACATAGATAGCCAATTACCTCAGCATCATTTGGGGATTAGTCCTTCCTTTTTCCACCAACTTCTAATGCCTTTCCTCATATTCATGGTTCTCATATATTTAATATTTTAAAATCCACTTCTAAACACTGGTTTTTTCAGGGTTCACCTATCTCTGTGTCAATACCATACCATTTTAGTTATTATATCTTTTGATAAATAATCATATTTGGTAAAGTACATCTTCCTCTACCCTTCCATTGGATTGGTCATTCCTGACCCTTCACTCTTTCTTATAAAATTTTGGTATCAACATCTTTAGTTGCATAAAAATCAATTGTAGAGATTTAAAAATTGAATCATATGAATTTTTATATTACTTTAGGGAAAATGTCATCAATATCATTGTCTTCTCAAGTATGAACATGATTTATATCTCCATTTATTTACATTCTTTTTTTTCAGACAAAATAGACTATTTTTTAGCCTTTTTTAAAATTGAGGTATAGTTGATATACCATATTACTGAAGTTACAGGTGTACAATATAGTGATTCACAATTTTTAAAGGCTATACTCCATTTATATGTATTTTAAAATATTGATTATTTTTCCTGTGTTGTACAATATATCCTTGTAGCTTATTTTATACCTAGTAGTTTGTACCTTTTACTCCCCTACCCGTATATCGCCCCTCCCCTCTTCCTTCTCCCCGCTGGTAATCACTAGTTTGTTCTCTATATCTGTGAGTCTGCTTCCTTTTTGTTATACTCACTAGTTTATTTTTTAGATTCCACATATAAGTGATATCATACAGTATGTGTCTTTCTCTGTCTGACTTATTTCCCTTTGCATAATACCCTCCAAGTCTGTCCATGTTACTGCAAATGGCAATATTTCATTCTTTTTTATGGCTGAGTAGTATTCCATTGTATATATATATATACAGTGTTCATCTGTTGATGGACACTTAGGTTGCTTCCGTATCTTGGCAATTGCAAATAATGCTGCTATGAACATTGGGGTGCATGTATCTTTTCAAATTAGTGTTTTTGTTTTTTGTTTTTTGTTTTCAGCTATATACCCAGGAGTGGAATTGCTGGGTCAGTTGGTAGTTCTATTTTTTGAGAAACCTCCATAGTGTTTTCCACAGTGGCTGCACCAATTTACATTCCCACCAACAGTGTTTGAGGGTTCCCTTTTCTCCACACCCTCTCCATATCTTCCACATATCTCATTTATATTTTTTATGTTCAATAAAATTTTATAATTTCCTCTATAAAGATGTTAACAGATATTCACATATGTTTTAAATGATTTATGCCTAAGTGCCCTATATTTTTGTTGTTATTGTAAATGTTGTTTATGGTTTTCAATTGTAGATCTACAGGTTTATAGCAACAACTGAATTTTATTTATTGATACAGTAACCTGCAACTATGAACTTTTTTAGTTTCTCTGTAGCTTCTTTTGAATTTTTCAAGTAGATAATTTTATCTCTGTACATTATACAGTTTTATTTATTATTTTCCCCAATACTGATATTTTGTATTTGTTTTTATTGACTTATTGCTGTGGCTAGGACCTCCAGTACAATCTCTGTGCTACATATAGAATAACTTGTCAGATTTACTTCTAGTTTACTAATTCTTCATTTATATCTTTTCTATTCTGTTCATTGTGTTTATAATCTCATATTTCTTCTTTGATTCCCTGATTCTCTTTCACATTGGCCTTTGCTTCCATAGTGTCTTAGATTATATTATGCTAGGTTATGCTTCAATAACAATCCCAAACTCTTGATGGCTTAAAACAACAAAATTTTATTGTTTATGTTAAGTGTCCTGAAAAATGAGTGGGATGCTTTGCTCTATGCAGCTCCTCATAAATCCAAGCTGATTGAAGTTATGATTTTTTTTTTTCTGCATCATCTGAAGCATGAGGGCTCTCAGTCACTGTGGAGGGGAGGAGAGCATGTGTTATGGACTGAATGTGTCCCTCAAGTTCATATGTTGAAGCTCTAACTCCCAATGTGATAATATTTGGAGATGTTGCCTTTGGGAGTAATTAGAGTTAGATGAATTCACGCATATAGGGCCTGCATGATGACATTAGCTCCCTTACAGGAAGAGACACCAGAGAGCTTGCACTCTCTCTCTCTCCATCACATGAGGACAGAGCCAGAAGATGGCTGTCTGCAAGCCAGAAAGTGGGCTCCCAGCAGGGAGCTGAATGGGCAGTCATCTTGATCTTGGACGTTCAGCCTCCAGAACTGTGAGAAAACAAATTTCTGTTGTTTATAACACCCAGTCTGTGGTATTTTTTTATGGCAATGTGAGGTGTCTAATACAAGAAGGAAAGTCATGCATCAGCTTTTAAGTGCTTTGGCCTAGAGTGACATGCATTGCTTCTCATAACAGACTATTGGCCAAAACAAGTCATATTTTCCCACCCATCTATAATGCAGCTAGGAAATATACTTTTCCTGGGGACTAGGAAGGGAAGGAGAACAAGATATTGGTACATAATGCCAAAGTCTACCAAGTGTTTTATTCCTTTCACTTGTGAGTTCTGTGTGTTTTTGTATATTTTTAAATTATATTTAATCTTTCAAATTAAAAACACTTTACCTAATTATCTCTGATTTTTTTTTTTTTTTTTTTTTGGTGGTGGGAGCATTCTGATCTTGCTCTCTTTTTTGGCTAACTCTTGTTTTATAATTATTTTTTTCTTCATGTTTTTAAACTTTTTATTATAAGCTGATCTTTAGCTGTTTTTCCCTACTTGAGGGAATCCTGTTCAGTCTTGTTTTTCAGAGTATATTCCCATAATATTTATTTTGTTTTTGTTTATTTCCTTCTACCATATACTCTAAGCATATTACTAGTCAAAGATTTTTTGTTTGTTTGTTTGTCCTTAATCGTTCATTTTATTTTTTATTGAAGCATGATTGATGTACAATATTATATAGGTTACAGGTGTACAATACAGTGAGTCACAATTTTAAAGGTTATATTCCATTTATAGTTATTATAAAATATTGGCTATATTCCCTGTGTTGTACAGTGTATCTTTATAGCTTGTTTTATACCTAATATTTTGTACTGCTTAATCCCCTCCCCCTATCTTGCCCCTCCCCCTTCCCTCTCCCCACTGGTAACCATTAGTTTGATCTCTATATCTATGAATGTGCTTCTTTTCTGTTATATTCAGTAGTTTATTTGTTAGATTCCACAGGTAAGTGATATCATACAGTATTTGTCATTCTGTCTGACTTATTTTACCTAGCACAATGCCCTCCAAGTCTATCCAAAATTCTTTTTTATGGCTGAGTAGTGTTCCATTGTGTATGTATGTGTGTGTGTGTGTGTAACCTCTTTATCTATTCATCTGTTGATGGACACTTAGGTTGCTTCTATATCTTAGCAATTGTAAATAATGCTGCTAGGAACATTGGGGGTGCATGTATCTTTTTGAATTAATGTTTTTGGTTTCTTTTTGGATATATACCCAGGGGTAGGATTGCTGGGTCATATGGTAGCTTTATTTTTCATTTTTTGAGACACCTCTACACTGTTTTCCACAGAGGCTGCACCAATTTACATTCCCATCAACAGTGTATGAGGATTCCCTTCTTCACACCCTTGCCAAAATTTGTTATTTGTGTTCTTTTTCATGATAGCCATTCTGACAGGTGTGAGGTCATATCTCATTGTGCTTTTGATTTGTATTTCCCTGATGATTAGTGATGTTGATCATCTTTTCATGTGCCTGTTGGCCATCTGCATTTCCTCTTTGGAAAAATGTCTATTCAGTTCTTCTTCCTATTTTTTAATTGGGTTGTTTGTTTTTTTTGAGGTTGAGCTGTATGTCTTGTCTATATATGTTGGATATTAACTCCTTATTGGTCATATCATTAGCAAATATTTTCTTCCATTCAGTAGGTTGTCTTTTCATTTTGTCAATCATTTCCTTCTTGTGCAAATGCTTTGAAGTTTAGTTAGGTCCCATTTGCTTATTTTTACTTTTATTTCCTTTGCTTTAGGAGACAGATCCAAAAAAATATTGCTAAGATTTATGTGAAAGAGTGTTCTGTTTTCCTCTAGGAGTATTATGGTATGTGGTCTTGAATTTAGGTCTTTAATCCATTTTGAGTTCATTTTTGTATACAGTGTTAGAGAATGTTCTAATTCCATTTTTTTACATGTAGCTGTTCAGTTTTCCCAGCACCACTTATTGAAGAGACTGTCTTTTCTCCATTGTATATTCTTGCCTCCTTTATCAAAGATAAGGTGACCATATGTGTGTGGGTTTATCTCTAGGCTTTCTATCCTGTTCCATTGATCTATATTTCTGTTTTTGTGCCAGTACCATACTGTCTTGATTACTGTAGCTTTGTAGTATAGTCTGAAGTCAGGGAGCCTGATTCCTCCAGCTCCGTTTTTCTTTCTCAAGATTGCTTTGGCTATTTGGTATCTTTTGTGTTTCTATACAAATTTTAAAATTATTTGTTCTAGTTCTGTGAAAAATGCCATTGGTATTTTGATAGGGATTGCATCAAATCTGTAGACTGCCTTGAGTAATATTGTCATTTTAACAATATTAATTCTTCCAATCCAAGAACATGATATATCTTTCCATTTGATTCTGTCATCTTCAGTTTCTTTCATCAGTGTCTTATAGTTTTGCCTCCTTAGGTAGGTTTATTCCTAGGTATTTTATTCTTTTTGATACAGGGTAAATGGAGTTGTTTTCTTAATTTCTCTTTCTGGTAGTTTTTTGTTAGTGAATAGAAATGCAACAGATGTCTCTATAGTAATTTTGTATCCTATAACTTTACTGAATTCATTGATGAGCTCTAATAGTTTTCTGGTGGCATCTTTAGAATATTCTATGTAGAGTATCATATCATCTGCAAAGAGTGACAGTTTTACTTCTTCCTTTCCAATTTGGATTCTTTTTATTTCTTTTTCTTCTCTAATTACTGTGGCTAGGATTTCCAAAGCTATGTTGAATAAAAGTGGTGAGAGTGGACATTCTTGTCTTGTTCCTTATCTTAGTGGAAATGCTTTTGGCTTTTCACCATTGAGTATGATGTTAGCTGTGGGTTTGTCATATATGACCTTTATTATGTTGAGATACCTTCCCTCTATGCCCACTTTCTGTAGAACATTTTTTTATCATAAAAATGGATGTTGAATTTTGTCATAAAAATCATTTTATGTTACTTGATTGGTGTAAGGATTCCTAAACCCCATGACTAAAATTCAAACTCCAAATACAAGAGATAGACAGGCCTAGTGGTTTGGAGTTTTCAGGGAGAAATTTTTTTCCCATTCAGAGTCCAAGTGGGGCAAGAAACCTTCCTTATCACCTCCCTGTTCTGGTAGGCATACTTTTAAAGCACCCTTTCACTGATGTTGCATCTTTTTGAGAGTCTCAGTTTTATGCAGCTATCTTTGTTCCAACTCTTTACCTTTTTTTCTCTAGCAACTAAACCCAAGCCCCTGGTGTTAAATGCCATAAACTACATAATCAGTGCTGATTTTTAATAACTTTTCTTCATTTCTGACATACGATTATTTTCCTTTATTTCTTATGAAACAATATTTCTAAGAATTTTAGTGAGAGTTTGTATGTGTTTGGTGTTATTGTAGTTCATAATATTGCCAGAATACTTATAGAGCTTCTAAAAGAAGGAACAAATTGATTATTTAGGCATGTATGAATTATCAAACACCTCTTCTTTATCAGGTTTTGTGGAAGGCTTTAGAAATCCATGTATACATGGAATAATCTCTACTTTTAAATTGTCCCTAGTCTAGTGGGAAAAAAAGACCAAAAAAATGATTATAATAGAGGATAAATACCAAAAATAGAGAGACAGGTCAAAAGAGAGAAAGGAACTGTTCTCAAAAAGGTAGCTAGAAGGCCAGATCCTAAGTCTTAGAATGTAATTTTTTTTCAACTAATGATATTTCCTTTGGGTTAGTTTTATACAAATCATTTTGTATTACTTTTTGTCTCTGAGAGATTGAGGTTCTGAAGGAATAGAACTAGCTTATGTCTTAGGCCCCCAAATAGGTGTGAAGCTCATAGAAGCAGCCTGTGTGTTCATTGTTTCTATATTTGAACTCCTTCCTGCGACTCAAAGAAGCTGCCACTAGGTTGATAGCTTTGGTCTATGGTTGTAACTGATCAAGCTGGTTAGAAAAGACAAGGCATTTTTATTTTTATTTAATTACATTTTACATTTAAAAAAATGTGTATAATAACTTAATTAGAGTTGATAATAAAGTTTGCCATAAAACAGAAAACTTTTGATGCCGAACAAATCCATTGCTTTTACATTTTTCAGTGAGATATTTTATTCATTACCTACCAATTTTACTGAGTTATTCAAAATCTAATACTTTATTTTAAAATTTTACCTAACCATACATCATGGACATTTACATTAAAAATATCATAATTTGGAAATTCATTTGATAATTGCATTTTTTTCTATTTTGTTCCATTTCCATTTCTATAATGTTTAGCTAGTAAGCCAGTTGAAATTTTTAATAAGATAAATTTTGCAGAATATAAAAATAGATGTAGCTATGTCTCTCATTATTCTCACTGTTAAATTGTCATTCTCTTATAACTTATCTATGATCAAGTTTTTCTAAGACTTCAGAAGATCATTACCTTTATATTCACTTTTAAAACTTTTTCATAGCCATAAATCCACTCATCCAGGTACTGAACCAAGATTCTTATATTCAATGTTCAACAAAGTTTGGTATTGGAAACCCTCATAGGAAACTTCTCTTTAAGTTTTTTTTTTTTTTTTTTTTAATAACAGAAACCATCTTTGAGTGTATTTGTTAACTTGTCGGGAAGAAGAGATTCCATTTTTTCCTGTAGAATCTGAGTATTATGCCTTCATCCTCAGCGTAGTAAGTCAGAGTAATCATGGAATACTACATCACTGTCATAAGTGATCTAATATCATACTCAGAAATATAAGGTTGTTGTTACTGTCTTGCATTCAAAGAGAAGGAAAACAGAGAGGACATTCAATAATGGTGGCTGTAGAAGCTGGTGATTCCTTTTACAACAAACAAGTATAAAAGTTGTCAAAATTGTTGAAAATGACCATTTCAGGGCACGAGGAATTGAATAAAGACAGACAAAAAGATGAGAAGCATTTATTCTTGGAAAGCTGATTGTGGTCCTCTTGCCTGGGTCTGCTCCCTACCCGCCCTCTACCAGATAGGTGGGAAGAACAGTAGCTTTGTCAGCCTGGGATTGACTACAAAACCAGCAGCTTTACTGCCAGAAACAATTAATTCAAATAGGAATGGGAAGAAAACCTTTTGGCTTTGCCAGCTAAAATGGCAGACTTAATTGGAAATAGATGGGGAAAACCCACATCTGTGCAAGACCAAGGTTGCCATTCCAATTTGGGGTGAGTGACAGATCATTCAGAAACTTATGGAGAGATTGTGGAAAGGACACAATAATGTAAAGCCTGAGATAAGCTTTTCCACACTTTCCTGCTGTCTGGGAAACTAAAATGCATAGGGGAGACCCAAGAGAACCTTGGCAAAATTGAAAGCCAAGGTACACTTAAGGATTGTATGAAACTTTATATGCATCCCCCAACCCACACAGAACAACTGACAGTGGGTGAAAGAATCCAGATGTTCGACTTCCCAAAGAAAAACTCCAAAGCAGCCATTATAAATATGTTTAAAGATTTAAAGTAAGCTATATTAAATGAATTAAAGGAAAATATCTTAACAATTAATCAATCAACAGGGAATCTAAGAAAAGAAAAAAATATTTTAAAAATAATCAAATGGAAATTCTAACTAGCAAAGTAAAATAATTGATAGGAAAAAATTCACCAGATGTGTTCAACAGAACACACTGAGAGTGCAGGGAAAACAAATATCAATGAAATTAAATATGAATAGAAATTGTTCAAATGGAATAATAGAGAAGAAAAATATTGACGAAAAATGAGCATAATGTCAGACACTTATAGGACAATGTCAGGTGTTCCAATACGTGTATAATGGAGACTTCAGGAGGTGGGTAGGAATAGAGACAGAAGAAAACATTTGGGGATATAGTGGTCCAAGCTTCCTAAATTTGATGAAAACCATTAATTTAAAGATCCCAAAGAAGTTCAATAAACCCAGAATAGGAAAAACACAAACATAACCACACCTAGACACAACATAGTCAAATTGCTGAAAACCAAAGCAAAGAGAGAAATCTTGAAAGCAGAAAGAGAAAAACAACTCATCAAATACAGGGAAACAACAATGCAATTCATGGCAACAAGGGAGTCCAGTAGGCAGTGGAGTGACATATTCAAAGTGCTGAAAGTAAAAAAAGTCAATCAAGAATTCTATACCTCCTTATTTTTCAAAGATGAGAGTGAAATAAATACATTTCCCAAATAAACAAAAACTTAGGGAATTCATTGCCAGCATAATTTCCCTACAAGAAATACTGAAGAAAGTCCTTTAGGTTGAAAGCAAATGACACTATGTGGCAACTTTGATCCACAAGAAAGAATGAAAACCACCAGAATATACACAGCTTTGTTTTTTTTTTTCATGTTTTACTTTTTTAAAAAAAAAAATAAAACAACTATAATTCAGTATTATTGGGTTTATAGCCTATATAGTTGTAATATATGTGACAATATTAGCTACTTTGTACCCATATAGCTTTATTTCCTTCCACCTTCTTTGTGCTATCTTTTGAGGGAATACAGTTAGCATTAACTTGAAGTAGGTTGTGATAAGTTACAGATAAATATTGAAATCTCTAGAGCAGCCCCTAAAAATACCTCAAAAACATAGTTAAGCTATCAGAGAAATTAAAATGGTACACTAAAAATATTTGTATAACACAAAAGAAGTCAATAAAGGAGAGGAAAAGGAACAAAAAGTCACAAGACATTTGTAAAACAAATAGCAAAGTGGCAGACATAAATCTATCCATATCAATAAGTGCATTAAATGTGAATAGATTAAATATTCCAACCAAAGGACATATACTGTCAAACTGGATAAAGAAACCAAGATCCATCTTTAAATGTTTTATTTAAAGATACAAATAAGTTGAAAAAACTTTTTAAAAGAAAAAAACAAACCATGCAAACAGTAATCGTAAGAGAGTTGGAGTGACTTTAATAATGTCAGACAAAATAGACTTTAAGACAGAAAAATACTACTAGAGACAAGGAGGGTGATTTCATAATGATTAAAGCATCAATCTGTGAGGAAGATACAATAGTTATAAATGTATATGTACCTACAAATAGAAGCCCAAAATACATTTTAAAACTGACTGAATTGAAAGAAAAAACAGACAATTTAACAATTATTGTTGGAGATTATATTAGTTAGGGTCCTCCAGAGAAACAGAATAAGATATGTGTATGTATGCACACACATATATAATTATATATATATTCTTATAATATATTATATACAATATATATATTTTTTATAATAAAGAGATTTTAAGGAATTGCTCACATGACTATGGAGGCTGCAAAGTCCCAAAATTTAAGTTGGCAATTCCGAAACCCAGGAGGAGAGCTGGCGGTGTAGTTCTAGTCCAAGTCTGGAGTCCTGAGAATCACGAGAGCTGGCGGTGTAAGCTGCAATCCAAGGGCAGGACTGATATCCCAGTTGAAGGATCCAGGCACACAAAGTTTTCTCTGACTCAGCCTTTTTGTTCTATTTAGATCTTCAATAGATTAGATGAGCCCCACTCACATTAGGGAGAGCAATCTGCTTTGCTCAAGCTACCAATTCAAAAGTTAGTCTCATCCAGAAGTACTCTCACAGACAGACCCATAATGTTCAGCCAAATGTTTTGGCACCCCGTGACCCAGTCGAGTTGACATATAAAAGTAACCATTGTGGAGATTTCAATACTCCTCTCTCAATAACTGATAACAACTAAATAGAAAAATCAGTAAAAATACAGATGATTTGAAAACCACAATCAACCAACTTGATATTTTCTTTTATTAGCTGCCACATGTGTTACATATGAGAGGGTCAGTCTGGCCTAAATGCACATGGTGGAGATAAACAAGGCAATCAGGTATCTTATCCTGCCAGTAACAGAGTACAACCAGACACAGCGATGGAAACATTAGGATTGAGATATGGGCACAGGGCAAGAAAAGCAGTTTATGTTTATTTTAGTGATCAAGGTTACATCTTATGTATCAGCTGTGAGTGGTGTCAGCAGCTAGACTGACTTGATACTGAAGACCCTCAATCTATTATGGTAGGTAATATCATTGTACCCAATTTTTCACTCCCCTGCTTATAAAAGATTATACATTTATACCTCCAAGGATTATATAGATCTCTCACATTGCCCTGAATTTACAGTGCCTCCCTATGAGAGGAGTATAATTCCCTACAACACAGATATCCTGCTTGACCATGTGATTTGATTTAGCCAGTGAAATGGGAGAGAAAGTGATATACCCAGAAACTTTAAGAGCCATTCTGTGATTCAACCTTTCAAGAATAACATGACCCAGATAGGACATGTTTGTTCAGCCTGGATCCCACACATGGAGCAAAGAAGCAGCTGACCTATAACTTGGAATGGAGCCATAGCTTATCTGAATCTAGCAAGCAAAGTGAGTGAAAAATAAGTTTTGTACCACTGCAGTGTTGTCTGTTGTCACAGAATAACCTAGTGAAATGTGACTGATAAACTTTGACAATGAACACTCCTGCTAAGTGTGGTAGACATTTATTGGAATGTCTGTCCAGCCACTTTTCTCTGGTGCATAATAGGGTCCTGATCCACAGGCTAGGGCCATGGAAACCATACTGATATTATATCTCGTTATCACCATTTGGCCATAGCTGTTCAAAATGGGCCAAATTCTCTCCTTTGAGAATTTTACCCAAGGCCTGAAGCCTAGAAATTTGGAGCCAATTCATACCCACTGACAAGCATCCAGAAGAGGTCTACAAACTCCTGCTGGTCCCTAGAGAAATCCTTGTTCTTACCCCATTCTGCTGCTTTATTAATTTCTCTTGGATTCCATATGATATCCCAGTATTCTTAAAAAAAACCAAAACCCCCAGCTGCATTTAAACCTAAGCCAGTGTTAGTTGATTTGCAACCAAAAGAACCTTAACTAATACATCAAGCACCTAAAACTACCCTCATATTACTTGAATTCATTATTTACATGTTGGCTCAGCCAAGGCCAGCCCCTGCCAGGGACTGTTCCCACAGTGGCAGAAGATGTGGAAGGAGCCCTGGGCTAAGGGAGTTGGCCACTCTTTTAAGTCTGGCCAGGAACAAAGCAGAGCTTGGAGTTTCCAAATTCCATCCCTGCATTTAAATCTCACATGACATATTCCTTTTTTCTTTCTTACCGCCCTACATAGGGTCCAGGTTTCCAGTAGGCCTGATGCATCCTCTCCCTAGGTCACTGGGACAATGGGTGGGCAGAACATACCTGGTTCTGCAGAATTCTCTTGTGTGAATGAGTGGTCCCTGGCAGGGTTGTTTTTGGCCAAGTGGGTGCTGGGTATTTTCTGTTACAGTTGCACATCATTGCCTGCAATTTCTTGGTAGTATTCCAACGGAATGCATTAAACTATAATTGCTTTTATTAAGAGGAAGAACAGACATGCACTAACACATGGGTTTTGCAAAGTTAGGGACAGCTAACTAATGAAATAAAATTTTGTAAGAACAAAGCATGGAACTTCTTTTATTGGTATATTTACATTTTCTTTTCTTCTGCACATCTGAAGAAAATGTCCTTTCGGCTACCAAATTTTCTCTAGGATACTTGCCAGATTTCTTGGCAAAAAGCTTTAAAGCTTTAGCAGTTGATAGAACAATTATAGGAGGTGTTTCTCCTTCTCACACAGTTCTAGCCAAAGTGTCCCGATCACTCCTTTAAGCTTTAGATCCATCTGTCTAAATATTGGCTGGATATTTCCAATCTGGAGGTCAGTCCACCAGATCTAAACTCAGTTTGGTGCAAACAAAATTCACCATATCTCTCCCTTCCCAGAGCTCATATCTCTTTTCCTTCTATATAATCAAGCTGTGTGGTTACTACTATCCACCCACACCAGCCAATTAGAAATCTATCATCCTTGACTCTACCCTTTCTATGACATTCCATACCCAATTAGTCACTATCTTCTATTTGACTTTCCAGATAGTTTTTAAGTCTGTTACTTCACTGCCTTAAGAGATGAATTATGCTGAATCATTACAATGGCTCTTTAATAGGTTTCCAGATAAAACACTTACTGTAATACCTCCTCTCCCCGATCAGTTATTCGTATTGCTACTAAAGTGATCCTCCTAAAGGGGATAAGTTGGATAGTACTACTCCTGGTAAATTTTTGAATTTAATACTGTGGGTAATATGGAAACCTACATGTTAAAGTTACATGTTAACATCAACTTTCTTAATAACTAAAAATTTAATACTTAATATTCCATTAAACATGTATTTTCACTTTTTAATTGCTGCTTAAATGTTTATTGCAAAATACAATAAATTAAATGACCATTGTAACAAGTGTGTTTATACTTCTATCTATACACTCTACCTCAGGAACTGTCAGCCTTTTTTTCCCCCCACACATATTTCACTTACACTTAATCTATAATTTCATACATTTCCTGCTGACCCACTGACTGGCAGCCTGGAAACTTCATGCATCTTGAAGGCCAAGGCAAGGACCATGGCATAACTGACTTGTACAACAAGTGGCTGGCAGGCTAAGTAGAATGAATTCTTTCTGCCACTCCTACCTGAGACCAAAAGCAGTTAGATGTCCCTACCCAATCATATCTGAGTATACTGTTTTTTCAGTGAGTACCAGAGAGAACTTTTTATTTACCTTGCATCTGAAAAGTGTCAGGGAGAAAAGTAAGTTATCATATGGGTCATTGTAATTATCTTTCATATTTCATCATGTGTTAAAGTGAGAACTTATCTCACACATACTTGACAAGACTATGGTAGAAACTTGAAGGACAAAGTGATTTTCTACCAGATCCATCCCAGGGCATTGTTATGTAACTATTAATAATAACATCTTTTAAAAAATGAAAAATCCAGAACAAATCCTGAACTCAATGGGCTGCTGAGATGATAGGAATATACTGGAACTTTCTCAGGCAAAGTATGACATATGGTCATGCTTTTTATAGAAATCTAAAGGCTTAGATGCCTTATCATGAAATAATAGAATTGTTTTACAGAGAATATTTGCTTTATTAAAATTCTACTGATCATTTCCCAAATATCAATTATGTAAATTCTAGTTTGCCTTTTCCCTTTCCTTTTATTCTCAGTGGAAATCAAATCCTAAAAAAACCATCAGTTTCAGCAAACTAATAATAGAAGGAAAACTCCTCAATCTGATGAAAAGCATCTATAAAAAACCTAGAGCTAATATCATACTTAATGATGAAATATTAAATGCTTTCACCATAAGATCAGTACCAAGAAAGGATGCCATTCTCACCAGTTCTATTCAGTGTTATACGGGAGGTCATAGCCATTGATATAAGGGAAGAAAAAGAAATAAAATAATAAGTATTAACAAAGGAAAAGAAAATGGTCTATTTTCTGTTGATGGGATTTTTTTGTGTAGAAAATCCAATCCCATATTACCAGAAAGTTTTGTACTTGTGAGGCATGTGATACTTCACTTCAGACTTGGCTATTGACTCTTATGTGTATGGACTATACTAGGATTTTACTAGGAAATGCCAGAGGGAGGAGTGAGAGTTAAGATGTGGATGCTTAGACTCCATTCTAAAGCCTTAAAAATCAAATAATTGCTCAGTTCCTTATAATTTTCAAAGCACATGTATATTCATAATTTGATATGAACTTCATAAGCTTCTGTGAAATCTGCATAGTAAATATCATTATTCCCACATAATGGGTAAGGCAACTGAAGTTCAACAAAGTGAAATGATTTGTGTGTTTTGGTGCAGCTAGTAAGTTAGCAGCAGTAATTGCTTTGGACTGCAAGGAGGTCATAGGCTAGTGATGAACAGATCAGAGATAGACCTGATTTGTACTCTGACACTTTTTCCAAACCAAATTACTCAACAGGTACTTATGCCTATGATTTGACCATGGCACTCATCCTTTTATTTATTTATTTTTTTATCTTTTGGACTATGGTCCGAGTTGGGACATCTAAAGTGGGAAACTGAATCTAGGCTAATGTTCTTGGACTTGTAAGGGAAAATCCCAACTTGAAATTACTAAGTGAAAACCTTAAACCTGGAAAACAAAATAGCTCAGTGTGTTCTGACCTGTTGGAGAGATCATATCTGCATTTAAACAATAATAAAAATAATTACCCCTCTTGGGAACATAAATTCAGAGTCTAAGGACTGATTTTTAGCTGATAGACAAGTCATTTTAACTAAGCAGGCATAGTACTGGGGAAAAGAGAGCTAGGAATGGGTCCAGAAATTCTGGGTTTTAATTCTGAATCCGCTGTACCATGTAGTGGGAAATTATGCAGGCCCCTTCTATTCTCTGCATCTCCAATTCCTCACCCATCAGAGGGGCGCCAGATGAGCATAGGCCCTTCTAATTATTATCATCTAGAGTCTTAATATGAGTTTCCTTTTAGGTAATCTGTTTTTGTTTTTCTTAAGGGGCTAACACAAATCAACCCATTCTAATACGGTGAAACATTTTTTTCACAAAATATTCAGAGGAAGAGCATCTGTGGTTATGTAATTTAACCTATTCTTTTTAACCAAGTTAGCATATCATAGTGGAAGAAAATAGGAGCATTGGAGCCAGACTTGACTTCAAATTCTTGTGACTTCATACAAGTTACTCTTCCACTCTGGGCTTCAGTTAGGTTTTTGTTCTTTATTGTAAAATAACAGAGTTAGTATCTCCCTTATAGGTGTCCAGAAAATTAAAACCAGTGTAAATAAAATTTCTGGAATATAGTAGATTCTCCCAAGGAGGCTCTTACTGACTGAATATTTGTATCCTCTGCTCCCAAATTCATATATTGAAGCCCTAACACCTAATGTATTGATGGTATTTGGAGGTGGGGCTTTCTGGAGATAATTATGATTAGATGAGGTCATGATGGGATTAGTGTCCTCATAAGAAAAAGAAGAGACAAGAGGTGTCTCTCTCCCTCCCTCTTCCTCCTTCTTCCTTCCCCTCTCCTCCTCTCCTCCTCTCCCCTCCATCATGTGAGGACACAATGAGAAGACAGCTGTCTATAAGCCAAGCCAGGAAGCTGTTTCTCACCAGGAACCAAATCTGCCAGCACCTTGCTCTTAGACTTTTCAGCCTCCAGAATAGTGAGAAATAAAAGCCACTCTTCTATGGTATTTGTTATAGCAGCCCAAGCAGACTAAGATGGTGGCTATTATAAACCAGATGATTAAACTAAGAGAAAGAGATCACCCAGCAAATAGAGTGAGAGCTAAGATGAGAACTTAGGCTGCTTGACCTCCAAACCTCTGGTCCCCAGTGGTGTAATCTGAAAGGCAATTCTGCTCTATCACTGGGTTGTCTGAGAAAAGATGAACCATCTTTATGTACAGTCATTTTCTCCTTTCACAATGTGGAAAATTTAAACCCTTTCGGCCAACAGCCTGCCCGCACACTCCCAGGAGACACGAAGATCCTGGCAAGCCCTGTGTTCCAAAATCACCCTTCTCCAATTTCACTCCCCCAGGTTCCTCAGTTAGCAGCCCCAGCAGCTCCTCTCCACCGAGCCAGTTCTGGGGTTGGGGCCTAATGCATCACAGGTGGGTTCTGGCTCCAAACTCATTCCAGATGGCCTCACAGTCTAAGCTTCCCAGCAGCCCATTATATTTTGGTGATGCTGGGATCATTAATGATGCTGAAGGACCGTGAGTGCTGAGGATGGCAGAGACATGCTCTGAAATCAGGACCCTTGAGAGGCCTTGTAGAGTGGAGCACCCGCCGTAATATATGCTTTCACAGGGAGCAAGCATATGCTGACCTTGGTGCTCAGAGGTCACTGTGAGGGGCCCATGGATTTGACATTGTGAACAGTCTGTCTGCTTGGGTCACAGAACAAGCATAAAGGAATCATCTGTGTTCTTACAGAAAATAACTCCATTGCCTCTGGGCTCTAGAGAGAGTAAGGGTATATCCTTGAACCCTGGTAATTGTTGTACCAGTTATTCCTGGGGGTGGGGGGAAATGACATGCTGGGGCAATTGTTTAGGGGCACAGGGTGAAACTCATAGTTTTTAACCCTGTAACAGCCAGATCACTTCAGGAAGGTTGTAACATTCTGCTAATTGCATCTTTATGTTACTGAATAGCCTCATTCTACAGAAGAATTTCAACTCCCTTTCTAGCTGGAAACTTCCCAAGGCAGATACTAGAAGTTGAGCAAATATCAGGCTATTCAAGAAGCTTTTAAATATATATGCTTTCACAAAAAAAAAAAAAAAAAGAAAGAAAAAAAACGAAAAGCACATTTGGAATTACCCATGTTTTGGGGTCTTAAGAGCTAAGCCAAAAAAATCTTGAGTCAAGAGCATGGCATTTAAAGCCAGTCATTCTTGGACTTAAATCTCAACCTCACCACTTACTAGCTTGGAGAATTTGTTGGAGAAATCTTTCACTTTTCTGGCAGCTATTATTATCTGTGAAATTGGGATAATCCCCACGTAAAAGGGTGTTTGTTGGTTTTGTTTACTTCCTTGTTCATATATATTTTTTCACCCTCATTCATTCATGCATTCATTATTTATTCTGAGTGCCTGCTGTGTGCCACACACATGCTAAATGATACAAGAAACCTAGTTTAGAAACTGATGTTTTAACTCAACAAATATTTGTTGAGCACTCATTTAGTGCCAGTTGCTATGCAAGGCAATGGGCAAAGTGTGGTGTACACACAATGTCTGTCCTTAAGGGGGTTAGGGCTTAGTATATATTAAACCAAGTTCACTATAGCATGACTACTGCTGCAGCTGTATGTTCTTGTACATGCAATATGATTGGGCAGAGCAGAATTTGCTTGACTGGTTCACTAACTCCCTCTAAAGAGAGGACAGTCAACCTGGGTTCTGAGGAGGTGCTGGAAGGAAAGAGCCATGCAGGAGGAAGTTTATGCTGTGGTCATTCTAGAAGAAATCTGAAGCATATAGGAATGCATGCATTCATTCCAAAGACAAATTCCTAAAGTTCTCAATATATATAATTATTTTTACTTTGATACCATTCACATACTCACTACCAGGAAATAATTTTTAATGCTCCACGCTTTATTCCTGAAACAATTATAACAAAATCATAAGCATTTGATTGGTGAGGTTGAAGTTCTCATCAACCACTGTGGTGGAAACTGCTAGCTTATCCCAGTCCATTTTCCCTTTTGCCATATGAGCAAAACACTGACTTTGTTCTAGCTGAAAGATTGCATTTGTCTTTCAATGCAAAGACAAATGCAGGGAGATGTATTTGTCCCTTTGGCTGAGGGAGATGGTTGGCAAAGAAATGGTTATTTTGTTTTTAAGTTGAAAGTTTAACATAGGCTGAGAAACAGGTTTTGGGGGATATGTGCAGCAGGGGAGTTAAAAGGTTATAACTATATAGCATTGGACATAGACCTAAATAAATATAATGTGATTCTATTCTGAGCCTGGGGCTGCAATAAGAGTGCATGAGTGTATCAACCCTTTACATGTATTAAATTTTCACCTCCAAGCAAGCTGCTTTCTGTTTCCACCACTCACTCCCTAGGGCCACACAGTTAATTAGTAACAGGACTAAGATTCAAACTTCAGTTCATTGCACTACAAATTGACACTTGCAAGAGTTAGAATAGTAGGACTTGAGACAATATATTGAAAGCACCCAGCATTAGCCATAGAATATTGTTGGTGTTGAATCTGTTACAAGTTTCCTTTTCCCCTCTCTCCTCTTTACTGTGGTATACTGGACTCCAGCAAGATCAAAACAAACTTGTTGACAACCCGTTTGAGTTCTTTTTAGAATGTGTGTGCAGTATGTACTCACACAGGCATGGGTGAGGGAGAGTGGTTGTTTAGAGAACACTGTACAGGTATCAAGAAGATGCAGTGCAGCGTCTTGTGTTTATCTGGACTGCAACAGAGCATGTTACAGCATCTCATCACCTGGCCTGGAGACTGGACCCCTTGATTGGGACCTGGTTTCAATACCCATTAAGAAATCCAGTTTGGCTCATGAGCCAAGTATATCTTCTTTCCATATTTGTCTTTGCAGTTTCTATAGCATACCTTTCGGATGTCTGGGCTGCTGTACAATGTACAAATGATGAGCAAATAGAGGCCTGAGTGTCTGCTACTTAAGCGAGACTCAAACAAGCCACATATGTGTACGGTTCCCATACATACATGTGCATACACAACATAAAATTGTTCCCAATAACAGCTAAAGGAAAAGCAACTAGCAAAAGAAGTCGGTGGTCAGTGTTGTAAGAATGAGTCATTTGGCAGCTGCCTGGCCACACTCTGTGTGCGTCCACATCCGTAGATCCTGCCATTGCCTGCCTCCTACTCTCACGCGAGCACTCATATTTCTGTTTTTCGCCTTCCTGCTTTTACTCTTGCTGTCCCCTCCTCCAGGGATGTCATCTGTTTTTAACTCCTACACCTTCCAAGACTTGCTTAAGGCTAGAGGTTCTCTCGTAAAGATCTTCTATGTTTGCTAAATCACACTCTCCTGGTTAGAAGGGATTACGTGTTTTAGTAATTGCAATTCCAAACCCCCCCCCCCAAATCATGTATATTTAAGGATTTTATTTTAATGTAATGAAATGCTGGTATTAGCAGTATTTTGTAAGAATGTTCACACTATAAAATTTTAAAACAAATGAAACGGAATATTTAACACCTAGCACATATAAGTATAGTAAAAAGTCAAGTTAAATGATAGAAATATGAATGTTAAACATATACCATTCTAATAAATTGAGCAAGATCAACAAACATTGTGCACAAGAAAATGTATTCATACAAATTTGAAAATGAAATCTGAATTATAAAAAGTACAATCTTAAAAGCAGCATCAATTTTACATTAGTTGGAAAGGCAGTGTTTAATGAGGAACTGGTTGTCTTCAGTTTGGTCTACTCTTGTAGATTCTGATGCAGAGAAAACTATATCAAAGCGAAGGGCTGGATGACTTGAAGATGATGGAGCAACCTTATAACTATGAAGAACCAAAAATGCTTCCTTTGAAAAATAAGTTTCAATACTCGAAAAAGAATTGTACAACTAAGTTCTTAACTTTTCAGTTTCACTACTATTACCTTTGTATTCCACATATTTGGAAATCTTTCACCTACAGTAAGAATCACACCTACACTAGAAGCATTCTCTTACTAATTGTCATTTTCTTCTTCCTCACAGTCACTTGCAGATTAAGGAACCAGAGTTCATGTCCTATATGGGCATAATTTTGTTTGATTTGAAATTTAGATGTCCATAACCCTCTGGGTATATCCAAGATATAAATGACTGAGATTCCAGAGTTTATAAAAAACTCTACAATAATGATATCACATATGTACAAATCAATATTTATTTATATAGAAATAGCGTGGCGTTAGGGATTTCCAGAAAACAGTATTATAAGCTCTAATATCTTATGAATCTCCACACAGGACTTGGTGAATTCATTTCTTTGAATATTTACTGCAGACCTTTCAGGGCCCAGGCCCTGGGTGTGCTGCACCCAGATGTGAAGTGGAGCCAGAGCCAGGCCTGCTTTTCCTTGTGCACTTGCTACTTTGGTGGGGGAGCCGGCACTGACCAAACACAAATGTGCATCACTGATTGTGACACTGCTTGAAGGAGAGGAGCAGTGACCACAGAAGAGCATGGCAGGAAACTTAACGTAAATCAAGGAATTAGTGAAAACTATATAAACAGAAATCTGAAAAATGAGTAGAAATTAGCAGATGGAAGTTTGGAAAGTGGGGAGAAAATTAAAATGTTCTATGCAGAAGAAATACCATGTGCTGAGGTTTTGAGGCAGAAAGAGCTTAAGGTTATTTAGCTCATTTGGGGAACTGAAATAAGGTACTTTTTTTTCTCCTTTGCAAAGATGTGCTAGGAGACTTGTGTGAAAGGGGGAAAGGAGGTGGAGAGAGGTAGGCTTGAAGGGCAGTGCCCTCCCATTAGGGTTGTAGCTAGTCTATGTAGCCTCTGTGCAAATTAGAAAAGGCTCCTTCTCTGGGCAGAAGAAACCCCACCCACAGAAATTGGTAAACAGAGCATAGGATGGAGTTTAATCCCAGTACCCCATTGGCCTTTGTGCAATGTACAATGATAGGTGATGGAATTAAGTGATATTATTCTATTTGTTTCAGAAATGAGACTTATTAGTTTCCTATTTCTGCATAACAAATTACCCCAATACTTAGTGGTGTAAAAACAGAGTAACTACCATCTCTCACAGTTTTTGAGGGTCAGAAGTTTCAAAGTGGATTGGCTAGGCAGTTCTGGGTCATGAAGTTTAGCCAGATGTCAGCAGAGGCTGCAGGATCCACTTCCAAGGTGACTCACTCAGAGAGTGGGCAACCATTTAGCTTTGCATGAGATGGAGGGGTTTCCAAGGATGTAGAACTTCTTGTGCTAAATCCAGGAGAGTATCAGGCAACTGGGATGACTGGTTACCCAACACACTCAACTCATGGCTGGCAAATTGGTGCTAGCTGTCAGTGGGAGGCCTTGGTTCCTTTACAAGTGTGTGCATCATTCTGCTTGGGTAACCTTACAGCATGGCAAATGCTTTGTGCGAGAGTGTAAGAGATTCAAGACACCAAGGTATATGCTGCAGTGCCCTTATCACCTAGGGTGGAAGTCAAACATCGTCCCTTCCATCATAGGATATTGGTGACAAAAACCAGCCCTGATTTAATGTGGATAGAGACTATACAAGAGCATCAGTATCAGGACACAAGGGTCATTAGGGGTCATTCTGGAGACTGCTTGCCATATCTTGTTTGGGAGAGGGCAAGAGTGGAACAAAGAGGCTGGTAGGAGACTCTTAAAATGGACTCTTAGTGGTTTGGACTACAATACTGTCAGAAGTAATGAAGAAAAGTAAACAGATGTGATATAATAGTTGGACATGTAATTAATACCTAACAATACATAGCCATCCTTTTGTATTCTTAGATTCAGGTGCTGGAATAAGCCACCCAATTCAGTTCACTTGTAGTAAGCACCTACTATTGCACCATATACTTAGTTTGGACTGGGAGATTTAATGCATTAGGTCTCATTGAGCTCCCCACCTTTCAGCTTGTTTAGCAGTTATGTAACTTGCCAGAATCAACAACTAATGAGTGTTGGAACTGGACCCAAACTCTGGGATTCAGGACAAGGAAGTCCATGATATCTATGTATTTTCCTAAACAGGTAAATATCCCATGCATTTTAAAGATATAAGCTTTTATTATTTACCTAACAAGCAAAAAATGAGGTTATTTTCATTCCTAAATAAAGTAGTATAATTATTTTCATATGTTAAAAACGTTTTATCTAAACCTGTTCAATAATTTAATACCACAAACTTATGTTATACCTATAGGCTCACCATATGTGGTATATAGTTTAATACATCCAACCTATATCCCTTTTATAGGTGAGGAAGCTGAGGATCCAAGAGTCTACATGATGGGCCTATAATCTTAGAGATACTTGTAGTCATTTACAAAGCTCAGACCCAGGGCTCTTTCCATTGTGCTACAATGCCTTCCTCAGAATAATGAGACTTCCTAGGTCAGAGGGGCAAAGGGCAGCAGTGAAAGGGGGACCAATCATTCTTCCTCCTAGGTAAGCGATAGAAGTTAAGACCATGTTCTTTAGAACCAGGTAGACTTGAGTTCAAATTCCCATTCTATGATTTACAAGTCCTTGAGAAAATTATTTCAGCTCTTGGAGCTTTGGGTTCTTCTTGAGTAAAATAGGGATCATTACAATTACCTCCAAACTCTACAAGGTTTAGATGAGTTAGGATATGTTTAGAAAAATATAGATGCCATTTCTACTGTAAGGGAACACTAGGTTCCCTTTGAGGCAGATTTGCTTAATTTCAGTGTTTCAGTCACTCAATGAGACCAGAGAAAAGACAACATTTCCCTTGGTCTGTGACCCAAAACTCAGATTAAAATGCCTGAGGGGTTTTGGAAATATACACTTCTTCCCTAGATTACACTACCCAGAGGTACTAGGGTAGATCTCCCAGGCTTGAAGAAATCAACATATGGCCCTTGGTCAGGAGCCTGGCAGTATCAGAGGGTTCTTCACATGTTTCTAGATAATATTTTCCTAAAACATTTCTTTTAAGTTTTGGATATTATTGTGCTTTCTTGTATGTTTTTTTTAAAAAATCTTGGAATGGATAACTTTATACATTATAAAACTATGAAATTTAATATATACTAAGTTCCTTTTGTAGTATTTTCCAATTTATAAGACCTTTTCACATATGGTCTCTTGTTTCATCTTGAAATGCTGTGGGAAATAGGAAGACCATGGCTTAGTTTCATATTACAGATTGATGGACCTGTGCCCAGAGAGAAGTAAAAGGTCTGGAAGGTGATTCAGATGTAGGTGAGAAGGCAGGGGTGGGAGCAGGGGACAACAGAGGAAAGATGTCACAGGTAGGGTTTTAGAAGATGATTTTGGAAAAGTTTGAGATAATGATGGAAGATTGGGGCACAGCTGCTGATTGTGTCTTTGTGTGTGTGTGTTGGGTTGTGGAAAATTGTGTAGATGAGCCAACTGGAGAACAAATTTTATTTATGATGATTTTTTGTGTGCTGTGAATGGGATTCTTACTTGGCATTGTTCAGGAGACTTCAGTGAAGATTTAAATTACTTTTTAAATTATTTTTGGCTGTTAATCTGATGTCTTCTGATAATGATGCTATAACGGAGGGGATCATAGATTATCTCAGCTTTGTACAAGCTATATAAATATATGAACTCTTTGGTCCTCAGGGAGAATCTGGAACTTGGAGGTCCCCTTCTGATTGTATTGCACTGTGCCAAGGGTTTATTGTGAGACTGTGTTTCAGCCTTTCCTACCTGTTTCAATGTGGGTATTGTCTCGGTTGCCCAATGTGTAGGAGTCACTCAGCTAGTTTTTGGATTTCTCTGAGACTTGCTCCATGTATAGCTGTAAATTTGGTGCATCTGTAGGAAGAAGGAAGTTCAGAAACCTCCTGTTTCACCATCTTGATCCCTCCCCTTCAAATGCCCAATTTTCAACAAAAGATCACAAGGCATACAAAGAAATAGGAAACTTGGACAACTCAAATGAACATAATAAATCTCCAGAAAGCAATGTTAAAGAAGTAGAGACTGTGGAATATCTTGACAAAGACTTTAAAATGACTGTCTTGAATGTGCCCAAAGAGCTAAAGCAAAACATGGACAGATAACTAAAAGAAATGAGGAAAACAATGTATGAACAAAATGAGAATATCAACAAAGAGATAGATAGAAATTTTAAAAAATCTGGAGTGGAAAAACACAGTAACTGAATTGAAAAACTCACTAGAGGGGTTTGACAGCAGAATCAACCAGGCAGAAGAGCCAGCAAACTTAAGACTGGTCATTTGAAATTATCAAGTCTCATGAGCAAAAAGAATAGTAAATTGAGAAAAGTGAACAGAGCCTAAGGGACTTATGGGAAACCATCAAGTAGGCCAAAATATGCATAATGGGAGTCTCAGAAGAAGAAGGAGAGAGAGAAGGTGGCAGAGAGTGTACTTGAAGAAATAATGGCCAAAACTTTCCAAATTTGAGGAATGACATGGATATATAAATACAAGAAACTTAAGGAATAAAAAGTATGATAAATCCAGAGACTCAAACCCACATGCAACATTATAATCAAACTGTAGAAAGACAAAGAGTGATTCATGAAAGCAACAAAAGAAAAGTGATTTGTCATGTACAAATTATCTTCAATAAGATTATCAGATGATATTTCAGCAGAAACGCTGTAAGCTGAAGGAAGTGGGATGATATATTTAAAGTGTTCGGGAAAAAAGAGTTAACTGAGAGGTCTTTATCTGGCAATACTGTCCTTCAAAAATGAGGGAGAAATTAAGTCATTCTAGATTAAGACAAAGCTGAGAGAGTTTATTATCACTAGACATGGTCAAAAAGGACTGCTAAAAATCCTTCAAATTGGAATGAAAAGAAACTAGACAATATCTCAAAGCAATATGAAAATATAAAGTTCTTCAATAAAGGCAAATACATGAACAGATACAAAAGTCTTTATTATTGAGATGTTTGTTCATAATTTCACTTAAAATTCTCTTATAAAATTTAAAAGACAAGTATAAAAATAATTATTAATCATATGTTAATGGGTACACAATATATAATGATATAATGTATGACATCAATAATGGAAGGGTGGATGGAATGGTAAAGGAGCAGAATTTTTGTAAATGATTGAAGTTGGTTTGAGTTTAAAATATTTCTATAACTTTAGTATATTATATGTAATCCTCATGGTAACCACTATGAAAATATTTATAGAGTAGACACAAAAGGAAATACAAAGAGAATCAAAACACGTCACTACAAAAATCAACTGAACACAACAAAGGAAGACACTAAGGGAAGAAATGAGGAACAAGAAAGCTATAAGCCATATAGAAAACAGATAACAAAATAGCAAGGCCTTCTCTATCAGTAATTACCTAAAATGCAAATGCATGAAACACTTCAAAATACATAGGTTGACAGAATAGATTAAAAACAATATCTGAGGGCTTCCCTGGTGGCGCAGTGGTTGAGAGTCTGCCTGCCGGTGCAGGGGACGCGGGTTCGAGCCCTGGTCTGGGAGGATCCCACGTGCCGTGGAGCGGCTGGGCCCATGAGCCACGGTTGCTGAGCCTGCGCGTCTGGAGCCTGTGCTCCGCAGCAAGAGAGGCCGCGATAGTGAGAGGCCCGCGCACCGCGATGAAGAGTGGCCCCCGCTTGCCGCAACTGGGGAAGGCCCTCGCACAGAGGCGAAGACCCAACACAGCCATAAATAAATTAAAAAAAAAAAAAAGAGAGCTGTACTCAATCATATAAAAATTGATTATACAATTAACTCTTTATAAAAACAACAACAACAACAACAACAAAAACAATATCTGAGTATATGCTGTCTACCAGAAACTCACTTTAGGACACATATAGCTTGAAAGTGAAAAGATGAAAAAAGATATTCTGTGCAAATAGTAACCCAAAGAAAGCAAGTTTGGCTATACTACTAACAAACAAAATAGACTTTAAGTCAAAAACTGTTATAAAAGAGACTAAAAAGGACGTATATAATGATGAAAGGGTAAAGTCACCAAGGAGATATAACAATTATTTGCATATAGGCACTAACATTACAACTCCCAAATATATGAATCAAAAAGTGACAGCATTGAAGAGATAGACAGCTCTACAATAATAGGAAACTTCCATACCCTGCTTTCAATAATGGATAGAACAATTGTATAAAAGATCAATAAGGAAATAGAGGACTTGAATGATACTACTGAGTAAGTGGACTTAACCAACATATACAGAACATTCCACACAGGAACTGCAAAATACATATTTTTCCTAAGTGCATGTAGAACATTCTCCAGGATGGACCGTATGTTAGGCCACAAAACAAGTTTTCAATAAATTTAAAAGATTGAAATCATTTCTGATCACAATGAAATAAAACTAGAAATCAATAGAAGAAAAATTTAAAACCCACAAATATGTAGAAATTAAACACATTCTTACCCTACCAATAAACCATAGAATAAATCACAAGAGAAATTAGAAAATAGCTTGAGACAAATGAAAATGAAAACACAAGATATCAAAATATATGGGCTACAGCAAAACCTGGGCAGAGGGAAATTTATAGCTGTAGTAGGTTATATTAAAGGAAAACATAGACCTCAAATCAACAACCTAAATTTATATCTTAAGGAACTAGAAAAAGAAGGAAAAACCAAACACAGAGCTAAGAGAAGGGAGGAAATAATAAAGGTTTCAGTAGAGGTAAACAAAACAGAGAATAGGAAAAACAGTAAATAAAACTCAATGAAACCAAAAGTTGGTTCTTTGAAAAAATTAACAAAATTGACAACCCTTTGGCTAGATTGACAAAGAAAAAATAACTAATTTCAGAAACTAAAGAGGAGATATTAATACTGATTACAGAAATAAAAAGGATTATAAGAGTACTATGAACAATTGCATACCAACTAATTGGAAAACCTCTACAAATGGACAGTTTCGTAGAAACATACCACCTACCAAGATTGAATCATGAAGAAATAGAAAGTATGAACAGACCTATAAGTAATGAGAAGATTGAATCAATAATCAAAAACTTATCAAAGAAAAACATAAGACCAGATGGCTCTACTGGTGAATTTTACCAAACATTTGAAGAAGAATTAAACCAATCCTCCTCAAACTCTAAGAAATTGAAGAGGAGGGATCATCTCCAAACTCATTCTGAAGTCAGCATTAGCCAGATGCTGAAGCCAGAAAAAGACAAAACAAGAAGTAGAACTACCGACCAATACTCCTTATGAATACTGGTGCAAAACTCTTCAGTAAAGACTAGCAAACAGAATTCAACAACACATTAAAAGGATTACAAACCATGGTAAAGGGGGATTTGTTCCTGTATTGCAAGAATAGTTCAACACATGAAAATCAATAAAATACACACACTAACAGAAGGAAAAAAACCCACTATATGACCATCTCAAGTAGTACAGAAAATGCATTTGATAACATTCAACACCCTTTCATGATAAAAAAACAGTCAAACTAAGAACAGAAGACAACTACTTTAATGTAATAAAGGCCATATATGAAAATGCCACCGCTAACATCATAATGGTGAAAGACTGAAAGCTTTTCCTTTAAGAACAGAAGTAAGACAAGGGTCCCCAATTTTGCCACCTGTATTTAACATAATACTGGAAATCCTAGCCAAAGAAATTAGCCAAGAAAAGGAAAAGACACCCAAATTGGAAACAGAGTAGTAAAAGTATATTGATTCTCAAGTGACATGAGCTTATATGTAGAAAGCCCTAAATATTCCATGAAATATCTGTCAGGGCTAATAAGTACATTCAGCAAAGTTGTGGGATACAAAATCAATACATAAAAATCAGTTTTATACATATACACTAACAATGAACACTCAAATAAGGAAACTAAGAAAACAATACCATTTACAAAAGCATCAAAAAGAATAAAATACTTAGGAATAAACTTAACCAAGGAGGTGAAAGACTTGTAAACTGAAAACTACAAAACATTGTTGAAAGAAATTAAAGACACTGATAAATGGAAAGACATCCTGTGGCCATGGATTGGAAGACTTAATATTGTTAAGATGTCAATACTACCCAAAGAAATCTGCAGATTCAATGCAATCTCTATTAAAATCCCAAAGACTATTTTTTAGAAATAGAAAAATTCATCCTAAAATTCACACGGAATATCAAGAGACTCTGAATAGCTAAAACCATCTTGAAATGGAACAAAATTGGAAGTCATATTTTGATTTCAAAATTTATTACAAAGCTACAGTAATCAAAATAGTGTGGTGCTGGGATAAAGACTAATGGAATAGAAGAGAGCACCCAGAAATAAATCTGCATATATTGGGTCAAATGATTTTTGACAAGGGTGCCAAGGCAATTCAATGGGGAAAGGACAGTCATTTCAAAAAATGGTGTTGGAAAAACTGGATATCTACATGCAAAAGAATGGTTTTGGACCCTTAACTTACACCATAAACAAAAATTAACTAAAAATGGACCAAAGACCTAAACTTAAGAGCTAAACCTATAGAACTTTATAAGAAAACAGAGAAAAGCTCCAAGACATTGGATTAGGCAATGATTTTTTGGATATGACACCAAAAGCACAGACAACAAAAGAAAATAGGTAAACTGGACTATATTAAAATTTAAAAGTTCTGTGCAAAGGATGCAAACAGAGTGAAAAGACAACCCACAGAATGGGAGAACATATTTGCAAATCATAAATCTGATAAGGAGCTAATATGCAGAATATATAAAGAACTTCTACAACTTAACAACATCAGGAACAAAAACCCAATTAAAAAATGGACGAAGGACTTGAATAAACACTTCCCCAAAGAAGCTACACAAATGGCCAATAAACACATGAAAATATATTCAACTTTATTAATCATTAGAGAAATGTAAAAACCACAGTGAGATACCATCTCACACCCATTTGGATGGCTAGTAAAGAGAGAAAGAAAGGAAGAAAGCAACAGGTGTTGGAGAGAATATGAAAAAATTGGAACCCTTGTGCAGTTTTTGGGGAATGTAAATATTATGGCCATTATGGCCATTATGGAAAACAGTATGGCCATTCCTCAAAAATTAAAAATAGAATTACCATATGATCCAGCAATTCCACTTCTGTGTATATACCCAAAAGAATTGAAATCAGTGTCTTGAGGAGATATTTGTACATCCGTGTTCATAGCAGCATTACTCCAAATAGCCAAAAGGTAGAAACAATACAAGTGTCCATAGACAGATAAATGGATAAAGAAAATGTAGTAAATACATACAATGGAATATTAGCCTTCAAAAGGAAGGAAATTTTGACACGTTACACATTGATGAACCTTAAGGACACTATACTTAGTGAAATAAGCCAGTCACAGAAGGACAAAACTCTATGATTCTACTTATGAGGTGCTTAGAGTAGTCAAATTCAGGGACAGAATAATGGAATGCCAGGGGCTGGAGGGAGGGAGGAATGGAGAATTATTTAGTAGGTACAGTGTTCCAGTTTTACAAGATGAAAATAAATCTGTTGGTGGATGGTGGTGTTAGTACAACAATGTGAGTGCACTTAATGCCGATGAATTGTATACTTAGAAGTGGTTAAGGTGGTAAACTTTATGTTACATGTATTAGATCACAATTAAACATTTTTATTTTTATTTTTTAAAATTAATTTATTTTATTTTTGGCTGCATTGGGTCTTCATTGCTGCGTGCAGGCTTTCTCTAGTTGCTGCGAGTGGGGACTACTCTTCGTTACTGTGCGCGGGCTTCTCATTGTGGTGGCTTCTCTTGTTGCACAGCACGGCCTCTAGGCTCATGGGCTTCAGTAGTTGTGGCTCGCAGGCTCTAGAGTGCAGGCTCAGTAGTTGTGGTGCACATGCTTAGCTGCTCCGTGGCATGTGGGATCTTCCCGGACCAGGGCTTGAGCCCGTGTCCCCTGCATTGGCAGGCGGATTCTTAAACACTGCACCACCAGGGAAGCCCTAAACATTTTAAAATATTACATGAAATTATGTTCAGGACATTCTCATCTTATTAAAAAAAAAAAAAAACCTTTATGTATATATATGTGTTTGCCATGTCCCAGCATACATTAAGTGCTAATATAGGAGAGTTTAATGAAGAGACTCTTTTCAGAAGAATCTGCATGATTAATGGAACTGCTGGATATCACCAACTTACTCTTCCAAATCCACTCTCTGCTCAGCTCCTCTTTGTTCTGTGTCCTAGGATGTAGACCAGAATGGACCACATCCATGATCTTTGTCCTCTGGCTCTGGTTGGGCTTGGCCAATCAGAAATATCTGTTCATGATCTTTGCACATCTTCTATTACATCATTGGCCTTTGTCATATTAATTTGTAAAAAGTTCTTTATAAAAATAAATAGCCCAAGGAAATAAATTTCTAAGTACAGAACTTCAGATATGATAGACCAAATTGGGAGCGGAGTAAAGGTTTTCCCACAATTCAAAAATAGAGCATTCCTATGAAGGCTTTCATAAGCTGAAATGGTGTAAAGTGAAGAATCAATTACTTTAGGACACATCTTGCTAACAGATGCACAAAATAAATCAAGATAAAGCACAGATACTCACAGACACAGTTCAAAACTATGATGGCTTGATGCTGAGATGCCAAGTATAGTTCCCGGGAAGGGGCTTGGTGGTGCCACTCTGGCTGCTTGGGTTGTGCTCTGCCTCTACAGCAGCTAGCAGCAAAACAAATGCTGACACTATTTTTGCTTTTAGTCTTTTTTCTTTTTTTCTTTTTTTTTTTGGTAAAAGCAAAAATCCTCTTTGGATTTCTTTTGGTTAGCAAAAACAGGTACAAATGTAGGTCTTTTGTAAAAGTGAAGTGGCATAAAGCAAAAAGTGGGGGATACCTGTAGATCGTTTTCCTACAAGGACAGTGCAATTGCTCTACAGCACACTGGGACCCCCTCAGTGAGCCTCTCTACATTCTGCACCTTCCAGTCATCCAGGCTCATCTACTTGGTACAACCTGCACAGATATTACTTGTGCACATTCCTGTGACTTCATATTACTTGTGCACATTCCTGTGACACTTCATACCCAGAGGAAACATGGAAAGAATACAGTCTATATATTCAGTTCTGCATCTGTGGGTTCAACCAATGCCAGATCAAAAATCGATCCACATTTGCCTGAACCCATGGATGTGGAACCCATGGATGGAGGGCCAACTGTACTAGGCCATTTTATATACTGGACTTGAGCATCTGCAGATTCTGATATCCGCATGGGGGATGGGAGGGTCCTGGAACCACTTCCCTGTAGATACTGAGGGATGACTGTACTTATTTGTCTTTGGAGTCAGGAGACCTTGGTTTGATTTGTCATCTTCTAACCAGGTAATCTGGGGCAAGGTATTGTATTCTCTAGTAAAGTGGCTCTGACAATGCCTACTTTGTAGGTTATGGTGGAACTTTTACAATACATGTGGAAGAACATAGCAGATTGCCTGGTACACAGCAGGTACACAGTAGATGCTAAAGGTGGAAAGAAAGAATGAAGGAAGTTATCTAAAGCATAGTCATCCCTTAAGAATCAAAGGAATTATTTCACTTCCTCCAAAAGACCTCCAGAATCTCTTCTTGACTTACATGCAAGAGAGATAATTCAAAGCTAGCTCGTATCTTATTAAATGCTGCTCTTACTAATGCAATACTAATTTTATTATTTTGTGAACAGTGTTTCTCACATTTCCATGCACCATATCTCATTTGAACGTTGTATCTGCCCTCTCTGCTCCATCCCAGTAACTATTGTACTAATTCAGGGCCTCCTCTCCCTTAATTTGCCTATAGTAGTTCTCTCCTCATCCTGTCTTATTGCCTCTAGCACAGCTTAGCTGGCTTCACGATTCCTCCACAGCTTCCAGAAGAATTGTGACCTCCTGGCATGGGAAACCAACGTCTGCTACAAAAAATCCACATCTGCTGAAACCCTATATCCACTATCACTGCTGGAGAATATGACTTTTGCCTCCTTTCTGCGTTCCAAATCTCACACGAATGCATCTTATTGATGCACAACTCTGGAGCTAAGGGAGTTTGGGAAATGTGGTTCCCAGGCTTCCAGTCCCAATAACAAAGGAGAAAGCAAAGCAGCAGCTAGAAGAGAATGGTAAAACAGAAAGCAAAGCCCCACATCGTCCAGAATATCCCTTCCTGATGTTTGGGCCTCAGTGTCCTCTTCAGCCTCACCTACCTAACTCTCTATGCCCTAGTCTCACTGAACACCTGGCTCTTTCCTGAGATGCAGCCCAGCTCATGCTCTTCTCTCTCCCGAGAAGACCCTTTCTTCTGGCTGGGTGTGCTGTGCCCATGCTTCCTCAATACCATACACTCGTGTCATATTTTGTACCCATCATACCCATCAATTGACTTGTCTATCCTCCCCACAGGCTAGAGTTTCTAAAAGTTAAAGTTGGTATTTCTGTGTGTGTCTGTAGATCAGTGCCTTTTCTATAGTGTTCACTTATCCACAGGAAAGAAAACAGACATTCAACATGTATTTACTGGGCACTGACCACAAGCTAGGCACCATGATGGGTTTCCTCAAAGAGCAAGTGGAGAAGATGAGATCAATCACTGTAAGTTCTCATCTATTAAAAAAAGGTCATGATAATTTCTGCCTCACATTCTTTCTCCTTTTCCAATGAACAAGTGCAAGAGCCATCTCTGGAGCCAGGTTTCTACCTCAGCTTTATCCTTTCCACCCTCCTTAGGCCATGAAGAATAATGTGGTTACCAGAGACCTCAAACTACTGTCTGCTTATGAAGAGAAATTCATCCACAAACTGCTTCTGCCCCCCAGCATGAACAAGGCCATTAAAGCACTGGACACAGGTCCCCTAGGGATGGCCAAGCCCTCAGGACACCGTGCCTCCCTGAGCCTGAGGGCCTTGGTGTTTCTAGCCTGTCAAGGGTAATCAGGGATGCCAGGACAAATGAAATCTGCAGTCCATCAAAGGTGCAGACAGATGTGGTTGGCAGTGTGTGGGGCCATAGCTTAGAAACTACTGGAGTCTCATTATGGGGACACATGATCCTTGCGTGTGTTGCTTAGGAGAAAGATTTTTTTTTTTTTTTTCCCTCTTCTATGCTTCAAATCGGCCTGCAGCCCTGGGATTGCTCATTAGGAGAGAAATGCGAAAGTACATAAAATCTGATCTTTTCAGATACAGAATTGTGTGTTTACACTTGATGTTTAAAAGCCTAAGGTTTTGGTCTCAGTGCCCTTGGCTGGGAGCAGGAGACATTTATTCAGGTCCTCTACATAAGTCTGTTTCAGCTCATTTTCCTGCTCTCTATAAAGTAAAAAGGCTGATTCTTAACCTTTTCTCTTGTCACAGATCCCTTTGGAAATCTGACAAAAGCTCTTCCTCAGAAAGTGAATGAGTGTAAGTCCTGCGTTAGCCACGTTGAAACTTTACTTTTTGTCTCTCACTCTACCTTTACAATAAAATCAGTGGCAGTTTTTTCCCTTCTAGATGCAAATGCCAATAGATCCATGGCTTTTCTGTTTACTCTTAGGAAATATTCCTCCTATGGTCAATTTTGTTCAAAACACAAGTTTAATTCAGAAGTCAGAATATCCAAAATAAGATGTTAACCCAAACTCCAAACTTGAGAGTGAATTTTTCCCCTTCCTCAGTTTTGGGTCAGCTTGGGTGGTAGTTCCTGACCTGAGAGCAAGTGCCCAGGGAGAAGATAATGAGGGGTTGGTGAAGTTCTTACTGGAACTGGCCCAGCTCTCCACCTGTGGCAGATATTTGGAGTGAACTCCTTTTCTCCTAAGCTCCTCCATGGGGCCTTGGAGATACCTGCTAGGTCCCACCTGAGGCTACAGTTCCTGGGATGGGGTCAGGCACATTTTCTTCAGCTGGCTGCTCCCAAGCCTCTCCCTCAGCTCTGTGTTTCAGATTCTTGCTCTTGAGTTCCCTAGACCTCTAGCAGAAGCTCTCTCAGGCAGGTTTCAAAACATCTCCAGCCTGCTGTTTCTCTCCCACTTCTGGCCCCAGGAAACACTCCTGTACCTCTAGTCCCAACAAAGTCCGAAGGACAGGCAGATCTTGGTGCAGCTTCTCTATCCTTTTACCACAAGCAGCTTTAGCTTTCTCAAGTGTGAGTCCTGCGTCATTCTCGTGTCTCCCAAACTCAGGGAAGGCTTAGCAAACTCTTTCAATGGTCCCATGGAAGCTGCCTTGCTTTTAGGCTGGAAGTAGAGAAATAAGCATCCTCATCACCACCATTCCCATCTCGGATGGAGGTAGCTTCTCCCAGATGGTAATAGCTCTCTTTGCAAATCCTTCATTTTCCTTGCTTCCTTAGCCTGTCTTAGGCCCTTGATCTAACCAAGGATCTTAGAGTCCTGGAACTCATTCTCAGAATCTCTTTTGGTACCTGTTATCTGAGAATATGGGATTACAAAGGGCTTGAGAGAGACTATCATATTGATAATTCAGTGAAAATGGGGGCAGGAGAATCCTAGCATACCAAACAATATATACAAACCTTTTTGCAGATGGTTTCAAGGATTCAAGCCAACAAATGGGAGGCAGGGCAAGGCTGCTTGGGTTAGGTTTATTGATCCAGTTTTTATTAAGCTCCGGTTACAGATTGGGCATCAACTGAAGTTTACAGATACAGGGATAAATATGTATGGCCCCCTACCTTTTAAAATATGTAAACCAGTTCTTAGAGTGCTCTGTGATAATTGCTATAATACAGCAGGGAGGTGTGGGTGAAAAAGCATCTGGTTCCATTAAAAGGACGCAGGCAAGGTCGCAAAAGAAATAACACTTAAAAGGAGAGCCAAGGTGGACAAAGTGGGAGTAGAGGTAGTGGAGGGCATCCTAGGCAGAAGGAACATGTGAAAGGTATAGAGTAATGACAGTAGGTAGAAAGTAGTGTTCATAGAGCCACCTGATAGAATACGAGGAGGAAAGTTAGTCAGGGGCCTTGACTGCTTTGCTTAGGAGTTTCTACATCATTCTTCCAATTCTCCATATTACTTATTTGGGCAAACCTCAGATCAGTGACATAGACAGGAAATCATTCTGGAGCATCTTGAATAGTTTAGGTATGAGATTATGAGAGCCTGGATGAAACTACTGACAGGGCAATGAGGGGTCAGGTGGAATTGGTAAAACTTGAATGTAGTTGGGAATAAGGGAGATGGAAAATCCAACATGACTGTAAGGTTTTGGGCTTAGGAAATACAGCGGTGATTCTCAGAGAAAGAGAACACAGAAGAAAGGAACCAATGAAGGGAGGGATGGTAAACACTAGGGATAAAGACTCATTAGTTTGGGAGCATGTTGAATTTGAGGTAGAGAAGTCCAGTGGGCTGACACATGTGGCTATGGAAGAGGATCCATGGATTGGCAGGGCTCCAGTCACTACCAGGCTTCAGCCTTCACTTTCAGCTAATTGTCCCATCAGGCTGGCTCAGTATCACAGAGGCAAGTGGAGTTGAGATGTATTTTAAGGGTGAGACATTTGTAAGTCAAGGGTAAGATAGGCCTTTATTCCTCCATTTTGCCTCCACCATCAAAAGACGATGGGCTGAAATTCACAACCAATTCAAAAAATGATTCAAAGGCCAATTCTTTCTGATGGTAGGTCAAAGCCATTGCTTAATTAATGACAGTTTAAAATGCCTGGATTCAATCCCAGATTGGATCAGGCCACTTCATTTATTGGTCAACAGAGCTTTGGGCTACATGATCAGATCTGGGTCTGAGTCATGGGTGAGGTGAACACAGCTGGAAGGCCATTTACAGGTAATCCTAGGGCCTACAGTGTCCCAGGCAATGATTTATGACCACGTGCCAACCAGTTAATTGCAGAGTGTAGATGGGAAGAGAAACTAGGAGCGCTGGTTAGAGGAACTGTATCAAACTTTAGCTTTAAAGGACAAAGACAGGAATTGAATCAAGAGGTTAGGAGAAGGGAATGGCTTTCTCAATTACCCACGAAGGTAGATCTCATTATCCACACACACTCAGCTCCTTGTTTGTTTCCCTCGTGGCACTTATAAACGTTTTTGTTTCCACATCTGCTTACTGTGACTTCTCCAGTAAACTTAAGGGCAGCAATTTTTTATCTTTTCTACCCATAGACCTCCAGTGCCTAGATCAGTGACAAGCACATAATAGACACTCATATGTTAGGCCAATTAAGTGGAATACAAGACAGATTGTAGTTTTGGAGTGAGGCCATAAACAAGATGAAGGATACTACCACCTCTTCTTATCAGGGGCTCACTGTGTCTGAGGTGGGCTGATAGGTCAGCTTGAGGACCCAGGCCAGACCAGTCACTCTATGGTCACTATGCCAGTCAAGTCCCTTCTAATAATGGCCTTTATGTATTAGAATCAAGGACTTCCATTTGGTTTCTATCTGCCACCTTACTCCTGCCCAAATATAATACTTGCGTCACCTCTAAAACACCCTTACCTTGATTGCCTATCTTGTTTGTATAACTACTTCCAGGGGTGGGGCCCCCTGCCCCTGGAGTGAGCCTTTTGCTCTATAGATAGCTCTGACTACTACATTTTGCTACAATATTGGGAATATCTGATGTTTATCCCAGAACAGTAATTTACTTAAGAAGCCCTGTCTATGCTTGTTTTTATGTACACAGAAATAAGGAAAAGATAAACATCTGTAACTGAGTCTTTAAACAAAGTTTCAAGAGATACTCTTTGACTATGCTTCACTTATTGGAGCTGTGGGAAGTGATAAAATGCTTGGCTTTTTCCAATCTTTGAAAGATGCTGTGACCCAGGCACTCCATGATGAAAACTTAGCAGTGCAGTAACTTCAGGGAATAGAGGACAAGCCAGAAATCGGGGCCAGGAAAGAGGGGAATGAACTTTATATTATCTGAGAAGCAAAGTAAGGAGGCGAAACCAAGGCCAGCTGCCAAGGGTTGGTGGTTGCGGGTCGTATCCTAGTCAGGAGGCATTAGGTCATGGTTGGAGGATGGAATTCAAGGCAGCTAGTGAGGTCTTGATTGATATTTGCCACGTTGACATATGGTGACCCTAAGAGTTGTAACAGGGACAGAAGTCAACTTAGGAATATTAACTGTGGGGCATTTCAGAATAGTGGTCAACAACAAGACATGGGTACCTGACGAACTTCTCCCTCAAGCTCCAGAATCACACATACAACCACTGACTGAATCTTTCCCCTTTGTTGTCTCCATCCTGACTTGGCCAAAGCCATCGTCACAGACATGGGCTAAGGGAAGGATGCTGGTGCATAGGTGGTGGGTCTGAGCTGTATGCTCGTTAGCTTGCTTGGACCTTCTAATTCTGCCCATGTTTGATCTTTAATGTGCCATTTCCATCTTTTGATGGAGTGTTTCTGGGCCATTTGTTCTTAACACCTGGTGGGTCTGATAGAATTCAGCTCAAGACAGGCAGCTCTGGGCACATGGTCACTTGGCATTAGCATTCCATCTCTATCAGGCCCCAGCAGCACAACAGGAGTTGTTTTTTAAAATAATGCCAAAGAGACAGAATTTCAGAATGGATTACTTTCCAGAAATTACTAATTGCAAACGATCTGATCAGCAAAAGATGAACAAGGAATATGATGCCATATTCACTTTTTTTTGGAGGGGGGTTTGAAATACTTTAACTGATGATAGAGTAAAAAAGCAAAAATAACCAACATCTGCTCTTCTACTTTATTAAAGAGAACAATTTTCAAAATATTTATGGTGGTGTAAACATCAAATTAGGTGAAAGAACAATAAAATAAAGTTATAAACTATAAACTAAATTATTATTATTTTTTTAAATTTTATTTATATTTATTTTTGGCTGTGTTGGGTCTTCGTTTCTGCACAAGGGCTTTCTTTAGTTGCGGTAAGTGGGGGCCACTCTTCATCACGGTGCGCGGGCCTCTCACTATCACGGCCTCTCTTGTTGCGGAGCACAAGCTCCAGACGCGCAGGCTCAGTAGTTGTGGCTCACGGGCCCAGCTGCTCCGTGGCATGTGGGATCTTCCCAGACCAGGGCTCGAACCCGTGTCCCCTGCACTGGCAGGCAGACTCCCAACCGCTGCGCCACCAGGGAAGCCCCTAAACTAAATTATTTTAATTTTTGCAGGCTCAGAAGAATACATCTTAATGTAATTAAAAAATAAAACTTGTGGATTTGATGTAGAAATATGGTACTTTCAGTAATCATAGAGAAATAGAAAATAATAGGATGCATGAGTTGAAAGTATGCTTCAACTTTCAAAAAAGGAGAAGAAAGTTTTAGTTTTAGAGTTTTAGAAACTACAGTCCAATGAACTTAATGTCAACCTCCAAGAAATTCTAGAAGGGATTACTAAACAAGTTATTGAGAAATAGTAAAGAAGAGAGCAATAACTATGAGGAACTATTATGTTTAATTTAGTATATAAATTCCTTTTAAAATAAAAGTTCTGAGTAAAGTAAATACATTTTTAAAAATGGTGTATGATCATCCATTGAAGATGACATGACTTCCTTGCTAGAAAACCCTAGAGGCCTGTATTGGGATTATCCCCTGGGACTTGGCACAAATTCCATATGCATCTTTCTTCAGTCCTGACACTTCCAATGTCATAGGGCCTGCCAGATCATATATATGGCCCAAGCAGTAGGGCTGCTGGTCCTTTAAAAACACACAGAGCCTCATT
This sequence comes from Balaenoptera acutorostrata, assembly GCF_949987535.1. Lineage (NCBI taxonomy): Eukaryota > Metazoa > Chordata > Mammalia > Artiodactyla > Balaenopteridae > Balaenoptera > Balaenoptera acutorostrata. The sequence continues at coordinate 47,342,573 of NC_080064.1, forward strand.
GGGTGAGCTTGTTTGGAACTGGCCAGGTTGAAAACATGGGAAATAAAGACTAGGAGAAAGGAAATCCTGTTCTTGTCTCAGTCCTATAAAGGAGAACACTGGGCAAAGTGCTGACCCAGCTTATCTCCCAGAAAATCCAGCAGACTGACTTCTGCCTAATGGGGTATGGATTCATGAGGCCAAGTATGGTTTGTAGTGGGTTCTTTGGTTGCTTTTCTAGGTTGTATGAAGCTGAGCCACATGAAATCACCAACGCCCTACTCTCTTCTCTGCTGACAACTTCCACTTTGATTCTACTTACTAAATTTCCTCTTATGCTCCAGGTTACCAGCCACACAAGCAGAGTCAGCAAGTGAAAACTATGAGATGGCCAAGTGCGAAATATAAGAGATTGACTGTTGTTAGCTATTGTTTATGTCAGGAAATATGCTGGGCACTTTTTACATGAAACAAACACTCAACCCTTATTATGCACAACCATCTCATTCAATCTGTAAGCTCTGTTAAGTTCATTTTACATAAAAGGTAACTCAAAGCTTTAAATGATTTGCTTAGAGTTTTGACCCAGTTCCTGCAGAAAAGAAGCCTGAGTTAAAATTTTTGTGCTAACACCTCCCTGGGGAATAAAATTTCAGGGAAGCAGGAGTGAAGGAAAAGGAGGAGTGAGGCAGGGGAGGAGGAGAGTATATGTAGCTGTGCATTCTGAGCTGCCCTAGCTTGGCAACAAGCCAACTCCCTGTCTTCTGGGTATCTTCGGAGAGGCTGTCTGAAGCTGCTGTGTCTGGACAGTCAGGGATGGCCCCGTGGGGCATCAACTCTCTGGCACTTTTAGGTTGTTCAACTGAAGATGTTAGGAAGTTCATCCTATGGTGGCTCAGCTGTGACAGAATGCAGTAATAAGGTAGTGGTCTGGGCTGCAGGAAGGCATTGGCAGGGCAAGACCTCAAAGGATCCAAGGGATTAGGAGCAATTGCCTCTGCTCCGGATGGTCTTTGCAAGGCCCTCTCTTTGTAGCAACAGTAGAGGCTTTAGAGACCTGAGTCCAAGGTCATAGGAACCAAGCAAGCGTTCTCTAGGTCTGCACTATTCAGAAAGCAAGATGAGAGGACAGATTGTGGCTAGGGCATTATCTGAATCTCCCACAGTGGGACCCACCTGCTCATGTCTCTTGGCAATCCCATGCCTGTGACAACTGCAAGTCAACTTCAGCAATCATAGCCTGATAAGTGAAATGGTGAAGGCTCAGATGTATCTGCTGAGGTGCAGTGAAAGTTTCAAGGGATGTGGGAGGGACACTCAGAGCATCTGCTGCAGTTCTGTGGGGTCCCCAAAGAATAAGAAAAGGATCTCTCTTGCTTAAACCACAACCCTGAGGTCTGCAAGGCTCCAGTTTTGTGCCCACCATTGAAGGGTGGGTCCTCTGTGTCAAAATCATCTGTCCCAGTGCTGAAACCCACAGCATCCAGAAGAGAGACTGCTTTCCTTCTGAGCCAGGTGTGGGTCATTTGGTGATGAGGGTCTGGATCACTCTATTAGGCAAGCACCCTTGGCCTGCTGAAGTGCATATGAGCTTGGGAAAAACCCAGAATGGGTAATGGAGGAAGGGGATATTGACGATCAGTTACAACCTAGGAACTGTCTGCAATAGTGGAGACTGGAGCTTGTTGCACTAACCTACCTGCATTAACTCTCGAGGAGACTGCAGTAGGCAAGGTTCATGGGAGGGTCTTGTGCCCTGCCTCCTGTCCTCTGGCCCTCCCTTCACTTCACCCATTGCTGCTGCACCAGCTTTGCACAGGTACAAGTTTTCAACACCTCCTCTGTCTTGCTTTCTGCCCCAGATCTTCCCTGACACCTCAGAGCAGGAGGTCCTTGGGAACTCACTCAATACTCATGCTTGTCCTGCCCAGGACATAGAGGAAGACAACACCTATGGGTAAGCCTTGACTGATGGGGAATGGAGTTGGACATACTCTCCCCTCCCCGCTCAGATCAGTGGCTGCTTCTGAGGCACGCTCTCCATAGTCCCTCAGAGGGTCCCAGTGGGACTGAGCGCCCCCTTGCTCAGAGGTGACCAGCTCAATAACACATCCTTGCATTGGCCTTCCCACTTTTGCTTTCTCACTCTTACCATTCCCCTACTCCTCTTTCCTGAAATAATGTTCCAAAATAAATTACATGCTAGCAAGTCCTTATCTTAGGCTGTGCTTTCTAGGAGAGCCCAGGCTAAGATTAGCAGTGTGTATCTAACTCTACATAACTATCATAAGCCTGTCTCCCTATCTTTGTAAGATATATAAACATTTTTAATGGTTGTAACATAAGACAGGCTCTAGAGCCACGCTGCCTGTCAAATAACTGCCTGTTCAGTAAACTTGGACAAGTTATTAAACTTTTTGGTGTCAGTTTTCTTATACATAAAATGGTGATAATAGTAATAATACCCTCATAGGGTTATTGAGAGAATTAATATGTTAATTCAGATTAAGTGTTTTGAACTTTTCCTGGCACAGTATAGCTAACACATTCATTGCTCCTGCTATTACTTTATTATAACAGCAAATTGGCTAATTACAATTTTCCCACTGTTTCCACAATTTTTCCACTGTTAAATACCGCACTGTGTGAACCATGTCGGCATGAGGAGGGTCTGCCGACAGCAATGTTCACTGTGCAAACAATCTCTGTGTAAGTCATTTCTGCATTTCAGATTATTTCCTTAGGATAGATTTCTAGAAATCATATTTCTGGGTCCAAACAGCCCAAACCTACTGCTATGACAGCACTTAGCACACTCCATTATAATAACCTGTCATTGCTGAGAGCTCCAAGATGCAAGTCTTTGGGGTAGGAGCTAGGCTTTTTAATTCTCATTGTATTTCCAGCACTTGACAAACTAATTAATCCCTCCTATATGCCAGCCCCAGTGTTAAATAAACACACACTATGGTGTTGATACACATTTCTGAATTGTTTCCCAGAACAGGTGGTGCACCCTTAATGCTCCTTTTAGTGAGCTTGTAGAGTATAAAGATCTAAAATTGATCAGGACACACACGCAGGACATTTAGTTAGAAACTCTCATAAGACAGACGTATAATCATAAGAACTGAGGCTCAGAATATCTTACTGTAATATAAACTTACCTGTCCACCCCCATGGGAAAAAAAGTAAACTTTTCATATTCCAACTGTCTCCATAACCAAGGGGCAAAAATGGATCCTATAAGAAAACAAACATTTGGCCTTCATAATTAAAAGTCAATATTAGACCAAGACCCCAAATAGGCTAGGCAACTACTTGCCTCCTCTTAACTCATGCCTTGATGATTCCTCCCTACATACCGTAGGAGAAACAGCTACTTCACCAAGGCTCACCGGGTTAGAATTTTTCATGGAGCATGACTTCAAGAAAAAAAGCCCAGTCAAGCAACACTGTGCAAATTAATTTGGGTTTACATTACCAAGTGTGTATCCCAACCGGGTGTCTGAAGGAAAATTGAAACATAAAATGCTGTATAAACAGAAAAATAATTGACCACTTTGGAAGGAATAAAGTTAGTACCTTCTGGGAAATTAAACTCAGAGTTACAAAAGGATACTAAGTGTAAACAGAATTGATGAAAAAAGACAGCATACACAGCTATTAATTTGGAGATGGTGGGAATTTAAAACAGCTTAAATTTGGAGATGGTGGGATTTTAAAACAGCTTACTGTGTATCTTCTTTTTTTTTAACATCTTTATTGCAGTATAATTGCTTCACAGTGGTGTGTTACTTTCTGCTTTATAACAAAGTGAATCAGTTATACATATACATATGTTCTCATATCTCTTCCCTCTTGCATCTCCCTCCCTCCCACCCTCCCTATCCCACCCCTCTAGGTGGTCACAAAGCACAGAGCTGATCTCCCTGTGCTATGCGGTTGCTTCCCACTAGCTATCTATTTTACATTTGGTAGTGTATATATGTCCCTGCCGCTCTCTCACTTTGTCACATCTTACCCTTCCCCCTCCCCATACCCTCAAGTCCATTCTCTAGTAGGTCTGTGTCTTTATTCCCGTCTTGCCACTAGGTTCTTCATGACCTTTTTTTTTTTTTTCCCCTTAAATTCCATATATATGTGTTAGCATACTGTATTTGTTTTTCTCTTTCTGACTTACTTCACTCTGTATGACAGACTCTAACTCCATCCACCTCACTACAAATAACTCCATTTCGTTTCTTTTTATGGCTGAGTAACATTCCATTGTATATATGTGCCACATCTTCTTTATCCATTCATCCAATGATGGACACTTCGGTTGCTTCCATGTCCTGGCTATTGTAAATAGAGCTGCAATGAACATTTTGGTACATGACTCTTTTTGAATTATGGTTTTCTCAGGGTATATGCCCAGTAGTGGGATTGCTGGGTTGTATGGTAGTTCTATTCTTAGTTTTTTAAGGAACCTCCATACTGTTCTCCATAGTGGATGTATCAATTTACATTTCCATCAACAGTGCAAGAATGTTCCCTTTTCTCCACACCCTCTCCAGCATTTACTGTTTCTAGATTTTTTGATGATGGCCATTCTGACCAGTGTGAGATGATATCTCATTGTAGTTTTGATTTGCATTTCTCTAATGATTAATGATGTTGAGCATTCTTTCATGTGTTTGTTGGCAATCTGTATATCTTCTTTGGAGAAATGTCTATTTAGGTCTTCTGCCCATTTTTGGATTGGGTTGTTTGTTTTTTTGTTATTGAGCTGCATGAGCTGCTTGTGAATCTTGGAGATTAATCCTTTGTCAGTTGCTTCATTTGCAAATATTTTCTCCCATTCTGAGGGTTGTCTTTTGGTCTTGTTTATGGTTTCCTTTGCTGTGCAAAAGCTTTTAAGTTTCATTAGGTCCCATTTGTTTATTTTTGTTTTTATTTCCATTTCTCTAGGAGCTGGGTCAAAAAGGATCTTGCTGTGATGTATGTCATAGAGTGTTCTGCCTATGTTTACCTCTAAGAGTTTGATAGTGTCTGGCCTTACATTTAGGTCTTTAATCCATTTTGAGTTTATTTTTGTGTATGGTGTTAGGGAGTGTTCTAACTTCATACTTTTACATGTACCTGTCCAGTTTTCCCAGCACCATTTATTGAAGAGGCTGTCTTTTCTCCACCATATATGCTTGCCTCCTTTATCAAAGATAAGGTGACCATATGTGTGTCGGTTTATCTCTGGGCTTTCTATCCTTTTCCATTGATCTATATTTCTGTATTTGTACCAGTGTTGTACTGTCTTAGTTCCTGTGGCTTTGTAGTATAGTCTGAAGTCAGGGAGCCTGATTCCTCCAGCTCCATTTTTCGTTCTCAAGATTGCTTTGGCTATTCGGGGTCTTTTGTGTTTCCATACAAATTGTGAAATTTTTTGTTCTAGTTCTGTGAAAAATGCCAGTGGTAGTTTGATAGGGATTGCATTGAATCTGTAGATTGCTTTGGGTAGTATAGTCATTTTCACAATGTTGATTCTTCCAATCCAAGAACATGGTATATCTTTCCATCTGTTTGTATCCTCTTTAATTTCTTTCACCAGTGTCTTATAATTTTCTGCATACAGGTCTTTTGTCTCCTTAGGTAGGTTTATTCCTAGATATTTTATTCTTTTTGTTGCAATGGTAAATGGGAGTGTTTTCTTAATTTCACTTTCAGATTTTTCATCATTAGTGTATAGGAATGCAAGAGATTTCTGTGCATTAATTTTGTATCCTGCGACTTTACCCAATTCATTGATTAGCTCTAGTAATTTTCTGGTAGCATCTTTAGGATTCTCTATGAATAGTATCATGTCATCTGCAAACAGTGACAGCTTTACTTCTTTTCTGATTTGGATTCCTTTTATTTCTTTTTCTTCTCTGATTGCTGTGGCTAAAACTTCCAAAACTATGTTGAATAATAGTGGTGAGACTGGGCAACCTTGTCTTGTTCCTGATCTTAGTGGAAATGGTTTCAGTTTTTTCACCATTCAGGACGATGTTGTCTGTGGGTTTGTCGTATATGGCCTTTATTATGTTGAGGAAAGTTCCCTCTATGCCTACTTTCTGCGGGGCTTTTATCATAAATGGGTGTTGAATTTTGTCGAATGCTTTCTCTGCATCTATTGAGATGATCATGTGGTTTTTCTCCTTCAATTTGTTAATATGGTGTATCACATTGATTGATTTGCATATATTGAAGAATACTTGCATTCCTGGAATAATCTCCACTTGATCATGGTGTATGATCCTTTTAATGTGCTGTTGGATTCTGTTTGCTAGTATTTTGTTGAGGATTTTTGCATCTATGTTCATCAGTGATATTGGCCTGTAGTTTTCTTTCTTTGTGACATCTTTGTCTGGTTTTGGTATCAGGGTGATGGTGGCCTCATAGAATGAGTTTGGGGGTGTTCCTCCCTCTGCAATATTTTGGAAGAGTTTGAGAAGGATAGGTGTTATCTCTTCTCTAAATGTTTGATAGAATTCACCTGTGAAGCCATCTGGTCCTGGGCTTTTGTTTGCTGGAAGATTTTTAATCACAGTTTCAATTTCAGTGCTTGTGATTGGTCTGTTCATATTTTGTTCTTCTTTCTCTACTTGCTTTAGGTGCAAGGTTAGGTTGTTTATTTGAGATGTTTCCTGTTTCTTAAGGTAGGATTGTATTGCTATAAACTTCCCTCTTAGAACTGCTTTTGCTGCATCCCATAGGTTTTGGGTTGTCGTATCTCCATTGTCATTTGTTTCTAGGTATTTTTTGATTTCCCCTTTGATTTCCTCAGTGATCACTTCGTTATTAAGCAGTGTATTGTTTAGCCTCCATGTGTTTGTATTTTTTACAGATCTTTTCCTGTAATTGAAGTCTAGTCTCATAGAGTTGTTGTCAGAAAAGATACTTGATACGATTTCAATTTTCTTAAATTTACCAAGGCTTGATTTGTGACCCAACATAGGATCTATCCTGGTGAATGTTCCATGAACACTTGAGGAAAATGTGTATTCTGTTGTTTTTGGGTGGAATGTCCTATAAATATCAATTAAGTCCACCGTGTTTAATGTATCATTTAAAGCTTTTGTTTCCTTATTTATTTTCATTTTGGATGATCTGTCCATTGGTGAAAGTGGGGTGTTAAAGTCCCCTACTATGATTGTATTACTGTCAATTTCTCCTTTTATGGCTGTTAGCATTTGCCTTATGTATTGAGGTGCTCCTATGTTGGGTGCATAAATATTTACAATTGTTATGTCTTCTTCTTGGATCGATCCCTTGATCATTATGTAGTGTCCTTCTTTGTCTCTTGTAATAGTCTTTATTTTAAAGTCATTTTGTCTGATATGAGAATTGCTACTCCAGCTTTCTTTTGATTTCCATTTGCATTGAATATCTTTTTCCATCCCCTCACTTTCAGTCTGTATGTGTCCCTAGGTCTGAAGTGGGTCTCTTGTAGACAGCATATCTACGGGTCTTGTTTTTGTATCCATTCAGCCAGTCTGTGTCTTTTGGTGGGAGCATTTAATCCATTTACATTTAAGGTAATTATCGATATGTATGTTCCTATTCCCATTTTCTTAAATGTTTTGGGTTTGTTATGGTAGGTGTTTCCCTTCTCTTGTGTTTCTTGCCTAGAGAAGTTCCTTTAGCATTTGTTGTAAAGCTGGTTTGGTGGTGCTGAACTTTCTCAGCCTTTGCTTGTCTGTAAAGGTTTTAATTTCTCCATCAAATCTGAATGAGATCCTTGCTGGATAGAGTAATCTTGGTTGTAGGTTTTTCTCTTTCATCACTTAAAATATGTCCTGCCACTCCCTTCTGGCTTGCAGAGTTTCTGCTGAAAGATCAGCTGTTAACCTTATGGGGATTCCCTTGTGTGTTATTTGTTGTTTTTCCCTTGCTGCTTTTAATATATTTTCTTTATATTTAATTTTTGACAGTCTGATTAATATGTGTCTTGGCGTGTTTCTCCTTAGATTTATCCTGAATGGGACTCTCTGTGCTTCCAGGACTTGATTAACTATTTCCTTTCCCATTTTAGGGAAGTTTTCAGCTATAATCTCTTCAAATATTTTCTCAGTCACTTTCTTTTTCTCTTCTTCTTGTGGGACCCCTATAATTCGAATGTTGGTGCATTTAATGTTGTCCCAGAGGTCTCTGAGTCTGTCCTCAGTTTTTTTCATTCTTTTTTCTTTATTCTGCTCTGCAGTAGTTATTTCCACTATTTTATCTTCCAGGTCACTTATCCGTTCTTCTGCCTCAGTTATTCTGCTATTGATCCCATCTAGAGTATTTTTACTTTCATTTATTGTGTTTTTCATCATTGCTTGGTTCCTCTTTAGTTCTTCTAGGTCCTTGTTAAATGTTTCTTGCATTTTCTCTATTCTATTTCTGACATTTTGCATCATCTTTACTATCATTACTCTGAATTCTTTTTCAGGTAGACTGCCTATTTCCTCTTCATTTGTTAGGTCTGGTGTGTTTTTACCTTGCTCCTTCATCTGCTGTGTGTTTTTCTGTCTTCTCATTTTGCTTAGCTTACTGTGTTTGGGGTCTCCTTTTTGCAGGCTGCAGGTTCGTAGTTCCTGTTGTTTTTGTTATCTGTCCCCAGTGGCTAAGGTTGGTTCAGTGGGTTGTGTAGGCTTCTTGGTGGAGGGGACTAGTGCCTGTGTTCTGGTGGATGAGGCTGGATCTTGTCTTTCTGGTGGGCAGGTCCACGTCTGGTGGTGTGTTTTGGGGTGTCTGTGGCCTTATTATGATTTTAGGCAGTCTCTCTGCTAATGGATGGGGCTGTGTTCCTGTCTTGCTAGTTGTTTGGCATAGGGTGCCCAGCACTGTTGCTTGCTGGTCGTTGAGTGAAGCTGGGTCTTGGTGTTGAGATGGAGATCTCTGGGAGATTTTTGCCATTTGGTATTACATGGAGCTGGGAGGTGTCTTGTGTACCAGTGTCCTGAAGTTGGCTCTCCCACCTCAGAGGCACAGCCCTGATGCCTGGCTGGAGCACCAAGAGCCTTTCATCCACACAGCTCAGAATAAAAGGGAGAAAATATAGTAAGAAAGAAAGAAAGAAAGAGGATAAAATAAAATAAAATAAAGTAAGATAAAATAAAATAAAGTTATTAAAATAAAAAATAATTATTAAGAAAAAAATTTTTTAAGTTAAAAAAGAAACAAAAAAAACAGAAGGACAGAACCCTAGGGCAAATGGTGAAAGCAAAGCTATACAGACAAAATCTCACACAGAAACATACACGTACAAACTCACAAAAAGAGGAAAAGGGGAACAAATAATATATTTTGCTCCCAAAGTCCACCTCCTCAGTTTGGGATGATTTGTTGTCTATTCAGGTATTCCACAGATGCCGGATACATCAAGTTGATTGTGGAGGTTTAATCCACTGCTTCTGAGGCTGCTGGGAGAAATTTCCCTTTCTCTTCTTTGTTCGCACAGCTCCCGGGGTTCAGCTTTGAATTTGGACTCGCCTCTGCATGTAGGTCGCCTGAGGGCATCTGTTCTTTGCTCACACAGGACGGGGTTAAAGGAGCAGCTGCTTCAGGGGCTCTGGCTCACTCAGGTCAGGGGGAGGGAAGGGTACCGATTTGGGGCGAGCCTGCGGCGGCAGAGGCCATGGTGACGTTGCACCAGCCTGAGGCGAGCCGTGCATTCTCCCGGGGAAGTTGTCCCTGGATCACGGGACCCTGGCAGTGGCGGGCTGCACAGGCTCCCGGGAGGGGCGGTGTGGAGAGTGACCTGTGCTTGCACACAGGCTTCTTGGTGGCTGCAGCAGCAGCCTTAGCGTCTCATGCCTGTCTCTGGGGTCTGCGCTGATAGCCGCGGCTCGCGCCTGTCTCTGGAGCTCATTTAGGCGGTGCTCTGAATCCCCTCTCCTCGCGCACCAGGAAACAAAGAGGCAAGAAAAAGTCTCTTGCCTCTTCAGCAGCTCCAGACCTTTTCCCGGACTCCCTCCCGGCTAGCTGTGGCGCACTAACCCCTTCAGGCTGTGTTCACGCCACCAACCCCAGTCCTCTCCCTGGGATCCGACCGAAGCCCGAGCCTCAGCTCCCAGTCCCCGCCCGTCCTGGCGGGTGAGCAGACAAGCCTCTCGGGCTGGTGAGTGCTGCTCGGCGCCGAGCCTCTGTGCGGGAATCTCTCCGCTTTGCCCTCCGCACTTCTGTGGCTGCGCTCTCCTCCGTGGCTCCAAAGCTTCCCCCTCTGCCACCTGCAGTCTCTGCCCGCGATGGGGCTTCCTAGTGTGTGGAAACCTTTCCTCCTTCACAGCTCCCTCCCACTGGTGCAGGTCCCATCCCTATTCTTTTGTCTCTGTTATTTCTTTTTTCTTTTGCCCTAGCCAGGTACGTGGGGAGTTTCTTGCCTTTTGGGAGGTCTGAGGTCTTCTGCCAGCGTTCAGTGGGTGTTCTATAAGAGCAGTTCCACGTGTAGATGTATTTCTGATGTATCTATGGGAAGGAAGGTGATCTCCGCGTCTTACTCTTCTGCCATCTTCTCCTCTCCTACTGTGTATCTTTTGACTGTTTTCCTGATATGTGTACTAGAGGCATGGGGATGAGGACACACTCTCTTCCAGAGTATAGTCACAATATAGTGCATGTTGTAACAAAATGCAATGGGAGCACAGATTCTGGAGCAGTAAGTTCTGCTTGTCATCGGGGGGTGGTTATGGAGATCTTTTACTATAATTATACATGGTTCCAGGTATAATGAAGACACAAGATGAGTCATTCTGCTCTTTGGGATACAAAAGCATTTTGCTGAACTCCCATCTCACAAGATGAGAAATTGGCTGGCATTCTAATCTCCTTGATATTCTTGGGTGTGAGTTTTCTGGGGCAGTTTACATTTCTCCTGGTTATAATGGCTGTGGCTATGGGTTCCTGATTCTAATGAATTAGACCATTTTATCAATCACCTGGTTACCCACACATGCAATCCATTTTCCACATTACATCATCCCATACTGAAAACCACCCCATCCTTTACTCCCACAGACAGCAGTCATGCCAGCTGTGCAGCACCAGACTCTTACTGAGGTTCTGGACTATAGAGGGGATCTCATGCTATAGCATGAAACACAACCTCAACTTGAATATTTAAATATTCTTAAGTTGTTTAATCACTTGGCCACTAGGAGTTTCTGACTATCAATTTATTACTGCCTTCTCCCCTTTTGACTCTGCTTCTCAATGCTGTTTACTCCCAAATCCCAATACCTGTAGCTTAATTATTCTGGGTTAAAATTTTTATTTCACTTTTTAAAAATTGAGGTATAGTTGATTTACAATATTATATGTTTCAGGTGTACAAAATAGTGATTCACAACTTTTAAAGATTATATAGTTACTATAAAATATTGGCTATATTCCCTGTGCTGTACAATATATCTTTGTAGCTTATTTTATTATTTTAAAAACATATTTATTTTTATTTATTTGGTTGTGCTGGGTCTTAATTGTGGCAGGCAGCCTCCTTAGTTGTGACTCACCTGCTCCTTAGTTGTGACATACGAACACTTAGTTGTGGCATGAATGTGGGATCTAGTTCCCTGACCAGGGATCGAACCCGGGCCCCCTGCATTGGGAGCTTGGAGTCTTAACCACTGCACCACCAGGGAAGTCCCATATTTAGTACTTTATACTTCTTAATGTCCTGCCCCTATCTTGCCATTTCCCACTTCCCTTTCCCTACTGTTAACCACTAGCTTGTTTTATATATCTGTGAATCTGTTTTGTTGTATTCACTAGTTTATTTTTTAGATTCCACATATAAGTGATAACATAGAGTATTTGTCTTTCTCTGACTTATGTCACTAAGCATAATACCCTCCAAGTCCATCCATGTTGCTGCAAATGGCAAAATTTCTTTCTTATTTATGGCTGAGTGTGTATATATACCACATCTTCTTTATTTATTCATCTGTTGATGGACATTTAAGTTGCTTCCATATCTTGGCTATTGTAAATAATGCTGCTATGAACATTGGGGTGCATGTATCTTTTCAAATATTGCTGGACCATACGGTAGTTCTACTTTTAGTATTTTGAGGAACCTCCATACTCTTTTCCATAATGGCTGCACCAATTTACATTCCCACCAGCAGTGTAGGAAGGGTCATTTTTCTCCATATCCTTGCCAATGTTTTTTATTTGCAGCCTTTTTGATGATAGCCATTCTGACAAGTGTGAGGTAATATCTCATTGTAGTTTTAATTTGCATTTCTCTGATGATTAGTAATGTTGAGCATGTTTTCATGTGCCTGTTGGCCACCTGTATGTCTTCTTTGGAAAAATGTCTATTAGTTCTTCTGCCCATTTTTTAATTGGATTGATTTGGGGTTTTTTTGATATTGAATTGTATATGCTGTTTATATACTTTGGATATTAACCCCTTATCGGTCATATCATTTGAAAATATTTTCTCCCATTCAGTAGGTTGTTTTTTCATTTTGTCAGTGGTTTCCTTTTTGGTGCAAAAAAGCTTTTAAGTTTAATTAGGTCTCATTTGTTTATTTTTGTTTTTGTTTCCTTTGCCTTAGAAACAGATCTAAAAAAATATTGCTATGATTTATGTCAGAGTGTTCTGCCTATGTTTTCGTCTAGGAGTTTTATGGTTTCCAGTCTTATATTTAGTTCTTTAATCCATTTTGAGTTATTTTTGTATATGGTGTTAGAGAATGTTTTAATTTCATTCTTTTACATGTAGCTGTCCAGTTTTCTTTTATTGTATATAGGGAAGAGACATAGTGAAGGGACTGTCTTTTCTCCATTGTTTATTTTTGCCTCCTTTGTTGTAGATTAATTGAGCATAAGTGTGTGGGTTTATTTCTGGGCTCTCTATTATGTTCCATTAGTCTATGTATCTGTTTTTGTGCCAATACCATACTGTTTTGAATACTGTAGGTTTGTAGTATAGTCTGAAGTCAGGGAGTGTAATACCTCCAACTCTGTTCTTTTTTTCAAGATTGTTTTGGCTATTCAAGGTCTTTCATGTTTCTAAATTTTAAAATTATTTGTTCTAGTTCTATGAAAAATGCCATTGATATTTTGTAGGGATTACATTGAATCTTTAGAATGCCTTGGGTAGTATGGTCATTTTAACAATATTAATTCTTCTAATCCTTAAACACAATCTATCCTTTCTTCTGTTTGTGTTGTCTTCAATTTCTTTCATCAGTGTCTTACAGTTTTCTGAGTACAGATTTTTATATACTGAGGTAGGTTTATTCCTAGGTAATTTATTCTTTTTGATGCAATGATAAATGGGATTGTTTCCTTAATTTCTTTCTGATAGTTCATTGTTAAATGTATAGAAATGCAGCAGATTTATGTACATTAATTTTACATCCTGCAACTTCACCAAATTCATTGATGAGCTCTAGGAGCTTTCTGGTGGTATTTTTAGGATTTTATATGTACAGTATCATGTCACCTGCAGTGACAGTTTTACTTCTTCCTTTCCAACTTGGATTCCTTTTATTTCTTTTTCTTATCTGATTGCTGTGACTAGGACTTCCAAAACTATGTTGAACAAAAGTGGCAAGAGTAGAAATCCTTGTCTTGTTTCTGAACCTAGAGAAAATGCTTTCAGCTTCTCACCATTAAGTATAATGTTAGCTGTGGGTTTATCATATATGGCTTTTATTATGTTGAGGTATGTTCCCTCTATACCCACTCTCTGGAGAGTTTTTATCATAAATTGATGTTGAATTTTGAGAGCTTTCTCTGCATCTATTGAGATAATCATATTATTTTTCTCCTTAATCTGTTAATGTGATGTATCATATTGATTGATTTCTGGATATTGAACCATTCTTATATTCCTGAGATAAATCACACTTGAACATGGTGTATGATATTTTTGCTATATTGTTGGATTTGGTTTGCTAATATTTTGAGGACTTTTGCATCTATGTTTAGTGATTTTGGTGCATAGTTTTTATTCTGATATCTTTGGTTTTGGTATCAGGGAGATGCTGGCCTTGTAGAATGAGTTCAGAAGAATTCCTTCATCTGCAATTTTTTTGGAATAGTTTGATGATAGGTGTTGGTTCTTCTCTAAATATTTGGTAGAATTCACCTGTGATGCCATCTTGTCTTGAAGTTTTGTTTGTTGGGAGATGATGATGATGATTACTGATTCAATTTCATTGCTGGTAATTGGTCTGTTTGTATTTTCTATTTCTTCCTGGTTCAATCTCAGGAGATTGTACATTTCTAGAAATTTGTCCATTTCTTCTAAGTTGTCAATTTTATTGGCATATGGTTTTTCTTATAACTGACACCACAGAAATTCAAAGGATTATAACTTCTTTTATATTTCTGATTTTATTAATTTGGCTCTTCTTTCTTGAGTCTGGCTAAAGGTTTATCAATTTTGTTTATATTTCCAAAGAACCAGCTCTTAGTTTCATTGCTCTTTTCTATTGCTTTTTTTAGCCTTTATTTCATTTATTTCTCCTCTCATATTTATTATTTCTTTCACTAAGTTTGGGTTTTGTTAGTTCTTCTTCTAGTTCCTTTAGGTGTAAGTTTATGTTGTTTGAGATTTTTCTTGTTTCTTGAGGTAAACCTGTATCACTATAAACTTCCCTCTTAGAACTGCATTTGCTGTGTCCCATAGATTTTTGGATTGCTGTTTTCATTTTCTTTTGTCTCCAGGTAGTTTATTGATTTCCTCTTTGGTCTCTTCAGTGAACCATTGGGTGTTTAGCATATTGTTTTGCATCCACATGTTTGTGGTTTTTATGGTTTTTGCTTGTAGTTGATTTGTAGTCTCATAGCATTGTGGTCAGGAAAGATGCCTGATATGATTTCAATTTTCTTAGATTTACTGAGGCTTATATTGTGGCCCAGCATTTGATCTATCCTGGAGAATGTTCCATGTGCTCTTGAAAAAATGTGTATTATGTTGCTTTTGGATAGAATGTTCTCTATATATCTATTAAGGCCATCTGACCTAATGTGTCATTTAAGGCCAGTTACTCCTTACTGATTTTCTGTATGGATGATCCATACATTGATGTAAGTGAGATGTTAAAGTTCCCTACTATTATTTTGTTATTGTAAATTTCTCTCTTTATGTCTGTTAATATTTGCTTTATGTATTTAGGTGTTCCTATGTTGGGTGCATATATATTTACAATTGTTACATCTTTTTGTTGGATTGATCCCTTGATTATTACATAATGTCCTTGTCTCTTTTAACAGTCTTTGTCTTAACATCTGTCTGATATAAGTATTGCTACCCCGGCTTTCTTTTGATTTCCATTTGCACAGAATACATTTTTCCATCCCCTCACTTTCAGTCTGTGTGTCTTCAGATCCGAAATGAGTCTCTTGTAAGCAGCATATACACTGCTATTGTTTTAGTATCCATTCAGCCATTCTTTTGATTGGAGCATTTAGTCCATTTACATTTAAAGTAATTATTGATATATATGTTCATATTGCCCTTTTGTTAACTGTTTTGGGGTTATTTTTGTAGTTCCTCTCTTCTTTTGTTTTCTTATGATTTGATGACTGTCTTTAATGTTATGTTTATAAAATTTATTTTTATTGAAGTATATTTGATTTACAATGTTGTGTTAATTTCTACTGTACAGGAAAGTGACTCAATTATACACATATATAAATTCTTTTTTATATTCGTTTCGATTATATGTTATCACGGGGTATTGAACATAGTTCCCTGTGATATACAGTAGGAACTTGTTGTTTATCCATTCTATGTGTAATAGTTTGCATCTACTAACCCCAAACTCCCAGTCATCCCTCCGCCCACCCCCTCCCACTTGGCAACCACAAGTCTGTTCTCTAGGTCTGTGAGTCTGTTTCTGTTTTCATAGATAGGTTCATTTGTGTATATTTTAGATTCCACATATAAGTGAGATCATATGGTATTTGTTTTTCTCCTTCTGACCTACTTCACTTGGTATGATAATCTCTAGGTCCATCCATGTTGCTTCAAATGACATTATTTCTTTTTTTTATGGCTGAGTAGTATTCCATTGTATATATCCAACATCTTTATCCATTCATCTGTTGATGGACATTTAGGTTGCTTGCATGTCTTGGCTATTGTGAATAGTGCTGCTGTGAACATAGGGGTGCATGTATCTTTTTGAATTATAGTTTTGTCTGGATATATGCCTAAGAGTGGGATTGTTGGATCATATGGTAATTCTATTTATAGTTTTCTAAGGAACCTCCAAACTGTTTTTCATAGTGGCTGCCCCAACTTACATTCCCACCAACAGTGTAGGAAGGTACCCTTTTCTACACACCCTCTCCAGTATTTGTTATTTGTAGATTTTTTAATGGTGGTCATTCTGACTAGTGTGAGGTGGTAGCTTATTGCAGTTTTAATTTGCATTTCTCTAATAATTAGTGACATTGAGCATCTTTTCATGTGCCTATTGGCCATCTGTATGTCTTCTTTGGAGAAATGTCTATGTAAACCTTCTGCCCCGACTGGGTTGTTTTTTGTTGTTGAGTAGTGTAAGCTCTTTGTATGTTTTGGAAATTAAGCCCTTGTAGGTCACATCATTTGCAGATATCTTCTCACATTCCATAGGTTGTCTTTTTGTTTTGTTTATGGTTTCCTTTGTTGTGCAAAACTTGTAAGTTTGATTATGTCCCATTTGTTTTTTTTTGTTTTTATTTCTATTGTCTTGGGAGACTGACCATTGGTATGATTTATATCAGAGAAAGTTTTGCCTATGATTTCTTCTAGGAGTTTATAATGTCTTGTATTTAAATATTTAAGGCATTTTGAGTTTAGTTTTGTGCATGGTGTGAGGGTGTGTTCTAACTTCATTGATTTACATGCAGCTGTTCAACTTTCCCTGTACCACTTGCTGAAGAGACTGTCTTTTTCCCATTTTATATTCTTGCCTCCTTTGTCAAAGATTAATTGACTGTAGGTGTGTGGGTTTATTTCTGGGCTCTCTATTCTGTTCCATTGATCTGTATGTCTGTTTTTGTGCCAATACCGCACTTCTTTGATTACTCTACTTATGTAGTATTGTTTGAAGTCTGGAAGGGTTATGCCTCCTGCTTTGTTCTTTTTCCTCAGGATTGCTTTGGCAATTCGGGGTCTTTTATGGTTCCATATAAATTTAAAAATTATTTGTTTTAGTTCTGTGAAAACTGTCATGGGTAATTTGATAAGGATCACATTAAGTCTGTAGATTGCTTTGGGTAGTATGGCCATTTTAACAATATTAATTCTTCCAATCCAAGAGCATGGGATATCTTTCCATTTCTTTGAACCATCTTTAATTTCCTTTATTAATGTTTAATAGTTTTCAGCATATAAGTCTTTCACCTACTTGGTCAGGTTTATTCCTAAGTTTTTTTTTTTTTTTGGTGTAATTTTAAAAGGTATTTTTTTTTCACATTCCCTGTCTGCTATTTCATTTTTAGTGTAAAGAAATGCAACCGATTTCTGTATGTTAATCTTGTATCCTGCTACATTGCTGAATTCATTTATCAGTTCTAGTAGTTTTTGTGTGGCATCTTTAGGGTTTTCTACATATAGTATCATGTCATCTGCATATAGTGACAATTTTACCTTTTCCCTTCCAATTTGGATACTTTTTATTTCTTTTTATTGTCTAATTGTTGTGGCTAAGATTTCCAATACTATGTTGAATAGAACTGGTAAGAGTGGGCATCCTTGTCTTGTTCCAGATTTTAGTGGGAAGGCTTTCAGCTTTTTATAGCTGAGTATTATATTGGCTGTAGGTTTTCCATAAACAACTTACTATGTTGAGATATGTTCTGTCTCTTCCCACTTTGGTAACTCTTTTATTATGAATGGATATTGAATTTTGTCAAATGCTTTTTCTCCATCTATGGAAATGATCATGTGGTTTTTGTCTTTTCTTTTGTTGATGTGATATTTCACATTGATTTGTGTATGTTGAACCATCCTTGTGAACTTGGGATGAATCCCACTTGGTCATGGTGTATGATCTTTTTTATGTGTTGTTGGATGTGGTTTGCTAATATTTTATTGAGAATTTCTGCATCTATCTTCAAAGATATTGGTCTGTAATTTTCTTCTTTGGTGGTATCTTTGTCTGGTTTTGGTATCAGGGTGATGTTGGCTTCATAGTATGTAGTTGGGAGTGTTCCCTCCTCTTCAGTCTTTTGAAAGAGTTTGATAAGGATAGGTATAAGTTCTTCTTTGTATGTTTGGTAGAACTTTCCTGTGAAGCCATCTGGTCCCAGACTTTTGTTTGTAGGGAGGTATTTATTTATTTATTTATTTATTTATTTATTTATTTTTACAGATTCTATTTCACTTCTACCTATTGGTCTGTTCAAATTATCTATTTCTTCTTGATTCAGTTTTGGTGGGCTGTATGTTTCTAGAAAGTTGTCTATTTCTTCTAGGTTATCGAATTTGTTGGCATATAACTTTTCATAGTATTCTCTTATCATTTTTTGTATTTCTGTGGTATTGGTTGATATTTCTCCTTTTTTATTTCTTATTTTATTTGGGATTTCTCTCTTTTTTCTTGGTGAGCCTGGCCAGAGGTTTGTCAATTTTATTTACCCATTCAAAGAACTAACTCTTGGTTTTATTTATTTTTCCTATTGTTTTTTATCTCTATTTTATTTATTTCCTCTCTGATCTTTATTTTTTCCTTCCTTCTGCTGACTTTAAGTTTTGTTTGTTCCTCTTTTTCTAATTCTTTTAGGTGGTAGGTTAGGCTTTTTATTTGAGATTTTTCTTATTTTTTTGAGGAAGGCCTGTATCACTATGAACTTCCCTCTAAGAACTACTTTTGCTGCATCTCACAGATTTTGTATGGTTGTGTTTTCATTGTCCTTTGTCTCAAGGTATTTTAAAATTTCCTTTTTGATTTCCTCATTGACCCATTAATTTTTAGTATCATGTTGTTAGTCTCCATGTAATCATCTTAACAGCAGTGGCAGCCCACATACCCTCTTGGTAGGGTGCGGGGCAGCAGTTGGCTCCTACTTGTGGTTCTCTAAGTGGTGGTGGCAGCCCATGCCTGACTCTGGAGCCTGTGATGGCAGTGGCAGCTTGTGCCCAACCCCAGAGCTCATGTAGGTGCTGTCCTGTTGCCTGAGATTGGTGCAGGGAAAGAAGCTCCTATGGCAATCCTGCCCCTCTCCTTGCATACCCCCAACAATGGTGCCTTGCCTCTCTGGCGGTCTCAGGCTTCTTCCACTTACAGCCTCAGTTGCCACACTCCAACTCCTTCAGGTGGTCTCTGTGCAGCCAACCCCAGTCCTCTCCCCGGGTCTGACCTCTGAAGCCCAAGTTTCAGCACTCAGCTCCTGCCCTCACTGGCAGAAGAGCATCTCAGCCTGGGAAGCATGGGTGGTAGTACTGACCATCTGTGAAGGTCATTCTCTGTTTTGCCTTCTGCAGACTGGTTACTGTGTTCTCCTCCAAGGCTCTGAAGATCCCCCTCCATCCAAGCTGATCCCCCTGCCAGTGAGGGAACTTCCTGGGGTGCAAGAATCTTTCCTCTTTCACAGCTCCCTCCCTGGGGTGCTGTTCCCATCCAGATTCCTTTCTCTCTCTCTCTTTGTTTTTTTTTTCCTTTTTCTTTTGTCCTACCCAGTTACATGAAGATTTTCTTGCCCTTTCAGAAGTCTGAGGTCTTCTGCCAGCGTTCTGTAGTTGTTCTGTATGAATCATTCCACATGTAGATGTATTTTTCATGTATTTGTGGGGGAAGGTGAGCTCCACGTCTCACTCCTCTGCCATCTTGATCATTCTCCTAGTGTTATATTTGGATTTCTTTTTCTTTTTCTGTATGTATATGTATCATAGATTTTTGGTTTGTGGTTACCATGAGGCTTTTACATAGCAGTCTATATACATACATGTGATAGTTTAAAGTTGCTGATCTCTTAATTTCAACTGCATTGTATCAACCATGCATTAGTACTCTCCTCTTCCCATGATTACTGTTTTTTGACATATTTTACATAATTGTTTTGTGTTTCCCTTAACTGCTTATTATATATAGATGATTTTACTATTTTTCTTTTAACCTTCCCACTAGCTTTGTATGTGGTTAATTTTCTACCTTTCCTGTATATTTGCCTTTACTGATGAGTTTTTCTTTTAGTGATTTTCACATTTCTAGTTGTGGCCTTTTCTTTTTTGTTTAAAGAAGTCCCTTTAAATATTTCTTGTAAAGCTGATTTTGTGGTGCTGAACTCTTTTAGCTTTTGCTTCTCTGTAAAACTTTTGATGTGTCTGTCAAATCTGAATAAGAGCCTTGCTGGGTAGAATATTCTTGGTTGTAGGTTTTTCCTTGTCACCACTTTAAATATGTCATAACACTCCCTTCTGCCCTGCAGAGTTTCTGCTGAAAAGTCAACTGATAGCCTAATGGGAGTTCCCTTTTATGTAACTTGTTACTTTTCCCTTGCTGCTTTTTAATATTCCCCCTTTATCTTTAATTTTTGCCATTCTAATTACGATGTGTTTTGGTGTGTTCCTCTTTGGGTTGACCCTGTTTGGACCTCTCAGACATCCAAGTCCAGGGAGCAGTTTATTTTCCCAGGTTAGGGAAAGTTTTAGCTATTTTGTCTTCAAATACGTTCTCTGCCTCTTTCTCTCTCTCTTCTCCCTCTGAGACTCCTATAATGTGAGCATTAGTACACTTGATGTTGTCCTAGAGGTCTCCTAAACTGTCCTCATTTCTTTCATTCTTTCTTTTTTCTCTTCACCATCAGTGATATCTACTATTCTGTTTTCCATCTTGCTGATTTATTCCTCTGTATCATTTAGTCCACTGCTGATTCCTTTTAGCATAGTTTTCATTTCAGTTATTATATTCTTCATCTCTATTTAATGGTTCTTTGTATTTTCTAACTCTTTATAAAAAGCTTCTAACTTCTCACTTTGTGCACCCATTCTTCTCCAAGTTCTTTGATCATCTTATTATCATTACCCTGAACTATTTCTCAGGTAGATTGCCTATCTACACTTCACTTAGTTTTTCTGGGGTTTTATCTTGTTCCTTCATTTGGAACGTATTCCTCTGTCACCACATTTTGCCTAACTTGCTTTTATTCCTATGCATCTGGTAGTTTGGTTATATTTCCCAACTTTGAAGAAGTGTCCTTTTGTAGGAGACATTCTATATGCCCCAGCATTACACTCCCCTCTCGTCACCAGAGCTATATGCACTAGGGGTATCCCCTATGTGGGATGTATTAGTCCTTCTGTTGTAGAGGGCTGACTACTGTGGGTGGTCTGGTGGCTTGTTTAGCTCCTAGTCCACTGGTTACCAGGCTCTGCCTTGTGCAGAAGCTGCTAGCTGGTGGGGCTGGGTCATGAGGTGGCTGGCTGTGGAAACCTGGGGGGCCCTGAGACTAGTGCTGGCCCACTGGCAGGCAGAGCCAGGTCCTGAGGTCTGGCTGCAGGGGCCAGGGGTCCCAGAGCTGGTGTCAGACTACTAGTGGATGGGACCAATTCCTTACACAGCTGTCTGTGGCATCTGGGGTGTCCCAAAGCTTGTGTTAGCCTGCTGTTGGGTGGGGCCAGGGCCCAGCCTGTCCCAGGGCTGATGCTGACCTGCTGGTAGATGGGCTGGGTCCACAGACTCTGGGTCTGTAGTTTTCCTGAGCCTGGTGTCCACCCACTGGTGGGTGAGGTTCGTCCTAATATTAAAGCAGGGTGGCTTGTGGGTGGTGCTTGAGATTCTGGGGCTGGAGCCTGCGTACTAGTGGGTGGATCCAGGTTCCTGGCTGCAGGATCCTGGAAGTCCTGGTTCTAGAGCCTGTGCACTGGTGTGTGGGGCTGGGTCCTGGACCGCCTGGTGGACAGAGCAATGTCCAGGGGTGTCTATGAGCTCAGGAGGTCTTAAGGCAGCCTCTCTGCTGGTGAGTGGGGCTGTGTCCACATCCAGTTAGTTCCTTGGCCTGAGGTGTCCCAGAACTGATGCCTACAGACTGTTGGATAGGGGCAGAGCTCGGTCCTGAAGTTAATAAGCTAGAGGGAGGATTCCAAAAAGGTTCTTGCACCAGTATTCATGTGGTAAAATGAGCTCCCCAAAATGGCTTCTGCCAGTGTCTGTGTCCCCAGGGTGAGCTTCAGTTGCCTCCTGCCTCTCTGGGAGATATTCCAAGATATGAAAGTAGGTCTAACCCAGGTTCCCTTCAAATGACTGTTTCTGCTCTGGGTCCCAGAACATGTGAGATATTGTGTGTGCCTTTTTGGAGTGGAGTCTCTATTTCCCCCAGCCCTCTGGAACTCTCTAAAGTAAGCCCCACTGATCTTCAAAGCCAAGCATTCTGGGGAATCATCTTCCCAGTGCAGGATCCCCAGGATGAGGAGCCTGAAGTGGGGCTCAGACCCCTCACTCCTTGTAGAGAACCTCTACAATGTAATTATTCTCCAATTTGTGGGTTGCCTATCTGGGTGCATGGGATTTGACTATACTGTAACTCTGCCCCTCCTACCCGTCTTGCTGTGGTTCCTTCTTTATATCTTTTGTTGTAGATCTTTTTCTGGTTCCAGTCTTTATCAATGGTTATTCTGTAAATAATTGTAATATTGGTGTGCCTGTGAGAGGAGGTGAGCTCAGAGTCTTTCTACTCCACTGTCTTGGCTGATTCCAACTCACTGTCCATCAAATGTGGGGTGCATTTGTGTTTGTTTGGCTTTGGGCAATCTTGGGGTGACAGAGTCATCAAGCTGTGTCGGCACTTGGGGGGTGGACCTCCAGGTATTTCACTTTTATTTTTATAGATATCTTTTTGGGGTCTATCATGGTAGTTTATTTTTTAAAAATGGGTGCATTATTAGGTATTTCAGGAGATAATGGTATAATATGGAAAAGAACAGGGACATTGAAAAGAGTTCTTTGTGATCCCAAACACTAAATCTTTTCTGAGTTGTGTAACCATGGACCAGTTAGCAATATCAGAGCCTCTATGCCCTCAAATTAAAAATGGGGACACTACCAGCTATCTCATAAGGTTGTTGGATGAGTTAATGAAATGGTTTGTGGGGGCATTCAGGGACAGACAGGGATAAAACATGGAGAGTTTAGAGAAAGACTGAAGTAATCTGACAAGTGTGGCCTGATGAGCCTATAGACAAATGGGCTTTTGTATATTTTTGTTTTTGTTTTTGCTTCTTGGCTTACTCATACTTTTTCAAGTCAAGTTAGTTGTAAACATTTTTTTTAATAGGATATTTCACATGAAAATCTGGTGTTCAGAATTTTTAAAAGTCAGAAAAGCTTTTAAAAATCAGGCTTACCTTCTTCTGGTAACTGTTAGCTGGGGCTTTAGTAACAACTGTCCCAGTATAGTGGGTTGGCTTTAATCATTTTTGCTAGCTGCTGGCCAACATCAAGTTTTGTGTCTGCAACTCCCATCTGAGGTGCCACTCCAGGGACCATGCTGCTGAAGGCAAAAATAGAACACCTGGTGTGATGAGAATGTGGGCAGTCATGAAGATATCAGGACAAAACAACTGAAACTGGGATTCTCCTGGAATGTCTGAAATACATGGTTTCTAGAATGATATAATGATGGGGGATAAAGGATAGTCAGAGGTAGGGATGGAATGGAGATTAAAAATTTAGATGAGGGCCAAGCTCAGCAGTCCTGCAACAGACACTCAGGCCTGGCTGACCTATTCAGGGCAGTTTTTACAGTAACAACAATTTTAGTTTTCAGGGTCTAGGAGCCTATCAGTTCCTTCTTGTCCTTCTTGTTTCCTCTTATCAAAACACAATTTCGGCAGCTAGAGAATGCAGGTAGGTAGGAACCCCTCTGTCTGCTTATTTCTTCCATATGTGGGTTATTTAATTTTCCAAGGGGCCCTAGGGTTTGGGAAAACTACTTGTCCAGTGTAATCACCTATGAGCTAGTATAAACTCAAGCTTTACTGTAATTTATTAGTCACTGACACACCAAAAGGAAAAAAAGGTTTAAAGAAAGTAACAAAACAGCCATTTGAGATTTTAATCTGAGGTTTGCTTGAGCATGTTTGAGGTTTAAAAAATAAAATAGTAGATCCATTTCCATCAACATCCACACAATATCCTGTACAGATATTTTAAAGCTGATGTTGTTTGTGTAAGCCCACATTTCCAAAAGAGCCCAAGGATGGGTTTCAGAAGCTCTCCCCTGATCCCCTGATCATGAGAGGGTGTTTGAAGCCCTCTCATGAGAAATCAAAGCTTTGGGTCTGTATTAGTCTTACTCTGTAATCTCCAGATTACCCAAAACCTCTTTTAGAGGGGAAGTTGGTATGTCCTAGGGCAGATGAATGTCTTTTCTATAAGCTGAAGAGCTGTCACATTAGTGTTTAGTAGTTACTTAAAAATCTCCAACTTCCTCCTTTTAAAGGGTAGGGAAATGTAGGCCCGAAGAAGGAGTTCATTCAGCAAGACACCAAACCTTTACTTGTTGGGGCACTGTGATATAGTGGGAAGGGAACCTTTGTCCTCATGGAGCTTAAAGTTGGGGGCATGAGACAGATAAATAAGTAAACATAAAACTATGACTGGTATAAGTACTACAGAGAAGTGTATCCATAGGAATGTTTAATCTGGGCTGGTAGAAGGTCTTTGAGGAAGTGATGACTGGAGATCTTAAGAATGAATAGGTATTCACTAGGCAGATCAAGTCAAGTCATGGGGCAGGAAATATCCTTCCGAGAGCACAAGAATTAGATTCAGATCATGGGCAGTGGCAGAAGGAATGCTCTGTGCAGTGTTCATTACCCACCATCCCCCCAACATATCCCTCCAAACAAGTTTAATAATGTTGTACTCCTGCTTCTAATTATCTTTAGATATTTCTGTGCAGTGTGCTATCCTAGTCATTGCAAATGCTTGATTACTTTTAGTCCAAAGTCCAGGGTCTGTTACAGAATCTATGATTGCTGAGAATTCTGCCTTGTCTCC
The DNA here is from genome assembly GCF_949987535.1 of Balaenoptera acutorostrata. NCBI lineage: Eukaryota > Metazoa > Chordata > Mammalia > Artiodactyla > Balaenopteridae > Balaenoptera > Balaenoptera acutorostrata. The sequence goes on from NC_080064.1 coordinate 47,367,502, forward strand.
CTTATTTGCTTACTTTTGGGTGGAAGTACTAATGGACAGAAAATCTTTCCAAAGATTTTCCAAATCTTCTAAACCTACAAGGAGGAAAAAAGAGGAACTCCCTGACTGGACTTTAAGTCAAATTTTTTTCCCTCTAAATTGGTTGTCAGAGGAAGTCCGTGACCAATGAAATGAGGTAGAGATTGCTCCCACATTCAAGCTCATCCTGCTCATGTTGCTATATGGGATTAGAGTAACTGGAAAATAGCAACAACCAGAACTGTGATGAGAGGCACCTGGACATCTTGGCTGTATTTTTGTAGTAATGATCATTGGATGGTTCATTAGTGAGGATGTTAACAAGATTAAGCAAATGTTTCTGCTGAATGAGCTCCAGTCAAAATTATATTGCTTTTGGCTAAAGACATCACAAAACACATAGAGCAAAGGGTAGTTATAATGTATTTTACTAATTGTATTGAAACAGTCACATTCAAAAAGTCATACTAACCTTGTTTAAAGAATTAGGTCCACAAAGAGAATCAGACCCATATGTTGTTTTGTCACTTAAAATGTAATGCTGAAAATGGTCTTTGCTCTTATTTTAGAAGAAATTGATATAAAGTATATAGATAAACATGTACATAGTAATATCTGGTAATAGATTACTTTTCCTGAGATAGTAGATACTAGTTAAAATCAAAATCACCTCAAGAAAACTGTAGTCATGGTTCCAAATTACCTGGATAGGATTAAAGTGAATGTAGTATAACCCAAATAAAATTGAGATGCCTAGTAGTCCAGATTTAGAATGATGTCACATTAAAAAATTAATCAGTGAATAATTTCACATTATTTTAAGAAGTCTTTCAAAAATGCAAAAGGGAGAGATTCCTTATATGGCCTATCATCACATTTCCTAAGCTTTTCTTTCCCCATCTTTCTCACATGCTAAACAGTTGTTTGGAAGGTTTGGAAAGGGAAAGGAGACTGTCAGATTCTCTCTAAACCTAGACTTCATTGGCTCAAGGAAAACTTTCACCTGAGAATAAATAGTTCATGGTAGAGAAGATTTTTATCATCTCCCCAGCTACCTCCCACATGGTTTCCTAGCAGGAATTTTATCACTTGGGTTCTTTTTCAGCTACTTAGGCTGCCAGATCCCATGCCATGAGGCATAGTGTTTCATCCTAGATTATACGTAGCAGGAAGAGCCCCAAACTCCAGGCATGAAGCTAATCAGCCTGGTTGTGGGGTGGCAGCCCTGTCACTCCTAAGGCAAGCGACTGGTGAGCCTCAGGTGGGTGCTGGGGTGGTTGATCAATCCTAGGAGAACCAGCTGCAATGAGTCCAGGAAGTAGGTAGCGTCAACGGACTCAGAAGGATCATGCAATTTCTGATATGATAAATCTGCCGTAACTGGATGCAGAGAACATTCCTAAGTCCTTCCAATTATTCCTTCACGTTTGTTGCCAAACTGATCTTTTAAGTAACTTCTCCTGCCTCAAAATTTTTTTTATTGAAGAATAGTCGATGTACAATATTGTATAAGTTATAGGTGTACTAGATAGTGATTCACAATTTTTAAAGACTATATTCCATTTATAGTTTTAATAAAATATTGGCTATATTCCCTGTGCTGTACAGTATATCCTTGTAGCTTATTTATTTTATACATAGCAGTTTGTAACTCTTAGACCCCTAGCCCTATCTTGCCCCTCTCCAATTACCTCTCCCCACAGCTAACCACTAGTTTGTTCTCTGTATTTGTGAGTCTTCTTTTTTGTTATATTCACTAGTTTGTTGTATTTTTTAGATTCCACATATAAGGGATCAGCGTATTTGTCTTTCTCTGTCTGACTTATTTAACTTAGCATAGTGCCCTCCAAGTCCATCCATGTTGCTACAAATGGCAAAATTTCCTTTTTTTTATGGCTAAGTAGTATTCCTCACATATATACGTCTTCTTTATCTAGTCGTCTGTTGATGGACACTTAGGTAGCCTTCATATCTTGGCAATTGTAAATAGTGCTGCTTGAACATTTGGCTGCATGTATCTTTTTGAATTAATGTTTTTGTTTTTGTTTTTTTCAGATATATACCCAGGAGTGGAATTGCTGGGTCATATGATAATTCTATTTTTAGTTTTTTTGAGAAACCTCCATACTGTTTTCCATAGTGGCTGCATCAATTTACATTCCCACCAGCAGTGTAGGAGGGTTCGCTTTTCTCCACATCCTCGCCAACAATTGTTATTTGTAGCCTTTTTTTTGATAATAGCCATTCTGACAGGTGTGAGGTGATATCTCACTGTGGTTTTGATTTGCATTTCCCTTATGATTAGCATCTTTTCATGTGCCTCTTGGTCATCTACATTTCCTCTTTGGAAAAATGTCTGTTCATTTCTTCTGCCCATTTTTTAATCAGGTTGTTTGGTTTTTTGATGTTGAGCTGTATGAGCTGTTTATATATGTTGGATATTAACCCCTTACTGGTCATAACATATGCAAATATTTTCTTCAATTCAGTAGGTTGTCTTTTCATTGTGTTGATGGTTTTCCTTTGCTGTGGAAAAGCTTTTAAGTTTAATTAGGTCCCATTTGTTTATTTTTGCTTTTATATCCTTTGCTTTAGGAGACAGATCCCTGCCCCCACCCACAAAAAATATTGCTACACTTTAAATAAGTCTCCCAGGCCTAGAGTAGCTAATGAATATGAAGCCTAGTCCCCTTGGCTTTGAGACCTACCATGTATGGACTGAGAGGTCATCTGGCAATTGAATTTGTGGTGGAATGAATTGGGCATCAGCACACATGCTTATTGAATGATGTCTCATTTCCCTCAAATAGGTCCTGACCTTTCCCATGAGTGCTCACCCCATCCCCATATTCTCCACCCACTCAACACTTCTCTTCCCTCAAAGTCCATTTCAGAAACCTGGAACAGAGTAAATCCACGTAAATGTGTTACTTCAAGAGATGCAAATCTCTCACTTTGACTAGCTTCAGTCATGGCTAGAAAGGGGACTGTGACCTTGGTGAAACAGACTCAAATCAACTTCCTGGGGGAATGGCCAATATACATGATGAAACATGCTGCATAACATCTTTGGAACTGAGAGACAAATAGAAATATCTGAGCACCACAGCCTGACAGGCCTAGCTCTAAGAGGAAAAGCTAGGTAATAACTGACGGTAGCCTGGTGTTGAAAGGAGACTTCCAAAGTGGTGTTTCTAGCTTAGCTTATTGTCTTTTGTTATCCTCCCAGACCAGCCAGTCTAGGAGGTGGAAGACAAGAGGGTGGTGAGATCCTGCATAAAAGTACTGTGATTCCTGGGCATTAGCTAGCCTGAGCAACCAGCAGGAATGCTGCAGTGGAAAGAGGCCTCTACAGTCTGATCCAGGTTCAATATTGGCTTTTCTTCTTACTAAGTGACCTTAGGTAATTTACCATCTCAGGATCTGTTTCATTACCCAGCAAACAAAGCATCAGATTCTTCTCCAACATCTGTTAAAGGAAGAGCAGAGGATGAGATGATTTCTGTATTGTTTGAACTGGGGTGCCTTGTCTTAACCCTAGCCTGGGTTCCCTAAAAGCAGAGCCAGAGAGGATTCTTGTGAAAGTGACTTAGTGATTGAATGTCCAGAGGAGGAACCTGTATGGGAAGTGAGGGAAGCAGGATAGAGCAGGAGAAGTTCACAGATGTTATTTCAACTGAAGTCACATCTCAGCCTTTGTTCTCTGAAAAGCACTGGAGGATGAGTGGTATCACAGAGTTGTCCCACATTGAGGGGTGATCCTACTTCCACCTCTTGGTGCCCAGACCCATGCCTTTTACTAGTGGGAACCCAGAAGCATATAAGGGATATTGGTTCAAGTATGTCCAGAAGGATAGTGCCCCCTGCTTGATGGTATCTCAAGCTGGCACTTCAGCTGCATCTTTAAGTGGTTTTTTCACTACTCTACCAGGCCAGCAACTTCTGAGTGGTATGTTATGTGGTGTGGTCATTGAGTCCCTTGAGTCCAATAGACATGCACACATGTAGATTTGAGCTTCACTCACTCATGGTGCCAAGTGCCTTAGGTCAGGTTCCTTAAGCACAGGGATTCTTGTGCAGGTGGTTGTTGAGGGAGGACTTTCAGGAGAAATTTGTAAGTAGGTGAGGGAGCAGGTTAGGACAGGGGAAGGACGTAAGCAGAGATGTGGCTTCAGCTGAAGCCTATTTCAGCATGATCTCTAAGGGAGCTCTGGAACTGAATGGTACCATAAAATTGTCCTATTCTGAGGCAAGGGATTGGTGCTTTTGAATCAGTCATTGGTTTTAGGCCACCCTTGTGGACGGCATTTCCAGGGGAGGTGCTCCCATCAGCTGAGGGCAATTTCCTGGAGAAATGTACATCTATGAGCTATTAGTATCTCACACTCACATAAGCTGGGTGGGGCCCCAACAATTGACTCTACCATATCTTGTAATCCTCCATGAAAGGTCTGGATTAACTTGAAGATTGTCACAGTCACTAAGCTTGACATTACCCCATCCAAACTTCCAAATCTGGGAAATCTAGCCAGCTGTCTGATTTGAGTATCTCTACTCTTTCACTGCAACTTCTGTCCACCTAGTCAATGTATTTGTTGAATCTTGACTATAGCAGACATCATGCTATGCTTTGGGGATATGAAAATAAGTCAAACAATCTTGCTCTTATAAGCACTCTATTCCCGGCATTTTTTTTTTTTTTAATTTTATAGCTACTTTATTTATTTATTTCTTTATTTTTGGCTGTGTTGGGTCTTCAGTTCGTGCGAGGGCTTTCTCTAGCTACGGCAAGTGGGGGCCACTCTTCCTCGCGGTGCAGGGACCGCTCTTCATCGCGGTGCGCGGGCCTCTCACTATCGCGGCCCCTCCCGTTGCGGGGCCCAGGCTCCAGACGCGCAGGCTCAGTAGTTGTGGCTCACGGGCCCAGCTGCTCCGTGGCATGTGGGATCTTCCCAGACCAGGGCTCGAACCCGTGTCCCCTGCATTAGCAGGCAGATTCTCAACCACTGCGCCACCAGGGAAGCCCCCTATTCCCGGCATTTTATAGACAGCATTAGCTAAGATTTTATATAGCAACTCAAGTCTCATAGTCTACTGTAGTCACAAAACCAATCATTGGAATAGGGCATTAAATCTTATAGCCACCAGATGTTTCCATATCCCTGCCTGTGATGTCTGTCTCTATCAGCTTTCTGTTCTGATCATTCTGGATGATCTGACTTCTCTGCTGAGGCTGACTCTGCTGATGAAGTCAGCATAAGTAGTCATGATAGCAGCTTACATTTGGGGGCACTTTAAGCATGCTAAGTATTTAAACTGATAAACAGTTTTCATCAACTCTAGAAACTACCATATAATAAAACTTCTCAAAGAATGGTCCACTTCAAATACCTGAGGGTACTTTTTATAATGCAGTGTTTTGGGGGCCTTGCTGCAGAATTACTTGTCAGAATCTATAGGGTTGAGAAATCTGCATTTTTAAGCACTCCCTGAAATTATGTACATTAAAGAATAACTCACTAGAAAATAATTTATAGTCTCCTTTTAGTGACAGATGACAAAGATTAGATGCAAGTGGTTTATTTGGGAGGTGTAGGGAACACTGGCAGGTGGATGAAGAAGTGACACAGGGAATACAGTCAATAATGGATGTGTTAAGCCAGCTACCACTGTAGGTGTCTGGAGCTTAATCTCAGAAATGGTAGCATACATCTCTCAGGATTAACCAAGGATAGCAGAGAGTGGGGATATAAATACCCCAGCTCTCTTGCCTCTCAGTTGGGGTAAGGACTGCTTCTGGGTTGGTGATCAGTCTCCAGCATGCCCAGCCTGCCATGCATGTGCCTGAAGAGCAACTGTCTGGAAATAGTTGAGATGTAGATACTAGAAGATGGAAGCTGACTGGAGCATAATAATACAGTAAATTCTGAGGGATAAAGGGGGTGTTGAATGTCTGCCTCATTCTCGACCCATTGTATTCTAGAGAAAATATTATTACTTCTTGTACTGACTCAATATTTATACTTATGAGGGTCTTATGGTCAGTAAAATCTAGTTTAAAGGGGGAGGAGATCAAGAGGACTTGTCTTGAAGCAGTCTTGGCATGGTAAGCAACCTGTCTTGTCTTAGGTGGTATGCTTCTTCAGTAAGGCCTGAGGGCGGGAGGAATCTGAGAATATGGTAGGCAGTAAAACCTACCCCCTTGAAGCTATGACTTTGTAATCCTGCTATCTATAGTCAGGATTCTTTAAGTTCCTTACTTAAGATCATACAACCTGTACTTGGTAAAGCCAGGATGCAAACACAAATCCATCTGATATGAAAACCCATGGCACAATTATCGTTTATGAAGTATCATACCCTAGAGCAGTGGTTCTCAACCATGGTAGGGGTGGTAACAGTGCTCCCCAGGGGACATTTGGTGATGGCTGGAGATATTTTTGGTTATCACAACTTGGAGGGATGTTGCTGGCATCTGCTGGGGCTCTCCTGTGCATTATAGGATGTTTACCTCTACTCACCAAAGAATTACCCGGTGTAAAGTGTCAATGGTACGAGGTCAAGAAAGCCTGCCTTAAAGGTTAAGGGCATGGGTCTTGGCCCTACTACTTATTAGTAGTGTTGCTACTTAAGGAGCCCAATGTCCATAGCCCAAACTGTGACACCAAGTCTCAAAAAAGCTAACATTTGTAAAGCATCTAGTTCACTGTCTTTCAGCTCACCCCAGTAGTAAAGTCAACCTCTCATGAAGGAAGGGCTATTCAGCTAAGATGCTTTGAGTCACTCTGTATAAACACTACCAAATTTAGCTGTAAGGTAAGAATGGCAGTAGAGGGGAGAGAATATGTACTTTGAACACTTTGCTTTTCAAGTGCACTTGACCATGCCTTGGTGTCAGTGCTTAGCAAGAAGGTAAAACATTAGGGAAGACAGTTGAACCTGGACTGTGTTGCTGTCTCTCCATCTCACAGAATTTGTTGGAGTCCAAGGCTCTGGAATCTTTTCACCATTAATCACCATTGCACAGACTAGAAAGAAAATGACACTCTCCCAAAAATCAAAATCCATGGATTTTGTTAAGTCTTCACCAACTGTTTTGTATTTTATCAGCCTAAACACAGAAAAGTCTTTTCAACAGATGGATTACATCAGATTCTGTAAACATTGTAATTGTTTGGCAGGATTACTGCTTACGCTGAAAAATGTAATTTGCAGCGATACACACAGATGACATATTTTTCCCCAATGCACACAGCAACATAGTTTATGCTGTAAACGAGGCCCCATCATATGCCTTCTGCACAGTGCTCATTAGCTCCTCAAATCCAGAATTAAACAGCAATTATCTCCAACGTCTCAGACTGCTGTTTCTGCGATTTTGCTGTTTCATGGGAGCTTAAGTAATGAAATAAAGCACATTCGCTGTCCCTTTCTTCCCCACATACTCACAAAGAGATCCTGGAAGACAGCCAAGTGACACAGTGGTATAATGAAATCAGCCCTTTTAATTAGGTGTGGGCAAAACAGATATTTTACTTTACTAAAAGATAAGCATCCTGCAGTTTGGGCAGTTTCACAGTCATTGCCCAAGGAAATTTACAAAGACGTTGGTCTAGCTTACAAGGAACTCTTCTCAGATGATTGTTCTAGGAACGAATCAGAGGGCTTGGGAAAAGAATCATCTTAACTTACATAACTTCATTAGCCTCCCATTTTTAGAGTATTTTATTGCTAAAATCAAGGAGGGAAGAAATTGCCAGGAAATCAATCTCAGGCACGCTGCCAGTAGGAGGAAGACAGGCAAACCCAGACCTGTGGAAAGTTCAAGGCTAAAGGAAGAGCCCTCCAGTTGAGACTTCATCAGAACAATTGTGGGTTTATCATGTTGATAATTGAAGCCTTCCTCTCTGCCAGGCACTGGGCTAAACCTGTCATTCCTTAGGTTGAGGCTTAAATGATTCTAAAATAAGGACATTAAAGATGAGGGGCTTTGATAACTTGCCCAGTCACACATGGATTCAAACTTAGTTCTGACAAAATTTGAGCCACTGAACCTGTGCTGAGACAGGTTGCTCACATTTCTAAACCTATTTTTGACAAATCTTCAAAGAGAACCCTGGTGTTTCTAAAATGTATGTAGTCTGCTAGGAAGAAATTGTTTTCTTTTCCCTGAATACTCAGAACTGAGGAATGGAGAAGAAGCAAAATCTTAGTGGGTTTGGGAGAGAAACAAAAGATGTTGGTTAAAAATAAAGCCATCTTGAAATATTTTCTTAAAGTTTTCTTCTCTTCAATTCTGAAAGAGTACACAGCCAAAATTTGTCTTAATAGTGATTACTTTGGATTGAATTTTTTTTTTCTTTATGCTTTTCTATCTTTTTATTTTTTGACTTTGAACCTTAGAATTGGATATTTTTGTAATCAGATAACACTGAAGTAATAGTGTGCAAAGTGATTGCAACTTTCTTTGGATGAACAAAAAACATTCTGCAACATTTTATAACATGTACAAAAATTGTAAGTCACAGCTCAGTGAATCAAAGCAACATAAAAATCTTTGTGTTACTATACCCTCCACAGAGTTCAAGGCATTAGCAGGTCAGGAGATCCCTTCCTGACTACTATGGATCACTACCCACTTGTTCCCGACCTTGTAACTACTATGCTGATTTCTAAACTATTGAGTTCTGCCTGAGTTTGAGTTTTGTGTAAAGACAACATTTTTTACTCAACATTGCTTGATTGATTCGTGTTGCATTTAACTATAGTTCATTCATTTTCATTATTGTATAATAAATATTAACAGATTTAGCAAATAAAAATTCAAGATACCCAGTTAAATTTGAATTTCAAAAAAAACCCCAAATGTTTTAGTATGTCCCATGCACTATTTGTGATATGTTTAAATTTCAGGTAACTCATTTAACAATGTAAATAATATCCTTATTTTATCTGGCAATCCTAATTTTATGACTTACACATTTATCTAATACTCTACATTTGGAGTATTTTAGCTTTTGGCTACTGTATATATGTTGCTAAGAGCATTCTTATACATGTATTTTAATTGTTAAGATTTTAAAACAAGTTCTTTCTTTTTCAATACATGAGTATATGCTTTTAATAAAAATGTGATCAAATTATAGTATCAAAGTTTTTCATACTCTGAATGTTAAATATTTTTATTGGGTGGGTAGTATTCCTTCAGGCCACTGGAAATTAAGTTATAGTAAAATTATGGTCCACTTTGTTGGTTATTTAGATACTCAAGCCCAGTTCTAGAAAAATACTCTGTGGAGTTTAAAGAACACTAGAGAAGTAAAGGAAAATGAAGAGGTAGTTGCAGAACAAGCAAAATATAATCAACTTGAGATTTGTTTTGGCTCTTTTCTAAAGAACATAAACATCATTGGAGGTATATTCCCAAGGAGGTAGGAATGGAGAGAAAGAAGCGGGGAAGAGAGGAAGGAAAGCAATTGAAAGTAGGTCATTACCGAGCTGGCCATGGCTTCGAGGAAACTTTACAGCGGTTGTTTAATCACAGGAGAGGTCCCTGGAGAGGCATCTGGGTGGTAATGTTCTCACACTTCCGGGTTGGGATAATCCACCTTGCTGTTGGGACATTGAGGAAGTCAGAATCTCTGTGGTCACAATCTAGTCCGACCTGGGCAATGGAGCTGCCTGTGACCCACACAGGAAGGTGAGGAAGGGTTTGCAGGCTGCCATTCCTTGCCCGAGGGGAAAAGGGAGACAATCAATTAATGATAGAGGGTGAGACAATGGCTGTGCTGACCTGGGCTTTGCAGTCATAGATGGGCGAAGTCGTCACTGTGGCTGTCCCAGCTGGGAGACCAACCAAGCTTCCAGGGTTCAGAGGGCTAGTGGTGACTGAGCCAATCTGGTTTGGCACCTACATCAGACCAGATCCAGGAAGGAAGTGTTAGCTGGGGAGCACAATGCTGATTTAAGGGGAACACACAATAACATAGGAAACCAAAAACCAGCTGTGGCCATATGAATAGTCACACAAATAAGAAACCTACCCTCTATTTGTATTTCTTTACTTTAATATAATTTTCCCCAACATTTTATTGTGAGATTGATAAGCATAGAAAAAGCTAAAGAATGATACATCAAACGCTCTTGTTCACAACCTAAATTCTACAATTAATATTTTCTTTATTACTTATTTACCATTAATTCAACATATTTAACACACTCAAGTTAACTTTCAGGATCAGATATTTTACCTCCAAATACTTCACCATGTAATTACCAAAAGGAGTTCAATGTTTGTTTAGTTTTCGTTAAAATTTACATACAGTGAAATACATAAAATTTGAAGTCCTGTGTAATGTAGATTTTAATCATGTGTATCTCCCTCACGACTAATGCTTTGGGACATTTTTTTTTTTCATTTGCTCATTGACTATTCCTATAGCTCTCTTGTGAACTTTCTATTAGAATGTTTTACTGAGTTTTTGTTGTCTTTTACTGTTGAATTTGAAAATTCTTTATATATTCTGAACATTAGTCCTTTGTCAGGTGTATATTTTCCAAATAATTTTCTCCTAGTTTGTGCCATATTTACTCATTTTCTTCATGGTATCTTTTGATGAGAATGTTTTAAATTTTGATGTGGTTTAACCTATTCATTTTTTATGTTATTGCATTCTGTGGTTCTGTCTAAAAAGCTTTCTCTCTCTAATTGCCTATCTCCAAAAAGTCTAAGGACAAATATAGTCAACTAAACCTTCTAGAAGAAAATTTAGGATAAGGTTAGTTGTATAATCCATCTGAAATTAAGTTTTCTGTAATAGTGTGAGACAGGAATTGAGGTTCATCTTTTTCTAAATGATTTTTTTTTTTAAAGAATTTCACTTTTACTTATTTATTTATTTATTTTTGGCTGTGTTGGGTCTTCGTTTCTGTGCGAGGGCTTTCTCTAGTTGTGGCAAGCGGGGACCACTCTTCATCACGGTGCGCGGGCCTTTCACTGTCGCGGCCTCTCTTGTTGCGGAGCACGGGCTCCAGACGCGCAGGCTCAGTAATCGTGGTTCACGGGCCGAGTCGCTCCGTGGCATGTGGGATCTTCCCAGACCAGGGCTCAAACCCGTGTCCCCTGCATTGGCAGGCAGATTCTCAACCACTGCGCCACCAGGGAAGCCCCTAAATGAATTTCTAGTGGGCCCAGCACCATTTGTTGAAAAGACTATTCATTTCACTGTGGGGCTTTTGTCAAATCTCCAATTGCAATTAAGAATGGGCCTATTTCTGGGACCTCTATTTCCATTCGCCTATATTTGTTGATCATTATGCCAGTGTTTGAGTCCTCAGCATCACAATCATGGTAGCCATGAAAAATAGCCTAGGATCAGTAGGGCAAAAGGGGAGTGATACTCCCTTGAAAAGCTCAATTTCTAGAGAATAGTCTTTATTTGGCAAGACTTTTTGACTTTGCAAAGAATAAGCTCCCGGTGCAGTCAAACAAACTGCCTTTTCCCTAGAGCATTTTTAAAGAACAATTGGCAGCAATCATTTAACATCACATGGCCTGAGGTGGTGAAAACAGTGGGTATAAATAAGCTGACCAACATTAAGGAAAAGCTGGGAGTAACATGTCTACAGAGGGTTTGGAAAAACTATGTATTCCTGGGAATCTAGGCCATACACTGTAGAGCTGTGCATGCTCCAGCGTCGTGTGCATGCTCAAAGACCTGAGAATCCCTTGCTTCTGGCTGATAAGGAGGCCCTGTATAAGCAGGAGTGAAAGCTAAGGTAGAGTTGTAAATTACCTGCCAGAGCATTGATGACTTGCTTCTACGCATACACCAAGCCTCTCTGCAGAGGTTGGGAGATTTATTAGTTCAAAGCATTAAGATCTGTTCAGTCATTAGCTGACCACTAAACTAACCAAGCAGAGAGTTCAATGGCCAAACATTTAAAGTGATGGTTCTTCCACTTATCATGCATAGTAGAAACCAGAGGAATTTAAACTGCAGAATCCCAGACTCAGTCCTCAGAGATTCTCTGTCAGCACATCTGGGATAGAATCCAGGGATCTGTGTCATCTTAACTGCTCAGAGGTTTGACTACCTCTTCAATAGGACAAATTTAGCACATCAGTGATACAGATGGCTCATGGAAAGTATTTTTCTAAATGGAACCATAAGTCTCCATTATGATTTCTTAGTCTATGAAATAAGGGCAAAAGAGTTTTGTTATAATAGGGAGGGAGCTGATGAGAATGATGAGGAAGACTCAGATGATTTCTGCTCTGAATATATTGAGGCACTTACAGGCTTTGTGAAGAGATTGGTGGCAAATAGGTAGAGGATAAAGCTATGTCAAACCCCAGACTCACAGGCAATCAGGTAGGGAGCAGTGTTTGAAATTATGGTAAAACTTACCAAAGGGGAATGAATAGGTTCCTGGCTGGCCCACATTAACTTTTTGCTCTGTAAAAGGCAATTAAACACTCCCCTGAGACAGTACTTAGTGAAAATGTTGTGCCTTTGAAGGCCTTGGTCCTCAATACCAGGATCACCTGCATGTTCCATTTCTGACTTGCCATTGAAGATAGTCATTTGAAACTGAGGACTAACCTGATTAAGACAAGGGAGGCAGGTTAGGTTTGGCAGGCCTAGTCACTTGTTTTCAGTTGGTTTTACACTCCCACTAGCTGCCTTATAGATAAGCACCTGTTACTATAGTGACCTGAAGTTGTTTTTTTTTTTGGAACTTGGAGCTGGACCTTGCCCAGTTCAGACCTGTTGGGAACACCGACCATTCAGCTGGACCTGTGTGTCTGATGGATGACCTTTTGACATTAGAGGCAAAAACTCCGCCTTCATAACTCAAGTTCAGAAAGTGGTGGCCTTAGCACATTCTATGAAGAGCCTCGAAGCTCTACTATGCTTCTGCAGCCCACCGATTTATTGACGTTTCCTACCTCCGATCACCTTTCCCATGCTTCAGACATGCCTGCTTCTTTATCCCATAAATATTCCTAAACCCTATCTTCGGGTACGTGGATCTGAGATTTGTGTTCGTGTCACCTCGCTTGGCTGTCACACGAATAAAACTTTTCTCGGCTGCCAACCTCTGTGTCTCAGGGTTTGGCTTGTCATGTGGCCTACAAATGAACCTCTTTCAGCAACACGTTTGGTGTGTCGGCCAACAGAAAGTGTCTAGATGGGACTTTTGTCCGTGGTTCCTCAGTCCCTTGCTGATACTGAGAGCCTGGGGACAAGTCCCAGCCGCTACAGGTGGGGCTCACGTGTCCCAGGGACCACCCCTGAGAGTTCCCCAATGCAGAGCCACTGACCTTTGGTGTATAGTTTTGCTTTACAGCTGAGAAATGGTTTCTGTGTTTGGAAGACTTCTTGTGAGTGAATAACCTCTCTAAAACGTGCCCGTGCCAAAACTGTCTAATAAGCCTGATGATAAGATTGTACGTTGGAGTCCCTCCTTGGTGAGACTTTAGTCAGACGAGAGTCCAGACCCTTGTGTTGGAGTCCCAAAGCTAGGATGATGGGTAGAGGCCCACCTTATGAGAGACAATATGAAAGCTGGAAGCTGCTGAGGTTCTCAAACCTGGGTTAGAGTCATGGAGTTTTAGACTTATTTACCTATGTTTTTCTATGTCTGATAGCCAATTCTTAACAAATAAGACTCTTTGGGGGCTCACTTTCTTGGTGACTGTAGAAAAACTCCCTTAGGAATTAAACTTATGAATGTCTTTTGACTCCAAAGAAAAGAGGCAGTATTCCCTCCGATCTCTTGGAACGTTCCCAAGTGACTGGGGAATTTATGGAGGTGTTGGGGTTCCTGCCCATGATGTGAAACGACCTCAGAGGGACTCACTTTTAAGAGAACAATCCTTCTGGGCCTTCATCATTCACAGCGAAGCATTCGGCATCAGCAGATCCTCTGGGGCTTACTCTCCTGAGTTCTGTTGGCGCTGGAAAATTTCTGCAAATACTACCAAGACAGACGCTTATAAAGGCTTCGTTTGCTAAGGCCACGTGGAAAAAACCCTGCAAAATGGGAAATGTTAATTCCATTCCCCCTTGGAGCTCTCTAGGTTGCATTCTCCAAAACTGGGCAATGTTTAGCTATGAACCCATAAAAAGAAAAAAGATGTTTTGGTAACACCCCATGGCCAGAATATTTTTTAAACTCAGGAGAAAACATGGCCTCAAAATGGATCCTTAAATTACAATTTTACAATTAGATTTTGTTAATGGGAAAAAAATGGGATGAAACATCTTACGTTCAACTTTATTGTTCTTGTACTAGAATAGACCAAAGAAAATGTAAGGTTATGGTTCAACAAGAAGGAAAGGCAAAGGAACCTGTTTTGCCTGATTCTAATGAGAAAGAGGATAACTTGCTGTCAGTTGTTGAACATTTTGACTGCTCCTCCTCCACTCCCGTATGGTGGCCTTACTGATTCTGTCACCAGCACGTGAGCCACAACCCCAGGCTTGGGCCCCCCCAGTCCTTGGAGGGTTGAAAAATAAGAATGGTCTCCCCCTCTCACACCCATCAAGGTACTCAATTTGGCCAGGGAGCTACCCACAACCAGGCAGGGCATTATCCATTAAGGCAAGTCCAAGTGGAAGTATGAACTCTGAGACTGGGCAGCTGATGGGATTGATTTGGGTCCATTCCTCCTTTTCAAATTTGGATTTATTGAATGGAAAGAATATGCAAACTTATTGAGATAACCCAAAAAGAACAAATATCTTTTCTACCCACAACTCAACCTGGCAGATGTTAGAAACTTAAATTCCCTCCTTGTTTCAGAAGAATGTAGAATGAGGATATCCTGAGACACCAGAAAACTTCAATATGACATTCCATGGTCTAAGTGCCTCTGACATACAGAGGAAGTTACAAAAGGGAGCAAGGGGCCTTGGGGAACCCTATGTCTCAACTGGTTGAAACTGCCTTTCAAGTTTTTAATGACAAACTAGGTTCAGGAGAAAAGGGAGCCACAGAAGATGAAACAGGCTGCTCTGCTGGTGGCTGCCTTGACACAGGGCAATGTTGGACCAAACTGAGGTCCCCCACAAGTGACCCAGCAGCAGGAAGGATTCCCCAGAGCCCCAAATGGGACCCCACCAATGTGCAGATTGCAAACAGCAGTCATGCTGGAAGAAAGAGTGTCATATCTTGAGTGAAGCTCCTGAATAAGGAGAACTATGGGGGAAATGTCACATGCCTGAGCTGACTGAGAATGACAGTGACAAGGAATAACGGGGCCCAGGGGTTCTTTTAAATCCTGCTGAGTCCCTTAATATTTCCCTTATGGAGCCCTGGTTGACTATGAATGTGGGAAGTCAACTTTTTGACTTTCTGATAAATATGGGGGCCACCTACTTGGTTCTAAATACCCTGGCTTTCTGAACTTTCTTCTGAGAGTATGTTAGTAACTGAAGTGTCTGAAGAAACCCTGAAAAACCACAAGAGCAACCTTGCGCATTGCAGGCTCTATTGCTCCAATCCCAAAAGGAATACCGTCGTCACTTTTGGAAGAGATACCGCAGGGCATGAGGTGGGAACTACGGACTGAAGGGAGGCTGGCGAGAGCAAAATCAGCTACACCTATACGGGTCAGACTCAGTCCTTGGGCCAAAATTCCAAACTGAAATGCAGTACCCATTAGAGGAAGGGACAGAGCATGGAATTCAGCCTCTGCTAAGAGTCTTCAGTATTTTAGTGCACCCCTGCCTGTCTCCTGATAATACTCTAATTTTTCTGGCCCAGAAACCAGGCATAGATGCATACTAGTTGGTATAGGAGTTGAGAGCAATTTATTAAACTGTGGAAGATATTCATCCAGTGGTCCCTAACCCGGGACCACTCTGAGACTCTGAATCCCAAGAGTTGCTTGCTTTTGAATGGGAAGATCTATATACAAGAGTTAAACATCAGTACTGCTGGCCAGTACTTGCTCAGGGATTTGGGATCCCATGTATTTGGGATAGTCTTGGCAAAGGATTTGAGGCACCTTTAACAAAATGAGGGAGCTCTGCTCCAATATGTAGATGATATTCTGATTGCCAGTAAAACAAAGGACACCTTTGACCAGAATACAGTTTTGACTTTGAACTTTTTGGCTGAACAAGGTGTAAGTGCCCAAGAAAAAGAGACAGATCTCCCAGCCCTCTGTTAAACACTTGGGCTTCAAACTCTCCAAAGACAGAGAAAGTGGCTCCCTGACAGAAGGGAAGCTCTAGCCAGGGCTGCAGTTCCCACTACCAGGAAACAATTGCAGGGATTCTGGGAACAACCAGGTTCTGCCGCATTCCAATCTCCAACTTTGGACTCATAGAGAAAGCCCTTTATGCAGCTCTTAAAGGAGGAGTTAATGAACCTCTAGACTGGACTGGGAAAGCCATAAGGCACTTCCAGTTATCAAAGAAAAGTTATTAACTGCCCCGGCTTTAGGCCTTCCAGATATCAGGAAGCCTTTTACCTGTTTGTTCATGAGGGACAGGGAATCAGTCTTGGAGTATTGACTCAATAATTGAGCAGCATAAGGAGACCTGTTGCCTATTTCCCAAAACAGTGAGACATAGTCACTAAGGGACGGCCAGTTTGCCTTCAAGCCATAGTGGCTACTTGTGACCTCTTATGAGACGCAAAAGAAATTTATACTGGGACAACATACCACTGTGTATACCCCTTACTGTACTTCCCCTCTTAGAACAGAAGGGAGGATATTCATCAACCTCAGGAGGTTAGAAGAATATCAGACTATATATTATTGGATAACCCTAATGTCACTTTGAAGGCAGCCTCAACCTTAAACCCAGCCATGCTGCTTCCCACTAGTAGTGAGGAACATGTACCTGATTATATTCACATAATTGAATAAGTCTATTCCAGCTGCCCCTCCCTGAGAGACTTGCCATTGGAGAATCCAGACCTTGAGATGTTCACAGTAGAGAGTATCTTTATGGACCAAGGACAACACAAAGTTGGGTATGTGATGGTGACCCATCAATAGACACTGGAAGTAGAAGCCCCCCACAAGGTACGTCTGCACAAAAGGCCCAAATTATAGCACTGACCAGAGCCCTCCATCTAGGTAAGGATAAGAGAGTATTTTTCACTGATTCTAAATATGCTTTTTCAGTGGTCCATGCCCATGGGGGATTCAAAATGAGAGAGGACTGTTAACTGCAGGGAAGAAGGACCTTAAACATGTGAAAGACATTTTAAACTTATTAGAAGCTGTCATGGAGGATAAGAACTGGCCATTGTACATTGCCCAGGGCATTCGAGATCAGACTGATCGCTTAAGGGAAAAATCAAGTAGAACAGGCCAGGAAGCTGGTGGCCAGGACCAAAACACATAGATCCCCATGTTGGCCCTGACTCCTGATGTGGATTTGACAGTACGTTATCCAAAGTATTCTCCTGAGGACTTAGGAAGGGCCAACCAATGGGGATTTGAATGGAGTTCTGACCATCCTCAGGACCCCTACTATAGGTACAGCAAGGAAGGATGGATTTATAATGGACAAGAACCTGTATCTGAACATCTTCTGGAGGACGTCATAAATCTTGTACACCAGAGCACCAACTATGGGAGGGACGCCACCCTCCACTGGATTCAGGAATTCATTATAGGACCAAACATGCAAAGGACTATTCAAAAGTAATACAGAAATGAATGGTATGTGCTATAAACAATCTAGAAACTGGGCCACCTCAAGTAATCAGAGGAGTTCAGGCCCGAGGCACTGGATCTGGAGAAAATTGGCTGATTGACTTACTGTGATGCCGAGAACCTCTGGAAATTTTAGGCACATACTAGTATTTGTGGACAGTTTCACTGGTTGGGTAGAAGCTTTTCCTTCTGGTCCAAAAAGGCTTTCCAGGTTGCAAAATCCTTACTAAAAGAAATAATTCCTAGGTTACCTGCTTCGGGTGAGGTGGCCCCTAAAAGTAATCTCTAATTTAGCCCATAGGAAATGTTACATGGGAGCCCTTTTCTATGTTCTAGAATTGATTTAGGAGACCCAGAGAGAACTGATATCTTAAGGAACTAGATACTGTCTGGTATGTACCATCATTGGGAGCTACTGTAACTGCTTTACATCAGTTTGCTTCCAGCAGGATGATGTTTCCCACAGATGCTCCTCTGTCCAACTTCTGTCCTGGAGACTGGGTTCTACTGAAATCGTGGAAAAATAAGCATCTAGAAAACCAGCTGTATCCTTGCTGGACCAGAATTTGAGGTCCTACTAGTGACCCATTCCTCGGTGATATTAAAAATGAGTCAAGCCACGGATTCATCACACTTGAGTTAAGTTGGCTCCACAAGGATCATCAGTGACACCTCTTATCTACAGAAACGTCACAGAGAACAGGACCCATGCTGTAGGAGAACAGCACGACTGTCGTCATCCCAACATTGGCTGGCTCCACACCTCCCTGAATGGACAAGTGAACCCCTGATAGGTCTCAAGTTGCTATTCAGAAGGCAGTCTCCTAAAGCAACGAGTAACTCACTTGTTAGATTACTTGCTTGACTCTTCTAAATCCACATGTTGAAGTAGAAAAATGATTGCCCTTCTCTTTTTTGTCATGCTTCCTTGTTGGCTTTGACCCTTCCCCTCCTCCCTCCTCCCCCCAAGCTTGGAAGGACAACTCAACGACTAGGATTTCCCAAGCATTGGCAAAGGCAGGTAATCTTTCTCAGTGTTGGATATGTCATCCAAAACCACCTTCCTCATGTGATCATACTATTCCCTTTTTTGTGCCTGTAACAATTTTTTTTAGCATCCCTAAATTTACTTTGACATAAAAGCAAAAGCCTACAAATATAACCAATAAAGTTAGAATGGTTATTCAAGGCCCTTTGTCTTCTGTTCCTTGTTTATTCCTAACTCCCCCTCGCCCCCAACCCAGACTAGGATAATGATCTCTGGAGAAAAAAATGTAACCCAAAAACTTACTCCCACCAAAACCAGACCTTTTCTGATGGGAAAACTAGGCTTTTCTGTTTACTAAATGGCATTATTCACTTCTCTCCCCATTGTCCCCTGTTCTTATTTTCTAGTCCACGAATGGTATGCTCCAACATCAGGTTACGGGTTCTCTCAATTATGTCAAGGTTTCAAAATGGAAACGTTATATTTTCAAGGAGTAGGCCAACCTACTCCCCTATCAAGCTGTAAACTACACTACTCTTCATGGGTACTAACTCAGTGACCACTAGCTTGAGCAAGTTCTAGACCGTCTCCCTAAGAATGAGAGACTTAATTCCAAAATATGTCTGACATTTTCTGTGCCTCCTTAGGACACATCTTTGCAGTTCCAGTGATCACCTTAGGGCCTATACATATTGAAACAACTGGAGAATTGGAGACACCTCCCTACTAGTGTACTTAGTCACTCCCTTTTCTGTCCATGACTCCAATGAGACTTAACATCGGACTAGTTCTTTTGAATTGTTCTCAAGAATAAGAAAGGCTGCTTACTTACCTGGATATCAAGAGGATGGCTTTCCATACATGTTTTGTAGAGTACTTTTACCACGGTGGGGAGTCAGATCACATGAGCAACTGATTGGGACCTTCTCCATTACCCTAGGCATAATAGCACATGAAACTGCCTTAGCTACTGCTGCCCAACAGAAGGAAATTGTCTTTCTAGACAAGGTAGTCCTAGATAACCACAGAGCTCTAGATGACATCCTGGCTGAACAAGGTGGAGTTTGTGCTGTTGCTAATACCTCCTGCTGTACATACTTTAATGCTTCTACCAAAATAGAAACCCATATAGGCAAAATAAGGCAAAAAGCTACTTGGCTACAACAGGTATCCCCAGAAATGCCGGGTCCAGACCGGTTTTCAGGGTAAAGCTCCTGGATTCCACAAGGGAAGATCTAATCTGCAGTGACTATTAAAGCTTGGGTTATTGATACTTCTCATCCTTTTAGTCTGGTATTTGCTTATAAAATGAGCTCTTAGATGTTGTACTGAACAAGGCAGGACAATTCTAATAATGTAAAATGTCAACCTGAAACCTGGAACCAGAGACTATTTCCAAGTGAATGCTAAACAGTTTCATTCCTCAAGCTCTTGTTAGGCCTAAGCCCTTTGCCACCAGGATGTAGCCAGAGGGGTTGTTTGTTCATTCCTCATTCTTGAGGGATTCAGGGAAAGACAAGGGCACACTGAAACCCAGAGCTAACCTGATTAGGCCCACCAAAACTAAACTGCCTCTCTTGCTTTTAGATGATTTTAAGCTGAACTCCCACTAGCTTCCCTATAGTAACACCTCTGATATTTGGGTCCCTATAGTAACCCTTGCTCAAGTTGCTTTTCAGGAACTTGGAGCTAGATCTTGCCCAGAGCAGACAGGTTGAGACCACTTGCCATTCAACTGGGCCTGAGTATCTGATGGATGACCTTTTGACCACTGGGGGCCAAAAGCTCCTCAAGGGGCCAAAAGCTCAGGTGTGCTACCACCACACCTTTTTCTGAACTTGTGTCTTATGAAAAGCCATGAAGCTCAAGCAGTCTTGCACACACCACTGATTACCTCACTTTTCTTATCTCCAATCACCTTTTCCCATGTCTCAGACCATCCTGTCCCTTTACCCTGTAAAGTTCTCTAAACCCTGTCTTCAGGGCCAGGGCTGGAGTTAAGATTTGTTTTCACGTCTTCTCCCTTGGCTGCCTCATGAATGAAACTCTTCTCAGCTACCAAACTCTACCTGTCAGCATTTAACTTGCTGCTCCTCTGGTAAATGAACCTGGTACAGTAACAAATTTCACAAACCAGGCAGCAGAAAAAGTCAAGATAGATCTTTGCCATGGTTTGTCACTCCTTGTTCATACTGAGAGCTGCTGTGGATGAGTCACAGCAGCTGCAAGGGTCAGGGAGGAATCCCTGGTCCCCAGAACCATCCCCAGGATTTCCCTAGTGCAGAGCTGCCCAACTTTGGTACCTAGTTTCCCTTTGTAGCTGAGAAAGAGTTTCTGTGTTTGGAAGATGCCCTTTGGATGAGTAACCTTGTTAAAATGCACCAGTTACTAAACTGTCTAATAATCTTGTCAAGATTATGGGTTAGAGTTCTACCTTGGGCAGACTTTAGTCTGGCTAGAGTCTGGACCCTTGAGTTGGAGCCCCAAGGCTAGGGTGGAGGGTTAGAGGCCCACCCTATGAGAGAAACCATGGAAGGTGGGAGCTTCTGAGCTTCTCAAATCTGGGTTAGAGTCCCAGAGTTTTGGCCTTGTTTATCTATGTCTATTTCTGATTGTCTTATTTGTTCAGAATTGGCTATTTAGGGGTCGAATTTCTTGGTGACTGTAATAAAAGTACCTGAGGAAATAACTTTACGAGGGTTCTTTGACTCCAAAGAAAAGAGGCATTGTTCCCTCCAGTCTCTTGGGAAGTTCCAGGTGACCAGGGAATTTATAGAGGTGTTGGGGCATCTGCCTGTGATGTGTAACAACCTCCTAGGGACTCCCTTTTAAGAGAACAATTCTTCCGGACCTTCATCATTCCCGGCAAAGCACTCGGCATCGGCAACTCATCTGGGGCTTACTCACCTGAACTTTGCTGGCGCTGGATAATTTCTGCAAATACTACCCACTTACAAAGGCTGTATTTGCTGCAGCTGCATGGAAAAAGTCCTCCAAGATGGGAAACGTTAATTCCATTCCCCTTTTCAGCCCTCTAGGTTGCATTATCCAAAACTGGGCAATGTTTAGTTATCAACCTGTAAAAATAAAGAAGATGGTATTTTTTGTAATACTACTTGGCCACAATATTCTTTAGACTTCAGAGAAAAATGGCTTTGAGATACAATTTACAATTAGATTTAAATAGTAAATAAAAAGAAAAATGGGGCGAAAAATCTTTTACAGACAAATCTTTTATGTTCTTGCACCAGAATAAATGAGAGCAAAGAAAAGATTATGGTCCAACAAGAAGGAAAGACAGAGAGACCTGTTTTGCCTGATTCTAATGAAAAGGGGGACGACTTGCTGTCAACTCAGTTGAATCCTTGGACTGCTCCTCCTCTACCCCCATATGGTGGCCCTGTTGATTCCCCATCATGACCTCAGGCTTGGGACCCCTTCTCCAATCCCTGAGGGTCCAGAAATAGGAATGGTCTCCCCCTCTTACCCCCATAAGGGTACTCAATTTGGCCAAGGAGCTACCCAAAACCAGGCAGGGCATTATCCATTAATGCAAGTCCCAGTGGAGGTATGAACTCTAAGACTGGACAGATGAAGGGGTTGATTTGGGTCCATTCCTCCTTTTCAACTGTGGATTTATTGGATTGGAATATGCCAACTTATCCACATATAGCAAAGAGAGCCAAAAAACCTTTTCAACCCACAACCCAACCTGGGAAGATATTAGAAATTTATTAAATTCCCCTATTTCAGAAGAATGTAGAATGGTGCTAGATAAAGCTAGGGAAGAGGCAGATTGGCTTCATGCAGAGACCCCCTGGCAACCTGGTGTGGGCTGCAGCAGGCACAGCTATACCAGCAGTGGATCCTAATTGGGATGTGAACGCAGGACGTAGACCAAATCGAACATTTACAAGATTGCATTCTTGCAGGGCTATAAAAAGGGGTGCCCCAAATAGAGAAGTCCTATAAAGTACAGGAGGAAAACAAAAGCCAAAGGAGTCTTTAGAGTTTCTCGAAAGATTCTTTGAGGGCTATAGTCAACACACTGATCATATATATATATATATATATATATATATATATATATATATATATATATATATATATATATATATATATAAATATATATCCTGTGACACCAGAGAACTCCAATATGACATTCAATCGTCTAAGTGCCCCTAACATATAGAGGAAGTTACAAAAAGTAGAGGGAGCCTTGGGGAAGCCTATGTCTCAACTGGGTGAATTTGCCTTTCAAATTTTTAATAACAGAGACCAGGTTCAGGAGAAAAGGGAGCCACAAAAGATGAAACAGGCTGCTCTGCTGGTGGCTGCCTTGACACAGGGCAATGCTGGGCCAAACTGAGGTCCCCCACAAGTGACCCAGCAGCAGGAAGAATTTCCCAGGTCCTCATGTGGGACTCCACCAATGTGCAGATTGCAAACAGCAGTCACACTGGAATAGAGTGTCATATCTTGAGAGAAGCTCCTGAAGGTGGTGAACTATGGGGGAAACACCACATGCCTGAGCTGACTGAGAAAGACAGTGACCAGGAATAATGGGGCCCAGGGGTTCTTTTAAATCCCACTGAGTCCCTTAATATTTCCCTTATGGAGCTCCAGTTGACTACAAATATGGGAAATCAACTTTTGACTTTCTGATCAACGTGGGGGCCACCCGCTCCGCTCTATATACCTCGTTTTCTAAACTTTCTTCTTAGACTATATTAATAACTGAAGTGTCTGGAGGAATGCTGAAAAAGCTGTTTCTGCAGCCCTTAGATTGTCAGACGGGGAAGACTCATCTGAAGCATCATTTTCTGTACATTCCTGCATGTCCCATTCCTCTTCTAGGAAGAGATTTACTAACCAAATTAAATGCAAGTGTTACCTATGCACCTGGACAAATGGACAGCAAGTATCACCAGGGCAGGCTTGCGCATTGCAAGCTCGGTTGCTACAACTCCAAAAGGAATAGCCTACAACACTCATGGAAAAGATACTGCAGCACGTAAGTCCAGAAGTATGGACGGAAGGGAGGCAGGGGAGAATGAAAACAGCTGTACCTATACAGGTCAGACTCAGTCCTTGGGCCCAAATTCCAAACTGGATGTAGTACCTGTTAAAGGAAGGGGGCAGAGCAAGGGATTCAGACCCCGCTAACAGCCTTCCTTGAGTATGACTTAGTGTGTCCCTGATGGTCTCCTTATAAGAGTCCAATTTTAACTTTCCAGCAGCCAGGCACAGATAAATACAGGTTTGTACAGGATTAAAGAGCCATTAATCAAATTGTGGAAGATATTCAGCCAGTTGTACCTAACCCATACACTCCGTTCACCATGGACTTCAAAGTAGTGAGCAAACAGAAGTCCCCAAAGATGCCTTTTTCTGCATATCCCTGAGTTTTAATTCCAAGAGTTTTTTGCTTTTGATTGGGAAGATCTAGATATAAGAGTTAAGCCACACTACTGCTGAAACTACTTCCTCCTATATTTTAAACTGCACCTACTATATTTGGGAAAGTCTTGACAAGGAACTTGAGGGACATTTAACTAAATGAGGGAGCTCTGCTCCAGTATGTAGATGATATTCTGATTGCTAGTAAAACAAAGGACACCTCTGACCAGAATATGGTTTTGAATTTGAACTTTTTGGCTAAACAAGGTGTAAGGTGCCCAAGAAAAATGGACAGATCTCCCAGCCCTCTGTTTAATACTTGGGCTTTGAACTCTCACAAGGACAGAGAAAGTGGCCCCTGACAGAAGGGAAGCTTTATCGAGCATTGCAATTATCTCCTGGTGGTGGGAACTGCAGGGATTCTGGTAATGACCAGGTTCTGCTGCATTCCAATCTTTAAATTTGGACTCATAGCAAAAGCCTTTTATAAAGCTCTTAAAGGAGGGGACTATGAAACTCTGGACTGGGGAATGCCATAAAGGTACCTGTGTCTATTCAAAGTGACAATGGCTGAGCCTTTGTGGCAAATATAACTCAAGCATCTGGTGGCTTAGATATTGGTTGGAAATTATGCGCTTCATGGCAATTGCAATCTACTGGCAAAATGGAGAAGATGAATCACACTCTTAAAGACTTTAGTTAGGATTTGTCAAGAGACAAATTTGCCTGGGATTAAGGCCTTACCAGGGGCCCTGCTTCGGGTGATGGTGGCTCCTAAAAGCAATCTCTATTGAGCCCCAGTGAAATGTTATATGGGAGCCCCTTTCTATGTTCTAGAGTTGATTTAGGAGACCATAGTGTACTGGAATCAAGGAACCAGACACTGTCAGGTATGTACCATCATTGTGAGCTGCTGTAACTGCTCTACCTAAGTTTGCTTCTAACAGGTTGATATTTCCCACAGATGCTCCTCTGTACCACTTCTGTCCTGGAGACTGGGTTCTACTGAAATAGTGGAAAAATAAGCATCCAGAAAAGCAGCTCCATCCTCACTGGACCACAGTTTGAGGTGTTACTAGTGACCCATTCCTCAGTGATATTAAAAATGAGTCAAGCCATGGATTCATCACATTGAATTAAGTGGCTCCACAAGGATCCTCAGGGTCACTAGGTCCTATTTACAGAACACTCACAGGGAATGGCAACCACACTGTAGGAGAACATCACGACCGTCATCATCCCAACCTTGGCTGGCTCCACACCCCAGACACTGACCTCCCTGAATGGTGAACCTCTGATAGGTCTCAAACTGGTATTCAGAAGGCAGTTTCCTAAAACAAGGAGTAACACCCTTGTTTGATTACATGCTTGATTCTTCTAAATCCACACGTTAAACTAGAAATATGATTGCCCGTCTCCTTTTTGTCATGCTTCCTTGTTGCCTTTGACCCTACGCCCCCTCCCCCAGGCTTGGAAGGACCATTCAATGACTAGAATTTCCCAAGTTTTGGCAAAGGCAGTTACTTTCTTGAGTTGTCATATAATGTCATCCAAGCCCTTCTTCTGCACATGATCATACTGATCACCCTTGGTTGTACCATTAACACATTTTTCAGCTGTCCCTCACTTTACTGTGACATATACTCAAAAGCCTACAAGTGTAACCTATAAAACTAGAATGGTTACTCAAGGCCCTTCATCTTCTGTTTCTTGTTTCTTCCTAACCCTCCCTACCCAGACAAGGATAATGGTCTCTGGAGAAAGTGTAGAAACAAAAAGTTTAAACTGCCATCAGGACCATATCTTTTCTGTCGGGGAAACTAATGGCATCTATTAAAGAAGTGAGCCTACTCAGTTCTCATCCCTGGCTTATTTTCTAGTCCTGGAGAGGTACACCCCAACATCAGATTACGAGTTCTCTCAATTATGTGAGGTTTCCAAAAACAAGACTTGGTATATTTTCAAGGAGTGGGTCAACCTACTCCTCTCTCAAGCTGTAAAGTATAGTACTCTTCATGGGTACTAACTCGTAGTGAGCCTTAACTTGAATAAGTTCTAGACTCTCTCCTCAAGAATGAGACATCCAATTTGCAAAATATGTCTGTCATTTTCTGTGCTCTCTCAGGATACATCTTTGCAGTTCCAGTGATCAACTTTGGGCCTATACATGTTGAGACAATTGGATAATTGGTGGTACCTCCCTACTAGGGTACTTAGTTGTTCCTTTTCTGTCTGTGACTCCAATGAGACTCAACATTGGACTAGTTCTTTCAAATTGTTCTCCAAAATAAAATGGGCTCCTACCTACCTGGATATCAAGGGGATGGCTTTTGGTATATGTTCTGTAGAGTACTCTTACCATGATGGGGAGTCAGATCATATGAGCACATGATTAGGAAACTTTCCATTACCTTAGGCATAATAGCACATGAAGATGTCTTAGCTACTATGCCCAACAGAAGGAAATTGTCTCATTAGACAAGGTAGTCTTAGATAACCACAGAGCTCTGGATGACATCCTGGCTGAACAAGGTGAAGTTTGTGCTGTTGCTAATACCACCTGCTGTGCATACATTAATGCCTCTACTGATGTAGAAATCAATATAGGCAAAATGAGGCAACAAGCTACTTGGCTACAACAGGTATCCCCAGAAGTACCAGGTCTGGATTTGTTTTCAGGGTGAAAGTCCTGGATTCCACAAGGGAAGAAAATCTATTCTTCAGGGACTGTTAATGCTTGGATATCTATACTTCTCATCTTATCTATATTTTGATCTGGTATTTGCTTATAAAACATGCTCTTAACTGTTGTGCTAAAGCTGTTGAATGAGGAATGAGACACGACAATTCTAATAATGTAAAATGTTAGCTGGGAAACAGAGACTATTTCCAAATGAATGCTAAACAGTTTTGTTCCTCAGACTCTTGTTAGGCCTATGCCCTTTGCCATCAGGAAGTAGTCAGAGGGGTCTTTTGCCTGAATCCCTGAAGACAAATGAACAGACAAGGGGGCATTAAAACCCAGGGGTAACCTGCATAAGCCTGCCAAACCTAATCTACCTCTCTTCCTCTTAGTGGATTTTAAACTGAACTCCCATTAGCATCCTTATTGTAAAATATATTGGATATATGGGTCACTATAGTAAGGATTGCTTAAGTTGTTTTTCAGGAGCTTGGAGCTTGTTCTTGTGCAGTTCAAACCAGTTGAGACCTGGATCATTTAAGTGGCCTGTGAATGTCTGATAGATGACCTTTTGACCTCAGAGGGCCAAAGGCTCCACTCTCAGAACGCACCTTTCTCTGATCTTGTGTCTCATGAAGAGCCATGGAGCTCGACTGTGCTTGCACAGACCATCAGTCACCTCACCTTTCTTACCTCCAATCACCTTTCCCCACGCCTCAGACCATCTTACCTCTTATCTCATACATAGCCTAAACCTGATTTTCGGGAAGGTCCATTTGAGATTTGTTTTCGTGTCTTCTCCCTTGGCTGCCTCCTGCATGAAACTTCTCAGCTGCAAACCTCAGTGTTGAAGCGTTTGGCTTGCTGTGCATTTGGCAAACAAAACTGGTTTGGTAACAGTTTCATGCTAATCTCATTTCTAAAACAGTTGTGAATTGATTACATAATTTCCTTTAACTTTTATTGTAAATGGCTATTTCAAGTGATTTTCCTTAACGTGAGGCTTAGCAAGAATCATTGCTATTCAGTCATAAAATTTTAAATGTAGATATTTATTCAGACAGTTTTGAGTTTAAAGTTTCCTTCTATAATATTTTTATTATAGAACATGATAGGTCTACATAGAACATGTGTATGGTTGTTGCAAATCAGTTTCTCAAGAAAGCAGGCTGAGGTGGAGATTTGTTTGCAGAATGTTTCCTGGGACGTGCTCTCAGGACCAATGCCCATTGGGGGAGGAGAGGAAGCAGAGTGGGGCAGAGGGAGAAGTGGATCTATGCTATAGTCACATCAAAGGCCTTAGCCAATCCTACAGAGAATTCTGGATCTGGAATGACTTTTCAGAGTCAACCTAAAGTGGAACAAGAGTCCTGGTATTTTTGTATCTATTCTTTTTTTTTTTTTTTAATTTTTATTTATTTATTTATGTTTGGCTGTGTTGGGTCTTCGTTTCTGTGCGAGGGCTTTTCTCTAGTTGCGGCAAGCAGGGGCCACTCTTCATCGCGGTGCGCGGGCCTCTCACTGTCGTGGCCTCTCTTGTTGTGGAGCACAGGCTCCAGACGCGCAGGCTCAGTAGTTGTGGCTCACGGGCCTAGCTGCTCTGCGGCATGTGGGATCTTCCCAGACCAGGGCTCAAACCCGTGTCCCCTGCATTGGCAGGCAGATTCTCAACCACTGTGCTACCAGGGAAGCCCCCTCTATTCTTTTTTTTTTTTTTTAAAGGAATTCCTTTATTTTTATTATTTATTTATTTATTTATTTTTAGCTGTGTTGGGTCTTCGTTTCTGTGCAAGAGCTTTCTCTAGTTGCGGCAAGCGGGGGCCACTCTTCATTGCGGTGCGCGGGCCTCTCACTATCACAGCCTCTGTTGTTGCGGAACACAGGCTCCAGACGCGCAGAGCTCAGTAGTTGTGGCTCACGGGCCCAGGTGCTCCGCGGCATGTGGGATCTTCCCAGACCAGGGCTCGAACTCGCGTCCCCTGCATTGGCAAGCAGACTCTCAACCACTACGCCACCAGGGAAGCCCTTTTTGTATCTATTCTTAACAGTCACTGAATGCAGGCTGGCTCAGGAAGTAAGTATGATACTGGGCTGGTAGCTCTTTTCAGCCAAGGGCAAGGTGAAGATTCAGCTGGACATATTTAGCTGTCAACATTTCCAGAAGTTGAGGGAATTATGCCTAATCCTGAATTGGGGGTGGGTGCGAGAATGGGGCATCCAGATGGGACAACATCCACTATAGTTCAATCCATATGCTATTTGGATGAAATTGCCTCATAAGGTCTGGAAGAAGTTTCTGTTGGACTTCTTTCCCTTAGGGAACAGAAGGGTTAGTAGAACCTACAGTCTCTGCATCTGGTCTCAATGACATCCATGATATTTATTATACAATTCCTACCACCCCCTTCTAGATTTCCCTCACCCTTTACTAGCTCCTCTGCTGACCTTTTTATTTAAGCTACAATAGTGTAGTAGTGGTGGCCAAAGCCCTACTGGCAGGAAAGACTGAGGGTCCTCTGTGTCAGGTTACCATGCCCTTCTCAGGCTGGGGTTGTGATACCTGCCTTTTCACCATCACAATTTGTCAAAGAAATACCAAGAAGTGCCCAAGTTGTCAACTAGGTTCCATACTTATTGTATCCATTTTGTACCAGCAGCCCTACCTTCTCCTGACAATCAGGTCCAGGATGTTAACTCTTCTTGCCTGCTGACCTCTTAGCACCAGGGCATGGAAGTTGCTTTGTGCCGGCCATAGCTTGAGATATAATGGGATTCTTGCTGTGTTCACTAATGGAAGCACTACCATTCGGGCAACCATGTTCCCTACCACAGAACTCAAAGTTGCAAAGACTAGAAATACAAGTTACTAAATTTAGTAATTAGGAGAGATAGAAATGGGGTCACCTTTACTTTTACCCCTTGGCTCCTGGGCCCAAGGATTTTACCTATTGGTGATATAGCACCATACCATGGTTGTTGATTTAGTTTGCACGTGCACTCTGGTGATGGGGTACCAACCTCCAGCATGATCGTTTTTAAGCTGGGCTCTCAGCTGTACTTTACACAGGCCATTCCATCACTTCATCAAGCCTGGAGCTCTGAGTGGTACAGTATGGTACAGGACCAAGAAATCCCATGGTCATATGCTCACTACTATCCTACTTTGCTATAAAGTGGCTCCCTTACTCCATGTAATATTCAAGATTCTCTGCCACTGGATCAAACACCCTGTAGGCCTTAGGATAGGAATACTGGTCAAGGCCCTGCTGGCAGGAAAGGCAAACCTATGCCTGGAATATGTGTCCATTCCTGTCAAAATGAACTGCCAAATGACCAGTTGGTCTCCAAAGATGTTGCCATATTCTGTGGCTGGTATTTTGTATGTTGGGCAGACCAGCACTGGTGAATGGGAGTCAGTGATTTTGGATTCATGCACAGCTTCCATCTCTGTCATCATAAATAATCCACTCATGTGCGTATTGGTAAAGCATTGAAGTCAATGATGTGAATGGTTCTTGTCAACTGGCAGAACCATTCTGTCTACCTTATTGTGTAGTGTTCTGTGGTAGATGCCTTTCTTGTGGGTGTTAATACAAAGGTCCTCATCATTATGCCCACTCCCATATATATGTCCACATGCCTCTTCCCCAGAACTCTTTGCCCCCTTGTCTTCTAGACTTTGTTTCCAGGTCCTACATGAGCTACCCAGGTCATTTGTCACGATTCATGATTTCATGTATATTCTGAGTTCCTTCTTTTTCCAAAGCGTTAATCTAGGTACACCACTCAAAGCCCTGCCTACTTGGAGGGTTTTTATCTCTAGCTTCTGAGTTTAGCTGGATATAGTAGCAGTCCTTTGTTTTAGCTGCGTATGAGATGACATATTTGGGTGCAACCTTCCATCATTTTACTTTTGTCATCTGGTGAATAAATCTCCTACATGTCTATAGATGTGACTTGAAGGAGAGGTATAGTGAAACGTCTGTGGATGACATGACAGTCTGGACCACATAATTGTATAGCTTACTTATGTTTGGTCCTGGATGTACAAGTTCCATTTCATGATAGATTACTGCTAACCTACCTGAATTTGTGACTTGGTGAATCTGACAGACCCCATCAGGATGGGCAGTTCTGGCCACAGACTCCCTTGGGGTCCTGGGATAAGGTGCTTAATTTCTACTAACTCCAGTTGAATACTAAAAGCTATTTTTCAATGGTACATAGTTCTCTGATACAGGAGGCCTGGCCTTGCTCTATGTTGTGATTTTACTAGACCATGCCATTAATTCTACATGATATTTTTCCTTCATCATAGATACCACTAATACCATAGGATATGCCAGATTGTATGGCCTGAGCAGCAGGGCCCTTTCCTACTCCAGGCACCATTCAAAGCTGGCAGCCTTTTCTGTCATCTGATATATAGACCAGAATGTTATTACCAAAGGAGCATATACTGCCTCTGGAACATGAAGAGGTATATCAGCCATTGATTGTATTTCTTCCTTCATGGTGAAGATGGTCCTTTACTTTGAGGCTATACCCTATAAGCCACCAGACTCCTAAAAACCTCCCTGAAATGATAGTCTCTTGAATCTTCCTGTGTTTTAAACTCTTACCCTCTGGTGTGCCTCCAATATATTTGCCACTTCTAGTTTATCTGGGCCAATTGTGATGTCATCAATATATCAGTATAGAAAAGTAATAAAATGTTTTGCAAAATGTCCAGATGTATCAGTCTTTTCAGACTATTTTGACAGAAGGTAGAAGAGACACAGCCTTAGGAAGACAATTATATACACAGATAGCCTTGTTGCAGGCCTTTGTACCTGAGGTGGTAATAACCAGCTATAGCAAAATACCTCATCTAATACTGAATTGAATTTAAGTAATCCACTTTCTCCAGGAACTTTCTTCAGAAACCTGGATTTCTAGGGACCAGATTGACAGTTTAAGGGAAATATGTTGGAAAGATGCATTTTTTCTGTTTTTTTTTGTTTTTATTTTTTTTTTTTTTAGTGGTGGTACACTTTCTTTCAAGGATGTAATATTTGGCCATTAGAGATGAGCTTTAGAAACTTCCCTTTTGTCACTTCCATGATGTTAGTTCTTACCCAAGTTAAGAAAATGGTATTAGGGTTCTGCCAATGACCAAATATATTCATTGCATTTACACAGTCAGGTCCAGGGAATTGATCATTGATTGGGCAGGTCCATGGATACTGAGTCTGTCAGGACTCAATTATCTGGCCCAACATGTAACCTAACATGACAATGATTATGCTTTGTATCTCCAAATATCAACATTGTGAGGGCCAGAACGCATCTCTAGTAATTTACAAGAGGCTCTTATCTCCTACGGAAAAAGAGCAGAGGCCCAGAAGCTAGCTTAGAGACAAAACTCAAAACACATTGCATGTTCAACTATAGCAGGTCTCTATGCTAAGGCGAGGGCTCTGTCTGGAAAAACATGGGGCCCTGAAACATCAGATGGGGACATCTGTGTGGGTCCTTAATGATTTTAGCTCTTCAAACTCCCCTGAGCCTTGAGAACCAAGGAGGAATTGCCTCTCAAACATGCACCTCACAAATTTACTTCTCCACAAAAGAAATAGTCCCTGTAGATGTGCTGCTTATATTTCCTTTCAAGAGAATGATATACAAGGAGATTAGATGGTGTGGACATCCTCCAGCTGCTGTCCCTCCCAGCTGCAGAATCCATACAAGCAACAATCTTTTTGGGATGCTCCCAGCTAAGGACTGAGCATGGCATGGTTATAGGAACATTACCATTCCCCTCTGGTGCAGGACTCTTATAGGCAAATTTGAGAAAATTTTGGCCAGTGGGGAGCCCCAGTCAGAACTGCACTGTAGTCTGTCTCCTCTTATCCAATCCTCCTTTCTTTTTCTCCTGCTTCAGATGTCAGACCTGCACTGCATTTCAAAGTCTCTTCCCCCCCACTCCTGCTCCCATATCCCCATTATCCTTACAGTTTTTCCCAAAGTATTTCCATTCGATGCCTGCTTCTTGGAGGAGCCGAATGAACACACTTCCTCTAATCTTATGGATGCTGACTTTGACATATCTTCTCAGATGATTTGAACTTTCTAGGTGACATATCTTGTTACCTGGCTTTTAGGTAATGTCCAGGCTGGCTGACCTGGGAACACTTGTCAATTCACACATTAACCACACTCAATTCCTCTGTGTCAACCCATCTAAGCCTCACAGACATGGGAGGTAAAAGATGATTAAAGACCATGTCAGCATACCCCAAGATCCTATTACTCTCAAACAGCCCCAGAGATATACTAAGAGTCTCTTAATATTTTCTACAAAGGCTTTCACTCAGTGATTGGAGTCAGAACAGTACAAGAAACAGGACAGACAAATTCAAGTGATCACAGTGTCATACTTAAAAGCAGCTTATGTACAGCCATAGATTAAGTAAGTTGTTCAAGGGTGAAAGGCTGGTAACTTGTATGTAAGATTGATGGGCATGAGCCAACTCCTTTCCTCATGTCCAAGGCTTTGATGATCAGGACTTTGGAAGAATAAGTAGACACTTTAATACAAGTGTGGGAACCATTATCTTTTTGTACATAATTCTCTTGAATCCCACAGACCTACTTCAGAGAGGGCATTGATGAGGGTCCAGCTGCTGCTGAGATCCATCTCTACACTAGTGTTGAGGTCATGCCTGCCAAGGGCTTCTTTCCAGTGACAACAGGGCTGGGCCACTAAGGCCCACCCATTTTGGGGGATTCAGGAGACCCTACTAGGAGGAGTGGGACAAGAAGCAGTCTCCAAGACTAGATTTTAGAATTGGATCACTTACCAACTTGCTGGTAATAATGTCCTAATCGCTTTCCTTAGGTGGACAAAAGGTAATAGGAACATCTGCCAGTGGCTAACTCTCACCATGGCAAATTGGGAGAATGTGTGAGAAGAGAGTACATTAAATGGTCTTATGTACAAGAAATCTTGCATAGAATCTTATCTAGACCTACCAATCATTTACCAAAGTCCTGATGGTCTTGTCTCCCTAACGTGATACTATTCTGGTCCCTTTAAGGTTTAGTGATTAAACCTGGGACCAATTCTTCTAACCCATCTAGGATGTACTGCAGCCTGCCAAAACCTCAGTCCACGCACAGCCTAAATTTGAACTGAGCTAGTATCTCTCTCTTCAACTCCTGATTACAACTTTGCCACTAATAGGACAAGAAAAGGGACAATTGAAGGTGAGTCCAGGACCAACACCAGCTTCAACCTAGGTCTTTTTCCTTAAGGCCACCCTTGATACTTCTATTTCTCAGATTCTTGGAGAGCTTCAGGCTTCAAAGTGAATGGACTTGGCCACCACACTATAGGACGATTTTTGTTGCTTCTTTAAGACAAGTATTTATTGGTATTTAATGCTTTCTTAATATCTAGGATTCAAATATATAGGATATATAATATCTAAAATATACAATGTTAGTTTTTGATAGCTTAGAGTATGGTCAACATTTAGTTTAATGTGCAAGGCATTGCACAGAGCTCTAAAAAACATTCCTGAGAAATACTAGTAATTACGGTTCCAATGACATATTCCCAAGTGGAACCTGAAGGCTAAAACTGTTTCATTCTCAATAATCTTTCTGCAGATGCCTTTTCAAACTCAATGAGAGAATTGTCTATGGGTAATTTTTGCCCTGCTAATCAACAATGGCCTGGGTGAGAATTTCTCAAAGCTGTCCTGAATTGAGACTCCTTCTACTCAGTATTTCTCTCACATTCTCCTGGCCAATGACAGAGTACAGCAGGGTAACTGCAGCCTGGCCACTCCTGTGATTCAGGACTTGATTTGGGGCAATCATAGACTGTAGTATGCATCTGAAAAAGTTTTTGTTCAGCCAATGGGGAATCTCAGTCAAAGTCTCCTGTGCAATTCTCCTTCTTTCTCTCTCCTGTTTCAGGTAACAGACCTGCAACATATTCCAGAGTTTCTCCCCACCCACTCTTTTCCCTTCTCTACTTCATCCATAACAGATATGGCTGATAACACTGCCATAGGTTTACCTATTCAAGGGTGAATTTATCTTCTTGACAGTATAATCCAGATTGCTTTTTATAGTTGTAAGTATCTGAAGTGCCTCAGAAAAGGCTCCATCGAGACTCAAGGAAATCTCTGAAAACAGATGGCAACTCAGGCAAGGGTAGAGAAAAGGTAAAGGTGCATTGTGTAGAAGTTCAATGTGTCCTTTAAGTTTGAGTTCCTTCCCTCTACACTACCCACTCTTTCCTCACTTTACACTATCAGCGTCTAAATTCTCATCTCAGGCTCTGCTCCTGGAAGAGCCCAAATTAAGGCATTTAAAATTAGAGTACTAAATATGATCACTTTTCTTGTAGGATGGGAGTTGCAAACATGCTAATAGTCTATTCTGTTTAGTAAAATAGATTTATAGTCTTCCACATGGATTTTCTGGCTACAAGAACAGAATCAGCCAGCTCTGTTCCAAAAACATGAAAAGCACTGCCAACAACGGCCCAGACCTGGCCTTGAAAATTAGTTCTCAGGTATGGACACATCCTAAATAAGCCAGGGACTGAAGAGTGATAGCCTTTAAAGGTTTACCAGTTGGTGCACATGATGCCAAAGCTTCAGCCTCTGAAAGCCTGGATTTGAATGGAGCTAATGTGTCTCCTGTCATGTAAATCACAACTTTGCTACTAACAGGACAAGACAGGGAACTATTGAACTTGAGTTCAGGCCCAACCCCAGTCTCAGTCTAGGTTATTCTTTTTCTTAAGGCCACCCTTGATCCTTCTGTGTCTCAGAACCTCAGAGAGCATCATCAGGCGTCATGTCATGGGGTTAAGTCACCATCAAGTAGGATGACCTTGGTGTCCCTTTTTAAGACAAGCCTTTAAATGGTATTTTCTTAGTTTCTAGGATTAAAATACAGCATGATGATTATATATAATCTCTATTATATAGAATTGAAGTTTTTGATAACCATACCTCAAGCTAACCTTTTTAAAGCACAAAGTACCTGACTTTACAGACAGCTATTAATTCATTTTTAGAAGTACTACTAATTCTAATTCCTATGAAATATTCTAAAATGGAACAAACTCATTTCCCCTTGAGGTTCCATTCGTGAAAATTCTTCTGCAGATGCCTAACACATTCTTCCATTCTTTTACTTGCACCTGACCATCTGTATATTCCTCATAAAAAGTTTTCAGTTCTAAAGCAGGAATGATGTTATTCGCTGTATTTTTTTTTTAAAGATTTATTTATTGATTGATTCATTACTATGTTGGGTCTTCGTTTCTGTGCTAGGGCTTCCTGTAGTTGCGGCAAGCGGGGGCTACTCTTCATCGCGGTGCACGGGCCTCTCACTATCGCGGCCTCTCCTGTTGCGGAGCACAGGCTCCAGACGCGCAGGCTCAGTAGTTGTGGCTCACGGGCCTAGTTGCTCCGTGGCATGTGGGATCTTCCCAGACCAGGGCGCGAACCCGTGTCCCCTGCATTAGCAGGCAGATTCTCAACCGCTGCGCCACCAGGGAAGCCCACGCTGTATTTTTTTAAATTTTATTTATTTTATTTATTTTTGGCTGCATTGGGTCTTCGTTGCTGCACATGGGCTTTCTCTAGTTGTGACGAGCGGGGCTACTCTTTGTTGCAGTGCACGGGCTTCTCATTACAGTAGCTTCTCTTGTTGTGGAGCACGGGCTCTAGGTGCATGGGCTTCAGTAGTTGTGGCATGTGGGCTCAGTAGTTGTGGCTCGCAGGCTCTAGAGCACAGGCTCAGTAGTTGTGGCACATGGGCTTAGTTGCTCTGTGGCATGTGGGATCTTCCCAGACCAGGGCTTGAACCCGTGTCCTCTGCATTGGCAGGCAGATTCTTAACCACTGTGCCACCAGGGAAGCCCTACGCTGTATTTTCTTATGTGCTGCATAGTGATGAGCATAGAGAAAATGTTGATAAGTGTGGAATTATACATGACTTGGTGAACAAGGTTCTGGCTTATCCATTCATGTGGTCTCTGGCCTTTTGGAATTCTCAGAAGTAAGTCAAAACAATGTAGTACATATTTACCATAAAGGTTTATAATCTGGAGTTCATAATACAAATATGCCTTAATTTTAGAGAAAGTTCAGGCCTTCCAGTGTCATGTGGAGTCTGAAATCATACTATTCTGCCCAATCTAAGTATTATTTCTGAATCTGAAAGAAAAGTTGTCATTGCTAAACACTTCAAAAATTGGTACCAGTTTGGATTTATTGCTCATAAGCAACCTTATTAATGTGGAAAATTAATATTATCTTGGAAAATACTATGATTTCCCAACCTTCACAATGGTGAAGAACATGATCTCGTATGTATTCAGTCACATGTATGATTAGATTTGTTAAGGGAAGGCAACATATTGGGTAGACCAAATCACTTAACCTTGTAAAAAAAAAGATACATATATAATGTAAACTGAACTTTGATTTTTTGAATATCACCATAATATATGTGCATATACCAATGTATATTAAGAATCACATTTGGTTGTCAGTGACCTCTCAGTGAAGAAGGATACGAACATTTTCTGCTTATGCTACCACTGTGCTATGTTAGTTACATCTTTAGCATCTCTACAACATGGGATTTGTATAGGTAGTTCTGAGATACAGCAAGAAAAAGTCAACATAAATCTAGGAAAACATCTAATAGCATTGTTTGGACAAGAGTTGAAATGCTTTAAGAGTCTAATTCTTTTCATCAAATTGGGAGATATAAGTTTTAAGATGGACATCTTCAGAACAGGCAAAGCAAGGAACTGTTTTGTGCAGCACTGATGCCACATCCCTTCCTGAAGCAGGCATTGATAATTCAACCCAGCATTCTTCTCCAATGCTTAGAAAAATATTGGACTCTCCCAACATAGAGTGTTATCTACCATCAGCCCATGAGATGAAGCATGCTTACCCTTCTCTTGCCTTAAAGGCCAAGTAAATGATTATACCTTTATTGCAAGTTGTGGCATCCTTGGACTTGTGTAGGTGGATGACAGCCTCCAGCAGCCGTACCTCCAGGATCTACTGCAACATTCATGTCAAGGCCATGTCCTCCCTAGGTTGTTCCCAGTCTAATGCCCAACACAGAACTCTGTACAATCTAACTCTAATGCCTCCTGTTGGCCTAGTGAAAACTTTCTCAAAGATGGCACACAGTCAGAGGCTCTTCTTACTGTCCTTCCTTCTCTGTCCCTTCAAAGGTTCAGCTCTGCATCCCCTTCTGAAGACTCTACCACCCTCAGAGAAGGTCTTCTCAGAAGACCCTGACTGAAGCATTGGTACATTAAAGGCGGTAGGGTTAAATAGGCAGGAGTTTATCCTTTTGGTGCCAATGTTGATAATTCCAGCATAGGATTTTTTAGGCTGGCAGTAGTGATCAAGATAAGAAAAATAACCACAAGGGGCAGATTCCTCTTCCAGGTTCCTTTCAGGTACTCATATAGAATCCCAAAACACATTTTAGGGGTCCATATTTCTCTTCACTAGAGCCTGCAAAGAATGACTCTGAGATCACATAATGGATCTCTTGCCCTACCTGAATATGACTGAACACATGATCAATTTACCCAACAGTCTTGTCTCAATAATCACCTCTGATGCAGTTAACATCAGTTTGTTTAGCAGTTGCTCCACACATCTGGATACTGAAAACTATATACAAAGCTCAGAGTTTACATGAAAAACCTGGAATTGCTACATTAAGAAAATTGCCACTTCTAAAGAAAATTCAGGGGCAGTGTACTAATTCTAAGTTTTATGACCAAAAGGAAACGGAGTACCTCAGATGGATTTCTGTAGGACTCCAAGGATACATGAAGATACAATTATTGGAACCTGGATGAGAAACTCTTTGGTGTTGTATGGGAATTAATTTGAAAACCTCCTCAGATTCTTCCATCTCTGCCACCTGTGACATGCAGCCTCACGCTCAATAGGAGAGCCCAGATGCTGCCCATCATCTCCAACATCCTTGGTCATGGCTTGTTCAAGATGAGGTCAAGCTTTGGCATGTTCTGTATCACACTATTCCAGGCAGGAGATGAGGCAGCTCCAGACCCAGTCCCAATCCTTGTAGGCCCAGAGAA
Source organism: Balaenoptera acutorostrata (assembly GCF_949987535.1). Lineage (NCBI taxonomy): Eukaryota > Metazoa > Chordata > Mammalia > Artiodactyla > Balaenopteridae > Balaenoptera > Balaenoptera acutorostrata. The sequence goes on from NC_080064.1 coordinate 47,406,428, forward strand.
AATGTGGCACTTCTCACCTAATTCAGATTCAAAAGAAGCTCTGTGATGGGAGGTGTGAAGTCTAGCTTCCCACTGTTATTCTGTTTCAGTTAGAAAAATATTTCAAAATGAGTTTAGCATAACTGCAGATCATGTGGAGAAAAACAAATAGAGTATGCTAACACATATATATGGAATCTAAGGGAAAAAAAAAAAAGGTCATGAAGAACCTAGTGGTAAGACGGGAATAAAGACACAGACCTACTAGAGAATGGACTTGAGGATATGGAGAGGGGGAAGAGCAAGCTGTGACAAAGTGAGAGAGTGGCATGGACATATATACACTACCAAATGTAAAATAGATAGCTAGTGGGAAGCAGCCACATAGCACAGGGAGATTAGCTCGGTGCTTTGTGACCACCTAGAGGGGTGGGATAGGGAGGGTGGGAGGGAGGGAGATGCAAGAGGGAAGAGATATGGGAACATATGTATATGTATAACTGATTCACTTTGTTATAAAGCAGAAACTAACACACCATTGTAAAGCAATTATACTCCAATAAAGACGTTAAAAAAAAAAGGAACCCAGTCTTCTATCACACAACCATAAATTCAAAAATTTAAGGATTAGTAGTGATAGAAACAGAAATTTAAGAACATAGTCATCCCTAAAGGAATATCTTAATTTACAAGGCTTGGTGGGAAATCACTTTCACCATGTGTTAATCCCCAGGATGAGCTGACGGGCTTTGTATTTAGAAGTACCAACAAACTATTAATCCTTGATAGAGGCACAGATCTCACCAAAAAGAAACAAGAAGGCTAATCCCATCAAGGGAGAACAAGGAAGCTGATCCAGTACTTTCTTCTGTCCAGAGTGGGGAAATCTAACACAGATATAAAAGAAAGCCATAGGGGCTTCCCTGGTGGCGCAGTGGTTGAGAATCTGCCTGCTAATGCAGGGGACACGGGTTCGAGCCCTGGTCTGGGAAGATCCCACATGCCGCGGAGCAACTAGGCCCGTGAGCCACAACTACTGAGCCTGCGCGTCTGGAGCCTGTGCTCCGCAACAAGAGAGGCTGCGACAGTGAGAGGCCCGCTCACTGCAATGAAGAGTGGCCCCCGCTTGCCACAACTAGAGAAAGCCCTAGCACAGAAACGAAGACCCAACATAGCAATCAATCAATCAATCAATCAATAAATCTTTAAAAAAAAACAACTTATTAAAGAAAAAAAAAAAAAGAAAGCCATAATTTGGGTTCTAAGTATTTGGCTACCATAGCAAGGTGCTCAGGACAGTTAAAGCAACACTTGGGGCCTGGATTAGCTGAGGGGGCAGGTATATGAATAAAGGAGGAGGATGCCAGGATCTCTCTCAACAGATCAGAAGCCCTCCAGCGGATCACCGCAAAGAAGCACTTAGTTCAAGGAATTGTATTTTTGCATAATTTTCTATGTTCTTATACTTACTGAAGAGAAGAGTGTTTGCTAACATCAGAAGTCTGAATCTGAAAGACTGTCTAGTTGAGGAGTAATGGCTGATGGAACCTACAAGTAGTTTGTTCCCTCCTGGCACCAGCCTCAGGGGTAGCTAGATTTCTCAAATGGAAAGATGACAGAAATGTTATTTGGTTTACTAGAAAAAATGAGTATTAGAAAGCTGTGGTCAGAAAGTGACCGATTCCAAACTCCTGAAAATTCAGCTTTATGCAGTATTGAAAATTTACCACCCATGGTGACAAGTATCAATTACAGGGAACGAGTCTGATGGATGACTCCCTCTGCTTCCCATCTTCTGGGAATGTCTGGGAGCAGTTCTGCTTCTCTCTCAGGAAGATGTCAGCAGATCTGGTTCATGTCTGCCTCCTCTACAAACCTACGTGTTTGTTCGCTCCCCTCCCTTTCATTGAATTCAACCCTGACCAACCATTTTAAAAGTTAGATCCTTGCCTGCTGGCATGCCTGACTCCCTCTTTATCCTGTTCCATTTATAGTCTCTGATGGACTAGAGCATTTATGTTCAGTATATATTGAACTTCCTGATGGCAGGGATTTCTTTTGAGTCCACTGAGTGTCACCAGGACTCAGTGGTATCTGACACATAGGCACCCATTGATTGACTGAATCTTCATCTTATACAACAAGACTTAAAAATTAGGTCTAACTAGTCTTTGCCAGTTCCTTTCAGGATGCAGTATTTGATCTTCTATCTTGACCAAAGTCAAGGTTTAGAATCTTCCATTTTGCTCTTCTCCATTAGGACAGTTCGTACCCCACAAGCTAAAAAAACGTGATTTGAAGTGTGCCGGAGACCAACAATTTTCATACTGATTATGCAGTCAGGTACCAGGGAAATTACCCCTGGGGTGGTCTGTGGACAGTGAGGCTTGGCCAGGACTCCACTGATTACCTGGTCTCAACATCTTCTTTCATTAATGATGTGGTCCAACATCTTCTTCCAATTTCCACCTTCTTTAACAGGAGTGTCATGATTATGCTGTGGATCTCCAGATATCAATGTTGTATTGGAACCTGTGCTTCAGCCATAAAATGTTTGGGAAAAAAATATCAGTATTGATGTCCCAGCTATGCAGGATTAGGCCCTTTGGGGAAGAAGTGGGAAATCATAACCAGGTACATTTGCCATAGTGTTAGAGGGTCTTTCATTCAGAGGATGATCATGTTCTCCTTAGTCTTGATTTCTAGGTCTGAAAAGGGGCTCACATCTGGAAACTTGGCAAGAGGTCATGCCCATTATGACTGCCCTGAGGCTCATCCATATTTGATTTCTTCTGGTTATATATGCTGAGCAATGTCTTTGGTAGTCTGTACATCATTCTGTCTTGTCCTTAGGGATGTCTTGTTCTATTTGCCATTTTCCTAACTCTTATGTCAGCCCTGTTAATCTTGCCTCTCATTATGGTTGTCCATCCTTCCTTGTGATGGTTAAGCACTGCCACCTAGTTTCTATTATTCTTGATAGTATCATCCTCACTGCCTTTGAAGAGTCTAGATTTGTAATGTAATTTCTTACTATCAACCCGAACCTATAGAGAATAGCTACCACTGTGTTTCTCACTGACTCTAGTTCCTTCCCAACAGTATATTTCTTATTGCTTCAGTAATGAGAGTGTCCACTGGGCCTTTCTTGGGACAGTCATCTGGTGGGTTTTATTTTTGCTTTCTTTTCCTTTTATTTTTTTTACTAATTTATTTATTTATTTTTGGCTGCGTTGGGTCTTTATTGCTGCACATGGGCTTTCTCTAGTTGCGGCGAGCAGGGGCTACTCTTCGCTGTGGTGCACAGGCTTCTTACTGCGGTGGCTTCGCTTGTTGCAGAGCATGGCCTCTAGGTGTGCAGGCTTCAGTAGTTGTGGTTCACAGGCTTAGTTGCTCCGCAGCATGTGGGATCTTCCCAGACCAGGGCTCGAACCCATGCCCCCTGCATTGGCAGATGGATTCTTAACCACTGAACCACCAGGGAAGTCCCAATCTGGTGGGTTTTATATCTCTACATTCCAACATCCCCACTTCTGTTTTCTGATGCATTTTTTCACTTCAAAGTCTAGAACCTTAACTGATGCTGGGAGGCTTCTCTGTTGATCCCTGTAATCAGACATTTACCTCAAGAGCTGTAAACTCCCTCCTCCTATGGTTATAATGATAACAAGTCCAAGAGGGGTTCTGAATTTATGATATACAAACTAATGTAAGGATCAGAGCCTTTCAAGCCAATCTGGTCCTTTAAATGGATAGACTGAAGTGCAGATAATCATCTAAAAATCAAGGTATTTCATGAGATGAAACTGAACTGTGGCTTTCAGACATATTCTATTATGGAAATCAAGAATGGATTTAATTATCTGGTTTTTACAATCCCTACCATGACTATAGAAGCATGTCCTCTCAAATGTTGGATAGAAAAAAAAAAAAACAGGAAAAATGAAGGAGAAAGAGGCCAGGTTCCCTCTCAATAGATCAGAATGCTCCAATGTATCACCACAGAGAAGAGCAAAAGCACTTAATTCAAAAATGGATTTCATGTTTTCCTGCATGCTTAATAAAAAGTTGAAGTAGAAAAGCATTTGCTAACCAGCCTAACAAGTCAGAATCTGAATGATTATCCAGTCCAGGAATAAACGGCAGTGGATCAATTTAGTAGCTAATTCCCTCTGGGCACCAGCCTCAAGGTAGTTTGATTTTTTCAAGTGGATGGATAACACACACATTCATTTTGCCTAGTATAGCCGATGACTAGAAAACTTAGGTCAGAAAGTGATGAATTTCAAATTCTGCAGGTATCAGCTGTTTATATTTTGCATAGAAAGTTGAACAACCATGGTGACAATTCTCAATAATGAACAAAAACAGATGGATAACAACTCCAACCTCTCATCTTCTGAGAATGTCTGGGAGTTGTTCTGCTTCCTGATCATGAAGACGCCAGCAGACCTGGCTCCTGTCTGCCTCCTCCTAATAACTACCTGCTTACTGCTCCCTCTTACTTTTGGGTCAGAGTCCCTTCATTGAATTCAACCCTCACTGCCTGTTTTAAAACTTTTATTATTACACACTGACATGCCTGACTCCCTTTATCTTACTCCATTTATAGTGTGAACACTCTAACTGATGAGGGAATTTACCTATGTTCAGTCTATATCACATCATGCTTGATGGCAGAGGTATTTCTCTTGCATTCACTGAGTATCTTACAAAAATTCATAGGACTTACAATGATGAGTGAAACATAGTGGGCATCCATTGGTTGAAACCTTATCTGATACAACAGGACCTGAAAATTAGATCTAACTTATTCCTTCCAGGATGCAATATTTGTTTTTCTATCTTTGCCATTCAAGGGTAAGTTTGAGAATCTTTCATTTGGTCATTTCCATGATGATAGTTCTTTCCCACAGACTGAGGAAATAGTATTAAGGTTCTACCAATGACTGAGCATTTTTGTTTCAATTACACATTCTGGTACCATGCCTACATTCTAGCTTCTTCACTTTTTTTTTTTTTTTTGATCCCTTTCATTCACCTCATTGACTAGAACCTCAAATGATTCTAGAAGAAACTGTTAATACCTTTAATCAGGAATATCTCAAGATCTGTAAATTTTCTTACCCTGGGATTATTATGATACCAGATCAAGAGGTGGTCTGGGTTGATGTTATATGAATTTCTCTCGGGAACTCTTTCGGCCACCATGTCCAGATAATCACAATGATCAGTCAACTGAATTATATAATGGAAAGCTTTACCTCTCCAGGAATGTTCCAGAGAGGCAAGAATGCAATGTTAATCCTATTCTCTTTGAATAGGGATCATAAGTTCCTAGAGTAAGAAGTCAGATAACCATGGCCAGTTTTGGAGGATGAGCAGCAGTGGTTAAATAAAATTATGGCACGTTATGATTCTGGAATAAGGATTCTTCTAGTCTCTTTCATGTAAACTACTTGGTAAGCACATGGTTTCATTCCTTTGGAGTAAAAATTTGGATTGCTGAAGAGACTCTCCCTGTATTATTATATTATGCTCTCAATAAATGTTCTTGATTTATCCAGCCACTGGTTAAGAATAACCTCACCAGGCTTCCCTATGTTATGGTTTTCCACAGCTGAAGACACAGGAACACTTGACTGTACTGGCAGACTCAGCAAGAGAAGGTCCTGTAAGGAGGGTAGTTATAACCTCCAGTTCCCACACCTCTAGGTTCCTTGAAGCATTCATACCAAGGCCACTCTCTCCCCAGGCTACTCACAGCCAATGATTAAGCATGACTGGTTTCTACATCTGGGGCTTTCCTGCTCTTTGAAATCCTATCTACATTTATACCATGGCCACATCTCCCAAGGGCTGCACCTAAGGACAACACGGCTGGAATACTAAGGTAGACTATTTCTTGGTTAACAGGGTAACTTTTGACAAATCAAGTGCTCCCAAACAGCATTTTCAAACTTTCCTTAAACTGTGTAGCTGTCTTGGATACCTCTGTGCAATCTTTTCTTTCTTCACTGGGGTCTCATGTACAACAGACTTTTGGCTCTCCCTGCCTTCCCAGTCTTCTATCATATCTTCTTTCAGGCAAGCAGTTCCCTCCAGATCTTTGCACCTTTAATCCCATTTGGCATCTGTTACTTACAGGACCTGGTGTTATACAAACTGATGTAAATACTAAGGTTGAGAAAAATACTACCATTTCTTGCAGTATTTTCAGTTTGTTGTGGAGACATGTTTTACCATGCCTAGTTCTTACATGATTTAAAACCAATACCAGATTTCTGTCCTAAATTACAGTTTTGTATACCTTCCTACCATTGTTTCAAGCCAATTTGGTCTTTTCAAAGGGTAAAAAAAGTACAGATAAACATGTAAAAATCAGGATATTTTACAATATGAGATTGAACTCTGAACTGCATGCACCCAGTCATAGTGACCAACACAACCTACAATGGAAATCATGAATGGTTTTAATTGTCCAGATACACAATTCCTACTCTGAGTACAGAAGTGAGTTCTATCCAACAACTGAGAATACAATGGGACACTTGGGATCATTGTGAACCCCTAAACTCAACCTGTGATCTATTTGCAAAGGGACTTGAAGCAAATGATGTCCCTGTCACAATACCCTGTTCTGAATCAGGTTTACTTGCTGTTAATCCAAGATCAGTGATGGATACAGAATCTTCCAGACATTTTATAATTCATATTTCATACACAGAATCTTCAAGATTGCCAGTTCTTCTTATTTTAAAGAGGACTGCAAGGTGAATTCAAGGTAAGGGCACAATTAACAATCTTATCCCTTGGAATGTAACACAATATTTCCCACCTTCTAAGTCCTCAGTAACACCTGTGGTTTTAAGTTTGGTTGATTCTGTTAGTTTCATATAGCCAAAAGCAACTGATAGGGGCCCAGTGATTTAAATTCATTCTAGGACTAGTGAGCATCTTTAGAAAAATCTGAAAATATAAAGCCTTGTGTTAGAGACACTCACTAATAAGTGATTGAGGAGAGATGCCAAATACAGGGACATGTGAAACAAGAAGATACTGTTTGTGATCTGGTCTTCTAGGCAACATTTCTTAGCATAGTTTTATAGTTTTCAGAGTATAAAGCACCTCAGCTGAGGCTCCAGGAAATCTCAGGGTATGGACTCTAAAGCTCAGAGAAGGGGAGAGCAAAGGTAAAGGTGCACTGTGTCAGGACCTCACCATGTACCTTTATATTGGGGTTCATCCCTTCACACTACCTACTTTAGCTGCTTTAAACCACCTGCACCCATATCCTTGTTTCAGGCTCTGCTCCTGTGGGACAACTCAGATTAAGGTAACCACAGTTTGGAATACTAAGTATGACCATTTATCTTTGAGGAATGGGATTATAGACAGGCCAGTAGTGTTCTATTCTGTCTAGTAACAATAAGAAGGGGTTACATTCTTCCATGTGAATTTTCTGGCCATAGGGGCAAAAGTCAGCCAGGTTGATTCTTGAAACATTCCATCCATTGCCATCAGTAACCCAGGTCAAGCTTTAAAAATCAGCTCTCAGGCATTGGACCCATCCTGGATGAGCCATGGGATAGGACACTATAGACTAGAGATCAGTTGGTACACACGACCCACCAGAAACGATACAAAGCCAAGAGTCTTTCTACATATTGTATACGTATATACTGTGTTAATCCAGTTTGGAATGATCTGCCACTTTTTCTAAATTGGCAACTAGTTTATAAAGGTCACCAGAAGTGTGATGTTACCACTTTTGCTTACTTTATTTTCAGACTTCGCCTCCAGACAGAATATTTACCATGCCCTAGCAGTGATGCCATGAGGCCTTCAGTGGAAGAAACTGCATCCACTGTATAATGGGCACTCATCCAGTGCAGGATCCTTCCACAAAGGGCGTGCTGCTTCTGGGTGTGGTACAGGCAGCCCTTATAAGCCCCTGCATGGATTGTTTCAGCTGCAGAGGGCCACCTCATGCCTAAGGTCATGTATCTTCCCAGATTGACCTGCAGCCAGTGACCAACCTACCTGGCAAGATAAAGGTATGGCCATGTAAATTCATTCAGAACAAATCCAAAAGGCATTCTAGCTCTAGAGCTTCCCTTGTGAATGGCTGAGGCTGTTTTGGGATCTATGCCTCTAGAATGGTGTAGAAGGAAGCAGGAAAGGGCAGAGGGAGAACTTGTGGTACAATGTTACCCAAAAGACATCTTGCATATCAATATTCATCTCTGATCTGCAACTTAGGGGAAACCCAAGTTGCAACAGTAACTAGGAAGAGTGAACAAGAGAGCAGTAATTAGATGGGATTTTGGGATTATGTCACTTGCCAACTGGCTTACAATGAGAATCTCACCACTGATGGTAGGTAGAGAACAAAGTCCCTTGCACAGGATGGTGGTCTAGTTGTTCACTCTCCCAGTTTACCAGTGAAAGTATGTCAGGAGAAGAGAGTACATTAACTGGTACTACACATGAGCCAAGCCATCTTGCATGGAATCCTAACTAGATCTCGCAGTCACTACCCAAATTTCTGACAGCTCCTTTAAGGTTTCTGTATCTGTAGCATACCACGACTCTGGTCCCATTAAGGTTCAATGGTCTCCCCTGGGGTCCTGCACTTCCAGTCCATCTAGGATGTACTGCAGCCTGCCATAACCTCAGCCCTCCAACAGCCTGGATATGAATGGGGCTAGTGCATGTTCCTTCATTCAGCTTACAACTTTTCCAATAATATTTAGAACAATGGGTGATGGAACTTGAGCTCAGACCAACCTAGCCTTAGTCCAGACCTTCCTTTCCTTAAGGCCACCTTTGATACTTCTATTTCTCAGAGAGTTGAAGCCTCAGGCTTCAAAGAAAGGGGGTTAGGTCACCAAATAGGGTGATCTGTTTGTCCCTTATTTTAGTAGAATAGAATGTGGTCAACATTTTAAAGCTTAAAGTGCATTGTATTACACAGCTTTTAAAGTTATTGTTTAGAAGTACTAACAATTCTAGTTTCCAATGAAATATTCCAAATTGACCAAGGCTAAAATGATCTTGGGATGGAACTAGGGATGGAGAAATCCATTCAGGGATATTTCTCTTATCAGCATATCACCAGGATCTACGGTGGTTTGCTGATACACAGTATGTACCCACTGACTGAATCCCATCTTGTGCATCAGGATCTGGCAATTAGGAAAAATACTGCATTTAAAGAATAAAGGCCCACAGTGGGCTGAAAATACTTAAAGGATATATCCCCTCCAAATTATGAAAACTATTCAAAGGAATTAGTGACCAATCTGTGGTCTGTTGTCACCACTTGTGATTCTAAACTAATAAGTATATCCTTCAAAAATCAGAATCATGGTTCAACCCCAATCTCAAATTTTTTTTACAAAACTTCACAACTATTGATTGCAAAGCACATCTTCTCTCTGGCCATGACTGGTAAAGAGCCTATACCCAAGAGTCAGTAGTTTTTAATGAATTAAGTGATGTTCTAGGTAAGAAAGAAAAGTTAGGTCAAATATAGAATTGAGAACTTAGAAGATGGCAATTGGGCTACGTCTATGGCATGCTCAGAATCTGTCCATTCAACTCTTGCTGTTTACAGCTTATGAGTAGACTGGCTGATAATACCATTTCAGTGTAAGAGATCGCCAGTGTATAGTCTCAAGGAGGCTGAAATCTCAATCTATCCTTCAACTAGCTATACGTTAGAGTTACTTCATTATTTGTAGCTAAACATATCCTCATATTCTGTTATCCATATATTACTTTTTAAACGTGAATTTATATGTATATTAAGTATCCCTGACCCCTTGTCCCAAAATCAGGGGGCTGATACCGTCTCTTTTTCAACCATCCCTAGTACCTATGCTCTGGACTGGAATAAATTTCTTGCCTCTTGTGGCTGTAGTTACTTGGGTTCACATAGCAAGCTGTTCTCAGGGAAGCTCTAACAAGCCCACTTAGCAACACTTATCTCATGGTATGTGTCTCGGTGACATCCTCCTTTTATCACTGCACACACTAGACCACTTGTGCTAGCTATTCACAATACTACAGGGCTCATTTTTGCCAAATGAGTGGCAGCCTTGTGGTATAACTGAAGTCTAACTACTGTAATGCCTTAACAGTGATTTTCCCTAGATACTATCACACTGGGGATGGATGTAGGTATTTTCCATCTGTGCCATTGGCTGATATCAAGAGTAATCTTTCCCTAAACAGCTCAAGGAACATGGATTAACTTGGCCAATCTTCCCTATGGATGAGACACTGGCTGTGATAAACACCAAGATGCACCACCTAGATCCCCTCCCTTGGAGGGCTTACTGCCCAGCTACAGAGAAGGTACTCAGTAGACAGCCTTCAGCCATCAACTCCTCCAGGCTGAAACTCTGCGGCAGGGAGCTATGCCACCTAAGGTTAAACCCTTTAGGTGAACAGCCCATGTCCAGTGACTAAGCAGAGGAGTTTATATAAAAGTTTGTCCCTCATTGGACTTAAAGGGTCAGTTCCAAAAGGTAATTCTCAATTCAGAGATCCCTCTCCCTGCCAACTGGGAATTTGGAGCTAAACTCTACATTCAGTTTTGACAGACAAATGTTCTAGTCTAGACCTGTGCAAAGAAATCCTGTCTGGCCACTTTGCTCAATTTACCATATGCAGTAGTTCTTGGCAAGTCAGTAATATTGTCATGTAGTGTCTTCCACTCTAGCTTATGTGGCAGCCACAAAGGTACCCTCCTCAGATCTCCCATCCAGAAAAACTGACTTCCAGCTGCAGCTCCTCCAGGACCCAATAGTGTTCAAGCTGAGGCCATGTTCTTCCCAAAAGTTCCTACCCAGTAATTGGGCACTGTGGGAGAAGTAGGGCCTGGTCATTTCCATTCAGAGAAGATTCTTCTAGAGGCAGTCCTTGTGCTGGAGCTCCCTGTTGGGCTGCCTGAAACTTTCTAAGTTGCACTGCAGTCCTGAAGCCCTCCCTATTCGAGTCCTCCTCCCCACTTCTTTTCACAAGTGTTAGACCTGTAAAACAGTGTAAAGGTGTAAACCGTGTAAAGGTTCTCTCTACCTGATCCTGTCCCTCCCTCTGTCTTTTAGTTGTTAACCTCAATAAAACTTTTGAACTTCTAAATTCCTTCTTGGGTCTGAAACAGCTTCATAATTTATTCTGATCTGGTGAAAGAAATTTCAGATTGTTTCCAGTGCTCCCATGAAGGTCCTGGAGTGAGGATCCTCCCACTGAACTACTGGATCCTCATCAGGACCCAGAAGATTTTAACCCAACCAGTGTCTTCTTGGTTATGAGAGAAAATAAAACCCAATGACTCATGTGGCAATGCCAGATGTTAGCCGGATGTAAGGAACAGGTAATTCAAAGTGGGTCCCAAGGAATCTTTAATAGGAGACAGGATAAAGTAGCCTCTCTGAGAACTACCAAAGTCAAGAGAATTCCCTCTTACAGAAGAGTGCTCTTTTCCAAATCTGTGCAGAACTCATTGCTGTCTGACAGGATTTATTTCAGTTATATGCAAGTTGAAAGTATCTTATGTATTCCAGACTATTAGGGGTACTTCAGTTATCCCTTAACAGGTCAAGATCTCATGGAACTACAGGATCAGTGTGAGCTCTTAGTTGCTCCTTGGCAATATTTAAGTCTAGCAAGCTCAGTTCTTCCATCCAATGGTCTGTATAGTCCTAAAATAAGACACAACCACCTCTACTCCGAAGAGAGAGGACCTGGGTCACTAGTAGCTACTGGTGCCCTGTGCTGAGGGATAAGGGAGACAAGAGACCTAAGTGTTCACACAATTGTTAAAAACTAAGGATTATTTCCTAATATAACTTGAAACAACAACATTTTTAGTTTTAACAGTTACCTCAGGATTCAAGATGTGGTTTATCTATAACTGATACCAAATTTTTATTTATTAAAGGAACAGGTACCAGAGACCTTTATGGATAATTGGATTTTTGTTCCTCTACTGCTGCCCTCCACCCAAAGACAGCCACCAACTTGGATTTCAGAGAGTCAGGATTCCCACTCCACCCCCATTAGTACATGTGGCTCAACTTTATGGCTAGTATGACCTATATGAAGGAGTATATACCAACTCAGGCTGATGTTGCAGTACTGATGCAATCCATAGCCCACCAGATGCCAACACATACCATGAAATGCAGGGTGATGATATGCTTATTTTTATAGTGGGAACACTGTTAAGTGTAGGCTTTGTTAAACATGTAAGGACATCATGGAAAGTAGAGCCATAGATGAGAGATGATGCCAAGATTGACTTATTTGTACCTGAAGAGAATAGTGAACATAAATAAGGTGAAAGACCCTCACAGTATCAAAGAAAGGAAGCCAAGTCTTGCCTTTTGCTGGATATGGAACTTTGGGATAAAAAATAAAGATTAGAGGAGCACATCAAAAATGTTCAAGCAAGTGGTTTAAGAGATTCTGTCAAACTAGTCCCAGTAGGATATGACAAACTGCAGATACAGTATATGGCAGCTGAAGCTGGAAAGACAGCTTGCAAGAATGAATAAGCTTTTCAGAGTTATTTGCAACCTATTGATATGGCTACCTTTAGGAGGGCTAAATTTATGCTTGAAAATTGCACTTGAGTTGCTAAGACTGTATCAGAAAGCTATTATGTGCCTATGCTGGATATATTCTGCTTGCCACTCTGTAACCTGCTTTCTGTTCCCTGTTAAGAGGCTAACCCGTAACATTTTTCCTACAGGACTGCTCAGTTATCTGATTTGGGTCAGGGAGGAGTCTTAGCAAGATGTCAACAGGGAAAAGGGGAATATCAGGGCAATTATTCCTTTGGCACCCCCTGGTGAACAGAAGTTTCATCCATCAACAAAAGGTTCCTATTTCTCACAAGGTAGCCGACCCCTCCCTTCCGTATCTAGTATACACACCTCCTTTTTCCTGTAAGCCTGGAGTGTTACATCTTTGGTTGTTATGTCTTTGGTTACTACTAGCTCTGGGTTATTGCATTCTCCTCTGCAAGCTCATCCCTTTGTCAATAAGAGCTTCACTGAATTGTCCCAATTTGACTATGCTATTTGCTTTTTCTTGTAGTCCCTGACTAATACAGTGCCAGGCTGAGATAATGTTTTCAGCCCTCGTGTGGTGTGGTTAATGCTTATTCAAAGGCAGTAACAACGTCTAAGCCTTTAGTTTCTTTTCTATACAATTGTGGTAACAGTCATTGAAGCATTGCTCAAATCTCCATACTTTTTCCCATGGTTCTCTTGGTTCATTCATTCTGTATTAATGGAATTATCAGCAGTGATAACAGAGCAGTATCATTGGGGAAGAGGGTTGGACTATTTACTGGGTAAAAGAGAGATTTTCAAATGTTGAGAATTGAGTGGATAAGAATCAGACAATTTGGATTCTGTATAGAGAAGGAATATTTAAACTTTCATAAATTATCACTTGCTTTGAAAGTCACTAGTAAACATTTAATGTTTTATTTGCATAATCAATACCATAAAGATAAATAGTATCAGCTTCTAATATATTCCTTTTCAGGTGAAAAGCCTATGTATATGTTTAGAACCATTATTCAATATTATGCAAAACAGAACAGTCTGAAGGATGTTCGGCCTGTTTCAGCTTGCTCAAAGATCCTTCCCATTTAGATCTTCCTTACAGGCTGGAGTCTCTATTTTCCTACCCACGAAAATGTTAAAGGTGTAGTTTTCTGGTTTGTTTTTTTGTTTTTGTTTTTTTAATTAATTAATTTATTTATTTTTGGCTGTGTTGGGTCTTCGTTTCTGTACGAGGGCTTCCTCTAGTTGCGGCGAGTGCGGGCCACTCTTCATCGCGGTGCACCGGCCTCTCACTGTCGCGGCCTCTCTTGTTGTGGAGCACAGGCTCCAGACGCGCAGGCTCAGTAGTTGTGGCTCACGGACCTAGTTGCTCCGCGGCATGTGGGATCTTCCCAGACCAGGGCTCGAACCCGTGTCCCCTGCATTGGCAGGCAGATTCTCAACCACTGAGCCACCAGGGAAACCCCTTGGGTTTTTTTTTTTTTTTTTAAGGTGTAGTTCTTGAGTATGGAAAAGACTGAAGCATAGAATTGAGTTCTCAAATCTGATTTATCACAGATGCCTGAACGCTTGGTTAGGTTATTTCACTAGACCTGTGTATCCAGAAAACTGTACAATTTAAGAACAAGGAACTCAACTCAGATCCACACAGGAGAAGGATCCAGAGTATACACAAGGTCTGGCAGTTATAAAGGCAACACCTCCAACCTCTAATATTGGAAAACAGTCATGAAGACTTGGAGTAACAAGAAAGGGAAGATTTGCAAAGTTTGAAATCCCAAGAACCATCATCCTTATTGTCCAAGCTAAAGATCATAGAAAAGCAACTCAGAAGCCAATCCCAGAGCCCTCAAAGAGGACAGTTGAAGAATGTCTTCAAAGTGATCACAATAGCAGTTCTTCCTGAGGTACAGAGGGCCTCGTTTTGGTTCAGCTTGGTCCTCCACCAGGTCGGATGCTTTCTCTTTACAGAGGATACAACACTAGAGCCAGTCATCAAATAATTCAAGGGTTTACTACTGGCTCATGTATACAGCAGGAGGGGAGTCATGCAGAAAGGGGGCACCACCAGCAAGATGGCTCTCTGAAGATAGTAGGTAGGAAGAGCCTAGTCCTGGGACAGAATATGTTTCATCTTAAAACTGGCAGGATTTTTGAAAAATGCCAGAGGCCGACTAAGTTCTGACAACCTGTCCTACTTGGGAGGGTGAGAAAGGAAAATGATCAGAGGGGCAGGGTGAGTTGCCCTGGTGTGAATTTTAGCCAAAATGTGGTTTTACTATGAGTGACTTACTGCTTCTAACTCTTTCTTCATCATCATGCATCTTCATAGTAGAATAGTTTCCATGGTGATGAAGCAGAAGCAGTTTAAAGAGTTAAAAGAGAAACAGGAGACAACTTACCACTTACCAGTTCAGGACCCTGGTAAGAGTGACTCACCTAGGAAAGGCCCAAAACAAGCAAGATGGAAGTCCTCAAGAGCAGAAGGTAGAGGACTTCCCAGGTGTAAGGGCCAGGGCTCAGCATGGCAACCATCACACCATCTAAGCGGGGGTGGTAGTGGTGGTGGAGAGCAAGAGGCAATTGCCAGAATGAGCTGGTCTACTCGCCAATTCCCCATGAGCCAAGGATCCTGGAATGCAAGCCTCTTGCCGAGGATGCCCTCAGAACATGAAGATATAACTGTACTCATAGGAACTCCTTTTTCAGAGATAAAAAGCTTAGTCTGGTCATGCTGGCCACATAGCTGAGACTCCAGTTGTTGCAAAAAAAATATTAGAGAATGTCACTTCTGACATTCACCGGAATGAAAGCTATTCTGTAATGATTATATTTTAATCTGGGAAGTTTTCCAAAGACAAAAGAATCATATGGCAAAACTATTAGGCTTCCAGGAGCTACAGGAAGCCATGGTAGGAAATATTCCATCTACTATGGGAGGGATTAGTTTATACTTTGTTTTCTCATCACTTAAGTAGCAATTTCCCTACACTTATTTCTTCAAAATCCCAATTTATCCACACATTTTCATTCAACAGCTAAAGTCTTCAGAGACTAGATGAGTTGAGTGGAGGGTACATGAGCTTTCAAAAGTGAAGGAGAGGCCAGTTCACCTCAGACTAGAAGCTTCAAAGACCCTCCACAGCACTATTGAGGTCTACATGTTATTTGTATGCTTTTTCTGTTTTATATTTTAACAAACAAGAGAAGTAGTGTGGTTGATAGTGTGGCTTGGGAAGTTTGTCTACAGGTTTGTCTAAACTCACCTAGCCAATAGAAGTGTCAATTACCCATGGAAACTTCTAATAGCATTTTCCTCCAGGCACCAACCTCAAGGTAGCTGGGTTTCTTGAATGGAGGGTGTCAGCCACACATTTGGTTTTGACTAGTAAAGCAAATGAGCAGAGGACTTGGAGTCAGAGAGAGGCTTATTCTACATTCACATGTTAGAGTAGCTGGACTGTTTTTGGATTTAGATTCAAACTGGTATTGTGAACATGGGCTGCTGTTATCCTAATCCAGACATCAGAAGTTGGAAATATCTAAAATGAGTCAATAAAATGCCTCAGAAATATTAAGTCTAGTTTGAGGCATAAACCCTGCTTAGAACTACAGAGAAGATAAAATAGTCTTCAATATTTTGGAGAAGAGAAAGCCAGGTACTCCTGGAAGCCACCACCACAGGTTGGGAGAACACTAGGGTTCTAGGCCTGGAGGGGGTAGAAGCTAGGAAGCAATGATTTTAGGAGCAACCAACAAGGAGATATGTACAACTTCCACATAAGTGAGCACCAACAAGGGGAAGATTTGAGACTGGGATATGGAGAGCCTAGATAGTAGAAGCCTTCTGGGATTGAAGACTATGGGACTGCCCAAGGCTCTCTTGGCAGAGCAGATGGTACAGGGAGTTACATGTCGATATTCATAGCTATTAAGAGAACTACAAAAGTAGTAAAGAGGAAGCATTTCATGAGAATAGCTGAAGCTTGGACATGTTATTCCCTCCAAGATCTCCCAGGGTGAACATTCTAGTACAACTCCACTTAGGATCTATACAAGACCCAATGATTAGGGCCTTCTGGATGTAGCTTTGCCACATTGTCCTTGGGCTCCAAGGAAAAAATAGAATGTTTGGGAATCTCTCCAGAGTTTTGGACTAGAGTAAGGATGTCCCCAAAATGGTTTCCTAATAACCTATCTTAGACGACTCACAGTGCATCAAGTGAGCCCAAGAGGAAACGCAGAAGCCTAACATCTAGCCCTGATCAACTCTTCTACTCATGGCCCACAGGGCTCTATCTCCGGCTTGTTAGCTGAGCCTGATAAATTGCCACTTTACGGCCAGTGTTAGTGATAGACCACTCACCTATGGGACAGCTACTAAGTTCACACTCTTAAGACTCTGCACAACCCTTATAGATTGCCCTCAGTTTTAATCACATCACCACCACCCAGATTCCAGGACAGCACATGGTTTTATTCCAGGGCCAGGATTTTGCACTTGCACATGAATCTGTTCAGGCACTTATAAAGTATCTCCTATCTCCCAAGACATGGCCACCCCATGCCAAGCTTTCAGCTACCTGCCACAGAAATAGTTCCCAAGCCTGTCATACTAACACCAACCAGGAAAGCTTGTTATAGGTCCAAACTCCAGGTGTCCATGTCTTTACCTACAGGAAACAGCCCTCTGTGACACTTACTCTTAGCATGTAATATTCTGGAAATTTTCTTCTCCCTGCTAGCAATACATTTAAGATTGTTCCATCCTCTGAGGTAGTGGTAGTTGTTGGTGTCTTTTTACCACTGATCTACTGTCTAGCTTTTTACCACTGATCTACCTTCTTTCAGGTAGCCACTGATCATGTAACTGATTTATATCTGTGCCCAGTAAATTTTTTGAGTTCATAAACAGGAAGCATTAGGCTTTTCAACTGAGATTCTCAAAATATGAGAATGTCTCAGTTTTCTACTTAGGAAGGTTTGGATTAGGAGACTTTGTCAATCACTAATTTTATGGTCAAAATGATTGACTGCTAGACCTATGTTTTTCAGGCTGAAGCTACACTCTTCCTTCTGAAAGGGGTTGGGAAGGAGAAATAATTATTGCTGGGTAGGACTCTGAAAACTTACAACAGGAGAGGAGGTGGTTACCCAAAGGATGCAGATATCCCAGCAAGATGAAGTTATGAGCCCCACAAGGTATCTCCTGTCATAGATGCAGGCTTTGTCTGTGCTGCTGGTTTCAATCATAATTAGGGCTTCTACCAGTATCCACCTCAGATGAGCTTTGACAGAGGGTTACAAATGCCTTTTCTCCATTTACTTTCTCCTGGTTTTCTTAAGAAAAAGTCCAGAATTAGGCTTTCTAGTGAAGAGACATGGAATCTCAAAGCTGCTTGAACTAATTGGATAGGAATGAACTATCTCAGGGTGCCCAACACAGAAGTCCGTGTATCCAATAGGCACAGTCAATAAGATATGTTGGCAAGACAAGATGTACTCAGGGCTCAAAGGACACTCATGAATCTCATTTAGCACATGCATGAGACAATCTTTAAGACTGAATCCTAATCCTATGAAGGTACAAAATAAATGCAACTACAGCATTTAGTGCGATATGCAAGACAATCATGGAGTTTCCAGTGGGATGGAAACATTTATGTATATCCACCTGCTCAAGTTTAGGATTCATTAACTCAGTACATTAGTCTCACACCATGAACATAAATGACACTAAAATTTTGGTAGGAAGAACTGAAGTGTTATATCTTATGGCCCAACCTTAGATGCCTTGATCAAAGATTTAAAATGCTGATCTGTCTTGCAAGGCAGCAGGTTACATACCATCAAAAGCCTGCAAATCCAACTTGCAAACTATTGTCAGGAACCAATGAAGGAAATGATTTCACACACATCATAGTAACTACTGTTTGTAGCTCTTTAAGGGATGCTGTTCAGTCTAGAATGATGTGTATAATTGGTTAGTTTGACAAGGCTACCAATATTCCTCAGACTGAACCATTAATGACATTCTTATTCCATAGGGATGAGTCATATGCTGCTGGGCACTTCTGCCCCCGAATGAAATTCTCAGACTAAAAAACTAGCATTTCATTCCATGAGAACAATGGTCACTTCCATTTTTCAAGAAATATAACTATGTATGGCATTTACAAGCTCAGTGTAGAGCCATGTTCTTAAACGGTCTGCCACAAGTCTTGCTTAGACATTCTTGCATTTCTAACTCTGTCCAAACCTAGCTTTCAGTATAGGATTAACATGACCATCTTTTTTCGTGTATTGTCTGGGCTGTTCTCTGATATTAAACAATTCCAACACCAAGTGGGTGTCCAACAACTCAACTGACACCTTTTACTTGGAGTTATTGTCAGATAAAAGTTAAAGGACCCTGTCCCAGAAGACTGCCCCAATTTCAGACACCAGTCACAGGTTGAGGTGCAACCCATACTTCTGTCCAACTTGGCTATAAATTGTTTTCCTACTCCCCCCCCACCCCTCAAGTTCAATAATTTGCTAGATTAGTTCATGGAACTCAATACTTAATGCTTTCCAGTTTATTATAAAGGATATAAGTCAGGAATAGTTAAACTGAAGAGATGCATAGGGTAAGGTTTAGGGCAGAGGGAATTGCATAGAGCTCCCATGACCTGTCTGGGTATGCAAACCTCCAAGCATTTCCATGTGGTCACCAATGCAGAAGTTCATCAGATCTCATTATTCAAGAGTTATAGAACTTAATCTCCAGCCCCCACTTCCCTTTTCTGAAAGTCACTAGGTAGAGATGAAAGATCCAACCCTTTAATTACTTCTTTCTGGTGACCAGTCCCCTCCTAAGGTTGTTTAGGGGGACTATTCTGAGTCACCTCATTAGCATGAACTCAGGTGTGATCAAGAAGAGTTGGTAGAAATAACAGAAGACACTCCTATCACTCAGGAAATTCCAAGGGTTTTAGATTTGTGCCAGGAACTGGGTACAGAGACATAAAAATATTTGACCGTGCATAGTCTAAATGGTTTATTTCATTTAAATACCATATACCATGAGATAAAGCCAAACATTTTTGTATGTTTCTCTTACTAAAGCCAGGTATGTTTTCCTTCTACTCAAAACCTAATGCTGGCTGTTAAATAGAATTTATATATTGTATTTTAACCATAAAATGCAGAGAAAACCCTAAACAAGCTCATGATGATATACTAACATACACCCATCAATAAAGGAAAAAGTTTTAAAGGGCTCTAATACTGAAGATGGATGAAGGTGTCTTTAAGAAAAGGGAATACTGAGTGTTGCAGTGACATTAACTTGTTGCACACTCTATAATTCCAGAATGTGTTATTAAGGCCTGTAATATAAAAAAAAAAAAAAAAAAAAAAACCCTACCTCAGTGTTTAGATGGCACTTTTCCCAAGAAAGAGCAGGATCTTGGAGAATCAAGCACTCAAGAAAAGGGCTACATGGATCCCTAGTCAGGGAAGGCAATCTTTGAAGGACTCCTCTAGGCTCAGAGACAGCTGAGCTGGCTTTAGGGACAGCTAAGTGGAGATCCTCATCGACTTCAGAGCACAGACAAATGTTAGGCAGCTTTAGAGCCACAGTTAGAAATAAAGGCTCTTAAACTCTTGTTTTTGAAGTGATGGAAGTAGAAAGAAGGCACTAGGAAGAGAAGCGATTTTATGAAAACACAAAAGGACAAAATAGAAGCACCTACATGTGCTCAACAGCCTGAACCTTTGTAAGAGAAAGAAATGAACAATTCTTATCAAGACTGTACACCAAACATTAAATTGTCACTATAGATACAGAGAGCAGACCTGTATTGAAATACAAACTTTTCTCCAACATGGATGGTGTGGAGTTATACCCACAAGAGGTCAAAAACAGAAGGCCTAGAATTCCTAGTCGTTTATGTATCAGCAACTATCTGGAAAACTTGTTCCTGGTTACACCTAAGGAATGAGTTCCTAGCCCTCAGGCCACATCTATTGGTTGTCACGGCCCCTCCCTCATTTTCATGCCCAAGAATTGGCTCATTCTGTTCAAAATTCACCAAATTCACAAAGATAAAAAACTAAGTGACAGGGCAATTTACATGAAAATTCAAGAAATTTAAGTAGTAATATTCCTGCTGAGAAAAGTTGTCTTTCTGGGAGGTGATCTATTTTGAGGAATAAGCTCTATGCTTTAGGATAAAGTAAAAGGTTTTAGCTACAGCTGCATCGTTAGCATTTTCTTATAAGAGCTTTGAATAGAAAAAGGGAACAAGATCAATGGCATCTATACAGCGATGTAAGCTGAAGTGCAGCTTAACAGAGAAAAAGTGATGGCAGGAATAAAAAAAACTTATAAAAAGGAAATCTTTAATCCCATCAAAGATATAGGTATAAGCAGGAACAGGAAGCAGGATGGACTATGGGCCCACATGTCTTTAGCCAAAGCCTTAGTTTTAAACCAGACCCACAGGGAATAGTGTTTGGACTACAGTCTCTAGGCCAATATGCTGAGTCTATTTCTATAGTCACATACAGTGATTAGATAAAACATTGCCACCCTCAACCTCCAAATGTACTGAGAGGTGCCCAAAGCCAATGTATGTGGTTTGCAGGTATACCTGCCACTTTCTCATTACCTGAGTTCAGACTGACCTAGAGTGAAGGAACACAAAAGCCAGAACTCAGGGTTTTCAGGCAGTGAAGTTATCTGCCCTTAAGACCTTCACAAGGTCCACTAAGACATAGCTTTCCTGGATAGGGACTTTGGTTTCACTTACTGACACTGCCTGAACTCCACATACTGCTGCCTCACAGCAACAGGGAACTCGGCAGCAGATTCTAACTGGAGTCTGTCTCACTCCTTCTTTTACCAGATTTTCTGTGATTCAGAACCAGCAGTTAGGATCCATCTTTGATTCTTCAAACTGAAACACCACTGGCAGCAGAAGTTGCTAAGTCACATGCACTTATATTGGTATCTGGTTGAAGGTAAACTTTTGAAACCAATCATGTGGAGTTATTTCCCACATCCAGGGCCTCCTCTTGCTAGAAGCTACCCACATACCACAGACTACTGCCCAAAGCTGCCTGGATGCCTAGGAGACAGAGCACCCCTAGGAGACAGCCCTGTCTTCCTAAATGTGGGCCTGCAACCTAATCAGACAAGACCTGGGCATCCCTGTGCTGTGAGATCTACCGATTACCTCCTCTGCAAATTCCTGGGATCCTGTTGACTCCAATTAGAATCATACAATTTCTTACATAAATTATGATTCCCAAATCCAAGTTGGGACTCTTAAGTATTCTTTTCACATTTCCATCTGCCCCAGGTTACTAAGGTTTATGAGGATGGGGAATGGAATTTGTTAGAAAGGATCACGTAAGTGATAAGGCCTCAATGGGTCTGGCAGTGTGAGAGTTGGAAACCTGTATTTAGACACTTCAACTACTGTCTAGTTTGAGATTAACTATGAATAAGGTCAGGACTATTGGCAAGATATTTCCTAGTAATAACTGGGGAACAAGTGTTCACAAAAACACTCTTTAGGAAAATGGGATGAGGGAGAAGAACAGTTCTACACAGGGTAATTCAGTGGCTCCCTGAGATCAAAGGGCAAGAACAAGGACTGGGGAACAGAAGTGAAGTTCAAAGACCACACATGATCCAAACAGCTCACTCTATACTAGTGACCCCAAGAGCAGGAAGATAAAGAAGGGATGCAATTTCTGGTACAAGAACATCTGGGGATAAATAATTTTTACCTATTCAAATGCAGACCCTAGGGATTTTGAGTGGAGCCACTGTAGGAAGACAGATGCTAGAAGCTTTTGTCTGAAACAGGGAAACAGTGAACTGAAAGATGAAGAGGATTGAGGAGAGTTACAAGAAAATTAGTATCAATCCAGGAAGGATTGATAAAACACTTCCAGAAAAAAAGGATCTTTACAATGAAGTATTGACTTTTCAGCATCTGATATCCAAAAGTAGCAGCTGGAAGACAGAATCAATTCCAAGTAGTTAAACTGGTAGCTGTGAGTTATCTGATTTGCTAAGGGCCGGGCTCAGAACAAGAGAAGCTCTGCAGCCCATCCAGGTTGTGGGACACTCTTCCCTGCTCCTTATGCTCTGCAGATCCACTGGGGTTTGAGGTGTCTGTTGGAAAGAGGATGCTAATGGAGCCTCTGGCAAGTCCCAAGACACATGTGCTAATCGTGTACACCGGTGTGCTCCATTTGAAAAGCCACTTCAGGATTGTTGCTGGGTCCCTGCAGACCCTGATACACCAACTAACTATGCAACATGCGTGGCCTGTCAAGACCTGGGTGCCTGATGATCCCAGCAGCGACAAAGTTTGAACATGTGTAACAGAAATACCTTAGGTGGCAATAGAAAAGTCTAATCAGCCCTGCTCAGGTAAGCAAGTTGTTACAAACTGCGCTCTTCTGGCAGCAGATATTGACAGTTATGGTTGCATAAGGTTTATTGGGGACCAACACCTGTGGTGTAGGAGTAAAGGAAGCTGGATTGGGTATAGAGTGCTATCAGACCATCATGCTAACCTAACAGTCTCTGCCAGACCCTCACAAAGCTTCACAGCCTGTTAGCTGAGTCCTGCCTAGGGTGACAATGGTACCATTGTACACCATCACCATATTGGGTCATTGTCTGGGGTTTGTCCTGAGGGGAACTTATCCCTGGCTATCACCACTTTGCTCACTCATCTGCTAGAAGCCTCCCACTTGAGCCCCTCTCAGCAATGGATACTCCAGCTCCTTTTGCACCTCAGTTACAATTCCTAGGTGTATTCTATACCATTTCCCAGAGTTTTCTTAGGTTAGTTTCCAGTGGTGGCTGGCATAATAATACACCAATACTAGATGTCTTCCTCTCCACCTTTCACTTCCCTATTCTACCAGCTTTCCCACATCTCCCAAATAAACTACTTTCAATCAAATTCACATCTTCGGGGTCCACTTACAGAATAAGCATCATATGACTTCTGTATGATGGAAATAGGGCAAACTTTCTCTCACTTCAGAAAAATGTGAGAACAAAGACTTCTTTCCAACCTTCAAAGCAGTCTTAGTTTGCCAATTGAGGTTTCTTCCATGTACTCATGAAAACTCAGTCAAGATTTGCCAGTCCATTATTGCCTGATACACCACCAATGCCTGTCCTAATGGGTACTAAACAGGACTTCTAATGACAGACATAAGTAGAATTCATTTAGTGTTCAGTTCCCTAGGAGGGAAACTAAGGGAGACAAGAACAAGTAGATAGGACACTCTTCTGTTTAATGGAAAGAATAAGATAGTAAAGTGTTAAATGATTGTGTATTAATAAAATCCACACTAAGAGTTTTATGCTCCAATGTGATTGGACCTAAAAATTTCAGTAGAATTGAAGGGAAATGGTATCCAGTTAGTGTTGAGAATTATGGAGGAGCTCACAAAAGCATCAAAGCAACTTAGAGGTGACAGATGTCTCATAGGTCAAAAAGCCCATTAGAAGAAAATGAAAGACTTTAAAACTTCCATTTCTGGTATTACAGAAGACTAGATATTCTAGAAAAACTACAAACACCTAAAAGGTTGGGCATTTTGATTTAATGCTCAGCTAAACTGGCAAGTAAGCGTTGTACTTAGCATTCAAGGACAACTAGGTTTAAAGAAGCAAATGCTAAAGCAAGGATCTGCTCTGGGAGTTTGAGGTGCAGTTGACCAGAGTTTTGGTTCATACAGGCA
This sequence comes from Balaenoptera acutorostrata, assembly GCF_949987535.1. Taxonomy (NCBI): domain Eukaryota; kingdom Metazoa; phylum Chordata; class Mammalia; order Artiodactyla; family Balaenopteridae; genus Balaenoptera; species Balaenoptera acutorostrata. The sequence continues at coordinate 47,430,757 of NC_080064.1, forward strand.
GCACAGGGCAAAAACCCAAGACAGTTAGGGTCCACACAAAGTTCAGAAGTTGAACTGGAAGAACCAGCTCAAACCTGAAATCACGACAAAACATATCTTTAGAGAGAAGGAAGCCAGCTTTCATTAGGTAGAAAGGGGAACCTGCCTCTTAGCACTAGGTGGGAGTGAGAAAAACTCATGGATAGGGAGCTAAAATTAACTATCAAAAGCAGCCACAAATAGAAAATTGAGTTGTTCTTGGGTGGAGTCAGGGAAAGATGACACAGGTGATGTGGTATGTCATTGGTATGCCATTGTTACCATCTCTAAGCCAGCTACCACTTCGTGGAACAGAGAGCCCTCCACCGGTAGTAACTATGTGCCTTCAGAGGCTGGCCAGCCATTGCTCCTTCATTGCATGAGAAGATGCAGGAAAGATGATGACCTATGGCCCGTGGTCAGGCAGGTGCCAGTCCGTGATGAAAGCCATGGCCTCCAAGGCAGCAGGAGCTTCATGGTAAGAGGCTGACTCCTGGAGAGCTATGTTGGAGGCATTTGGGAAGGCAGTGTGGTGAGAACCACTGGAAAGTACCCAGATGGAGAGCTGTGTGACTGGTGTGAAGTGACAGTTCTCTAACTCCCTGTCAGGCTCACAGATGCCAGCCTGACTTCTGAGTGATTCCTACTATCCTCCCAGCTCTCATACCTCTTCTCCAACTTATAAAGAGAGAGAGAGCAAGAGACAGAGAGAAAGAGAGAGAGAAAGAGAAAGAGAGAGAATGAGAGAGAGACAGAAAGAGAAAGAGAGAGAAAGAGAGAAAGAGAAAGAGAGAGAGAGAAAGAGAGGTTGTGTACCACCGAGAGCTATCCCCCCACACCCCCGCCCAAGTTGGGGTAGAGTGGTCACTGTGGGGAACTCCATAGCTTCTTGTGTACATACAGGTACCCTGGGTCTTCTGGGATTCTGCCCCAAACCCCCTCCCTAGTGGCTCCCAGATTCTAGTGCACTCTTTTGTTGCTCCAGAGGCCAACTCCATCCCAGACAGTAAGCAGTCTCAACACAGGACTAAACACCCACCTGGTTGTGTTTTATGACAGATGGTCTACCTCCATACTGATCTTTTACTGCCTTTCTGAACCTCATGAACAGGTGAGACTTCAAGCTATATGGCCCAGTCCAGGTCGGCTTTCTGTCCAGATCGGGCAAGTCAACTTTGCAATTCAAAGTCCAAAGGCCATTACTATGTCTGCATGATCTTCAGTAACCACAATTCTGTTGGATGCAGTTGGCACACATTTTGAAAGTGTGAATCATTATGAACTTTGACCCAGCTGATCCTCAGACACCTACAGAATTTAGTTATGTTTACAAACAAAAATCTACATTTGACACATGTTGATATTGACTTTTAGCTTTTTAAAAAATTAATGTTTTACACAAGTGCACCATCTCATTCCGTTTACTCCCTTCCCCAGAGAAGACACTATCCCGAAGTTAGTCCTTCCCATCTATGTGCTGATATTTTCTACATGTTTGTATCTATGACAATTGTATAGTATTACTTTTCATTGTAAATGGTATATTGTAGAAGTTTTACAGTTTGCTTTTTCCTCCAAATTATGTTTTTTATTTAATCTTCTTGGGTTGGAGTGATCTTATTCTTCGTGACTTATCATGCTATATCTGCAGTCTTTTAATAAGCTACAATAAAATTTGTTTTCTTTTCCAAATAAAAAGAAAGTGGTTTGCCTTTATTCTTGTCCCCTATGTCCCCAATAGAAGCAAATGCAGATGTGGTCTGGAGCATACCTTAAACAGACCGCAAAATATTTCCACAGATAAAGCTTTAAAAATGCCAAGAAAAAGACACCGTAGCTAACAGGCAGCAGGAAAAACAAAAAAGCAAACAAGACAGAATCAGGCATAGAAAATCTACTGAAATAAGATAGAACAAACTTCGAATACTAAAAAGGAAAAATACAATCAAGAATCAGGCATATTTGAGAAGAACCAAGTAACTTCCTGAAGTTGTACTAAGATGTCAATTTACAGTTATACTGGTATACGATGCCTTAAAGGATTGATTCTCAGTGGAGTAGGTATAGCCACTAAGTCTTGGAAATACATGGAGGGATGTGTTGTCAAAGTAACTGGAGGATGCTATAGACATAGTCTGGAGACAGCCATGTTAGATGTCTTGCAGGGCACATGACAGAAGTCCTACAGAAAAAAGAATTTTTGTCCGCATTCCACGTGACTAAGTTGTCTCAGGCCTTGAAATAAGGGAAGAAAACCAATTATCCAAGTCTAAAATCTAACTCCATCTCGCATAATGGAGATGGGATGGTTTTAATACATGTAGAATTTTCCAGGAACACAACTACTATGTAAGTTGAAGGTTGCATATTGTTATATGGAAAATTTTGCTCAGAATTAAGTTACTATTTCTGAAAGTCACACCATTTATAGCCAACACCCTGTGACTTCACCTGTCGTATTTTTAGGAAGTGAACTTTGAGGCATTTACAAGTGATACCATTTCACACCCACAGGATTGGCAAAAAGTCAAAGAGAACCAAGTGGTGGTGAGGATGTGAGATATGGGGAGTCCTTTTTTTTTTATAACACCTCCCACACTGTTTGTGGGAGTATAAATGGATTGTGACGAGAGCTAAGAGTAATCAAATATTTTCTGCCAGAGGCAAGACATATGAAACCACAAATCGTCTGTGATGGGTGCAAATGGACCTGGGAGGGTATTGGTAACTTTGAGGGTTCCTTTAAGGCTTTAGTGCTTTTTTAATCTATGGAGGGTTCTTTGAGATAAGCCATTCTCACCTCACCCCTAACCTGAGGGCCCAAGTTGTGCATTGCAAAATATGCTCAGACCTGAACGTCTTGATAAGACTCAAAATTAAGCTGTGAAGATTTTTTTCAGTCTATGACAAGTTAGTGGAGACAAAGTTTCAAGTTCGCCCACCTTTGGTGACCACTGATTGACAGTTTTTGCCAAAGCTTCTTTTTAAAAAAAAAAAAAAAACAGAAGCAGGGCTTTCCATCTCAGTTTGCTTTAGAGATTCTTGTTAATTCAGAGACTCAAGTTACTCTACACAGAAAAAGGAATTCACTGTAGAGATAGTATCCAGATAGGTGAGCTCTAGTTAAGCTAAGCACAAACACCAACACCAGAATGAGTTCATCACAGTCAAAAGTTAGGAGTTCACGGACCCAATGGGACCAATGTTACACTACTCTATAGAAGAGCTGGCTTCTCTTTCCATGTGAGATGGTCTAGGACAGTATAGCTTCATGAAGCAGGAACCTTTCTTCCAAAGGCATAGCATCAGCTTGTCCTAGTTTCCACCTGCCTCCTGACAACCTCAGTTGCAATCTACTACCCAAGCAAGTCTGGATGGACCTGTGAGATTAGTATACACTGGCAAGGATCAAAGCAAAGATCTAGGATAACAGTGCTTAGAATATAAACAGATCTGCTTAATGTTTGGGGAGACTGGGCTTTTAGTGAGTGGGTGATAGTATGTATTCTAACACTGTACTCAGTTCAGACATTCCTAGAAGGTAGCATTCCCTCCTATTGATGGGAGAACTGAAGAGTTAACGTGACTTTGCCGAAGCCACATGACTGCTAATTGTCAGAGCCAAGTTTCAAGTCTTTTGAGTTGAAAGTCATGAAAATCCTTTTTTTTAGTGGGAGGAAAGTTTTCATTTTTTTTTTTTAAACAAAGTTTGTATGTTCCTTTTAGTTTGAAATGGAACAGATTTTAACACATCTTTTAAAGAAAAGCAATACTTTTACTGTCATCCTAAGACATTCCTCATCGAGACCCACTACTCCAGTTCTTTGTTGACCTGCTATTTTTATTCAAGGAAACATGACTTGCCCACAAGTCATCTTAGTTATCTCCTAGTAGAGTCATGCCTTGTGCTCACATTTAAATGGGTTGTGCTCTATGACTGTCTTCCCCACTTTTCCTGAGCATTAGCTCTTTGTAGGTCTAGGTTCTCTCCTGGTAATGTTCAAAGATCTTAATTCTGTATCTAGTACTGTATAGTATTGCTGATATTATACAAATATATACTGAGATCATTAGTGGATAACTTGGTTTTATAGGATTTTTAAAAATAAATTTATTTATTTATTTTTGGCTGCATTGGGTCTTCATTGCTGTGCATGGGCTTTCTCTAGTTGCAGCGAGCTGGGGCTACTCTTCGTTGTGGTGCGCAGGCTTCTCTTGTTGCAGAGCATGGGCTCTAGGCGTGCGGGCTTCAGTAGTTGTGGCTCACGGGCACTAAAGCACAGGCTCAGTAGTTGTAGCACGCGGGCTTATTTGCTCCGCAGCATGTGGGGTCTTCCCAGACCAGGGATCGAACCCATGTCCTCTGCATTGGCAGGCAGATTCTTAACCACTGTGCCACCAGGGAAGTCCTGGTTTTATAGTTGTTTTAACAGCAATGTCACAAAAATAATTGCTGGATTGTTATGTTTATGGGTGTTTTAGTCATGTTTGAAGAAACTGGTTAGGGTTTTGGACAGGCTGGGAATGCTTTAGTTTTCCCATTTAAAATATTCTGATTCCTGTCATCTAAGTATTTTTATCCATTGTGTTTTCTAGAGAGAGGATTATTATTTGATAAAAGATGAAGACATGCATTGTTTCTCAGGGACAATACTAGAACACATAATGATGTAGTCGTATGCTTGCACCCGTATGTTGGAACTCCAGGAGGTGACACTACAAATGCAGACCAATACAAATGCACTGAAGTGGCCACAAATAACCCTAGTGGCATTAGTTATCATTAAGATGGCTTTGAAGTGTACTTTTCAAAACTACCAAAAGCCAAACTTGCCCGAGATGTTGCATTCTTGGAGAACGTAACCAGTATGATAAAGTCCCAAGCCCAGATTTTAAACAGTTTTTCACCTGTATGTAAGTTATGCACTGAGTTGGGCTGTTAATTACTGAGATCCTGAGATGTAGCACTCTGGAGTTTCTGGAGCCCAGTCTACTGATTGCCAGTATTGGTACAATGATTGACAACTAAAATGGCCCCCATAAGTTTTCAAAATGCCCTGAATAGAGTATGACGCTGTCCTTCTTGGAAGTCTCTGCATTATGCATCCATCATCATTGAGATCTTAATTCCACAGTCCATGATTTGAGATAGGACCAAAATGCCAGAGTTGCAGTTGACACAGCACTATGAGGTTCCTCACTGTCATCCTGGGATCAAAATACATAGGGAATAACTATATAACTAATGATTTATTACATAATTCATGAGCTTCCAGAGCCAGTATGCCTTTGACGTGAGTGCAGAGTAGTAAAGAGAAATAGCTTTGGAGTTAGATAATATGTTTAAATCCAAGCAGTATGAAGAGAGGCCATTCCCTTACTCTGTTCAACCTACTCATCTGTCAAGTGATCATGTTAATAGCATCTACTACATGGGTTTGTGACAATACCCTACAATGCCTGGCACAGAGAACAGGAATGTTAAGTTATTTGCTCCTTTCTAGGCTAGTGCAACCATGTTAGGTAACATTAGTAAGACACGTGTTATCCAGTAACTCATACAACAAACTCAAGTTCCCCTAAGAAAGTGATTCATTTTTTAACTAGGTTTGTAGACTCTTTCCTAGAGCCCCAAATTTCATTTATGTAAATTGAGATAAGTACATGCTCATTGCTCTAAGCATATTTTCTACTTTGTTTCCTTGCTTTGTATCCCTAAGGTTTCGTATTTCCAAAAAAGTATTTCCTTTGTTACGGCTGGACAATATTTTTTCAAAACTTTTGGTAATCATGAGGAAACCTGAACATTTGCCTGTCTTTTTTTTTTTTTTTTTTTTTTTTACTAAGTTTAAGATAACCTCATCATTGATCAAAACCAAGTTAAACTTTCAAAAAGGTGAAAGGCATCTGTTTTACGTTATCTTTATGACTTGCAATATTTGACTGGTATTTCTATTGCGGTATAAATATTTGAGGAGAAACGTCCATGGTCTTCTGCTTCCCAGAACTATAAGAACACCAACTGGGATCGTTGTCAGTCCTGGGGGGACAGTTTGCCTGTGAACAATTGATTAGTCAGCTGCTCTGTTCAGTTTTACGTGAACTGCATGTCAGATAATGCCTCATATCTAATTAGGGGCCTCCCATTTCCATTTGGAGAGTTTCAAGAATTCAATATCCTGGAATAATCTGCCTTCTGAGCAGGAAAAGAACAGGTAATATTTTCCATCCTTTTTGTCAATGAGCCAAAAACTCAAGGTGCAAATGGGATAAGACCTTTAAGGTTCTTCTTGTTGCATTTCAAGTAACTATTACTTTCTTCTGGCCCCCAGAAAGAAGAGTCTGAACCATGACAAAAATCACACAAGGCTCTTGGCTTTCAAGTGTCTCTAGCTTTTCAACCTTCAATGGACTATTGATTGTTCCCAGCATCATTTATCATGCATCTTTATAAATTACCTATTCCTAATTTTGACTAGTATTTATCTAAAACTAACTCACTGGCAGCCTCTAAGGGGCTTTCTCACCAAACAAAAAACCAAAGCTCTTTAGTTAAAACTAACCTTCACTGCTGTGCAGTGTTACCTCTTTGGTAAACCTTAAGCCATTCTACCCTGTATAAATACAGGCAATAGGCTTGGCTTTTTCCTGACTAACCACCTTAAATTACCTCTTTCATGGAGCCTTGTGTTTCAGAGTAAATACAGATTCCTGAGACACTGCAGCTTATATTTCCATGTAAGAACAGAACAAGTAGTAGCCAACGTGATTAGCTGGATACAACCTTATGAATATAACAAGTCAGAAAAACTTGACTTTCATCTGGAAGAGCTTTCAGTGATCTAAAGTGTTCTGGGGAATTCCACCATAGTGGAGACGAACAGCAGGAATCAACGTTTCTATACTCAATAATCTAACACTCCCAAATCAATTCTTGTGACCCTGGAGGTGTGCCAGAATGTTTCCTTTAAAAGAACCTACAGAGGGGCATGCAGCTTGTTGCATCTTCAACCATCCACCATGGCATCACCTGCTGCCCTCAGCCAGAGGCAGAGCAGTGTGGGCTCAGAGCTGGCCAACTGCTGTGTGACACAGCTCCTCAAACGGGCAAGCTTTGCTCTGAGCTCCATTGCCTGGCCAAGGCTTTCTCAGAACTGAGCTATGGTCAGATTCTTCCTACCTAATCCTGTTTTTCCTTCAATCACATGAGTCAGAAGTACAGAGTGTGAAGGCTTTCTCTGCTTATTCCTGTTTCTTCTGTTTCACAGCCATTTCCCTTAATAAGCCTCCAATCCTATCTTGGCTTCTGAAAATCTGAACTAATAAGGGAGGTACTGGGAATGGTATGAGAAGACAAGCAGTAGAATAGTTTGGGGACTTGCTGCTTGGCCAGAAAGGACAACTCCACCCAGGGTTAAGTGTAAGAAAAAGATAATCCATGTCACAAGGTCGTGGCACAGTTGAATAGCTAGCCAGTTGTGGCCTGGGAAGATACTCCAGTGAAAGGAAAGTCCCTAGCCGGTGACGTGTTTCAGGTATTTAAATATTGGGAGACAACCCACAGAATGGGAGAAAATATTTGAAGTCATAAATAAGACATTAATATTCAGAATACATAAAGAACTGCAACAAAAATTATATTAAAAGATGGGCAAAGGACTTGAGTAGATGTTTCTCCAAAGAATATATATGATGGCCAGTAGGCACATGAAGATGTTCAAAATCACTAGTCATCAGGGAAATGCAAATCCAAGCCCAATCAAATACTACTTTACACCCATGAGAATGGCCTTTAAAAAAAAAAAAAGGAAAATAAGTTTTGGCAAGTATGTAGAAAAACTGGAATGCTGTGCGTTGCTGGTGGGAATATAATGGAGCAGCGACTATGGAAGAGTAAGCAGAATTACTGTGTGACCAGCAATTCTACTCAAATATAGCCAAAGGAATTGAAAGCAGGGATTTGAACAGATACTTCTGAGCCAATGTTCATTGTGGCATTGTTCACAATAGTCAAAAAGGTAGAAACCCAAGTCTTCATTTATAGATGATGGAACAAAGTGGGGTATATGTTTTTGGCCTGCAGAGACTCCCAGAACTTCACTGAGACCTGGGACTCTTCCTGATCTTCCTTCCCCTTCTTCTGCATGCGTCAGTCCAGCACAGCTTTGTGCAGGTTTTCCTCTTCTACCCATGCTCCCTCCCCTTCTTTCACAAAAAGTTTCCCCAGTAAGTCAATCCATATTTGTCTCTGCTTCCCAGAAGATCCAAACTGATATTAGACTTAATGTTCTCAAACTCTGATTTAAGATACTATTGGCAAACAATTGCCATAGAAATAGGTGTTCTTAAGCACTGCTTAGCAAAAAGATCTGTAAAGGTAAAATGGGAGCTTTGTTGATTCCATTTAGTTACTGCTTCCTCTTAACAGTAGAGATGGCCAACAGGCACAGGAAAAGATGCCTCAACATCACTAATTATTAGAGAAATGCAAATCAAAACTACCATGAGGTACCTCCTCACACCAGTCAGTATGGCCATTGCTAAAAAGTCTACAAATAAAAAATGCTGGATAGGGTGTGGAGAAAAGAGAACCCACCTACACTGTTGGTGGGAATGTAAGTTGGTGCAGCTACTATGGAAAACAGTATGGAGAGTTTTCAAAAAACTCAAAATAGAATTGCCATATGATCTAACAATCCCACTCCTGGGCATATATCCAGACAAAACTATAATTCAAAAAGATATATGCACCCCAATGTTCATAGCAGCACTATTCACAATAGTGAAGACATGGAAACAACCTAAATATCCATCAACAGATGAATGGATAAAGATGTGGTATGTATACACAATGGAATACTACTCAGCCATAAAAATGAAATAATGCAGCAACTTGGAACTAGAGATTATCATACTAAGTGAAATAAATCAGAAAGACAAATACCATATGATATTACTTATATGTGGAATTTAAAATAGGACACAAATGAACTTATCTATGAAAGAGACTCAGAACAGACTTGTGGTTGCAAAGGGGGAGAGGGTTTGGGGAAGGGGTGGATTGGGAGTTTGGGATTAGCAGATGCAAACTATTATATAAAAGGGATAATCAACAAGTTCCTACTATATAGCACAGGGAACTATATTCAATATTTTATGATAAACCATAATGGAAAAGAATGAAAGATAATTTATATATGTATAACAATCACTTTGCTGTATAGCAGAAATTAACATTGTAAATCAGCTATACTTCAATAAACTTAATGGGAGATTTTAGACCTTTTATGATATGCACACAATATTGTTTTTCCTTCTAAGCACTCCTTTTGCTGTATCCCACAAATTTTACTTGAGTTATTTTCATTTGGTTCAAAATTTTTTTAAAAATTCAAGATTTCTTTGAAGCCCATGTTTAGAAGCGTTTAATCTCCAAGTATTGACGTCTTCCAGATTTCTGTTGACTTCTTTAACTCCATTATGCTCTGAGAACACACTTTATAGTTTTTCAATTTATTAATGTTGTTTTAACAACTCCAAATGTAGTCTTAACGAATGCTGTGCATGACTTTTAAGCATGTATATTCTGCTGTTGCTGGATTAAGTCTTCTATAGAAGTCAATTGGATTCAGTTGACTGATATTGCTGTTCAGTTCAACTATGTCCTTCCTGATTTTCTGCCTGCTGGATCTGCTACTTACCTATAGAAGGATGCTGAAGTCTCCAAATACAGAAATCCATTTCTCCTTGCAGTTCTATTGGATTTTGCTTCTTGTATTTTGATGCCCTGTTAGGCATATGCACATTAAGGACTGTTCTGTCTTTTTGGAAAATTGACTCCTTTGTTATATAATGCCCCCTCTGAGTTTTTTCTTGCTCTATTGTCAGCTTTGTGAAGTGAAAATAGCTACTTTAATTTTCTTTTGATTAGCGTTAACATGGATATTTCTCGACTCCTTTATTTTTGAATTACGTATTCAAATTGAAATATGTATTCAAATTGAGTTTCTTATAGACAAGACATGGTTGTCTTTAGGTCCACTTTGACAGTCTTTTAATGGGTATATTTGGACAATTGACATTTAGTTGATAAGCTGGATTAATACTTGTTACTGGTTTGTAGTAGTTGCCTTTATTCTGTTTTTCATTTTTATAATCCACTCTGTCTTCTCTAGTTTTAGTTGAGCATTCTGTGTGATTGCTTTTTCTTAGTGTATTATAATTCTGATTTTAGTGATAGCTCTTGGAGATCACAGTATACATTTACAACAGATCCAACTCTTTGAAAGAACACCATACCACTTCATGGGTAGTGCAATCATCTTATAGCAGTGTATTTCTAATTCTTCCCTCCTGTCTTGTATTTGTCATTCATGTCACTTATCCATAAGTTATAGTTGCCAAATACATTGTTATTCTGAACAATCTGTTCTGTTAGATTAACATTTTACCTTATATTCTCTAATGCTGTTTTCTTATATATCTGAATGACTCATTTTCACTCCTTTCTGAAGAATTCTATGAACATTTCTTTCAAGGCCAGTCTACTGGCAATAGATTCAGTTTGTCTTCCACTCCACTTTTGAAGAATAGTTTCACTGGGTACAGAATTCTAGGTTGTTTTTCCTTTCAGTACATTAAGTGTTTCACTCCACTCTTGTCTGCATGGTTTCTGAAGAGTCTGGAGTAATTCTCATCCTTGCTCCTCTGTAGACAAAGTATGCTTTTTCCTCCTCATTTCAAGATTGTCTACAATTTGATTATATGCCTAGTTGTTGATATTTTGGTATTTATCCTGCTCGATGTTCTGAGTTTCCTGCATCTGTGATTTGGTGTCTAGCCTTAATTTGGGGAAATTCTCATTGTTCCTTCAAATATCTTCTGTTCCCTTCTTCATATTCATATCATGTGCATGTTACACTATCTGTAATTGTCCTGAAGTTGTGATATTCTGTTCTGTCCTTTTCATTTTTTTCTTCATATTTCAGTTTTGGAAGTCTCTTTTGACATTTCAAGCTCACTGATTCTTCATTCACGTCTACTCTATCAATGAGCCCAAAAGCATTATTTCTGTTAGTCTATTTTATTTCTAGCCTTTCCTTTTGATTCTTAGTTTCCGTTTCTGCTCACATTACTCACCTTTTTTGCATGCTGAACACTTAGAGCTTTTAGCATATCAGTTTTAAATCCCCAGTCTGTTAATTCCCACATCTTTATCATTATCTGAATCTAGTTCTGATATTTGCTCTCTTCAGACTGTTTTATCTTCCTTTGCTTGTAACTTTTTGTTGAAAGCTGAACATTATGAACTGTACAAAATAAAACTGAGGCAAATAGGCCTTCAGTGTGAGGTTGTGTATCTAGCTAGGGGTTACACTGTTTACTGTAATTTTGTGTCAGACTAAACTTTCCTCTGATGTCTTTTTGTCTCCTGTTGTCTCTGGGATTCCCAGAGACTCATTAAATAAGGTCTTAGATGTGTAGTTTTCAGCTGTGTTCCCCTGCTCTTATGTTGGAGACCTAATGATGTAGGGCTAAGTTGTGAGGGATGGGGAAGCATTCTAGAGTTCTGTGGTCCTACGATTAGGTCTCAGCTTTTTAGGGAGCCCGTAACCTTGGGCTGTGCTCCTCACAAGTATCCCCCTCCCCCCTTATGTGAAGCAGAAAGGCTAGAGGAGGCTAGAGTTGGGCATTTCCTTTCCCCTTAGATGGTTAGGCTTTGGTAAGAGTTTCTGTTGAAGGGAGGCCTTGTTAACACAACACACCGACATATTTCAAGATAGTTACTATCCACCCTTGCACTTCCTCTGCTGAAAGAATACGGAACTTTTCTATCTTCACTGGGAGAAGCTGGTAGGGCTCTGGAGGTAGAATTCACAGAAGCATGGGTCCTCCAAAACTGGGCCCTCTTTAAACTCTTAAACTTATTCATACCAGCAGTCACCAGTTGGTTTAGGTTTCCTACTCCCGTACTGGGTCCTGTGAAGGTTTCTGCTATAGAGTCTCTGCTCAGGAAAGCAGTAGTTTTGTGTGTGCCTGTCTCTCCATTTTGGGAGCAACAGTTTCTTCTATTGTTTCCAATCAGGGTTCTTGGTCTCCTTAATCAATAGAAATTGATCAGAGGTCAGACAAGAAATTCAGGCAAGGCTTTGGGGCCCCTGCTGCAGCATGGGGGAGCGAGAGCAAACAGGTTCCCTTGCTTGCTCGCTCCCTGATGGAGGGATGGCTTGTTCCTTATATAGGGCGAGGGTAGGGGTGTGTCCAGGGGTTGGGCCGGAGGGGTGGCTTAGGCGGTTTGCCCAACCCTTAGGTGGTGGTGTGTGCAGGGGGTGTGCACAATATCCTGTTTTTGCTCCCAACCCCCTGCTTTTGCTCCAGACTCTTCAAAAGTGGCAGTTGAGTTTTCTGGTCTTTTTGTATCTTTTCCAGAATTTGCCCTAACTGTGCATGCATGCAGTTATTTTTAGTTCCATATAGTTTATTTGTATTTTGTTGCTCGAGGAGAGGTGTGCCCCGGTGCAAGCACTGCGGCAAAGGGTCCCAGGTGCCAGCCTATGACTTTAGCTTGATGGACTTATGAATAGTTACCAATTTTCAGTTTGTTCTGTTTTACTAGTTGTGTGCATGGATTGACCACTTCCAAGCTCCTCACATGATGGGGGACTTCTAGCTTGGCGCCACTACCTAAACCTTTGAAGACATCCGCATCCAGGAGAAAGTGCAACTCATCCACAAGAGTCACAATTTGTTACAGCAAGGTTTAAAAATCTCTTTTCACCAAGATGGGTTATGTTGCAAGGCTCCCATTACAAGAGTAGCCTGTTTTGTGCTTGGAACCATGTGGACTATGAGTTTGACAATGAACTTACACCCACTTTGAACACTGGCATCTGCTTTCGCGGAGCCACCTTCCTACTTAGGATAGGATACCACTTTTGGTTAGACAATATTTTCCTCCATATCACAAGAGACTAAGTTCTAATAGTGAGACAAATCAGTCCAGTAGCACTGGCCATAGTTGCAGCTTCAAAGGGAACAAGACAATTACGTGGCATTTGACAGTAAGTTGCCAAGTACGTGGCTCTCGGCAGTATCTTGATTTAGCATGGGTAAGTTGTGTTTAATTATCTGTAGAGAATTGGTTCTTCTGAGATTCTTTTAAGCACAGCAGCATGATCAGACAGCTTCTGGTCCAATGGGAGGAGGAAGAGGAGAAAGCAGGTGCTTATTTGGCTTGGACCTCAAGTTTAGACATTTGAATGGTCTTAACTGTACTTGGTGTCAGCTGTTCTTTTTCTTAGGATATTTCCATTTCAAAGAGACCCCAAACCACACAGGAATGTTGGGTATGTCCTGTGTTACAATCTTTCATTGTTACAGCTGAGGAAACAGCTAAAGCTAGGATAGATCTTGTCCTCAAACTTCAATGGACCTGTCACTCACGTATTAGCAGAACAGTAAAGGGTGGGTTTGAGTTTTCCCAAATTCAGCTCGGTAGGAAAGCTTAGACAGGTATGCAGGAGCAAAGGTAGCCAGCTGACTGCTTATGGGTTCTGGAATATGGAGACAGCTTGCCTATTTTGAGGCAGTTGCTAGGTTCCTTATCTTCGGTGAGGCAACACAAGTAGTTATCACACTGTCATAGACCTGTTCTGTGTTTGTTCTGTATATGTCTTCTTCAGTCACTGGCATTATGACACAAGCTCTAGCAGCTACACTTAGGTATTAGTATCTTTCTCTGCTACACTCAATTTATGTTAGAAGTTTAAAGTAACTAAACTGAACAGAAACACCAATTTTGAGCATCTATTTATGCAGAGTAGCAACCAGGCAAGGAGTTCCTTGCCATCACAGAATTCAACTTGCTTAACAGATATTGGCAGATGTAACGATAGAGTTTGAGATTAATCCAGTCACACGGTACTTGGAGTTGTATTGAGATCCAGTTTCAAAGCCCATACTTATCATACCCCTAGCCTTCAATGACCACAGAAAGGCTGAGGAGGTAGTTACCTTGGAACTGGATGCCATAGTGTGAGGATGCCAGGGAGAGGAGGTAGAAAGCTTTATAAGCAAAGGCAACAGCTTGACCTGAGGCACAGGATTGAGTTTATGGCATACTCAGGTCAACGTGGCTAGCTTCTAGCCTGGAGCCAACTACAGTACAATGAAAGTAAAGTGGACCCAAGGTTTTAAGAACAGAGATGAAAGCATTTTACTACCAGAAGGTGAAGACAGCTTTTAGCATTGAGCTTTTAAAACTGTTTCCAATACTCTGGCTTCAGATTTTGTCTCTTGCCATTAAAGTGAATTTCAGATTGCCCCCCAATTCCTCCTCCAGCCTCATTCTTATCAGCCATATTTAGCCTTTCTTCACACGTGGTATGTGCTCAGTTAAGTTCTACCCAGCTGCCAAAACCCAACTGCCAAAACCCAACTAACAGCTCACTGCTTCCCTAACTTGCTTTAACCTGAGCTTTTCTTCTCAAATCCTTTCATACAATCAAGAGTTAATGTGTTTACATCAAGTTCAGTCATACAACCTTTTCTCCTTCACATGCTCATGGGAAGTGCTGTACTAGGCACTTGGTATTTGAAATATGTAGCCATTCTAGATGACTATAAATGTTTCCAGGCAGCTTTCTAGAGTCTACTCAAGTAGCAATATTTGAGTGCTTTGAATGTTTAGCTGTTGTGACTATTGTAAGAAATTTGCCCAAGCAGTTTCTGAAATCCTTTTAAGTTTCCCCTCCCCCTCCAGCAGCTGAAGTTTACTTGCTTGACTATAGCCCAGATGTCCCTTATTTGCCAAATAACTGCCTCCATACAATCTGTTAACCTTAAAACCTTCATATAGGTGATAAGAAAAATGACTCCGATTTCCATGGAGGTCTATAAACTTGTTATAAGTCTTACAACACCTCATGTCATGAGAATCAATTCAGTCCTCAAATAGTTTTACCAGCTGGTCACCCCAATTCTACTTGGCTGAAATAAATCACTGGGTTGGAAGAGCTCTTGGCCATGGGCTATGGAAACTTGAGTCTGTGCAAAGTGGGGAGGCAGAGGCAGAGGCAAAGTCAACTTCTTCCTAAGAGTTTTCACACTAGACATCAAAACTATTGGAAGGCTTTATCCCCTTAAATTATGCTCATTTGTCTTGAGATTCTGGATTTCTAAACTACCATTTCTCAAACAGATTAGAGAAACATTCCCAAGATTATAGACTGGACTGCTCGACTCAAATTGTTTTAATTAGGCTTGTGCAAGTACCTGGAGTCACAGCTGAAGATGATTCACTTAACAGCCCTCCCGCTGAAGGAGGGCCTAGCAAGCAGCAGGCCCCTACATGTTGCAAAATGAGGCCTCTTTAGCGACTTCAGCTGAGCTACTGGCTGATAGAGAGAGGCGCAATTTCAGAGTACTTGATTCAACAGAATGAAGTGCCAGAGCTTTTAGGATCCAAGACATAGGGTAAAGGAGTGACCTAATGATATGCAAGTTAAAAAGTATACTCTTAAAATAAATCTAAGTAGTTGATGGAAGCAGCCTATACGTGCACCTAGCCGGTTAACGTGCCCAGCCCCAAATGCTTGTTTCCATGTTTATTGACTTGCTGTTCAGTAGTCTCCACTTAAGCATTAAGGTTAGCCCTGAACTTAGAATACCCAAAATAAACCCACATTCAGACATTTTACTCCTCTACATGGTATCTGGATGTTATTTCACATCCAACTCTCTGTATCTTCATTGGTAAAGTCTAGTGAAATTAAGTGGGCTGCTTCTCCAGAGATGCTCAACCCTTTTTCTCTCTCCCTAGAAGAGTTGTCAAGTGTAGCTTATCCTGCTTCTCGCTATTCAGTTGGTACTTGGCCATTAACTACTGTTGAATACAAGTGGGTTCTAGTAGCTTGTCGACATCAGCCCCACCATTTTATCTGGCCAGGACTTCAGCAGAAAAGTTGAGCCCCCAAAAGCAGTACGGTTAGTCACAATCCAACTTGAGCTCTTGTTTCTTCCCTATTTGGGAAGTGCTAGCCCTAGTGAATAGGATGCCCCCAAATGATGTGCTTGGCTCCCAAAGCATGCTGGGGCCTTGAGTCTTTGAGAAACCCCAGTACAGGAGAACAGAGCTCCATGAACATGTATGTAGTTAGAAACAACCTTCCTATAAGAGGAGCAGCCTGGACCTACCACAAAATATTTTTCTAAGCTGGGGGGCAGGCACAGCTGATCAGTTTGCAAGTTCAAATTTTAGAAGAGATAAAGCCTGACCTTTCCTGTCATTGTGTTTCGTCCAGAGAGCGTCTCCCCAGAAGCATATTTCTCCTGCGAAAGGACATGGTGAGCACTGAGAAAGGGGCCCCTCTTCAGGGGATTAGAAAAGAGGTCCTGCAGGCAAGCTTCCACCTTGCTCAAAGCAGATTAAGCAAAGTCGGAATGGAGAGGAGAGAGGAGTCATTTCAGAGTTGTGCAGCCTTCCCACGTTTAGAGAACTACCTTCTTCAGAACTGAGCTAGAGGGATGAGGTGAAGAGCTAACTCTCCTGAAGAGGTGAAAACGCTTTGTAAGAAAAGCCAAAGTGAAAAGAGAAGAGTCTTTTTAGTAGAACAGTCTTCTAGGTCCCGGAGATAGGACTGAGAAAGCTCTTACAGAAAGAAAGGAGATGCCATTTCTTCACCACCCTCCATCCAGTTCCCCCCTCACCCAACCGCCATCTGATTACAAAACTGCTAACCTACAAAAATCAGCAAGACGCCCACCCTCCAGAGTAGAGTAGAGTAGAGTAGAGTAGAGTAGCGCCCTGCACCCCTCGCCCCTCACAGCGCAGTCAGTGCCCAGCCTCCATTTTTAAAGGCCAGCATCCTTGGCACATGCTTGCTAAGGAATGAAGCATGATCAGGAAGAGGAAAAACACCTGTCCTCCCATCTCTCTTCTTGCTCTCCACCTCAAAGCCCCCCCCACCTCATCAAGGAAGAAGAGGGGAAGTTGAGAGTAACTGAGGCAGCAGCTTTAGGTGGTGGGGTAACTGTGCACAGCTGTGCTGCCTCCTCGTCCCTTTTTTTCACCTTTACCTCAAGCCTTGCCTTAATATTTATGCTGCAAAGTGTCTAGGGAGGGGTAGTTCTCAAAGAGTAGCTCTGAGGACCTTAGCGTTATTTTACCAAATGAATGCAAGAGTTCTCCTATGGGTATCTCCACTTGTAGATAGAGTTGCCAGATTTAACAAAGAAAAGAACAGGATGCCTAGTTACTTTTGAATTTCAGACAGTCTACAAATAGTCTTGTAGTATGAGTATGCCGCATACAAGCTCTGCCGTCCTATTTGGGATGTATCTGTAGTGTGAAATTACTTGTTTATCTGAAATTCAAATGTAACTGAGCATCCTATATTTTAATTTATTTATTTATTTATTTATTTATTTATTTATTTATTTATTTATTTATTTATTTATGGCTGTGTTGGGTCTTCATTTCTGTGCGAGGGCTTTCCCCAGCTGCGGCAAGTGGGGGCCACTCCTCATCGCGGTGCGCGGGCCTCCCACCACCGCGGCCCCTCTCGTTGCGGAGCACAGGCTCCAGACGCTCAGGCTCAGCAATTGTGGCTCACGGGCCTAGCCGCTCCGCGGCATGCGGGATCTTCCCAGACCAGGGCTCGAATCCGTGTCCCCTGCACCGGCAGGCGGACCCTCAACCACTGCGCCACCAGGGAAGCCCGAGCATCCTATATTTTAATCTAGCAACCCTACTCGTGGGACCCCAGGCCACCTAGAATACTCCCGCTCTCAGCCAAACGCTGGTTGAGTTCTTTGCGATGGTAATGAGGGAAACCAGCCAAGAAGACCTATTGCCGCTGCTCTATTGCACCTGAAACTTTGAACCACCAAGCAGATCCAGTTCCATTCTGCCCTGAAGAGAGTTGCCCTCACCTCCGGCTGGCTTGAGAGAGTAGTCCAAAACCTGAAGCTGTCCCTTGAGGAAGACTCGGTGTTAAACATCCTGTATGACGTGGAATAGATTTAGCCTTCTCCATGGTTATTAATTTCCCCAGCTGTGAAATAACCCAAACTCAGTAATGATGGCTACTATTCACAGAGCCAGACCCTTCATGCTCGTTATTTCCAATTCTCTCAACAATGCTGCTAGTTAGGCATTATGATCTTTATTTTACAGGTTTACATTTTACAGAACTCAGAGAAACCAAGAGCCATGAATAAGAGCTAGGATTTAAACCCAGACCCACTTGATTATAAATCCTGGGATCTTTTCAGTTCTTTATAACCACTTCTCTAAGTTTTTCTGGGTTGTTCATACATGTTTGTTAGGTTGCTTGTTTGTTTGCAATTAGGTAATACGTGTGATACAAAAATTAAAAGGTATGAGAGGGTGACAAGACCCCCTCCCTGGCTTGTCTTCTATCCACTCAGTTCTCCTCCTAGAGACAATCAGCCAGTTAATAGTTTTCAGTCTTTTTTCTCTTCCTCACAAAGTGTACTTTTATACAAATTTTTCTGCATTTCTCTTTTTTTTCTATCGAAGATCTTTCCATTTCAGTTAACATCAAAGTGTCTATTTTAATGGCTGCATATAATTCCATTGTATAGATGTAGCATAATTTATTTTACCCAGTGCTTTATAGAAGTAAAATAGGCTTCTTTCCCATCTTTTGCCTTTTTTACAGACAATGCTTTAATAAATATCTTTTTATAATCTTATATTTGTACGTGTGCTATCCATGGGTTGCATACTTAGGAATGGAATCACTTGAATCTCTGCCAGTCTGATAGATGAGTAAAAATAGTGTCTCATTATGGTTTTAATTTTCATTTACCTTATTATAAATATGACTGAGGATCTTTTCCTATGGTTGGGCCTTTTTCACTTCATTTTCATTTCATTTTTCATTTCTCTTTTTGGAATTATCCATCTGGGTTGTCTGGGACCCCAGGAATGAAGATGTCACATGAATAAATATTGAATAAAATAAATATTTTATGGTTGGTAAAATTTCAAGTTGTTAGACCTTTCCATATTAATTTGTAGAAGCACTTCATAGTCTCAAAAAATACCCTTTTGCCTGTGATTCGAGTTTTAAATATTTGTAGGTTGCCTTTTAACTTTGTGCCTTGTAATTTTTCTAATTCAGAGTTTTTAATTTTTAGAGTTATGACTTCAGAATTTTATATCAAACTTAGACTTTCTCTATTTCAAGGTTATAAAACAAAATCTCCAATCTTTTTTGTCCTACACTTCCATTTTTAACAGTATTTAAATATTTTGACTAGTCATAAATTTATGTCATCTGCACCTCAAATATTTTCTTCCAGGTTATAATTTTTTATTGCCTTTTTATGATAGATTATTTGGTTGTTCCAGGTTATTTGCCTCCTACCTCTCCATAAGAGAAGTTTAATCTTTTCTTGTTGACCTGCAGTGCCTCCTACCCAGGGAAGGAGTCAATATCTCATGCCACTGAGGTGTACTTGGCAAATGATCACTAGTGTTTTTACAAAATGAGATGATGTTACACATTTGGTTTTTGCTTGAAAGGACATCATTATTTTCTCTCTTGTTCTTTTCTCTTTGCCACAAGAATGGCATGTCCCAAAAAAAGGCTGGACCAAGGTTAAAACTGATACACAGCCACCAAGAAGTAATGTGAGTGAGAAATAAATGTCTACTGCTATAAATGACTGAGATTTTAGGGTTGTTTGTTACCTCAGCAAAGCTAGTTCACACTTTTAATTGTGCCTATGTTTAATCTTTGTATCATGAAGTATAACATACATCCAAAAAAGGAAACAAAACAAATATCCCCTGCCGTAAATCACCACTAAGTTAAACCCCATGTTACCAGCACCACCCAGGTCAAGAAGTGAAATATTGCCAGCCCTCAAAAATAAGATTATACACTTTCCTTATTGTTATGAGCTGAATTATATACCAGCACCACCACCCCTCCCTGGCCCAAATTGAAATGTTGAACTCCTAACCCCCAGTACTTCAAAATGTGACTGTATTTGGACATATGGCCTTTAAAGAGGTAATAAAGTTAAAATGAAGTCATTAATGGGCCCTAATTCATATGACTGATGTCCTTATAAGAAGAGGAAATTAGGACAAAAATATTCACAGCGGAAAAACCAGGTGGAGACACTGCAGAAAACAGCCATCTACAAGTCAAGAAGAAAGGGCTCAGAAGAAACTAACTCTGTTGACATCTTGATCTCAAACTTCTAGCCTTCAGAATTGTGACAAAATAAATTTCTGTTGTTTAAACCACTCAGTCTGTGGTGTTTTCTTATGGCAGTCCTAAGAAACTAACACAGCCATTATATTGGGTTCCTTGTTACCCATTATCAATAATCTCTATACTTACTTCCATCACTATAGTTTGTTGCTTGGTTTTTTTTATCTTCATAGAAATATGATCATACACTTCGTGTGTGTGTGTGTGTGTTTGTGTGTGTCTTCTTGTGCTCATGATTATGTTTGTGAGATTCATCACTTTCTTTGCTATAAAAATACAGTTGATCCTTGAACAACACAGGTTTGAACTGCATGAGTCCACTTATATGTAGATTTTTTTCAACAGATACATTCTACAGTACTACATGACCCAGGGTTGGTTGAATCCATGGATGTCGAGCTGCAGATACCAAGGGCTGACTATAAAGTTTTATGCACATTTTTGACTGTGCAGAAGGTCAGCATCCCTAATCCCCATGTTGTTAAGGTTAAACTGTATTCTACCGAGTATTAACCTATTCTACTGTTTGTGAACTTTTGGGTTGTTTCCAATCTGAAATTGTTATGAATAATACTACTACAAAATTCTTGAACACATCTATTGGTGTTTATGTGCATATGTTTCTGTTGGGTATGTATCAAAGAGTAGAATTGCTGGGTTATAGTGTATGTATACATTCAATTTTGGTAGATAATGTCAAATAGTTTTCAAAATGGTTTTAATAATTTATATTCCCACCATAAGTTCAGGAGAGTCTCTGATGTTCTACATCCTTGCCAACATTCATAATTATAAGACTTCCTGAGGTTTTTTAATTCAAGAATTTAAAATGCTTTCTCATTATGGTTTGAATTTGTATTTTGTGATTAAAAGGGAAGTTAAGTACCTTTTCATATATTGTTTGGTCATTAGAATATCCTCATCTGCAAAGTCTTTCTTCATGTTTCCATTGGATTGTTGGTATCTTTCTTACTGAGTTGTGTTCTTTCTATATTTTAAAGTCTATTTTATCTGATATGAGTATAGCTACTCCAGCTTTCTTTTGATTTCCATTTGCATGGAATATCTTTTTCCATCCCCTCACTTTCAGTCTGTACGTGTCCCTAGGTCTGAAGTGGGTCTCTTGTAGACAGCATATATATGGGTCTTGTTTTTGTATCCATTCAGCCAGTCTATGTCTTTTGGTTGGGGCATTTAATCCATTCACGTTTAAGGTAATTATCGATATGTATGTTCCTATGACCATTTTCTTAATTGTTTTGGGTTTGTTTTTGTAGGTCCTTTTCTTCTCTTGTGTTTCCCACTTAGAGAAGTTCCTTTAGCATTTGTTGTAGAGCTGGTTTGGTGGTGCTGAATTCTCTTAGCTTTTGCTTGTCTGTAAAGCTTTTGATTTCTCCATCAAATCTAAATGAGATCCTTGCTGGGTAGAGTAATCTTGGTTGTAGGTTCTTCCCTTTCATCACTTTAAGTATTTCATGCCACTCCCTTCTGGCTTGCAGAGTTTCTGCTGAGAAATCAGCTGTTAACCTTATGGGGGTTCCCTTGTATGTTATTTGTCGTTTTTCCCTTGCTGCTTTCAATAATTTTTCTTTGTCTTTAATTTTTGCCACTTTGATTACTATGTGTCTCGGCGTGTTTCTCCTTGGGTTTATTCTGTATGGGACTCTCTGCGCTTCCTGGACTTGGGTAGCTATTTCCTTTCCCATGTTAGGGAAGTTTTCGATTATAATCTCTTCAAATATTTTCTCTGGTCCTTTCTCTCTCTCTTCTCCTTCTGGGACCCCTATAATGCGAATGTTGTTGCGTTTAATGTTGTCCCAGAGGTCTCTTAGGCTGTCTTCATTTCTTTTTATTCTTTTTTCTTTAGTCTGTTCCGCAGCAGTGAATTCCACCATTCTGTCTTCCAGGTCACTTATCCGTTCTTCTGCCTCAGTTATTCTGCTATTGATTCCTTCTAGTGTAGTTTTCATTTCAGTTATTGTATTGGTCATCTCTGTTTGTTTGTTCTTTAATTCTTCTAGGTCTTTGTTAATCATTTCTTGCATCTTCTCAATCTTTGCCTCCATTCTTATTCCGAGGTCCTGGATCATCTTCACTATCATTATTCTGAATTCTTTTTCTGGAAGGTTGCCTATCTCCACTTCATTTAGTTGTTTTTCTGGGGTTTTTTCTTGTTCCTTCATCTGGTACATAGCCCTCTGCCTTTTCATCTTCTCTGTCTTTCTGTAACTGTGGTTTTTGGTCCACAGGCTGCAGGATTGTAGTTTTTCTTGCTTCTGTTGTCTGCCCTCTGGTGGTTGAGGCTATCTAAGAGGCTTGATGGGAGGCTCTGGTGGTGGGTAGAGCTGACTGTTGCTGTGGCGGTCAGAGCTCAGTAAAACCTTAATCCACTTGACTGTTGATGGGTGGAGCTGGGTTCCCTCCCTGTTGCTGTGGCGATCAGAGCCCAGTAAAACCTTAATCCACTTGACTGTTGATGGGTGGGGCTGGGTTCCCTCCCTGTTGGTTGTTTTGCCTGAGGCAACCCAACACTGGAGCCTACCCGTGCTCTTTGGTGGGGTTAATGGCAGACTCTGGGAGGGCTCACGCCAAGGAGAACTTCCCAGGACCTCTGCTGCCAGTGTCCTTATCCCCACGGTGAAACAGAGCCACCACTCGCCTCTGCAGGAGACCCCCCAACACCAGCAGGTACGTCTGGTTCAGTCTCCCCCAGGGTCACTGCTCCTTCCCCTGGGTCCCGATGCACACATTACTTTGTGTGTGCCCTCCAAGAGTGGGGTCTCTGTTTCCCCCAGTCCTGTCACAGTCCTGCAATCAATTCCCACTAGACTTCAAAGTCTGATTCTCTAGGAATTCCTCCTCCCTTTGCCGGACCCCCAGGTTGGGAAGCCTGAGGTGGGGCTCAGAACCTTCACTCCAGTGGGTGGACTTCTGTGGTATAAGTGTTCGCCAGTCTGTGAGTCACCCACCCAGCAGTTATGGGATTTGATTTTACTCTGATTGCGCCCCTCCTACCGTCTCACTGTGGCTTCTCCTCTGTCCTTGGACGTGGGGTGTCCTCCTTGGTGAAGTCCAGGGTCTTCCTGTCAATGATTGTCCAGCAGCCAGTTGTGATTCTGGTGCTCTCGCAAGAGGGAGTGAGAGCACGTCCTTCTACTCCGCCATCTTGGTTAATCGATCGTGTTCTTTCTATATTGTGAAAGTGAGCCCTTTGTTGTTTACTATGCTATAAATATATCCTTTCATTCAGAAAATGTAAACTTGTCCCCTATCTTACACCATGGTAAAAAATCAATTCAAGATAGATTGTGGGTCTAAGTAAAAAGCAAAACAAAACAAAACAATACAACTCTCAAATGATAATATGGAAGAATATCTTCATGACCGATGTAGGGAAAGTAGGGCACAAAAACTAGACTGATAAATTTGATCATAACAATATTAAGATATTGTTCACCCAAAACCACTGTTAAGAGGATGAAAAGGCAATCACACAGAAAGGAGGGGATATTTTTGGAGATATTTAAGGGAGGTAAATCCTCATTTTCATAGGCAGAAGATAATGGATAATATTTAAAGTTGATTCATTAAGAAATAGTAAAACAAACATTGGTTAAACATTGAAAAACACAGAAGCACATAATAGATTGCTGTTTCTGGGAATAGGATTGGACATGAGAATTGGTGGGAAAGAGAAGAACTCTTGGTTTTCATTGTAATCTCTCTATATAATTTGATTTGTTAATTATGTGCATATATTTCTTTGATTTTTTAAAAAGATACTCTTAAAAGTATAGTATTTCTTAAACCCTAACTGAAGTACTTCTGGATTGGAGAATGAAGACACTTCCCCAGAAATGTAGGCGTGTCCTAAAACTGCAATGATAAACTTAAAAATGCTTTCAGGGATTGTATTTTATAGTAAAATCATAAGAATTTTGTATTCTTCCTCATAATCATGTTAGTTTAACTGAAACAAGCCTTTTATTTAAAGTACTTACATATTCACTCAAGCCATCAAATAAATTTCATGCTCAGGAAGGTACAGAAGGTTTACTCTTTGGCTTCAAGTAGCCCCAGGACACCTCTGTGAGCCCCCTGGAGCTGTAAGTAACCCAGTTTGAGAAGGATATTTCTAACTTGTTAATGCTGTCATAATGGCTAAATATATTATAGCTTCCAGATGTTGTATCTACTTCAGATGTTAGATAGGGAGCATGGGGGAGTGTAATTGAAACAATGTTCATCTTGCAATCAGAAGATCTATTTGAGTTCAGACCGGGACCTTACTTTGGGCAAGTCACTTTAAATCCCATGACTTTAACCTCCCCAACTATAAAACAATCCTAATAAGTACTGATTTTTTCTACTACCCCACAAAGTTGTTCTGTGGCTTATGTGAGAAATTATTTTGTAAACCATGTAACATGTGTCTTCCAGAGTATTGGCAGTCAAATTTTAATGCCAATATTTTAAATATAAGTTGGTTACTATGATATGTATTAGCATCTTTACAGTCTCTATCTCCTACTCCAAGGAGTTTACATTTGACCAACGAGTGAGTTCTATTTGATAAACATTTATAGCATCCTCTCTACATCAGGCTATGTGCTAGGAAGAAATGTGCAGTATAGATTTAGTAGAAATGCCTTTCATGTGAGCATACATGCTGCATATTTTCTTAGTTGTGTTTCCTTGGTGAAGTCATTTCCCTTTTCTGGGCTTCAGTTTCTTTATCTATAAAATGGGGATGTTGGGACTTTGCACATACTTAGAATTTATTGAGTTCCAATATCCTATATTTGCCAGGACTTTTTAATGACTTTTTAAAAATCTGCAGCAATTATTTATTGAGTACCTTCTCCATACTCAATATGTGAGTTAGGGTTCAACCAGGAAGCACTCCATATTGAGCTCAGAGGAAACCAGTTACATGGGTGAAAGGGCTAAGAAGCCAAACACAGGGCAGAGATGGACCCAGACAGACTAGTGGTCAGAGAAGAGACACAGCCAGGGCCAGAGACACTGTGTAAGTCAGAGAGGGGAGGGAGGATAAGCTGGATTCTTCTTTCTCCTCTGCCTCTTATCTCTGACTTGCACCTTCCAGGGCCCAACCTGGTGGGAACTTTCTAACCAGTAGCCTGGGAAATTCAGGAGTCATAACCAGTGATACAAAGCAAAGGGTAAGGAATGGATCTGAGCACAAACAGCACACAGACTGGCCCTCTCACTATGGTGCTTGGTACTCCAAAGAGCTTATGATGTACTGGAGGAAACCAAACTCATAATGATGAAGCAACAAAAATTACAAAAATAATAGTTGTACTGTTTCATGCATATATGTTATCTGAAACCTTGAAATTTTTGTCTTCAGTTTTCAGATGAGGAAACAGACTAGAGAGCTAACTTGCCTAAATTTATAGAGCAAGTAAAAATGAAACTGAATTGGAACCTACAACACCTGCCTCCAAAGGATGTAATTTTCTTCTGTACTAATTAGATGTTCTCAATAAGAGGAGTATTCAGAGAACAGCAAAGTCTCTATTTCCTCATCTGAGAAATGGGATTTGAAACAGCTCCAATATTAATCCTTTATCATTATAGTTTAGAATCACCTAGGAAGGCTCTATAGAAAAGGTGAGATCTTTGGGGGTCTTGAAGGATATGTAGGACTCATAGTGAAAGGGTATAAGTAAAGTTCCTTTTGTTTTTCCCTCTCTGAGAAATCTCTTCTCTCTCTGCAGATTTGATTTGTATTTTGAACAATGAAACCTAATATTGCTTCCAGGAACCCTAATGAGCCCTCTTAAGTTTATGCTTAGGTATGCAAAGCAGTTGTCACATCATATAGCTCTGGGGCCTTGGGGGCATCCCAGAGAGTGTCCTGGATTCACTTCCCATCCCCAGTGCCTTGCACCCTGAGAGGTACCTGCATGTAGACATTAGTTCTCCTGGGCAACTGGATTTCTATTGGCCATACATCTGAGAATTCTCAAGAACACTGTTTATTCCTTGAGAAATCTGGAATGAATTAAGCTGAATAAATTGGCTCTCAACTTGGCTGTTTCAAATGGCAGCAAAGAAATAACATATGCTGCTTTTCCCCCTTTCTCTTTCTTTCTTTTTTTCTTTATGGAAGGGGAAATGAAAACACACCCATATCCACACAAAAATTAGATTTGGTCAAACCACGCTCCACTTCTCCAGCAAGTGGAAACCTTTGATCAGAATATTTAGGTGTCTCCGAAGAGTGTTAGTATAGAAAGAAGCCTGGGGAATTCATTCTAATGCATGTCCGCAACCTGTGCAGCATAAATCTAAGTTGAATGGCCGTGTCTACAGAGCCAATCTGTAGCTGAGTTGCTAGGGCTACTGATGCAGTAAGCAAACACAACAAAGAATTTTCCCTTCTTAATCCTCTGCAGATATTACCTTTCTCCTCAATGCCAAACATTCATCAAAAGAAAACCATATGGAGACTTTGAAACATTATTCAGAAAAAAAAGAAAAAGAAAAATAAAGGAGAAATAATCGAGGCATAATTAATCATGATTATACCTGACACATGCATGATTTTAATTGTTTAATCTCAGTTTACAAATAATTAATGATAACAATGATAAGTGGCACTTTTGAACACTCTGCTAAATCCTTAGCATATACTGCCTCATTTGTATGTGACAATAGTCTCAGAATCGAAGTACTATTATTAACCTTACCTTATAGATGATAAAAATGAGCCTTAGAGAGTTTAAGTAAATTTCCTGAGCTAACACATTTAGAAAGTAAAGGAGCCAGATTTCAACATTAAGTTTATCTGTCTTGTCCAGCTCTTAACCCTATGTGATAGACATGGAGATGTGCTGCCCAGATTCCCCTTCAAGAAAGGATTTGTTGCCCCAGCTGCTGGGGCTGCTGTCAGCAGACAGAATTCAGCTGTCAGCTCCTTTGGGGGTCAACTCAGCTGCAGAGTGCTGCCTCACCCAAGGTCAAACCTTTCCCAGGGCTGCTCACATCCAATGACTAGTGGCAGTCCTAGACACGTGCATACTTGGTATTCCATGGTCAAGCTGGAGCCTTTCCTGTCACCTGGTATATGGCCAGAGCATTATTCTGAGGTGTGGAGTGTGATGCCTTAAGAACCTGAAGAATCCTGCCAAGTGTTTCTGCTTCCTTTTTATGGTAGCAGGTACAAGATCCAGGAGTTTGTCTTTTAATTGGAATGCATGCCCCAGCATGCCCTTGACCACTGGATCCCTAAGTACTTTACTGAAGTGGCAGATCTCCGAATCTTTGTAGGTTTTATTTCCCATCTTCTGGAGCACTTTTGTCTTCCCAAGGCCTCCAGTGTACTAGATACTCGTTGCTCATTCCACTCGATCCACATGATGTCATCAATATGATGTTCCATGTCATGTCCTTGAGGTTCAAATCTCTTTAGACTATATTATAATTGACAATGGACAAATTAACATGGATGTGGTAAAATTGTACATGAATATTTTGTCTCTTCCATATGAATGCTGACTTTTAAAAGTCTTCTTTTCTGATTGGAATAGGAAGGAACACATTCACCAAGTCAAGCCTCCTGAGGCTCTATTAATCTTCTCCATCAAAGATACCACCTTTAATACAGCAGCAGCATTGGGACCACTCCTTGATTGAGCTTGCAGTAGTCTACAGTCACTTTCCAGAATCTATTTGCTTTCAGCAGGGACAGTATTAGTGAATTCAATATGATAGTGTCCTCTGCTCCTACATCCCTGAGATCCTTAAGATGACACTAATCTCCTCCATCCCATAGGAAAGTGATACAGTTTTTGATTTGCTATCTTAGGGTGATGAGGGCATTGTCAGAGTCTTCTCCTTGGTTTCTCCATTATGATAGCTCTTATCCCACAGACCCAATGTAGGGGTTACTGTAACTGCTAGGTATGTCAATCTATTTATACATTCAGAGGCTGGGGAAATAACAACCAGGTAGGCCTGTGGACCAGTGGACTGATTGTTAGCCAACCTTTGGCCAGGATTCCATTTGCAAGGCTTTTATATTTCCCCACTGTAATACAGGATCTGTGATAATTCTCTATGTCTTTTGGAGTTCCCCTTTCCCTAATCAACGAAGTAAATGGCTGAAGTTCCCTTTGGGGAAAGCCCATGAGAATTAACACAGTATACACTTGCAGGTCTTTCCTCACGGTGACTGAGCCACATCTTCAAGTCAACAAGTTCTCAGCCTAAAAACTGTCTCTGGTATGGAAACTAGGCAAAGGATTTGAACATTTTATTAGGACAATCTCCTTCAGTCTCTTGTTCCTCTATTCTTGCTTTCTTTGCATCATATATATTAAGCTTAAGTGGTATCCCCATTGACGGCCCATCTATTTTGCCCATTGGGATGTGGTATTATATTAACATTCTCCACTGCTGGCTGCCATTTCAACTTTACAAGTAATATGATAACTGCAAACTTTTGGCTTCAGGGAGCTAACCACCACCACCTTAGCTCCATTGCTCCATTTGGGGATGGAGGGTAGCATCATACACATTACTAACAACAAACCAACCTCTATGACAACTCTCTTACCTCTGTGACAAGTCTATAGATATTCAACAACAAAGAGGCTTTCTTAACTCATCAAAGAAGAGAGAGCCTTTGTTCTGTGGGTCTCAGAGTAGAAAAGCAACATCATAGACTGGATATGTTTCCTTTTGTTTCCAACTGTCCCAAAGAGATAGGCATCAGGTCTGTCCTTTTATGGAGCCAGCTGGGAATGGTTCTCACTTTCGTGTAATTAGTTAAAAAATAAGAGCCAAGTAGAATACTGCATCAAATTAGAGATGGCTGGTATTCAGGGAAAGACTTGAATCTTTCCAATGACAACAACAAAACAATATACAGAAAAGAAAATTACAGGCCAATATCCCTGATGAACATAGGTGCAAAAATCATCAGCAAAATATTAGCAAACTGAATTCAACAATACATTAAAAGTATCCTACACCATAATCAAGTGGATGTAAGAATGGTTCAACATCTGCATATCAATCAATGTGACACAGCACATAAGAAAATGAAGGATGAAAATCATATGATCATCTCAATAGATGCAGGAAAAAGCATGTGACAAAATTCAACAACCATTCATGACAAAAACTCTCAGCAAACTAGGTGTAAAGGGAACATACCGCAACAAAATGAAGTCCATTTATGACAAGCCCACAGCCAACAACATAATAATAAAAGGTTGAAAGCTTTTTCTCTAAGATCAGTAACAAGAAAAGTATGCTCACTTTTACCACCTTTATTCAACATAGTACTAGAAGTCCTAAGCAGAGCAATTAGGTAAGAAAAAGAAATAAAAGGCATGCAGATCAGAAAGAAAGAAGTAAAATTGTCTCCATTTGCAGATGGAGACAAAATATGACATAATATTATAAATAATAAATAAAGAAAACCAAAAAACACTTACTACTAATAAACAAATTCAGTAAAGTTGCAGGATAAAAATAAAACAATATACAATAATCAGTGGTGTTTCTGTACATTAACAACAAACTATCAGGAGTTAAGAAAGTGATGCCATTTACAATTGCATCAAAAAGAATAAAATACTTTGGAATAAATTTAACCAAGGAGGTGAAAGATCTGTATACTCAAAACAATAAGACATTGATGAAAGAAATTGGAGAAGCAACAAGTAAATGGAAAAATACTCTATGCATATGGATTGGAAGAATTAATGTTGTTAAAATGTCCATACTACCAAAACAATCTACACATTCAGTGCAATCCCTATGAAAATTACAATGACATTTTTCACAAAAATAGAACAAATAATGCTAAAATTTGTTTGAACCTCAAAAGACCCCAAATAGCCAAAATAATCTTGAGGAGAAAGAAGAATAAACCTGGAGGTATCACACTTTCTGATTTCAATCTGTATTACAAAGTCGTAGTGATCAAAACAGTATGGTATTGGCATAAAATCAGACACATAGATCAATGGAACAGAATAGAGAGCCCAGAAATAAACCCATGTATATATGGTCAATTAATGTATGACAAAGGAGCCAAGAATATATAATGGGGACAGGATATTCTCTTCAATAAATTGTTTTAGGAAAATTAGATAGCCACTTGCAAAAGAATGAAACAGTACCCCTATTTTACACCACACACAAAAATCAATTCAAAATGGATTAAAGTCTTACATTTAAGACCTGAAACTGTAAAAATCCTAGAAGAAAACAAACATAGGGAATAAGCTCTTTGACAAAAGTCTGGGCAACGATTTCTTGGATCTGACACTAAGAGCAAGAGCAAGAAAGAAAAAATTTAAAAAGAGGGACTACATCAAAGTAAACAGTTCCTCCACAGCAAAGGAAGACATCAACAAAATAAAAAGGCAACCTACAGAATGGGAGAAAATAATTGCAAATCATATATCTGATAAGGGGTTAATATCCAAACTATATAAAGAACACACAAACACAACAGCAAATAAAAAAATCTGATTTAAAAATTGGCAGAGAGTGTAAAATAGATAGCTAGTGGGAAGCAGCCACATAGCACAGGGAGATCAGCTCGGTGCTTTGTGTCCACCTTGAAGGGTGGGGTAGGGCTGGTGGGAGGGAGACACAAGAGGGAGGAGATATGGGGATATATGTATATGTATAGCTGATTCACTTTGTTATACAGCAGAAACTAACACACCATAGCAAAGCAATTATACTCCAATAAAGATGTTAAAAAAAAAAATAGGCAGAGAAACTGATGTTTCCAAAGAAGACAAACAAATGGCTACAGGTGCCTGAAAAGGTGCTCAACAGCACTAATCAACAGGAAAATGCAAATTAAAAATAATAATGAGATGTTATGTCACACTTGTTAGAACAGCTATCATCAAGAAGACAAGAGATAAGTGTTGGTGAGGATGTAGAAAAGAGGGAACCCTTGTGCACTGTTGGTGGGAATGTAAATTGGTGCAGCCACTATGGAAAACAGTATCAAGCTTCCTCAAAAAATTAAAAATAGAACTACCATATGACCTAGCAATTCCATTTCTGAGTATATATCCAAAGGAAATAAAAACAGGATCTTGAAAAGATATCTGCACTCCCATGTTCAGTGCAGCATTATTTACAATAGCAAAGATATAGAAACAACCTAAGGGCCCATCAATAGATGAGTGGATAAAGAAGATGTTGCATATATCTATATCTATATCTATTACCTATATCTATATCTATACCATACACACCAATGGAATATTATTCAGCCATGAGGAAGAAGGAAATCCTGCTGTTTGTGACATGTTGACCCCTAAGGGCATTATGCTAAGTGAAATAAGCCAGAGAAAGACAAATACTTCATGCTATCACTTATATGAGGAATGTGCAAAAAAAAAAAAAAAAAAAAAAAAAACACGTCAAACTCATAGAAACAGAGAGTAGAAAAGTATCTGCTAGATTCTGGGAGATGGGAGAAATAGGAGAAGGTTGGTAAAAGACTACAAACTCAGCTCTAAGATGAATAAATTCTGAGGGTCTAATGTATAACATGGTGACTATAGCTGACAACTCTGTATTGTATAGTTGAAATTTGCTAAAAGAGAAATTAAATGTTCTTAGCAAAAAAATACATATATATAGAAATATGTGAGGTGATAAATGCATTAATTAAGTAGATGGGAGGGAGGAATTCTTCACCATGTATACCAAATCATTATGATGTACACTTTAAATATCTTATAATTTTACTTGTCAATTATACCTCAATACAGCTAAAAAATAGTCTCTATTTAACATTTTAAATAAATGTTTGTGAAAAAATGTACAAATCTTTTAAAAAATATATGTAAAAACTAACTACATTTCAAGCTTAAGATGGGTTCCAAAATTCAAACTTTTGTATTAAAATCAAATTGCTTTATAACTATATTTATAATTTAGTAGAAAGATGACCAAAAAAAAAAAAAAAAACCTTCTTTCATAGTTACCTTTTATTGGATAGCCCTGAGTCTATCTAAGGAGGGACGATTTCCCCAGAGTCACCTTAACAAGGTGGGAACTCATAACACTTGCATTGTTTAATCTGCATTCTCCACTTATCTTCCAGCTCCCTAAGATAAAGCCCATGTCTATGCTGTTCACCTCTATTTCACCATGCCTAGTATAATGCCTGGTACCTGGTCTAGCATAATGCCTAGCAATATTTATTTATTCATTAATTAATTCATATATTATTCAATAAATACTGGATGAGCAAGCAATAGATACATAGATTAACATATTCCATAAAATCAAATTTAGATTCTTAGTCATGCATTGCCTAGTGGGTGTCTTTTCTCCATCTCGGTCACAAATAGATATTATCTCTTCAGCCCTTTAAGTGGAAGAAATCCCAGAGGATGTAATCTTTTACTCGGGGAGCCAGAACAGGAAGGAATACATTAAATGTGAGCCATTGGGAATCCTGCCCACCTCAGGACATTGGTAGTGTTTTAATGAGACAGACCCATATCTACTTCCTTTGCTCCATCCACCTCCCTCTTATAGCATGTATCTCTGTGGAATCTCATTCTCAGCAGCATGTAATGCTAGCCTTAACATATGAGCAGAAATAAAGAGTGACCTTTGCCAAGTTTCTTAGTTTTGACACTGCCCATATACATAGTGTCTTTTGTGAATTGGTCTTAGCCTTTAGAGGCACTGAGTCCTTGTTTCCTTTTTGGGCAACTTCTAAGTCATGAGCCTTGTCTTAGAAAACTTACAGCTCTTCATCTTATCATCTCATTTGATGTTCCAATGGTCCTATGAGGTAAGAGACCAGAGTCATGCATGGAAAGACCAGTGAACCAGAGATAAGTCAGAAGATAAGGACGTGCATTTCTCTCTACTATTTATCAGTTGTGTGATCTTAGGCAACTCTCATGACACTAATAAAAAGCAATGCATTTTATTAGATTCAAAACCCAATGAATACTTAATGAGTGTCGTTTATGTGCATGGTTCTAGATACTGGAGACACAGTGGAACATAAGGCAGGTAAGTTCTCTTTTCTCACAGAGCTTTCATTCTAGAGTGGTACAGACAAATAGAAAGGTGGCAAATAGATAAGAAAATTTTGAATATTAATATGTGCCATCAAGAAATTTTTTAAAAATAGTGATGGATTTAACTGTGACCAGTAGAAGTTATTTGGATTGGGAGGTCAGAAAAATCCCATCCCTTGAAGTGGTGAAATTTTCCATATTTGAAGGACAAAAACAGAATCAGACATATGAAGATTCAGGTGAAGCGTTTTCCAGGCAGAAGGAACAGATATTTAGAGATGATTACAAAAGTTCTGAGATGGTACAAGCTGAGTTGTGTCTGATAATTCTTACCTTCAGTGACTCTCAATTTACAGAAGATACTCCTAAGGCCTAGAGCAGTAAAGCAGCTTGCTCAGAAGTAGAGGCTGAGATCTTATAAAAGGTTTCTTGTAAGAGATTCAGATCCATAACTTCAGACTAAAGAGAATATTTGTCACTGCTTAAATTCATAGATATCTTAGTTTAGACCCTCAGGACTCTGCCCCTGGATTGTTTCAGTTGATTCCTAATTGGTCCCTCAGCATCCATATCCACCTCCTTCCCCCTTCGCAGCCCAACCCTACTTCATCTTATGTATTGAAGATGGCCAGAGTTACGGTTCTAATACACAAGTCTAATCTTGCCCCCCGCTGCTTTTTTGCTTTAAACACTTTCTGTTGCTGCCAACAGCCTAAGGATAAAGTCCAAGCCCTCCAATTCATTATTCAATCTATTCCCAAGATTTTCAACCTTGTCTCTTACCTCCACCTTTCCTCACATTCTCTTTTTTGCCTCAGTAAATAAAATGCCATGTCATTTTATGCCTCCACTTCTTTAAACATACTGTTCTCCTTTGTTAGTAAATTGTAATCACCTTTTAATTACTCTCTCAGCTGATATTTAGTGTGTAAAGTGCATCACTCCCTTATCTATGCCAGCATAACACTTTTGCTCTATTATGGTAGTTTCCATTTCTGTTTCAATGGTTCATTTATTTGACCTGTTAGATTATGAGAACCCAAAGGGCAGAAAACACATTTTTTTGGTATGTCCAATACTCATCCTTCACCTCTGATTTAGTTTTTGATTCATGGGTAATTTTAGAAGTGCATTCTTTAATTTACAAATATTTGGGAATTTGTAAACTATCTTATGTTATTGATGTCTAATTCAATGCCTCAAAACCAGAGAAAATGCTCTGTATGATTTTAATCCTTTAAAACTTTTTTAAAGAACACTGCAGTAGTCTGGCATGTGTTCTATTTTGGTGAATTAATATGTACACTTGAAAAGAATGTATTTTATGTTGTTGGGTGGAGTGTTTTATAAATGTAAATTGGGTCAAATTTCTTGAAAATGTTTTTCAAATCTTTTATATCCTTATTAATTTTCTGTCTACTGTTTTATCAATTACTGAGAGAGAAGTTTTGAAGTTTTACCAGTTTTGCCTATATATTTTGAACTTTTCTTATAAGGTACATACACATTTAGTAGTTATGTTTTCTTAACAAATTAACCCTTTTATTATTATAAAATGTCCCTTTTTATCCTTGATTATATTTGTAGTTCTGAAGTCTTTGTCTGTTATTAACATAGTCACTCCAGTTTTCATAGGCTTAGTGTTTGCATGATATATCCTTTTCTATCATTTTACTTTCAATCTACCTCTACATTTATATTTAAAGTAGGTTTCTTGTTAGACATGCAGTTGGGTCTATATTATCCAATCTGATATCTTCCACATCTTAGTTGGACTTTGTTGGCCATTCACATATAATGTAGTTATTGGCAAATTTAGGTTTAAATTTACGATTAGCTGTTTGGTTTTTATTGGTCCTGTTTTATAATTTTTTCTACTTTCCCTTTTCCTGAAATCCTTTGGATTGAATTAATTTTAGTATTCTATGTTGTGATGATTTAATTTTATGTGTCAAGTTGGGCCATGGGCTGGGGTGTCCAGATATTCAGTCAAACATTATTCTGGGTGTATCTATGCAAGTTCTTTTGGATGATATTGACTTTTAAATCAGTGGACTTGGAGTAAAGCAGATTGCCCTTTATAATGTGAGAGGATCTCATCAAATTATTTGAAGACCTAAATAGAACAAAAGGACTGGCCTCCCTGAAGCAGAAACAAAGCAGACTGCATTTGGATTTCATCTATAACATTGGCTCTTCCTCTTTCTTTTTTACGCTTGGAATTTCATTTATTATTATTAACAAGCACAACTGTAGTGCTTAGACTGTAACAAGTACTATTCTTTTTTTTTTCTTTTTTAACATCTTTATTGGAGTATAATTGCTTTACAATGGTGCATTAGTTTCTGATTTATAACCAAGTGAATCAGTTGTACATATACATATGTTCCCATATCTCTTCCCTCTTGCATCTCCCTCCCTCCCACCCTCCCTATCCCACCCCTCTAGGTGGTCACAAAGCACAGAGCTGATCTCCCTGTGCTATGAGGTTGCTTCCCACTAGCTATCTATTTTACGTTTGGTAGTGTATATATGTCCATGCCACTCTCTCACTTTGTCACATCTTACCCTTCCCCCTCCCCATATCCTCAAGTCCATTCTCTAGTAGGTCTGTATCTTTATTCCTGTCTTGCCACTAGGTTCTTCATGACCTTTTTTTTTTTTTCCCTTACATTCCATATATATGCGTTAGCATACTGTATTTGTTTTTCTCTTTCTGACTTACTTCACTCTGTATGCCAGACTCTAACTCCATCCACCTCACTACAAATAACTCCATTTCGTTTCTTTTTATGGCTGAGTAACATTCCATTGTATATATGTGCCACATCTTCTTTATCCATTCATCCGATGATGGACACTTCGGTTGCTTCCATGTCCTGGCTATTGTAAATAGAGCTGCAATGAACATTTTGGTACATGACTCTTTTTGAATTATGGTTTTCTCAGGGTATATGCCCAGTAGTGGGATTGCTGGGTCATATGGTAGTTCTATTTTTAGTTTTTTAAGGAACCTCCATACTGTTCTCCATAGTGACTGTATCAATTTACATTCCCACCAACAATGCAAGAGGGTTCCCTTTTCTCCACACCCTCTCCAGCATTTATTTTTTGTAGATTTTTTGATGATGGCCATTCTGACCAGTGTGAGATGATCTCACTGTAGTTTTGATTTGCATTTCTCTAATGATTAATGATGTTGTGCATTCTTTCATGTGTTTGTTGGCAATCTGTATATGTTCTTTGGAGAAATGTCTATTTAGGTCTTCTGCCCATTTTTGGATTGGGTTGTTTGTTTTTTTGTTATTGAGCTGCATGAGCTGCTTGTAAATCTTGGAAATTAATCCTTTGTCAGTTGCTTCATTTGCAAATATTTTCTCTCATTCTGAGGGTTGTCTTTTGGTCTTGTTTATGGTTTCCTTGGCTGTGCAAAAGCTTTTAAGTTTCATTAGGTCCCATTTGTTTATTTTTGTTTTTATTTCCATTTCTCTAGGAGCTGGGTCAAAAAGGATCTTGCTGTGATTTATGTCATACAGTGTTCTGCCTATGTTTTCCTCCAAGAGTTTGATAGTGTCTGGCCTTACATTTAGGTCTTTAATCCATTTTGAGTTTATTTTTGTGTATGGTGTTAGGGAGTGTTCTAATTTCATACTTCTACATGTACCTGTCCAGTTTTCCCAGTACCACTTATTGAAGAGGCTGTCTTTTCTCCACTGTATATGCTTGCCTCCTTCATCAAAGATAAGGTGACCATGGCTCTTCCTCTTTTTACAGAAGCCTGCTGGCCTTTGGACTCAGTCTGAAACATTAGCTGTCCTAAGTCTCTAGCCTGCTGGCTCACCCTACAGATTTTAGGCTTGCCACCCTCTATAATTGTATGAACCAATTCCTTATAATAGCTCATACTCTCTCTCTCCCTCTCCCTTTCCCTCTCCCTCTTTCTCTCTCTCTCTCTCTCTCTCTCTCTGGTTTTGTCCTCTTTGGTTCTTTGACTTTCTATGGTTTCTAGGGTTCTAGTTTTCATCTAATTTGGAAAAATTTGGGGAATAATTTCTCCAAGTATTTTTTTTTTCCTTGTGGTCTCTTATTTTGGATCCCCAATTACATGTTTGTTGGGTCACTTGATATTTTTCTGGCTGTGTTTATTTTCTGTCTTTCTCTCTGTGCTTCAGTTTGCATAGTTCCTATTAGTATGTTTTCAACTTCACTGATCTTTTTGTCTATTGTGTTGAGTCTGCTATTAAGTCTAACCAATGACTTTTTCATTTTAGATATTAAGTTTTTATTTCCAGAAGTTCCACTTGGATTTTTTTCGTATCTTCAGTTTCCCTCTTTATTGTGTTCATATTTTCATGCTTTCCTTTACATCCTCTGACATAAATATATATATTTAAACAAGTTATATATATGTTTAATAAATAAAACATATATATATATGTTTAAATAAGTTATTTTATAAATATATAAATCTATAATAATTTATTTAAGGTCCTTGTCAGCTAATGCTGGCATAGCTGTGATTTCTGAGTATGTTTGTATTAGGGTTTTTTTCCTATTCAATATGGGTTATATTTTTCTGCATCAGGTCTTCTGTACTAATTTTTTTTATTAAGACTTTACATTTTTAGAGCAGTTTTAGGTTCAAAGGAAAATTGAGCAGAAGATACAGAGATTTCCCACAAACCCCTTGTTCTCATACATACATAGCTTCCTTCATTATCAGCCTTCCCCACCAGAATGGTACAATTGTTACAACTGATAAACCTGCATTGATGCAATATAATCACTCAATGGCCATAGTTTATATTACAGTTCACTTTTGTTGTTATGGATCTATGGGTTTGGGTAAATCTATTATGACATATATTGATCATTATAATATTTTAAAGAGTATTTTCATTGCTTTAAAAATTCTATATGCTCTATCTATTCATCTCTCCCCTTCACATACACCCCTAGCAACTACTGACCTTTCAGCTGTCTCCATAGTTTTGTCTTTTCCAATATGTCATATAGTTGGAATCATGCAGTATGTAGCCTTTTCAGATTGGCTTCTTTCACTTAGTAATATGCACTTAAGATTCCTTCTCCAACACTCTTTTCTTTCCTTATGTATATCTGAGTTTCTGCCCTATATCATTTTTCTTCTTTCTGAAGAATTTCTTTTAAAATTTCTTGAAAGGCAGGTCTACTGGCCACAAAATCTCAATTTTGTTTGTCTGAGAAAGTCTTTATTTCTCCTCCACTTTTGAAAGATAATTTCACTGGATACAAAATTCTAGGTTAGTGGGGTTTTATTCTTTCAACACTTTAAATATTTTACTCCACTCTCATTGTTTGCATGGTTTGTGAGAAGTCAGATGTAATTCTCATCTTTAGGTAGGTACCTTTTTCCTCTGGCTCCTTTCAGGATACTTCTTTATCTTTGATTTTCTGTAGTGTGAAATGCTATATCTAGGTGTAAGCCCTTTTTTTATGTTTTTGTTTTTTACATTTATCCTGCTTGGTGTTCTCTGAGCTTCCTGGACCTGTGGTTTGGTATCTGACATTAATTTGGGGAAAATCCCAGCCATTATTGTTTCAAATATTTCTTTCTTCTTTTCTCTCTTTCTTCTCCTTCTGGTATTCTTATTATGCATATGTTATACATTTTATAGATGTCCCACAGTCCTTGGATATTTTTTTCCAGTCTTTGTTCTTTTTGCTTCTTGGTTTTCAAGGATTCTATTGATATATGCTCTAGATCAGAGATTCTTTTCTAATCCATGTCCAATCTACTAATAAGCCTATCAAAAGCATTCTTCATTTTTGTTAGCTTTTTTTTTAATCTCTAACATTTCTTTTTGGTTCTTTCTTAGGATTTCCATCTCTCTGCTTACATTGCCCTCTTCTTGAATGCTGACTAATTTATCCATTAGACTCCTTAGCATATTAATCATAGTTGTTTTAAATTCTTGGTCTGATCATTCCAGCATCTCTGCCATGTCTAGTTCTGATGTTTGTTCTGTCTTTCCAAATTGTATTTTTTGTCTTTTAGTATGCCTTGTAGTTTTTTCTTGATAGCTAGACATGACATACTATGTAAGAGGAGCTGCTATAAACAGGCCTTTAGTAATGTAGTGGTGAGGTCTGGGGAGGGGGGGGGCATTCTGTAGTCCTTTGATTAGGCATGAGCCTCCAGCAATTCATCAATTATAGTTCAGCTTTTCCTACCCGACACTGGTTCCTAAGCACCGTCCACTTGCGAGTCTGCTCCAGTAAGCTGTGACTCCCTGTAATCACTTCTCCAATCTTGGGAGAAGTGGTTTTCCCTATGTCCTCCCATCTTATTGATCCAAGAAGAGTTGATTATTCAGTCTGTTCAGCTTTTTACTTGTTGTTGGGAAAGGAGTGGAGACTTCCAATCTCCTTCCTTATGGAACTGGCAACTAGAAGTCTGTGTACTAATTTTTGATTGGCTGATGTATACTGGGAGTGTCACATTGTGGAGTGTCTGGATTTGTTGCCTTCCTTTAAAGAATGTTGGGATTTATTCTGCAAGTGGCTAATATTACTTTCAAAGAGAACGGACTTGAGGACACGGTGGGGAAGGGGAGGCTGGGACAAATTGAGAGAGTAGCATTGACGTGTATATATTACCACATGTAAAATAGATAGCTAGTGGGAAACTGCTGTATAGCACAAGAAGATCACCTCAGTGCTTTGTGATGACCTAGAGGGGTGGGATGGGGAGTGTAGGAGGGAGGCTCAAGAGGGAGGGGATATAGGTATACATATAGCTGATTCACTTTTTTGTACAGCAGAAACTAACACAACACTGTAAAGCAATTATAGTCCAATAAAGATGTAAGAAAAAAACAAGCAGCTTTAGTTTTTGAGGCTTTATTTTTTAACTTTGTTAGAATGGATCTAAGGTATTTTTTCTCAACTGAACCATGCCTCTTCCTGGTCTGAGCAAATGGCACAGCTGTTCCATTATGTCTCTCCATTCTGGCTGTTTGGTACTTGAAGAGAGCTCATGTGAGCTCTGAGAATTTTGCAGCTTATACACTCCCAGTTGTTCTTTGTCCTTACTCATAGAATTGTATTCTACACATTAGTGGTTTTGTATTGAGAATATAATAATAGGTAACATTGTCCTCTGCATAGATCTCTACTCTCCAGGACTCTTCTTTGCAAATTTCAGTCCTCTTTTTTGGAAGAGTTGTTTTAAAGTTCCTAAATATGAAACATTTTTTAAAATTAATTTTGTTCACTTTTATAGTTGTTTGCAGTGAAAAAGTAAGTCTGCTCTTAGTTACTCCATCATAGCCAGTAGCAGATATTCAGAAATCACAAGCTTTTGAATGTTAGGCAATTTGAGTTAAAATAATATATCTGTGTGATTTTATTTTGCATTTCTCTGATTATTAATATAAGTAAACATCTTTTTCTAAATTTATTGGTCATTTGTGCTTCTTCTATTCATATTTGGGCTATTTTTAAAATTAGGTTGTCTTTTCTTGTTGATTTATATGAATACTTTGAATATTCTGGTGCTAATTCTTTGCCAGTTATATTATTGCATATGTTGGCTCCAAATATGTTGTTAGTTTTCTCACTTTACAATGTATTTTGTTTAATAGAAATTTTATTTTGTTTTAAGTGTGGATAACTATATCAATTATCTATTTATTTTTATTTAATACTTCTTTGGTTTCTTCAAAAAGTTTTAGAATTTCACTCTTCATGTTTATAACTTAAATCCATTTATAATAACTGATTTTGTGTATGGTATGAAGTAGAAAACTAATTTAATTTTTTCCTTCAAGTATATACAATAGCATCCTTTCCATTTATTGGAATAATCCTTTCACTCTATTGATCTACAATGCTACACTTGTCATATATCAAGTTTCCATGTGTAAATAGTTCTGAGTTCTTTATTATTTTCATTGGTCTGATTGTTCATGTGGATTTGTACTAATTCCATATGGTCTTAATTACTAGAGCTTTATGATTAAGCTTCATATATGGAAGAGTAAGACCACGAACTTTGTTTTTCTTATTTGTTCTTTAAAATTTTCTTAGCCATTTGCATGCAGTGAAAAATATTGTTAAGCTTTGATTTTGAATTTATAAATTAATTATAGAGAATTGACATCTTTATTGAGTCTATACAATCATGAACATAATATATATCTCCATTTACTCAGGTTTTCTTTATATCCTTCAATAATTCTTTATAAATTTCCTAATAATGGGCATGAATATCTTTTCATTAAACTTATTCTTATATGAGTTAAAGTTTTTAATCACTATTTGGATGGGATTTATATTTTTCTATTACATTTTTCTGATTGTTGCACTTGTACAGAAGTGATTTTTGTTATTTATCTTACATTTACTATCTTTGCTAAATTATTTAGTTATCTAATATAGTGTCTATGGATCTCTTGAGAGTTTTTGCAAGATGATTATATTGTCTACAAATAAGGACAGTTGTCTCTCTTCCTTTCTAATTTATATTCCTATTTTTTTTATTTTCTCTTTTAATCTTATTGTGGAGGACTCTTTACTACAGCATTGATTAGAAACAGAAATAATTCTATTGTTTCACCATCAAGCATGATGTTAGGTAAGTTCTGATAGACACTTTCATCAGATGAAGGAAGTTACTTTCTAATCAGAGTTGATTAGGATTTTTTTCATTTTGAGTGAACATTAAATGTTTATTCTACATCTATTGAGATGATTGTTATTTTTCTCTTATATCAACGTAGTATACTGTATAATAGATTTTCTTTTTTAAAATTAATTAATTAATTAATTTATTTATTTTTGGCTGCATTGGGTCTTTGTTGCTGCGCATGGGCTTTCTCTAGTTGTGGCGAGGGGGGGCTACTCTTCATTGTGGTGTGCGGGCTTCTCATTGCAGTGGTTTCTCTTGTTGCGGAGCACAGGCTCTAGGCATGTGGGCTTCAGTAGTTGTGGCACGTGGGCTCACTAGTTGTGGCTCGTGGGTTCTAGAGTGCAGGCTCAGTAGTTGTGGTGCAAGGGCATAGTTGCCCCACGGCATGTGGGATCTTCCCAGACCAGGGATCAAACCTTTGTCCTCTGCATTGGCAGGCAGATTCTTAACCACTACATCACCAGGGAAGTCCCTGTATAATATATTTACTGATGGTGAACT
The DNA here is from genome assembly GCF_949987535.1 of Balaenoptera acutorostrata. NCBI lineage: Eukaryota > Metazoa > Chordata > Mammalia > Artiodactyla > Balaenopteridae > Balaenoptera > Balaenoptera acutorostrata. Next base: position 47,473,257 of record NC_080064.1, read on the forward strand.
GTTCCTTCTTCCTGAGTAAATATTACTTGCTCATGATGTCTTTGTAAAAAGAAAAAAAAAAAAAACCCTTAAATCTACATGTTCATATTTTATTTAGTATTTTTATGTCTGGACCTGTTTTTACTTTACATAGGGATCATTAAATTGAACTCCAACTTTCTTTAATGCCCACTGGTTTATTTTAGATGTCTACTGTTCCTTGAGTCCACTTTGGTAAGTTATTTTCTTCCTGAAATGTAACAATTTCAACTAAATTTGCAAATAAAATCACATTAAACTAATTCTTTATAGTAGTTCTTTATGGTAATTAAGTCTTTCAGAGATATTTGGGATTTTTTTTACAGTGGTTTGGGGATCTATAAATTTTTTTCATGAAAGTGGTATAAGAGTGAAATCTCCACCACCCTTCCTTCACAACACAGCTGCCAAACCCAGTGACATCTTCACATAAACTATGACTGAAACTTCTATCCTGTGGAAACGTGGACTGATGATCTAGTAGTGTAGAGGTATGCACTATTGTCTCCTTTTAACAGATAAAGAATTTGAGGCTCAAGGAGTTTAAGAAAGCTGCCCAAGTTTAAAACCTACTTAGTGTGGAGCTAGGTCTTTTTAAAATACACAGCTCAAACCCTTTCCATCACAGTGGCCTTTCTCAGTGTGTAGTCTGACAGCCACCTCCAGCAGCATCACCTATGGCATTTGATTAAAAATTCTCATTCCTGAGCCCCACCCCAGATATAGAGAATCAGAGTCTCTGGGGGCTTAAGGCCTGGGAATCTGCACTGTAAACAAATTTCATAGATGATTTTTACTCACTAAATTTTGAGAACCTCTGTACCAATAGTGGCTTTCTTACTAAGTCACTCAACAAAGTAGAATACTTAACAAGTCATTTCCTACTGAATTGCCATCACTGGTGGCTGGATTTCCTGGTTCAGGAAATTATAACCAAAGTTATAATGCACTTACTCCATTAAAAAAAAATGTAGTGCTGACTTCAGAGTAAATATTCAAAACAGGACATTTTTGCAACTGGCTAAGAGCCCCAAATGCATACATGACACCTGGAAAGGAGTTGCACAAACTTGGGGTCATGGAAAGATTAGCAAAGGAAATGAAGTAAGAAAACGGATGTAAGATTGAGACTGTTGCAGAGCTCTATATTACAATAAGAAATATTATACCAATGTTCCAATGAAGAAGTCTTTAAAAGTCTTTCTAAGTTAATTATCAGCTAAGAGATTTTTCTCTTTTATCTGTGGTTTGGTTTAGGTCAATCTTTTGCATTTGTTTTTGCCCTGGATTCTTGGAAGTTCCTGTATATTGATTTTCTGGAAAAGGATTAAAGAAAAACAATCTCTTCTTCATTCTTTACCTTTACTGACAATTGCCACCCTCTGTGATCCTTCATTTAGTACTGATTCAACATCTTATTCACACTTTCATTCAGCAATTGATTTTGAGCATTGGACAATATGCTGGATGCTGTAGCCCCTGCCCTTGGAGATGCCATAATCTACTGGGGAAAAATCATAAATAATTACAATCAAAAGTTAAAAATGCTAAATAAAAAAGTGTCTCTCTGCCTGAGAGAATTGAGATGTTGGAAAAGACTGGAGAGAAGAATAAAGGTGAATGATTTGGAGTACTAGACTGCCTGGGTAACAATTTTGTCTCTACCACTTACTACCTGTGTGCCCTTAATCTCTTTGTTCCTCAACTACGTCATCTGTAAAATGGAAACAGTAATAGTGTTGACCTCATAGGGTTGTTTGTCATGAGATTAAATGAGCTGATATATGTAAAGTGCTTAGAATAAATAGTTCTAGGTATATAGTTATATATAGATGTTAGTTGTTACTGTTGTATTATTATAAAAGGGTTCAAGAAACACCTGTTATATTCCTCACCCAAAGAATCATGTGAACAATAGCCCAGAGGCATGTGAAGGACTGTGATATCCAAGCAGTGACAAGACGTTCTGTGTGTAAAGTTCAAGTCTGCATTGTGTGCACATGAGCGTTGTGTGCACATGGTTGCGTGCATGTGAGTTCAGAGTGTGGTCTGGTTGTAGGGGGCAGGATGTACCAGTGGACCATAATGTTGGGTAGCTTGGTTAGGACCTGATGAGGAAGGGCCATGAGTGACATCTGGAGAGGTAATATCTCACAGTGGGTCCACAGCCTAGAGTCTAGAACCAGATGACTTGGTATGAATCCCAATTCTCCCGCTCACTAGACAAGTGGGCTCGGCGGGTTACTCTCTGAGCCTCACTTCCCTCATCTGTAAAATGCAGATATTCTTAGAGCATCTCCCACATCAGCTGGTGAGGAGTAAGTGCATTAATATGTACAAAGTGCTAAGAACTCTCTGCCTCATATATTGTAGCCTGGATTTATACATTAGTCGTAATTATTAAGAGTTTGCCCCTTACAACATAGGCACACACACACAAAATCTACAGCAATGTTCAAATAGGGGATAATATGATCAGAATTTTCATGTCCCAAAATTAATGGAACCATAATAAATAAGCAAATAAACATAATAAATAAAAAAGTAAAATAGCTGTTTTCCTAAAGTTGGAGAGAAAAAAAATCTTTAAAGACTGGATCCTCCTAGAGGCCAAGACAGAATGTGCACTCATCGACTCTCTGGGTTTACCCAGCCTAGGATTTGGGGTCTACAGTGCAGTCCATTGAGGCTGCACAAACTGTGCTGTCGGACCCAGAACAAGGAAGGTGACAGTCCCATATTCCTTTCCACTGGTTCCAGCACACTTAGTGTGAGGGGCAGTTCTGGGAAGCATGCAGGGAAAGGCAGAGGCTCTCCAGCTGTGCTCAGAGGAGAGCAGCCCAGACAGTGAGGAGGTTAGAAGCCATTTCATGACAGGAGCAGTGAGAGAACAGGGATGTTTAACTGAGAAGGTAGATTGGGAGCCAAGACTGGTGCCAGGATATGATGGTCGCCCTAAATATAGGAAGGGTTGTCATGCGAAAGAGGCAAAGACTAGTTCTGTTTGGCTCCAAGGGATGGAAAATAAACCAAGAGATGAAAATTACAGAGATATGGATTTCTACCGAGTTTTTAAAAGGTAACAATTTGGTCAGCTTTTATTGATCACATTCAATATCTCAAAAACTGACCTAAATACTTTACCTAAATCATCTCATTTAATATCATAATAACCCCATGGGTTATGTACTGTTATTATCTACATTTTACAGATAAGGAAATAGAATTATTAAGTAATTTACTCAAAGTCACATGGGAAATAAATAGCAGAGCAGAGATTGGAAATTCACTTTTAGGAAACATGCAACACTGCCTCTGCACAAGCCATACAAAGGTGGAGTGAGATGACTCAGCAGATCCCACACTTCCTTCTCCCGTCTCTCCTGCCATCAATGAGTTCTTTTGTAGGCCATTTCATACATAATTTCTAAAGTGAGACCTTACTTGTCTAGGTTAGTTGACCCTATTAGAGTTCCCTATGGTACACTGTTCATTTCACTTTATAACATTGATCAAACTTTGTATTACTTGTTAGTTTTCTATTTTTTACTGGACTCTTAAGCCATCTTGTTCACCATCATGTCTTAGTGCCTAGACTAGTGTCTAGCTCAGAACACAGGCTCAGTAACTGTATTAGTCAGAGTTCTACACAGAAACAGAGTCAATAGAGGGTGTGTCTGTCTGTCTGTCTGTCTGTCTGTCTGTCTATCTATCTATCTATCTATCTATCTATCTTTATCTTTATATTCTCTCTCTCTCTTGGAGTTAAGAACAACACAACACACCCACATTTCTCAAGTAGCTTCAAGAGGGGAAGAGAGAGAGAGAGAGAATCTTTAAGGAATTGGCTCTCACAGTTGTAGGGGCTGGCTAATCTAAAATTTGCAGGGCAGGTTGGCAGGTTAGAAATCCAGGGAAGAGGTGATCTTGTAGTCTAGATTCAGAAGGCAGTCTGGAGGCAGAACCCCTTCTTCCTTAGGGGACCTCCTTCAACAGATTGGATGAGGCCTACCCATATTATGGAGGGTAATCTGCTTTACCCAAAGTCTATTGATTCATATGTTAATCACATCTTAAAAATACCTTCAGAGCAACATCTAGACTGATGTTTTACCAAACACCTAGGTTACTAGGCTAGTACACTAGCCTAGCCAATTTGACAAAAAATTAACCCTCATAGTAACTATAACTACTTTTTAAATAAATGAAGAGTAAGTTACCCAATACTGGAGATGTTCAAGTTAAGATGGGCTGAGATATTGTAAAGGCCATTTAAATATATGACCAAATTAGATTAATTTTAAGATTTGTCTATTTACTATATTTCATGAGTTTAGGAATGACATATCTCACTAGATAATTTTTAGAAGGGGATAAAATAATTTTAGCATGATTCCAATGGATGCCAAGCTATTCCTCTTTTTTTTTTTTTTTAGAATTTATTTATTTATTTATTTATCTTTCGCTAGCTGCAGCGAGCGGGGGCTACTCTTCGTTGCGGTGCGTGGGCTTCTCACTGTGGTGGCTTCTGTTGTTGCAGAGCATGGACTCTAGGAGTGCAGGCTTCAGTAGTTGCGGCTCATGGGCTCTAGAGTGCAGGCTCAGTAGTTGTGGTGCACGGGCTTAGTTGCTCCACGGCATGTGGGATCTTCCCAGACCAGGGCTCGAACCCGTGTCCCCTGCATTGGCAGGCAGATTCTTAACCACTGCACCACCAGGGAAGCCTCTATTCCTCTAACTTTTATACAATGTATTTACTGTTATACATAAAAGCCATAATAATCTGGATTTTTTTCTTTGAATGAATTATCCTCTAAGCAACTTTTTATTGAGTGCCTACCTATATACAGGTGCTATTGTAAACAAAACAAACAACAATCCCTACCTTTGGAGAGTTTATATTGTAGTAGGAGGATGAGAAGAAAAACAATAAAAACTAAGTAAACTACAGAGAATTTCAGATGATGACAAAGTACTATGGAGAAAAATAAACTAGGGAAGAAAATAGGAAGCACTGGGGCCCAGGAGGGAGCAGGAGAGTGCCATTGTCAATAGGGAGGTCAGGAAGGCCTCAGTAGGAGGTAAAATTTGAATAAAAAGCTAGAAGAATAGGAGCCAGAGTAAGCCATGTACACATTGGGGAATAGAAGAAACATTTCAGGCAGAGGAAACAGCAAGTGCAAAGGCTGCGAGGTAAGCTTCCCATGCTAGATCAAGAATGACAAGGAGACAGATGTTGCTGAAGAGGAGAAAGGAATAGATGCCAAAGCCAGAAGAGTCACAGGGGCTAGAGAGTGTAGGGCCTTATGGGGTTATTGGAGGGTTATAAAGGTTTTGACTCTGGCTCAAAGAAAAATGGGAACCACTGGAGGGTCTTGAGTGGAGAAGGACATGGTCTGACTTACATTTTTCAAGGACCACTCTGGCAGTAATATGGAGAACGTGGCTGGAAGCTACATGTATTCTGGGTCTATCCAAGCAGTTGTACATAATTTCCCAACCCTTAGTTTTCTACCAGGACCACCCTCCCATTTTATATGTTGTTCTTTTCGTTTTGTTTTAAACAAGTTTACTGAATTATAATTCTCATAAACTGCATGTATTTAAAGTGTACAAATTGATAACTTTTGACATGTATGTATACCTGTGAAACTATCACCATATTCAAGATAGTGAAATATCCATTACCCTCAGAGTTTTTCATTTGGTGTTTTTATTTAACTAATTGCATTACGCAGCTGGTACTTTAAAAGTGGGGTGGGGTGGGTGGTGTGTGGAGTAAAGGCAGTGGCCATTTGTTCTATGTTCTTGGTAAAAATCTGGACACCATCCTATACAACTGTTAAGGCGGTTTTCCTCCTTCTTTGCTTACTTTAGGAATACCTAGAAGCATATTTATAGGGCCAATTTCAACTATTCTAAAACTTCCATTGCATTTTGGAAGGTGCGGCCTACAGTTCTGAGCAGAAAGGGAGAGTGACCCATGTTTTATGTGGCAAATATTTCTTGCCAAGATTGTTTAATGGAAGCACATCCAGTCTTTTGCCGTTACTTTGGTCCTGTTATAGGGAAAGTAGGCTATTTGGCTTGGAATTGCCTAGGTTTCTGACAGACAAATATAAGCCAATTAAAATGGATGAAAAGATGTGGTAGAAAGAGAAATTATTTCCCCCACTGAAGAATAAAGACATTCCAACTTCTGCATCATTATACTTGGCAGTAATTCCCCCCTTGAAGCTAATTAAGAAATATCGGTGCTTTGGTTTTGACTTCCTTAATTCTATCTTTGATTCTCCTCCCACCTCACCCCTCGTCCCCAAAGAGCAATATATTTTCTTACTAGGTGAGAGGAAATTCCTGAATAACTTAATATACCTTGCCAGCATTATCCACTGTACCTTGGAATTTCCTTCTGCCCAGTGTGCTGCCTCTCCAAGTCCTTTCTCACCTCAGTCAGATAATGCATGCTTCTCCCCTTACTCTGCACTGACTCCTCAAGAATCTCATGATGTTTATTATTACCCAAATAGCCAAATAAGGATTGATTTTCTCAAGTCCAAATTCATCCACCCATCTATATATTCATCTGTAAAATTTTTGTTCAATAATTACTTACTAAATACCTACGGTATCAGTCAGAGTCCCAGCAGAAAATACATGGAGCATACAAATTGGGTGATTTGAAAAAAATATATAATATAGAGATGATGTACAAAAGCATAGTGAGTGTAGGGATACCAGGAGGAACCAGTGTAATCTTGGATACAATGACCACAAGGTTCATTACCACTCCTAGGCCTAAAGGGGCAAAGGGGGAGAGTTACAAGAACCTGAGAGAGACAGGGAAAGGGAGAGACTGACTAGACAGAAACCTTGGCCTGTGGCCAAGGGATGCAGCCAACCAACAGCATTGTGGCTGGGAAGAAGCCTAGGGAATAAGTACCCTGACCTTACTCTCCTCCTAATTTCTTAACATGTTCACCCTTGACAAAATTCATGCAGAAACAGGGCAAAGGGAAGCCTACTAATACTCATCATACAGGTCAGCCTTTCCAGGGACAGAGCCTCGTAGAGAGTGGATCTGGAGGGGTAAGCAAAGGATATCCAGCTCTCCTGCTTTGTGACAAACAATATGTATTGAACTGCTTACCGAACAAATATAGTTAGGTATCCTACAGGAACCTCAAACTCAACAGGTAGAACACTGAACTCTTTTATCCCCCAAAAGTTACTCTTCTCCCACCATTACCAATCTTGGTGCCACCATCTGCTTAGGCACCCAAATTAGAAACATTGGAAACTTGGGATTCATTCCATACTCTTTCTCTCTCTTATGCTTCTGCCCTTCCACCCTTGGTTATGTCACCAAGAACTGCCATTTTACCCTTAAAATGTTCACAAATCCATATTCTCCTCTACATCCCTATTATCATTGTCCCTGGTGCAGGCCTTTGCATCTTTTACCTGGTTTAGTGCACAAGCAACTTGACACGCTAATTCATTCTCCACATTGCCACCACAGTGACTTTCTAAAACATGTCTTCTTACTTGTTTATTGTGTCTCTCTCACTAGAATATAAGCTCCAGTATGGTAGAAATCATGTTTCTTTTGTTTACTGCTCTATTCTTAGCATGTATATATGGCATTAGATGGGTACTCAAATATTTGTTGAATTTGGATATGCCACGTCACTCCTCTGCCTAAAACCTCAGTGACTCCTGTTACATATAGAATCATGTAATCATTATTAGTCTTACCAACAAATATTTATTGAGTACAGTGACACAGTTAATGCTCACAACTGTGAAGTAGGTGCTATTACTATCTTCAGTTTATATTTGAGGAGACTGGAGATCAGAGTCACATGGTTAAATAAGGAAAAATTCGTAAGACCTAGAAGAGAGCAGAACCATAGATGGAAGGAGCCTGGGTCTCTGAATCACTGTGTGGAGGGCTGCCGTCTAAACTCTTGTATTAAATGGTTATATGAGAAAGAGTTAAGCTTCTATTGTGTTGAGCCTCTCATTATTTGAACATTGCTTTTATATAGTTAACCTATCATGACTACTGTAGCTACTACTCAAAAAGAATTTGCATATTAAAAATCTATGAAGAAATGATATAGCCAACAAAATTAGCAAATGGGAGTTAATTTTCTTTGGTTTAAATAAAAATAACACATTAAAAATATAACTCTAAGAGGTTAATAAGATCTCCAAAGAGGTAAAGAATAAATTATATCCATATAAATAATAAGTTATTAAAAGAAAACTAGGAAGATGTATAAGATGGGGATATGGGAATGTGAAAATGAATAACTAATTCTGAAAGTCCAACATGGAATATATAGCTGTTGATCCATTCATCTACTGAAGGACATATTGGTTGCTTCCAAGTTTTGGCAATTATGAATAAAGCTGTATAAACATCCCTGTGCAGGTTTTTGTGTGATCATTAAAAAAAAAAAAGCTGAATAAATATCTGTGTGCAGGTTTTCTTCGTTTTGTAAGAAATTGCCAAACTGTTTTCCAAAATGTTTGTACTATTTTGCATTCCACCCAGCAATGAATGAGAGTTCCCATTGCTTCGCAATCTAATCAGAATTTGGTACTGTCACTGTTCTGGATTTTGGCCATTTTAATAGGGGTGTAGTGGTATCTTGTTTCAATTTTCATTTCTCTGATGACATATGATGTGAAGCATTTTTCATACCCTTATTTGCCATCTGTATATCTTCTCTGTTGAGGTGTCTGCTCAAGTTTTTGGCCCATTTTTTAATTCAGTTTTGTTTTCTTATTATTGAGTATTAACAATTCTTTGCATTTTGGGGGTAACAGTTTCTTAATCATACATGTCTTTTGCAAATGTTTTCTCCCAGTCTGTGTCTTGTCTTCTCATTCTCTTGACATTGTCTTTTGCAGAGCAGAAGTTTTAAATTTTAATGATGTCTACCTGATCAATATTTCTTTTAAAAAAAAAAATTCTGAGGACCTTCAAGATGACAGAGGAGTAATACGTGGAGATCACCTTCCTCCCCGCAAGTACATCAAAAATACATCTATATGTGGAAGAACTCCTACAGAACACCTACTGAATGCTGACAGAAGACCTCAAGCTTCCCAAAAGACAAGAAACTCCCTACGTACGTGGGTAGGGCAAAAGAAAAAGGAAGGAAGAGAGACAAAAGAATAGGGATGAGACCTGCATCTCTGGGAGGGAGCTGTGAAGGAGGAAAAGTTTCCACACACTAGGAAGCACCTTCACTGGCAGAGACAGGGGGATGGGTGGGTTGGGGAAGCTTTGGAGGCATGGAGGAGAGCTCAGCAACAAGGGTGCAGAGGGCAAAGCGGAGAGATTCCCGCACAGAGGATCAGTGCTGACCAGCACTCACCAGCCTGAGAGGCTTGTCTGCTCACCCACCAGGGTGACTGTGGGCTGGGAGCTGAGGCTCGGGCTTCGGAGGTCAGATCCCAGGGAGCGAACTTGGGTTGGCTGCGTGAACACAGCCTGAAGGAGGCTAGTGCACCACAGCTAGCTGGAAGGGAGTCTGGGAAAAACTCTGGACCTGCCTAAGAGGCAAGAGACCATTGTTTTGGGGTGCAGAAGAAGAGGAGATTCAGAGCATCACTTAAAGGAGCTTCAGAGATGGGTGCAAGCTGCGGTTATCAGCGCGGACACCAGAGACAGGCATGAAATGATAATGCTCCTGCTGCAGCCACCAAGATCCTGTGTGCAAGCACAGGTCACTAGCGACACCTCCCCTCCCAAGAGCCTGTGCAGCCCACCACTGCCAGGGTCCCGTGATCCAGGGACAAATTCCCAGGGACAACACACAGCGTGCCCCAGGCTGTTGCAACATCACGCCAGCCTCTGCCGCTGCAGGCTCACCCGGCACTCCATACCCCTCCCTCCCCCTGGCCTGAGTGAGCCAGAGCCCCCTAATCAGCCTCTCCTTTAACTCCCTCCTATCTGGGAAAAGAACAGGCGCCAGAGGGCAACCTGCATGCAGAGGCAGGGCCAAATCCAAAGCGGAACCCAAGGAGCTGGTGAACAAAAAAGAGAAAGGGAAATTTCTCCATGCAGCCTCAGGAGCAGTGGATTATTTCTTCACAATCAACTTGATGTACCTTGCATGTGTGGAATACAGGAATAGACAACAAATCATCCCAAAATTGAGGCAATGGACTTTGGGAACAAATATAGAGTTGGCATTTGCTGTATGAGACTGACTAGTTTCTGATTTTTATGTTTATCTTAGTTTAGTTTTTAGTGCTTCTTAACATTGGTGGATTTGTTTATTGGTTTGGTTGCTCTCTCCTCTTTTTTTTAAATTACTTTTTTATTTAAATAATATTTTTAAAAATTTGTTATTTTAATAATATTATTTATTTTATTTTTTCTTTCTTTCGTTTTTTTCTCCATTTTCTTCTGAGCCGCGTGGCTGACCAGGTCTTGATGGTTCAGCTGTGTGTCAGGTCTGAGCCTCTGAGGTGGGAGAGCCGAGTTCAGGACATTGGACCACCAGAGACCTACTGGCCCCATGTAATATCAATTGGTGAGAGCTCTCCCAGAGATCTCCATCTCAACGCTAAGACCCAGCTCCACTCAACAACCAACAAGCTACAGTGCTGAACACCCTATGCCAAACATCTAGCAAGACAGAAACACAACCCGACCCATTAGCAGAGAGGCTGCCAAAAATCATAATAAGTTCACAGACACCCCAAAACACACCATCGGACACAGTCCTGCCCACCAGAAAGACAAGATCCAGCCTCATCCATCAGAAGACAGGCACCAGTCCCCTCCACCAGAAAGCCTACACAACCCACTAAACCAACCTTTGCCACTGGGGGCAGACACCAAAACAACAGGAATTACGAACCTGCAGCCTGTGAAAAGGAGACCCCAAACACAGTAAGTTAAGCAAAAATGAGAAGGCAGAGAAACACACAGCAGATGAAGGAGCAAGGTAAAAACGCACCAGACCAAACAAATGAAGAGGAAATATGCAGTCTACCTGAAAAAGAATGCAGAGTAATGATAATACAGATAATCCAAAATCTTGGAAAGAGAATGGAGAAAATACAAGAAACGTTTAACAAGGACCTAGAAGAACTAAAGAGTAAAGAAACAATGATGAACAACACAATAAATGAAAATAAAAATTGTCTAGAAGGAATCAATAACAGAATAACTGAGGCAGAAGAATGGATAAGTGGCCTGGAAGATAAAATAGTGGAAATAACTACCACAGAGCAGAATAAAGAAAAAATAATGAAAAGAATTGAGGACACAGTCAGAGACCTCTGGGACAACACTAAACACACCAACATTCGAATTATAGGGGTCCCAGAAGAAGAAGAAGAAAAGAAAGGGACTGAGAAAATATTTGAAGAGATTATAGTTGAAAACTTCCCTAATATGGGAAATGAAAAAGTCAACCAAGTCCAGGAAATGCAGAGAGTCCCATACAGGATAATTCCAAGGAAAAACACGCCAAGACACATATTAATCAAACTATCAAAAATTAAATACAAAGAAAAAATATTAAAAGCAGCAAGGGAAAAGCAACAATAACATACAAGGGAATCCCCATAAGGTTAACAGCTGATCTTTCAGCCAAAACTCTGCAAACCAGAAGGGAGTGGCAGGACATATTGAAAGTGATGAAAGGGAAAAAGCTACAACCAAGATTACTCTACCCAACAAGGATCTCATTCAGATTTAATGGAGAAATAAAAAACTTTACAAACAGCAAAAGCTAAGGGAATTCAGCACCACCAAACCAGCTTTACAACAAATGCTAAAGGAACTTCTCTAGGCAGGAAACACAAGAGAAGGAAAAAACCAACAGTAACAAACCTAAAACAATTAAGAATATGGTAATAGGAACATACATATCAATAATTTAAATGGAAATGGATTAAACGCTCCAACCAAAAGACATAGACTGGCTGAATGGATACAAAAACAAGACCCGTATATATGCTGTCTACAAGAGACACACTTCACACCTAGGGACACATACACACTGAAAGTGAGGGGATGGAAAAAGCATTTCCATGAAAATGGAAATCAAAAGAAAGCTGGAGTAGCAATTCTCATTTCAGAAATATAGACTTTAAAATAAAGACTGTTACAAGAGCCAAGGAAGGACAGTACAAAATGATCAAGGGATCAATCCAAGAAGAAGATAAAACAATTGTAAATATTTATGCATCCAACATAGGAGAACCTCAATACATAAGGAAAATTCTAACAGCCATAAAAGGGGAAATCAACAGTAACACAGTAATAGTAGGGGACTTTTTTTTGAATAAATTTATTTATATTATTTATTTATTTTTGACTGCATTGGGTCTTCATTGTTGCACACAGGTTTTCTCTAGTTGCAGCGAGCTGGGGTAACTCTTCGTTGCAGTGAGTGGGCTTCTCCTTGCTGTGGCTTCTCTTGTTGCAAAACACAGGCTCTAGGTGTGTGGGCTTCAGTAGTTGTGTCATACGGGATCAGTAGTTGTGGCTCACAGGGTCTAGAGCACAGGCTCAGTAGTTGCAGTGCACAGGCTTAGTTGCTCCACAGCATGTGGGATCTTCCTGAACAAGGGCTCAAACCCATGTCCCCTGCATTGGCAGGTGAATTCTTAACCACTGCACCACCAGGGAAGCCCAATAGTAGGGGATTTTAACACCCCACTTCCAACAGCGGGCAGATCGTCCAAAATGAAAATAAATAAGGAAACAAAAGCTTTAAATGACACATTAAACAAGGTGGACTTAATTGATATTTGTAGGATATTCCATCCAAAAACAACAGAATACACTTTCTTTCCAAGTCCTCAGGAACATTCTCCAGGATAGATCATTTCTTGGGTCACAAATCAAGCCTTGGTAAATTTAAGAAGATTGAAATCTTCTTAAATTTATAAAGTATCAAGTATCTTTTCCAACCACAAGGCTATGAGAATAGAGATCAATTACAGGAAAAAAACTGTAAAAATTACAAACACATGGAGGCTAAATAATACGCTAAGTACTAAATAACCAAGAGATCACTGAAGAAATCAAAGAGGAAATTAAAAAATACCTAGAAACAAATGACAATGAAAACATGACGACCCAAAACCTATGGGATGTAGCAAAAGCAGTTCTAAGAGGGAAGTTTATAGCAATACAACCCTACCTCAAGAAACAAGAAACATCTCAAATAAACAACCTAACATTAAACCTAAAGCCATTAGAGAAAAAAGAACAAAAAAACCCCAAAGTTAGCAGAAGGAATGAAATCATAAAAATCAGATCAGAAAAAAATTAAAAAGAAATGAACGAATGATAGCAAAGATCAATAAAACTAAAAGCTGGTTCTTTGAGAAGATAAACAAAATTGATAAACCATTAGCCAGACTCATCAAGAAAAAAGGGAGAAGACACAAATCAACAGAATTACAAATGAGAAAGGAGAAGTAACAACTGACAATGCAGAAATACAGAGGATCGTGAGAGATTGCTACAAGCAACTATATGCCAATAAAATGGACAACCTGGAAGAAACGGAGAAATTCTTAGAAAAACACAACCTTCGGAGCCTGAACCAGGAAGAAATAGAAAATATAAAACAGACCAATCACAAGCACTGAAATTGAAACTGTGATTAAAAATCTTCCAACAAACAAAGGCCAAGGACAAGATGGCTTCACAGGCGAATACTATCAAAAAATTAGAGAAGAGCTAACACCTATCCTTCTCAAATTCTTCCAAAATATAGCAAAAAGGGAGGAACACTCACAAACTCATTCTTTGAGGCCACCATCACCCTGATACTAAAACCAGACAAAGATGTCACAAAAAAAGAAAATTACAGACCAATATCACTGATGAACATAGATGCAAAAATCCTCAACAAAATACTAGCAAAAAGAATCGAACAGCACATTAAACAGATCATACACCATGATCAAGTGGGGTTTATCCCAGGAATGCAAGAATTCTTCAATATACACAAATCAATCAATATGATATGCCATATCAACAAACTGAAGGATAAAAACCATATGATAATCTCAATAGATGCAGAAAAATCTTTCGACAAATTTCAACACACATTTATGGTAAAAACTCTCCAGAAAGTAGGCATAGAGGGAACTTACCTCAACATAATAAAGGCCATGTATGACAAACCCACAGCCAACATCATTCTCAATGGTGAAAAATTGAAACCATTTCCACTAACATCAGGAACAAGACAAGATTGCCATTTCTCACCACTATTATTCAACATAGTCTTGGAAGTTTTAGCCACAGCAATCAGAGAGGAAAAAAAATAAAAGGAATCCAAATCAGAAAAGAATTAAAACTGTCACTGTTTGCAAATGACATGAAATGATAGATAGAGAATCCTAAAGATGCCACCAGAAAACTGCTAGAACTAATCAATGAATTTGGTAAAGTTGCAGGATACAAAATTAATGCACAGAAATCTCTTGCATTCCTATACACTAACAACGAAAAATGTGAAAGAGAAATTAAGGAAACACTTCAATTTACCATTGCAAAAAAAAGAATAAAACACCTAGGAATAAACTTAACTAAGGAGACAAAAGACCTGTATGCAGAAAACTATAAGACACTGATGAAAGAAATTAAAGATGATACCAACAGATGGAGAGATATACCATGTTCTTGGATTGGAAGAATCAACATTGTGAAAATGACTCTACTACCCAAAGCAATCTACAGATTCAATGCAATCCCTATCAAACTACCAATGGCATTTTTCACAGAACTAGAACAAAAAATTTCACAATTTGTGTGGAAATACAAAAGACCCCGAAGAGCTAAAGCAATCTTGAGAAAGAAAAGTGGAGTTGGAGGAATCAGCCTCCCTGACTTCAAGCTATACCACAAAGCTACAGTAATCAAGACAGTATGGTACTGGCACAAAAACAGAAATATAGATCAATGGAACAGGATAGAAAACCCAGAGATAAACCCATGCACATATGGTCACCTTCTCTTTGATAAAGGAGGGAAAAGTATACAATGGAGAAAAGACAGCCTCTTCAATAAGTGGTGCTGGGAAACTGGACAGCTACATGTAAAAGAATGAAATTAGAACACTCCCTAACACCATACACAAAAATAAACTCAAAATGGATCAAAGACCTAAATGTAAGGCTAGACACTATAAAACTCTTAGAGGATAACATAGGCAGAACACTCTATGTCATAAATCACAGCAAGATCCTTTTTGACCCACCTCCTAGAGTAATGGAAAGAAAATAAACAATAAACAAATGGGACCTAATGAAACTTCAAAGCTTTTGCACAGCAAAGGAAACTATAAACAAGATGAAAAGACAACTCTCAGAATGGGAGAAAACATTTGTAAACAAAGAGACTGACAAAGGATTAATCTATAAAATATACAAGCAGCTCATGCAGCTCAATATCAAAAAAACAAACAACCCAATCCAAAAATGGGCAGAAGACCTAAACAGACATTTCCCCGAAGAAGATATACAGATTGCCAACAAACACATGAAAGGATGCTCAACATCACTAATAATTAGAGAAATGCAAATCAAAACTACAGTGAGGTATCACCTCACACCAGTCAGAATGCCATCATCAAAAAACCTTCAAACAATAAATTCTGGAGAGGGTGTGGAAAAAAGGGAACCCTCTTGCACTGTAGGTGGGAATGTAAATTGATACAACCATTATGGAGAACAGTATCGAGCCTCCTTAAAAACCTAAAAATAGAACTACCATATGACCCAGCCATCCCACTACTGGTCATATACCCTGAGAAAACCATAATTCAAAAATTGTCATGTACCACAATATTCACTGCAGCACTATTTACAATAGCCAGGACATGGAAGCAACCTAAATGTCCATCAACAGAGGAATGGATAAAGGAGATGTGACACATATATACAATGGAATATTACTCAGCCATGAAAAGAAACGAAATTGAGTTATTTGTTGTGAAGTGGATGGACCTAGAATCTGTCATACAGAATGAAGTAAGTCAGAAGGAGAAAAAGAATACCATATGCTAGCACGTATATATGGAATCTAAAAAAAAGAAAAATGGATCTGAAGAGCCTAGGGGCAAGACAGTAATAAAGACTCAGACGTAGAGAATGGACTCGAGGACACGGGGAGGGAGAAGGGTAAGCTGGGACGAAGTGAGAGAGTGCCATGGACATATATACACTACCAAATGTAAAATAGATAGCTAGTGGGAAGCAGCTGCATAGCACAGGAAGATCAGCTCGGTGCTTTGTGACCACCTAGAGGGGTGGGATAGGGAGGGAGGTGGAAGAGGGAGGGTATATAGGGATATATGTGTACATATAGCTGATTCACTTTGTTATACAGCAGAAACTAACACAACAATTTAAAGCAATTATACTCCAGTAAAGAAGTTAAAAAAGTAATTCAACTGAGTAAAGATCTTATTGGCTGTATTTAATGATTCATGAATCAGGCTACATCCAATCTAGCAGATAGAAAGGAGCTCCAAGGAACTGTACAAAATGAAAGACTTTCATAATTAGAAGGAGCAGAAATAAGGAAGCTATACTAGGCCAAAAAACAGATTATTTATTGCAAGATTAGTTTTCTTTAGGGGATAGCAGAGGTCTATCAGGCAGATTACCTAAATAGTGCTGATCAGGTGAATCCTGATTGACTGGTTTAAGATTCCATTTCTGGGAGAGTCAAAACTGTAATTAAGTATTGGTTTGGTGGCCTGCAGCTTCACATAAGCTACTCCATTTTGGGCATGGTGCTTTATTTTTAACAATTCTTTCCTGAGTCATGCCTTTGATGTTGTATCTAAATAATAGCTTTTGAAATTTAGTTTTAAATCCTCTTTACAAGGGTGAAAATCTTCTTTAGACAACATTGAATACAGATATGATGATTTAACTAAGAATATTTGAAAGTCTTCAGCATATCCTATATATGTCCTATAGGATTATATATCCTGTAAAAGTAAAAGACAAAACTAAAACAAATTCTACAGAAGAATTATTTAAGATATATTGGATAAAAAATGTCCAGGAAGGTGGATTTTTTTTAAAAAGTGCGCACAAATACTAAGAATATAAATACAAATAAGTCCATGTCCAGATATGTCAAAGATAAAAAAAAAAATCTTTAAAGCCAACAGAGTAAACAAATAGAAAGATTACCTACAAAAATGGCAATCATTCTGATAGCAGACTTATCAACAAGAACAAAGACAATGGAGTAATATCTTCAGCATGCTGAAGGAAAACAGTCTTAAAATAAGATACACATAAGATGCAAAATCATTATTCAAAAGTAATGAGGAAAAAAATAATTCCAGGCATACAAAGATTAAGATCTTTACTAAAAGAAGTGGTAAAAACTATAGTTCAGCAAGAAGAAACGATTTATACTAGGAATATGAAAATAGTATAACAAAATATTGATGAGACTTTTTTGGGAAAAACACATGGACAAAATAAGTCCAGCAGTTGTCTCAAAATTAATTTGTAAATATATTATGATACTGATTAAAAATTTCATAGCTTTTTAAAAAATGAAATTTGGCAAGATGACAATAAAATCCAAATGGGAGAATAAGAACAGAGGATAGCCAAGATAATTTGAAGAAGAAGAAGAAGAAGAATGTGATTGCACTTGTCCTACCAGCTATTAAGAAATATTTTACTTCTCTCCTTCCAATTTGAATATCATTTTTTTTTTTTTTTTTTTTGTCTGATCGCTGTGGCTAGGACTTCCAATACTATGTCGAATAGAAGTGCTGAGAGTAGGCATCCTTGTCTGGTTCCTGAATTTAGCAGGAAGGGTTTCAGCTTTTCACTATTGAGTATTATGTTGGCTGTGGGTTTGTTGTAAATAGCTTTTATTATGTTGAGATATGTTCCCTCTAATCCACTTTGGTGAGAGTTTTTATCATGAATTTATGTTAAATTTTATCAAATGTTTTTCTGCATCTATTGAGATGATCATGTGGTTTTTGTCTTTCATTTTGTTAATGTGGTATATCATATTAATTGGTTTGTGTATGTTGAACCATCTTTGCCACACTGGAATGGATCCAACTTGATCATGGTGTATGATCATTTTTACATATTGTTAGATTCAGTTTGCTAATATTTTGTTGAGGATTTTTGCATTTATATTCATCAAAAATACTGGCCTGTAATTTTCTTTTTTGTAGTGTCTTTGTCTGGTTTTGGTATCAGGGTAATAGTGGTTTCATAGAATAAATTTGAGAGTATTCCCTCCTCTTTAATCTTTTGGAATAGTTTGAGAAGGATAGGTATAAGTTCTTCTCTGTATGTTTGGTAGAATTTCTCAGTGAAACCATCTGGTCCTAGACTTTTGTTTGCAGGGAGTTTTGTTTTTGTTTTATTACAGATCCTATTTCATTTCTAGTGATTGGTCAATTCAAATTGTCTGTTTCTTTTTGACTCAATTTTGGCAGGCAGCATGTTCCTAGAAACTTGTCCATTTCTTCTAGCTTGTCTCCTTCATTGGCATATAACTGTTCATAGTATTATCTTATGATTTTTTGGTATTTCTTCAATATCAGTTGTTTTTTCTCCTCTTTCATTTCTTATTTTGTTTATCTGGGTCCCCTCTCTCTTTTCTTCTTTGTGACACTGAGTAAAGTTTTGTCAATTTTGTTTATCTTTTCAAAAACTAATTCTTGGTTTTATTGATCTTTTCTATTGATTTTTGAAGGGAAGAGGTAAGATTGTCATTATTTGTGATGATATGATACTCTATATAGAGAACCCTAAAGACTCCACAGAAAATCTATTAGAACTAATAAATGAGTTCAGCAAGGTAGCAGGATACAAGATTAATATACAGAAATCTGTTGCATTTCTTTAAAGAAACAATGAAGTATCTGAAAAAGAAAGTAACAAAACAATCTCATTTAAAATTGTATCAAAAAATAGAATACCTAGGAATAAATTTAACCAAGGAGGTTAAAGACCTATATGCTGAAAACTATAAAACATTGATAAAACATTGAAAACTATAAAACACTGATAGAGGAAATTGAAAATGATTCGAACAAATAGAAAGATATCCCATGATCTTGGATTGGCAGAATTAATATTGTTAGAATGGCCATAGTACCCAAAGCAATCTACAGACTTAATGAGATCCCTATCAAAATACCAATGACATTCTTCACAGAACTAGAACAAATAATCCTAAAATTTATATGGAACCACAAAAGACCCAGAATTGCCAAAACAATCCTGAGGAAAAAGAACAAAGCTGGAGGCTTAACCCTTTCATATTTCAGACAATACTACAAAGCTACAGTAATCAAAGCAGCTTGGTTTTGGCACAAAAACAGACATATAGATCAATGGAACAGAATAGAGAGCCCAGAAATAAACCCACACATCTATGGTCAATTAAACTATGACAAAGGAGGCAAGAATATACAAGAAAAAAGACAGTCTCTTCAACAAGTGGTACTGGGAAAGCTGGACAGCTACATGTAAATCAATGAAATTAGAACATTCCTTCACACCATATAAAAGAATAAGCTCAAAATGATATAAAGATCTAAATATAGTACATGACACCATAAAACTCTTAGAAGAGAACTTAGGAAAAACATTCTCTGACATAAATTGTACAATATTTTCTTAGGTCAGTCTTGCAAAGCAAAAGAAATAAAAGAAAAGAAAAACCAAATGGGACCTAATCAAACTTCAAAGCTTTTGCACAGTAAGGGAAACAATCAACAAAATGAAAAGACAATCTATAGAATAGAAGGAGATATTTGCAAATGATACAACCAACAATGGATTAACCTCCAAACTATACAAACAGCTCATACAACTCAATATCGAAAAAACAAACAATCCAATCAAAAATGGGTAGAACACCTAAATAGATATTCTTTCAAAGAAGACATACAGATGCACAATAGGCACATGACAAGATGCTCAACATTGCTAATTATTAGATAAATGCAAATCAAAACCACAATGAGGTACCACTTTACACCAGTCAGAATGGCTATCATTAAAAAGTCTGCAAATAATAAATCCTGGAGAGGGTGTGGGGAAAAGGGAACCCTCTGACACTGTTGTTGGGAATGTAAATTGGTGCGGCCACTATGGAAAACAGCATGGAGGTTCCCAAAAAACTAAAAATAGAGCTACCATATGATCCAGCACTCCCACTCCTGGGCATATATCCCCAAAAGATGAAAACTCTAATTCAACAAGATACATGCACCCCAATGTTCATGGCAACACTATTTACAATAGCCAAGACATGGAAACAATCCAAGTGCCCATCAACAAATGATTGGTTTAAGATTATATATATATATATATATATATATATATATATATATATATATACATACACACACACACACACACACACACACACATACACATACACAGTGGCATATTACTCAACCATAAAAAAGAATGAAATTCTGCCATTTTTAGCAATGTGGATGGACCCAGAGATTATCATACTAAGTAAAGTAAGTCAGACAGAGAAAGACAAATATTATATGATATCACGTATATGTAGACTCTAAAAAATAATACAAGTGAATCTAGATGTAAAACAGAAACAGACTCACAGACATGGAAAACAAATTTATGGTTACCAAAGAGGAAAGGGAGGGGGGAGGAATAAATTAGGAGTATGGGATTAACAGATACAAACTACTACACATAAAATAGATAAGCAAAAAGGATTTACTATATAGCACAGAGAATTATATTCAATAACTTGTAATAACCTATAATGAAAAATAATGTGAATGTACATATTATATATATATATATATATGTATATATATATATATATATATATAAATCACTTTGTTGTTGACATGAAACTAATACAATATTGTAAATCAACTATATTTTAATTTTAAAAAGACATATTTTAAAGCCATAGCCATTAAAACTGTGGAATATGCCCAGAAATAGACAAGTATAGCCATGGAACAAATTACAAAGCTCAGAAGCAGATCCAATAATTGATGGGAACTACATATGTAACATAGATGCTGTCTCATGTCAGTGGAGGAAGAATGAATATATTTGTTGTGTTTTTCTTTGCATATACATTTGAACTTGGAGGAACAAAATAGGAAGTCTTAATCTTGTCATAGATCAAGCTATCATTTCTTATCAATATTTAATAATAATATGACATATTGATAACTGTTTCTCTCATTCCTTGTTTTATCTCTCACTTGATTGGAAACTCAGAAATCAGGGAGAAAGGAATTAACTGTGATTAAGTATTAACTTAATCTTAAAATCTTATCTGTAAAATGAGGATAATAGTATTACTACTTCAACAAGTGCTGTGAGATTTAAATGAGTTAATGCATGTTAAATGCTGAGAGCAATCCTAGCTCAATAAATGTTCACTATTATAATTATCACACCACACTCCCTTGCTTATCAGACTATTTTGTTGGTGGTGCAAAAAATCCTGGTCAGATTTTATGGACCCCAGTCATTTCATCACTTACAAATGATTTAGAATAAGATGTAGATATCATTGTAACCCATATCCTTACCTATCACCAGCTTTATGTATTTCAAGACATGAAGGTGGGACCACTTTAACCCTAATTTATCTAGACAATGTAACAAATTTCATGACGGGGCCACTGTGCCCATTATGGTCAACAAATTTCTTTCCTGGTTCTGTTCTCCAAGTCACATATCCACATTAAGCTATACATAATTATTTTCCATCCATACGTGGTATTTAGACCAAAACATAAAATGTCCTTCCCACATTTGTCATTTTATTGAGCTGCATATATTTTCCCCCCAGCTTATTTTATGCTTTTGGAAATAATTTGCATTATTCCATTTATCACATTATTTCATTCTACATCATTAGGAATAAAGAAGTAACTGGGACCCTCTGAGAATCAATGGAAATAAATTAATTTGACACTTCCTTTCTCACTGAAGGTCAGGATTGTTGTGATGTATCTATTAGCTATCATCTTGATGCCTGGGAGCAAGCACGGGCTTGAGAGCATTATTTGTGTTGGCTTATATTTCACTGCATTATACTTTGTGTACTATACTGTGCTTTGTTTCCTTAGCAACATCAATGCTTTCTGTTTTCAAAAGCAACACATTCAGTATTCTTAGGAGGACCATATTCTTGGATAGTACATTCTTAACAAGTGAACTGATTGGAAATTGATCACAGAGTATATCCAATTATATATATTTTTTAGTGTCTGATATGTCTATTAAATAGGTTAAAAAGATACATAAAACATAGTTTCTGACCTTGGGTGTCACAGAAATCTCAAGAGAGCTAGAAAAAATAGAAATTTGTTCAAGGTATACATTCAGTACAGGGAAGAAAGTGAGTTAGTTTTCAAGGGACATCGGGCAAGGCTTCACAGAGAATTCTCAGCTGATAATAGGGTTTTAAAGGATGAATACAAATTCCTTAACCAGACTGAGTCAAAAAAGACAACATGTTCAAAACTATTGAATTATGAAATAATATACTGTTTCTCAAGATTAAAAGACTGTACACATATTCACTAAAACTATTACTGACTATAAACACAAATGTGTACATTTAAAATATAAATATTTTATGCTGGTCAACTTGCTGCATAAAAAAATTACCTCAAAACTCAATGGCTTAAAACAACAGTAATTTATTATTGCTCATGTGTCTGCAAGTCCACTGGAGGTCTGCTGACAACCGATCTGGGCTGGGCTCAGGTAGGGCAACTCTGCTCTATGTGCTTCTCAACCTCCTCCTGTGACCGGTGTGCTGCCTGAGCATGACCTCATGGTGATGGCAGACATGTAAGAGAGCAAGAGGAAACACTGAAGTTTCTTAAAACCTAAGCACAGTACTATTTCCACCTTCTGTTATTGTCCCAAGCAAGTTACAGGGCCAAATCTCAAGTCAAGTGTCAGGGAAGTACACTCCACCCATGATGAAGCAATGGCAAGGGTGTACATGCTGGGATGGGTGAAGAATCAAGGTTATTAATAGAGTCTACTTTATACCTCCAGCAAGGATTTGCTGTAGCCTACAACAAAAGGCATAGAAGGAGGTCTGCTATTAAAAGACCTGTCTAAATAGACCCCTTACAATAGAAACCCCAGGGCAAGGGAAACTTATAATCAGGTATGGGCATGAGTTCTGAGATTCCTGACAGTCAAAAGGAAAAAGAAAGAGAGAAAAGAAAATTTTCTTTGCAAAAGGGCAAAAGGAAAAATATGTCTGAGAAGGAAGAACATTAATTTGTGATAGAAACTAAGTACGTACACGTATATTGAACTCACCAGCACATTTACTATACATGCATGCATTCCCAACCATTGTGTGGTTAGAAAATGGGCTATTATGTATAACAAGATACATTCTTAATCTAAATAATCTTGTATGAGTCCATCATTCATTCTTTATTTCTCTCTCTCTCTTCTTCCCCCCAACTCTTGCAAGTATGGCATAGCCTTTGTGTATAGGGTCCGTTTTAACTGTAAGGAACAGACTATCCTTTTTACCTCTAAAGAATCCCCTATTTTTCAGCCAGGAGAGAGCAGACAAAAATAACAGGCAGATTTTTTTCCATCTCCAGTGTCTGACTGGATGACAAAGAAGTCTGTTACTTTAGCCAAGTTGTCTGCCAACATTTCATTTTCTTCACGTGTTGTTTGTTGCCTGGTCACAAGGAAAAAGCAAAACAAAACAATCTTCAGCAAAATCTGGACCTTTTAGTCCCCACTTAATAAATATTTGAGTCAATATATTGCTTCACATCCTTTGTGGGTTGGTATGAAAACCTGTTTTGCTATCTTATACAGAAACAAACAAATATATGCCTTTGAGCTGATATCTGAAACAATGGTGATGCCCTGTGTGTGTGTATACTGTGTGTGTGTATACTGTGTAAACTTTCTCAAACAAGTGGAAACATGGTGAGGTTGAAAGGTTTTCGTCTGTGACAGTCTCTGATTTTATTGCAGTTACTTACTCTCTGTGAACCTGAAACATCAGTTAATATGTTTGAATCTTAATTCCTTTATTTGTAAAAGTGACAACAATAATATCTACCTCAAAGCATGGTTATGAGGATTAACATTGAGACCGTGTGTGTGTGTGCATGTGTCTGCCGGGATGAAAGTTGTAGCATGTGTTGGGTATTTAGCAAATGTTTGACACCTTTCCCATATGAAGTCAGAAGAACTATGCCTTATTCATTCACTAAGCACATGATATGTGATGTATCAAACAGATTAACTTAAACAAAGAAAATAAGAAAACTGAGCTATGAAATAATCAAGTACATTTCCAGTAGTCACACAGAGGAGACTCAAGACTAGAAACTACATTTCCTGGTTCTCAGACCATTGTTGTTCCATTGTTATACTTTCCATTCATTCATTCACTCATCCGTTGTACGTTTGCACCCACTCTGTACTAAATACTCTGCTAGACACTGTACATTTAAATAAGTAAAAGAGATTTACCCTCAACTAGCTTACAGTCTATAAGGCTACAAAAAGAGAAAAACAATTATATTACCCTGTAATAAAGCTTATAACAGAGGATTTGGTAAGAGATCAAGGAAAAAAGAACTAAAGTGATTTTGAGAAAATACCTGTGTCCATGGTTCTCTTTCTGAGAACTTCTTATAAACCTCTAGTTCTGTTGGGACCTGGCTGTTAATAAATGACACATCTTTCAAAAAGGTTAAACTGACAATTGTCTGAAAGAGTATTTTGTATGTTAAATCTATAGCAGTAAGTTTAAGACAAAATTAGAATGAATGGAACATTAAAAATTTGATATTTCCCATTAACTGGAATCTTTGATAAGAAAAAGATATTGTCATACCAAATCTGTAGATACTCTGTCCCTACTTTAACTGTTGTCTCCCTTCTACCTTCCCCAATCCCACAGTCCCTTCAGCTGACCTCTGCCCACTTATTCTTGATGGCTGAATTTAGGTGTAACCTCTTCTAGCTCTTGTGGGACTTTAATTATCTATTTGGTTATCTTCAAAGATGTTTTGCATCTGAAATAATTGTAATCAAGTCTACCATGTACAGTTGTTTAGACTTCATACTACACATTGTAATCTATGTGAATGGCACCCCCTGATACTGTGAAGCATACAACCTACACAGCTATACCAGGCGTCCCCAAATTAAATCAAGCAGAGAAATTTCCTCTTCTCTCAAGTGCCTCTCTAATTTTATCAAACTCTTTTTAAAAAGTAACTATTGAGATTTTTGAAAATTGAAGTATAGTTAATTTACAATGTTGTGTTAGTTTCAAGTGTACAGCAAAGTGATTCAGTCACATATACATATATATTCTTTTTAAGATTCTTTTCCATTATAGGCTATTACAAGATATGCAGTATAGTTCCCTGTGCTACACAGTAGGTCCCTGTAGGTTATCTATTTTATATATAGTAGTGTGTATATGTTAATCCCAAACTCCTAATTTATCCCCACCCCCACCCCCTGCTATCCCCTTTGGCAGCCATAAGTTTGTTTTCTATGTCTGTGAGTCTATTTCTGTTTTGTAAATAAGTTCATTTGTATCACTTTTTTAGGTTCCACATATAAATTATATCATAAGATATTTGTCTTTCTCTGCCAGACTTACTTCACTTAATATGACAATCTCTAGGTACATCCATATTGCTGCAAATGGCATTATTTCATTCTTTTTTATGGCTGAATAATATTCCACTGTGTATATAGACCACATATTCTTTATCCATTCATTTGTTGATGGTCATTTAGGTTGCTTCCATGTCCTGGCTATTGTAAATAGTGCTGCTATGAAAATTGGGGTGCATGTGTCTTTTCAAATTAGAGTTTTCTTCAGATATATGTTCAGGAGTGGGATTGCAGGATCATATGGTAACTCTATTTTCACTTTTTAAACTACTGAAAATGCACACTGTAAGAAATAAATTCATGCAAAATAAACAAGTGTACATCTCTCTCATCCTCTACTTTTCTGAGCTCCTCCCCAGAGGTAATCACTATTAACTATTTCTTATTTCTCTTTCTCCCCTGTACAGTGTTAAGTTTCAGTAGTAATTAACCTTTGAAATATCCTCACTTTCATGTCATTTACAAGTTACTTATTACATCCCCATTAAGACCACTCTCCTGACTCCAGACAAACCTATCCACCTTCCACATTTCTTGTGTCTCAAAGCACTTAAAACTTACATCCAAAAACAAATCCATGATCTTTCCCTGCAAGCTTTTATCCTCTTCCAGTGCTCCCTAGCTCAGTGAATTCACTACCATCTACCCGATTAAACAAGTCAGAAACCTAGGAGCCATCTCAGACACTTTCTTCTTCCTCACTCTGACATCCTTCCCATCCTCCAAGTTCTGTCAGTTTTACCTTTTCCCTTTCTCCTCAACTTATCTCTCTACTTACACCACCACCACCAATCCAGCTACCATTATTTCTTATCTGAACTATTGTTATAACTTTGTTAGTCATACACTGATATCCAATATCTTACCCTGATTCATTATACACACTGCAGTCTGAAAGATCTTCTGGAAATGCAAATTCAGTATGTCACCTCCCTTCTTAAAAACCTTTGCATGTCCTCCCATTGTTTGTAGCACAGCCTAGGAGACCCTGTGTGATCTGACCCCTTCCGAACCTCCTAACCACATCTTCCCAACACTCATTGTTTCAGTCTTCTCATTTTAGTTACTCTGTTCCTTTTTCAATTTGCTGCTTCTTATTAAAATTATGTACCAGATTATTAGTCTTGGTAACACGTTTCAATGAAGACTGATAAGCAAGGCTTCCTGTCTCTCCTCTCATCCAGGGATTCCCACTTGGTCTCCTCAGGAGTTCATTCCATTCCAGTCGCTCAATGCATCAGCGTGGGCACTTGGGGATGGCCCAATCTGGAAAACTTTATGGAATGTGCACCTTATGCTATAATTGTCTAAAGCATAATATAATAGAGGAACAAATGTTATGCAGCAGGTTTGTGAAAATAACATTCAGTTCCTTCTCACTACGGAGGAAGGCCTTAACTAGGTAAGACTAATGGAACAATTTCTGTTTTGTTCTGGTCTTAAGTCATCACTACATCACTCAAATTCTTTTGATCTCTTTCTGGGTCTTTCCCACATTGTACCTAAGACAACCTCATTCTGAGGTACTGATGATTTGTAGCAGAGCTCTTCACACTATTTTACAGAAGATTCTTAAACTTTGCTCATGCTGTTCTTTAGTGTTTACTTCAAACATTGAAGTTTCTTTAAAGAATTGATAAGGAGGCTTTGCTTCCAAGACACTAACAGGTGATAGGTAGAAAGTTACTAATTAGCACATCTTGATTCTGAATATAGGATCCAACAGCTTTTTTTGTAGTCTGGGTACTCAGCCCAGTTGCCTCATTATTTTTCTCTTAGGATTTAGTCTGTGGTTGTCTGTCTCCCTGTCTTAAAAACATTTCTTTCGGTAGGGCATGAAAAAGTACTGTAAGACTCCTTGAGTTAGGAAGGTAAGTTCCTGACTGAGGTCCTAGATTAAAACAGAGTCCTTCATTGGGGAGATACCTGGACAACATTATATTTCCCATGCAGCATCATTAAACATCCTCTTTGTGGCCCTAGTTCACGATTTTTTTATTGTTTAACCAGTACATGTTGACAGACTTGTGGGTTGCAGGTCTGTCTGACTGCCAAGTGCACATTATTTCCATCAAGGTACATTCCATTATATTCTCTAGGAGGAAAAGTTTTAAGTGATGCCAAGTGAGAGATTACTAGTTACATTTCTACCTGAATCTGCCATTATTTTAAGGATTAATTTTTTTCCCTCCAGTTAGCAAATTGTTGTTATTCACCTCCGGTTTGGTATACCATATTTTCTGCCTTTCCAAATCTTACAGAATTTTCGAGATCTAATTTCTTTTTTCCAGCTAATATGCACTCCTTGCTGTTTTGAAATTTCATCAACTTTAGAGTTTATTTTTAATTTATTTTGTTCAGAAGAGTAGTTAGTGTCACTTGACAACAACCCTATAATTATCTAGTTTCTTGGATGGTTCTTTGTTTCTTTTTATTTAAATTGTTAATAACCTGCCAGATTAATAATGATTTTCCCTGAGGGCAGAAGCTAGACCTTTTCTTCTATTGGATCCTCAGGATATAGCCAAAAACCTGGGCACAGATTTGGCATTTTATAAATAGTTGTTGCTTATTCTAACTTCAAGTGAAAAAATACCCATCAAGTCATAGTCCTAAAGCATGCAAGGTGATGAAAGCTGGAAGAAGGCAGAGTGGTTTGTGATAAGCAATATCATATATAAAATGTACAGAGAGGTTAAGAACATGGATTTTAGAGCCATACAGACCCCAGTGCAAATCCTGGCTATGCCACTGGATAATTATGTGACCTGGGTAGGGACTTCCCTGGTGGCGCAGTGGTTGAGAATCTGCCTGCCAATTCAGGGGACACGGGTTTGATCCCTGGTCTGGGAGGATCCCACATGCTACGGAGCAACTAAGCCCATGTGCCACAACTACTGAGTGCAAGTGCTACAACTACTGAAGCCTGCGCACTCTGGGGCCTGTGCCCCACAACAAGAGAAGCCACTGCAATGAGAAATCCACGCACTGCAACAAAGAGTAGCCCCTGCTCGCTGCAACTAGAGAAGGCCCGCATGCAGCAACGAAGACCCAACACAGAAAAAAAAAAATTATGTGACCTGTGTAAATTAATTGACATCTCTAAGCCTTTGTCTTCTCATCTGTAAAATGCAGATAATAACATCTATCATATGGAGTTGTTATGAAAACTGAGTGAGATAATGCATGAAAGTCTAATTATAATATCTAGTTCTTAGGAAACACTTAACAAACAGTATATGTCTTAATGTTACTTATCATTAGTAGTATCAATATTAGTACTATTAGTAGTATTAATGTCAATATTGAAAGAGCAATACCTTGGCATTTGCCTCTTATTCTGACAGTTATTATTTATGTGACCTTTGTCAGGTAAGGTTCTTTGAGATGCAGATGACAAGACGGGATGTACAAGAGACTTATTGCGGGAATGATTATGAAGGATAAAGATGGAGGGAATAGGAGAGGGTAGGTGATGTAGGTCTGACAGCTTTAAAAGGAGAGTAGGAATGAAGGAGCATCAGATAGAATCTCTGACTGCGGTTCTGAGTATGGCCAGGCCAATGCCGAGCCTCAGAGCAAAAGTTGGAGGAGTTCCACATGGGGCAGGAGTGGACTGGCTTTAGTGCCACTGCTGTGCTCAGTCATGGCCTGGGAGCAGCCTGAGTGAAGTGTGGTCTTGGCATGAATGTCAGTGTAGCTCTGAAGATGCAGCAACAGCGTCATCTACACTGTGTGCAGCAGATTTTCTTAAAAGGAGACCTGAACAATATACCTCCATGCCAACCACTTGGTCTTAGACTCATTATTCTGTCTGTTAGAATCTTACTTTGTCATCTGTGACATGAGGAACACAATAAGTATTCCATGGAGATAGTGCAAGATTTCACTTAGATGATCTACGTGGCGTATCTGGAACATAGTCAAGTGCACAGAAAATGTCCATTCCTTTCCTTTCCCCCAGTTGCATCTTCTGTCTTTAACTTCTCATCCCTTAAAGATAGATTCCCAATCTTTTCTGAATACCTCCAGTGTGAAGTTTCCACCTAATAGATAAATATCTTAAAATCTTCACTTTTGCTTTGGTCATCCAATCTTTTGGCCAAACATACTAGAATCAAATTATTCATATAATGGCTCTGGCCATCTTGTTCCTTTATCTAGACAGAAACAGTCTCACCAAAAAAACAAAAAACAAAAAACAAAAAACAATAAAAAACAGAGAAATGAAAAGCAATTCATATTTTGGCATTAGGTTTCTCTTTACTTGAGGGAATAAAGCTTGCTTCTCTTTGAGATTAAATACTTTATGAGAATGCTATGTTTTGAATGCTTTGTCCTATTCAAATCATTGGGGCACACTCAAGATTTAGGTCAGAGAATTTGAGATGAGGGGAAGATCACTATCTTGAGTCTATTGGAGTTCTTAGAAAAAAACTCTTCTGAATTCTAGCCCACCAATAGACCACACAAAAGGGCAGAGGTTGAAATAATTACATATCACACAGAGAAATTGAAAAAGAAAACATCAATAATGGGATTACAATTCTACAGAAGAATTTTTTACAAGCTATGGCAAGCAAAGACAGTTTTTAAATGATTCTTCCTATACACAATCTTAAAAACATTGCTCTTCAGAGAAACACATTTGGCTTTTGCTTCTGCTTGATTTATAACCTTGTGATAACAAAGGTGTTGTGTAGCCTCAAAACCCTTTCATGGAGAAGCTTTCCCTCTCCCAGCTCCAAACACCACCAGTTTAAATTGGTTATTTTCCAAAAGTTTCACAATGTTGTGTGGTTGCCTTTGGGTGCCTTGACAAATCAACACAAGAAATAGTTTAATATTATTCTCTTGAGAAAGTTTCTCAATAAAGGATCTTTGTTCCATGGTTGACTTAGCAAGGCCAATGTTGACTGTACCAATTCATTCTGGATATTTATTTGAATTGAGTGTTGTTGAGTTCCATTCTATGACATGGAAGATACAGCACTCAGGTTCCTCTGATGGCCTGTTGACGCTCTAAGTGGTCAGATTTCCTGCTAAAGATATTCTAAAGTTCCTTATCACTTACAGAAAAAAGACAGATTATTTGGCCTAAGCTTCTCTTCTATTTAGAAAATAATCTTTTTTTTTAATGTCACTACTTAGTAAACATATTGAAAAATACAATGAACAACATAATAAGCACACATGTATCCAAAACCCAGCCTTGCCAAATCTTAACATTTAGCTATGACTGCATCAAGTCTTTTAAAAAATGACACTAATAATTAGAGCTAGAGTTGTAGGCTTCTGTGATAACTTCCTTCATCCCACTCCCTTTCTGCCCTTCCCAGAAGTAACCCATGTCCTGATTTTCTTTTCCTTTGTCACTGAAAATTTATATCTTATAAATTTTTTTTTGAATTTTATTTTATTTATTTTTTTATACAGCAGGTTCTTATTGGTCATCAATTTTATACACATCAGTGTATACATGTCAATCCCAATCTCCCAATTCATCCCACCACCATCCCTGCCCCCTGCCGCTTTCCCCCCTTGGTGTCCATACGTTTGTTCTCTACATCTGTGTCTCTAATTCTGCCCTGCAGACTGGCTCATCTGTACCATTTTTCTAGGTTCCACATATATGCATTAATATATGATATTTGTTTTTCTCTTTCTGACTTACTTCACTCTGTATGACAGTCTCTAGATCCATCCACATCTCAACAAATGACCCAATTTCGTTCCTTTTTATGGCTGAGTAATATTCCATTGTATATATGTACCACATCTTCTTTATACATTCGTCTGTTGATGGGCATTTAAGTTGCTTCCATGACCTGACTATTGTAAATAGTGCTGCAATGAACATTGGGGTGCATGTGTCTTTTTGAATTATGGTTTTCTCTGGGTATATGCCCAGTAGTGGGATTGCTGGATGATATGGCAATTCTATTTTTAGTTTTTTAAGGAACCTCCATATTCTTCTCCATACTGGCTGCATAAATTTACATTACCACCAACAGTGCAAGAGGGTTCCCTTTTCTCCACACCCTCTCCAGCATTTGTTGTTTGTAGATTTTCTGATGATGCCCATGCTAACAAACGTGAGGTGATACCTTTTGTAATTTTGATTTGCATTTCTCTAATAATTAGTGATGTTGAGCATCTTTTCATGTGCTTCTTGGCCATCTGTATGTCTTCTTTGGAGAAATGTCTATTTAGGTCTTCTGCCCATTTTTGGATTGGGTTGTCTGTTTTTGTAATATTGAGCTGCATGAGCTGTTTATATATTTTGGAGATTAATCCTTTGTCTGTTGATTCATTTGCAAATATTTTCTCCCATTCTGAGGGTTGTCTTTTCATCTTGTTTATGGTTTCCTTTGCTGTGCAAAAGCTTTGAAGTTTCATTGGGTCACATTTGTTTATTTTTGTTTTTATTTCCATTACCCTAGGAGGTGGATCAAAAAAGATCTTGCTGTGATTAATGTCAAAGAGTGTTCTTCCTATGGTTTCCTTTGAGAGTTTTATAGTGTCCGGTCTTACATTTAGGTTTCGAATACATTTTGAGTTTATTTTTGTGTATGGTGTTAGGGAGTGTTCTAATTTCATTCTTTTACATGTAGCTGTCCAGTTTTCCCAGCACTACTTATTGAAGAGACTGTCTTTTCTCCATTGTATATCCTTGCCTCCTTTGTCATAGATTAGCTGATCATAGGCGCATGGGTTTATCTCCGGGCTTTCTATCTTGTTCCATTGATCTATATTTCTATTTTGGTGCCAGTACCATATTGTCTTGATTACTGTAGCTTTGTTGTATAGTATGAAGTCAGAGAGTCTGATTCCTCCAGCTCTGCTTTTTTCCCCCAAGACTGCTTTGGCTATTCGGGGTCTTTTGTGTCTCCATACAAATTTTAAGACATTTTGTTCTAGTTCTGTAAAAAATGCCATTGGTAACTTGATACGGATTGCACTGAATCTGTAGATTGCTTTGGGTAATATAGTCATTTTCACAATATTGATTCTTCCAATCCAAGAACATGGTATATCTCTCCATCTGTTGGTATCATCTTTAATTTCTTTCATCAGTGTCTTATAGTTTTCTTCATACAAGTCTTTCATCTCCCTAGGTAGGTTTATTCCTAAGTATTTTATTCTTTTTGTTGCAATGGTAAATGGGAGTGTTTCCTTAATTCTTCTTTAAGAATTTTCATCATTAGTATATAGGAATGTAAGAGATTTCTGTGCATTAATTTTGTATCCTGCAACTTTATCAAATTCATTGATTAGCTCTAGTAGTTTTCTGGTAGCATCTTTAGGATTCTCTATGTAGAGTATCACGTCATCTGCAAATGGTGACAGTTTTTCTTCTTCTTTTCCAATTTGTATTCCTTTTATTTCTTTTTCTTTTCTGATTGCGGTGGCTAGGACTTCCAAAAGTTTGTTGAATAATAGTGGTGAGAATGGACATCCTTGTCTTGTTCCTGATCTTAGAGGAAATGCTTTCAGATTTTCACCATTGAGAATGATGTTTGCTGTGGGTTTGTCATATATGCGCTTTATGATGTTGAGGTAGGTTCCCCCTATGTCCACTTTCTGGAGAGTTTTTATCATAAATGGGTGTTGAATTTTGTCAAAAGCTTTTTCTGCATCTATTGAGATGATCATATGGTTTTTATTCTTCAATTTGTTAATATGGTGTATCACATTGATTGATTTGCGTATATTGAAGAATCCTTGCATCCCTGGGATAAATCCCACTTGATCATGGTGTATGATCCTTTTAATGTGTTGTTGGATTCTGTTTGCTAGTATTTTGTTGAGGATTTTTGCATCTATATTCATCAGTGATATTGGTCTGTAATTTTCTTTTTTTGTAGTATCTGTCTAGTTTTGGTATCAGGGTGATGGTGGCTTCATAGAATGAATTTTGGAGTGTTCCTTCCTCCTCAATTTTTTGGAAGAGTTTGAGAAGAATGGGTGTTAGCTCTTCTCTAAATGTTTGATAGAATTCACCTGTGAAGCCATCTGGTCCTGGACTTTTGTTTGTTGGAAGATTTTTAATCACAGTTTCAATTTCATTACTTGTGTTTGGCCTGTTCATATTTTCTATTTCTTCCTGGTTCAGTCTTGGAAGGTTATACTTTTCTAAGAATTTGTCCATTTCTTCCAGGTTTTCCATTTCATTGGCATAGAGTTGCTTGTAGTAGTCTCTTAGGATGCTTTGTATTTCTGCAGTGTCTGTTGTAACTTCTCCTATTTCATTTTTAATTTTATTGAGATGAGTCTGGCTAATGGTTTATCAATTTTGTTTATCTTCTCAAAGAACAAGCTTTTAGTTTTATTGATTTTTTCTATTGTTTTCTTTGCATCTATTTCATTTATTTCTGTTCTGATCTTTATGATTTCTTTCCTTCTGCTAACTTTGGGTTTTTTTTGTTCTCCTTTCCCTAGTTCCTTTAGGTGTAAGGTTAGATTGTTTATTTGAGATTTTCTTGTTTCTTGAGGTAGGCTTGAATAGCTATAAACTTCCCTCTTAGAACTGCTTTTGCTGCATCCCGTAGGTTTTGGATTGTCATGTTTTCATCGTCATTTGTCTCTAGGTATTTTTTGATTTCCTCTTTGATTTCTTCAGTGATCTCTGGGTTATTTAGTAATGTATTGTTTAGCCACCATGTGTTTGTGTTTTTTACGTTTTTTTCCCTGTAATTCATTTGTAATCTAATAGCGCTGTGGTCAGAAAAGATACTTGATATGATTTCAATTTTCTTAAATTTACTGAGG
Organism: Balaenoptera acutorostrata; assembly: GCF_949987535.1. Classification (NCBI taxonomy): domain Eukaryota; kingdom Metazoa; phylum Chordata; class Mammalia; order Artiodactyla; family Balaenopteridae; genus Balaenoptera; species Balaenoptera acutorostrata. The sequence continues at coordinate 47,507,754 of NC_080064.1, forward strand.
CTTGACTTGTGACCCAAGATGTGATCTATCCTGGAGAATGTTCTGTGCACACTTGAGAAGAAAGTGTAATCTGCTGTTTTTGGATGTAATGTCCTATAAATATCAATTAAATCTATCTAGTCTATTGTGTCGTGTAAAGCTTGTGTTTCCTTATTTATTTTCATTTTGGATGATCTGTCCATTGGTGTAAGTGAGGTGTTAAAGTCCCCCACTATTATTGTGTCACTGTCAATTTCCTCTTTTATAACTGTTAGCAGTTGCCTTATGTATTGAGGTGCTCCTATGTTGGGTGCATATATATTTATAACTGTTATATCTTCTTCTTGGGTTGATCCCTTGATCATTATGTAGTGTCCTTCCTTGTCTCTTGTAACATTCTTTAAAGTTTATTTTATCTGATATAAGTATTGTTACTCCAGCTTTCTTTTGATTTGCATTTGCATGGAATATCTTTTTCCATCCCCCACTTTCAGTCTGTATGTGTCCCTAGGTCTGAAGTGGGTCTCTTGTAGACAGCATATATATGGGTCTTGTTTTTGTATCCATTCAGCAAGCCTGTGTCTTTTGGTTGGAGCATTTAATCCATTCACGTTTAAGGTAATTATCGATATGTATATTCCTATGACCATTTTCTTAACTGTTCTGGGTTTGTTTTTTAGGTCCTTTTCTCTCTTGTGTTTCCTACTTAGAGAAGTTCCTTTAGAATTTGTTGTAGAGCTGGTTTGGTGGTGCTGAATTCTTTTAGCTTTTGCTTGTCTGTAAAGCTTTTGATTTCTCCATTGAATATGAATGAGATCCTTGCCAGGTAGAGTAATCTTGGTTGTAGGTTCTTCCTTTTCATCACTTTAGGTATGTCATGCCATGCCTTTCTGGCTTGTAGAGTTTCTGCTGAGAAATCAGCTGTTAACCTTATGGGAGTTCCCTTGTATGTTATTTGTCATTTTTCCCTTGCTGTTTTCAATAATTTTTCTTTGTCTTAATTTTTGCCAATTTGATTATTATGTGTCTTGGCATGTTTCTCCTTGAGTTTATCCTGTATGGTACTCTCCACACTTCCTGGACTTGGGTGGTTATTTCCTTTCCCATGTTAGGGAAGTTTCCGACTATAATCTCTTCAAATATTTTCTCGGGTCCTTTCTCTCTCTCTTCTCCTTCTGGAACACCTATTATGTGAATGTTGTTGTGTTTAATGTTGTCCCAGAGGTCTCTTAGGCTGTTCTCATTTCTTTTCATTCTCCTTTCTTTATTCTGTTCAGCAGCAGTGAATTCCACCATTCTGTCTTCCAGGTCACTTATCCGTTCTGCCTCAGTTATTCTGCTATTGATTCCTTCTGGTGTCGTTTTCATTTCAGTTATTGTATTGTTCATCTCTGTTTGTTTTTTAATTCTTCTAGGTCTTTGTTAAACATTTCTTGCATCTTCTTGATCTTTGCCTCCATTCTTTTTCTGGCGTCCTGGGTCATCTTCACTATCATTATTTTGAATTCTTTTTCTGGAGGGTTGCCTATCTCCACTTCATTTAGTTGTTTTTCTGGGGTTTTATCTTTTTCCCTCATCTGGTACATAGCCCTCTGCCTTTTCATCTTGTCTATCTTTCTGTGAATGTGGTTTTTGTTCCACAGGCTGCAGGACTGTAGTTCTTCTTGCTTCTGCTGTCTGCCCTCTGGTGGATGAGGCTATCTAAGAGGCTTGTCTATCTTATAATTTTTAAAAACAATTTTTTTTATTATAAGAATTTTGTTTAAGCCATCAAACTACCACTCTTTATTTTATTTTTTGTTGAAGTATCTTTGATTTATAACATTATGTTAGCTTCATGTGAAAACACTCTTCTCAACTTATACAAATGTGGATATTTATCTTCGATCACTCTTATGATCACAAGAGATGCAAAGTATAAGCAAAAAGTACTGACAAAGGTATTCCTAAAATTTCTATCATTCAGAGTCAACTTTTCAACTCATCTTGTCCTGATTTTGATGTGCATCATTCCTGCACATGTGTTTATATTTCTGCTATGTATAAAATATATCCAAAAACAATTCATGGCATTTTCCAGGTTTTAAAAGGTATATAAATATTATATGCTATGTATTCAACTAAAATTTATGTTTGCATGTGGTGTGAGAGATATATTTTATCTTTCCAAATAAATAATTTTTACATCCTTTCTCCATATGTAGGCTATAATGCATTCTCTCTGCTTTATCAATTTGTTCAAATTGTTGCATTTTATCAGAAGTTTTGTCTTCATGTATTGAGGTGATCATCTGATTTTACGTTTTCTTCTTGGGTCAGTTGTGATAGCTATATTTTTCTAGGATATGGTCCATTTATTCTAAATTTTTGAATTATTAAGTAAGGCCTCACACATGAGGTGATATTTGTGCAAAGGCCTGAAAAACAATATCTGAGGAAAAATTATACAACCAGAGGAAACTGCAAGATCAAAAGTTTTGAGGTGGAAACATGGTTAGTGCTTGAGGAACAGTCAAGACGGAGGTATGGCTGGAGCAGAGTGACAAGGTAGAGAGTTGAAGGGGATGTGTTCAGAGAGTTAACAGGTGCAAATCACATAGGGCTGTATCGGTCACTGTAAGTACTTTAAACATTAATGGGAAGCCATTGGATGGCTAAGCAGAGGGTTGACATGACATAAACTGACTTGCACCTTTTAAGGTTCAGATGTTGAGAGCAAATTGTAGAGCCAAGGGCAGAAAGCAGGAAGGTCTGGTAGGAGGCTATTGAAATAATCCTGGTGAAAGACAATGGTGGGTTGGATTATAGTCACAGTGGTGAGTGATGTTAGTGAGAAAAATGGAACAATTTTAGCTATAATCTTTCAAATATTAATTCCCCTGCCATTTCTATTTACCATTTTGAATTCCATTTTCCATGTCTCCTAAATTTGTTTAATGTTTATCTCTCTGTAGTATATTCTCAGCAATTTCTTCAGGTCTATTTTCCAGTTAACTAATTTTTCTTCAGCTTATTGCAGGCTACTATTTATATTATGCATTGCTTTTAATATCAATGACCATATTTTTCATTTATATATTCTTTCTCAGATACATATTTTTACTGGTTTCTTACTCCTATCACATATATGTAATTTCTTTTTTTTAATGTCTTTAATCATTTTTAAATTACTTATTTCATAGTTTCTATTATCTGAGGTTTTAGGAGGTCTACCTCTTTTTTACTGATCATCTACCTCTCTCTAATGATTGTTCCCTCATAATTACGTGATTTTTCTTTGTGAGCTATTCTTCAGTGGGGTGTTAGCTTGAAAAACATTTTATAATGGTTTTTGATGGTGTGTCTGGCCAGAATAATTTTGCACTCACTTCTTCCTGGAGCTACCAAAAAACACATGTCTGGAATCCCTTTTCTGTTAATTTCTCAGCTTGCAGCTTTCCACGTCACTCATGTAGCATTTATTCAAATTCCAAACTCAAGTGCAACCAGGACTTTGGTAACAAATCATCAGAGAAGACAATTTTGTTTTCATGTCCAGGCTGACAAACAGATTTTATTTGTGAATGTCTATAACAGCAGATGAATATTTTTAAGCCCTATGCTTTATTTTCATAGCCTTTGGATGGCTCTTACTTTGGGGGATAGATATCAACCATCTATCTCCAACACTCCACACCTAATGTCTCATTCATTGTCCCCTTAGGTACATAAAAGTCAAGATCTTTGTTAGTCCCAGGGGGTCAGCTCATGAGCTTACTAGTGAAGTTTGCAGAATTTTTGGTTTTTGGTTCCTGTGCATTTTCCTTTCTAGTCAATTCAGCTATGCATTTAAAGGACGTTTGTTGTGTTTTATGGAGATGTCTAATGTAACATATGATAAAAATGGAAAGTGAACTGTCTGGCCTTTCATAATCTGTTACTAACTTATCTTTGTGGTTTCATCTTCCATTTGTCACCCACAGTAGCTTCGTAAGTTGGCCAAATTGATCAATTTTAACCTTGCTCCTTCTGTTGTCTTCTCCTGGATTTCTTCCCTTGCTAATCTCTTATGTCCATATATTCCTCATATATTATGGCCCTGCTTAAATGTCACTTCTTTCAGGAAGTCTTCCCTCATCTAGCAAAGAGAAGTGATATTCTCTCCTATAGTGTCTTATCTTTACTTCTTATGTATTGGCTTCCACATCTATTGTGCCCATTGTTATGCTCTTACTTTCTCTAACTCCACCCCACTCCTAGCATTAAACTGGAAACTTTTGATCCAGGACAAAGTCTGTGGTCAATTCATTTTGTATATATCCCATATGTAGCACTATGCCTTTTAGGGTCTGAGAGCTTATTAAACAAAATTGAATTGAAGCAGAGTTTCAAACAGAAGCTGTAATATTGTAATATGAATGCATTATAGAATGGGATTAGTGTATATCTAGCGAATGCTTAGATTAGATATCTGCAAATGCACTCCAATCTTAAAACCTAATAAAAATAATAATTGTCTAAATGGTTAAACCTATTATTTTTCAGGCACTCTGCTAGTGCTTTACTTATATCATCTCTAATTCTCATGATAATTCTGAAAAACAGAAGAGGTTAAGGTAGTTGCTCAAGATCAGAGAGGTAGGAAGAGGCAGAGCTGAGACTTGGATCTAGATCTATCTGGCTTCCAAAGACAACAAAAAGCAAATGTACATAAAAACCAAAATAGAAAATCTGTATGCTTTATTGAAGATAAAGTTGTTTGCTCCATGTGAATGATCGGAAATGGTGGACCAAAGTAGAAGGAGCTGGAATGATGCCACTCATGTGAAGGCTCAGCTCCAGTGTCACCTCCTCCAGAAAGGACTGACTCCACCTCCCTGGTTAGTATCCTCCTACTGGACTTCCACAGTCCTCTCTGTATTTACCTTAATTGTTGCATGTTTATCACTTGATTTTAAACGTCTGTTTATGGGATTGTCTTTACACTAGGCACTGACTGACTTGTAAACAGGAACTTTATTTTTTTACTCTGTTTTACCATCTTATTCCCATGATAAGGATAAGTCTTCTTATCAAAATTTTTATGTATGATATTCCTGTCTTGGTGATTCACAATGCAAATTAGTAACTAAACATTCTAAGAAGTTATTCAGAAAGATATTTGTTTGGCCTTAACTAAAGTAGCATTTCCCAATCTTACTTGACCACAGAATCTTTTTTCTCAGAACACTTATTAGAATATTTTGTGAATTGGATGTTCCAGAAAATAAAACTTAGGAAATAGTGTTCTTACATGACTTTCTTGAATGTTCCCTTTCTCCTCATTTTTGGGGTGACAGGTACATAGTGATAGTGATAGGTGAATAATGGAACTCACTAATTTTATAATAAAAAAGGGATTGTCTTCATACCAATTGCTAAAAGAAATCATGCTGTGTAGCAAGAGGTAAACTCAAAGTTATTAAAGAAAACTGCTGTCTTGGCAAGAGAACATACTTGTTATTTCTGTTTTTGAGGTAACCACACCTGTTCTAGGGATTTGGGAGGGCAGAATCCCTAAACCCAAATTTGCTCTTTGCTTTGATTTCTCCTTTAGAATGTGATTCTGTTCCTTCAAAAGCACTGGCTTCTTTGTCCACTCTTTCTGTTGAAGCACATAAATCCAAGTGGCAGCTGTAGTATTTAGAAATACAAAATACAGGGGAAGGAGTTCAATAGTTTTCTCAGTGTTAATGGCAGCCAAGGGCTGAGCCCTGTGTGTCGTAAATGATAGGACTGTCCAGAGGAAAAAATCCTTTGTAAGCAGTTTTTATCCCCTTTTAAATTTTTTCGTTTTAAAGAGTGGAATCTTTCAGTAGCAGAAACAGTTACAATCAAACCCCACCTGTTTTTTATATCTCACAGCTCCTCAGGGAAAAAAGAAAATGAAGATGACCTGGGGAAGAAGAGGGGTAGTGATGCCAAGTCCCTAGCAACGCTGTTTTCCAGAAGACTTACTATGCAGAGGTGCTTTTCTTTTTATAACCATTTTGGTGTCTCTTGCCCCATGAAATGACTCTTGAAAAGTCCCCTTTTCTGCAGCCATAAATGCCTCTACTATGACCCTCAGGAAAATACTCGTAAAACACACTCATGTGAGGAATTCAATGTTATTTGTCTCATGGGTCCCTGGTACATTATGTACACAGGCACAGGCCTACATTTAATACCAAGACACTTGGAAATAGTGCACCCCAAGATTTTCAGTGCTGAGTGTAATTATAAAACACTTACGGAAGCAGAGTTACAAAGATGTTTTTATCCTCAAAGTTGTTGTTTTTGTTTTATTAACTGTGCATGGTAAGGAGGCAGACTTCTAAATCAAAAACAAAAGCCAATTTAAAAATATTGCTGGTGATATTTTGATAAGGGAATAGTAGCATTATTCAGTATCTATCATGAATCAGCATTCTGTATTTTACTCCATTAAATTCTCACAGCATCCCTATAAGGATAATTGCTATTCTCATTTTACAAATGAGGAAAATACATCTTGGAGTTAAGAGGTCACAGAGCTACAAAATAGTGGAGCCAACCTTTGAAACCAGGTCTGAAAGATCTCCAAGGATGCAATAGGAGGTGTTGGTGGGTGGGGCAGTTTTAGGTCAAATTACCTAGTGAGGTAACATCTGCATAAAGACCTTAAGGGCATAAGCTCAGAGTCTGTGTGCAAAGCCATTACCAAAGGACATGGGAACACTGGGCACGAAATCATGGGACCCTTAATGCAATCCATCTACCACACCAAGCTAGTTGGCAAGGGATGAAGTGGCACAAAAAGAGACTGGGGGTGTAGTCAGGGTCTGGACAACACAGGGCCTTGTGGGCTGTGCTCAGGGGGTCTTTTTTTTTTAAGGCTGAGAAGGAAGTCCTGGTAGTGGCTAGGACTAGCTGATACCAACAGAAGCACAGACCAGTGGACAGAGTTGAGATATATTGTGTCCATTGAATGGATGGAATTGGTGACATTTTAGTTTTGGGGGCTGAAGGACTCAAGGATGATAGCTGGGTCTCTAACTTGAGTAAATGTTGGATAATGGCCCCTTTCTTGAGCTAAAGAAGAACACGGAAAGACAGGGAATTTCAGGGTAGGAATCAAGAGTTCTGTTTAGGGCACTGACTTAGCCAGTGTCCTGATAAGAAAAGCAGAAACTACTAGATATTCGACCCAAAGAGGAATTCGTTGCTGGGAAATGGTCACAGAGGTCTGGTTTGCATTGTAACTTTCATGGCCCTAGGCACTATTGCTTTCATGGGCCCCTTCCTCCATACATTTTTTTCCTTCCAATTAAAAAAAATAAAAATAAAACATTTCTAAGGCCCTAAACTGTTATGGGCCTGAGGCACTGTGCCTGCTGTGACTAATGGGTAAGTCAGCTCTGACAAAGGTGTTGAAAGGATTTGAAAGCAAAGGGGGATGGGACATTACACAGAGGTCAGGGAGCTGCTGCCACCAGTGGGCTAGGGCTCAGAAGCCACACTTAACGACTTGGTGCTGGAAACGCCAACTCCTGCTGCTAAGTAGGAGCCTTCATTTCTCCCTCTAGTGCTGTGGTCACCTGTACTGCTGATATTATCGTCACAGGAACTGCTGAAATCATGGCAGCTGTCACTGAGCAGAAAACACCAGGGTTGCCATTGCCAGAGATACTGCCAGGAGCTCAGTAGTTTTTCGTTTCTTCCCCTTTCTCATCTCCATGTAATACCTTTAATTGGCAGAACCTGACATGAAGTCTGCAGGTTTGGGAGTCTGAGAGTTGTCATTTGCAGGGTTCCAGTCCTAGCAGGTGAACCTAAGAAAGCAAATGTGGGGTTAAAAATCAACCAATAAATATCTGGCACATGCATGTTAAGTTTGAGATGTCTGTGAAACATGCTAATGGAAATGTTGAGTGAGATCACTTTTAAGGCAGTGTAGAGAAAGAAGAGTTGGTCAACCAAGACTAAGAACTAAGATCACCAACGTTTTCATCAGATAAAGGAGGAGAAAATGGCAAAGGAGATTGAGAAGTCAGAAAGGAAAAGCAGACAACTGTGGAAGCTAGAAAGTGTGGATGATCAGCTGTGTTAAATGCTGCTGAAAGGTTGAATAAGACAAAAACATAAAGGTGCCATTGGATTTCACATCATGGATGTCATCGGTAACTTTGACAAAGGCCATTTCAATCAAGTGCTATACATGGAAGCCAAAATGGCTTCATGTTTTCTGATTTATTTTATGAAAAACCCTGTGATGTGTGGATCATGACTACAGAGTGGTGGAATAAAATTGCCAACCCAGGCTTCTGATAAATCCAGTTTTCTTTCTACTATCTTAAAAATTCTTAAAATAATCACTGTCCTTCCTTCACAAGCAATGACATTGAAAAATAAAAGGTTCCAATCCTTTCTTGCAGAACTTCTGGCCACTTGAAACTTGGTCCACATTGAATTGCAAATTAAAAAAATATACTTAGATACAAAATTCCACAGCCTCTAGGATTTCTCATCGAGAGGCATTTTGAGTGTGTACAGATGGAAACCAGGAGTGGGTATGGTCTTCTCATTACCACCTCCCCCAACACTTATTTTATCATCCTTCCCTTAAAGAGCAGGGAATATTTTGTGTTCTGATCCCTTTATTTTAAGGCAACAGCAGGGAACTTTAGATCATATCTGTCAGCTAGAAATTCCAAGGAAGCTGTCTGCATGCTAGTCAGGCTTAGAAGATGAAAGGTCAAGTAATAACTGGTGAGGTGATAGGAACTGCAAAAGAGGAAAATGAAAATCTATTGAAAAATGGGGAGTTACTGTGGAAGGCTAAGTAGCTAAGAAGGGCCCTAAGGGAATATTCCCAGCTGTTTCCAAAAGTCCATGGAATCACAGCCTGGAATGAGTGGCACCCACAGAAATATTAAGACAGAGAGGAAGATTCCAGAAAGAATGACGCTTGATCAACTCTGAGGCTTTAAATCATCTGGAGAAAACCAGGTACATTCCTTCTGCCAGTTCCTAAATTTGTCTCTTGCCTGGATTGTTGCAACAGCCTCCTAATTGGTCTCCCCACCTTTGATATAGCTCCCCAGGGTGACTCTCTCCACAACAACTAAGGTGATCTTCCAAAAGCACAAATCTAACCACCTCTTTAAACTCTCCAATGCTACCCGTTGCTCTCAGGATAAAGCACAATTTCCTTAACATAGCTTACTTCTCTTACCTTCTCCACCCCTCTCCCAACACACACACACACCCCTCTAATATTCCAACTATAATATAATATCCTATTGGTTCTATTTCATGTAGAGATAAGGATATAGAAGTTTTTTTTTTTTAAAAAGCAATGACTTGCTTTGGGACATAGCTGATGAGTGACACGGCTAGCACTAGAACAGTAGTTTTCTCCATCTGATGCAAAGCAGCAATATCGAGTAGGCAATTCTGATGCCTGCCTGAGCTTTGATTTCTTCAGTTTGTCTTATTCCTCTTCTCACTTCTAACTTCACTTTTGGCTCCTTCATTTCATCTCTCACTGAGCAGTTGATCCTTTTTCTTCTAGGTTGTGATAAAGGCAAGATGAAAATTTTCAGGCTGAGATCAAAATATCGGCAGGTTTGGTTTCTTCTGAGGCCTCTATCCTTGGCTTGCAGATGGCTGCCTTCTTGCTGTGTCCTCACATGGCCTTTCCTCCATGCACATGCATCCCTAGTATCTGTTTGTGCATCTGGATTTTCTCTTTTTATAAAGACGCCAGTTAGATGTAAGGACACCAGTCAGATTGGGTTGGGATTCACCCTACCGCCTCTTTAAAGACCATATTTCCAAATACGGGGGTGGGGTGGGGTGGGGGAGGACACAATTCAGTCCATAATACTTACTAATGGGGTTTGTGTGCCTGTTGGATATTGTACCCTTTCTCAGACCTTGGATCATATTGGACATTGCCACCTTTCACATCAGTTTTTGTGCATAACAAGCTTGACTCCAAAATAACTGATAAAAGCATGTTTTCAAAAAGATCTGACATCATCAAAAGGAATGTAGCACAATCTAATGTTGAGACTGAGAATTACCTCAAACTAGTACTTTGCATGGACTGCAAGACATGTCAAGCATCACTGTGTTTCCTTGAAAACTTTAGATATCCTGAGTTGCTCCTCTGACTGCTATGGTGTCCCAGGGTACCTTAGCACACAGTTTGAGAACCCTTGTAATAAGTGACTTACATATCTATCACATTTGATCTTACCAATAATTCAGATTTAAGTATAGTCCATTGTACTATTTATGAGAGGAGGAAACTGAGGCTAAAACTGGATATGTCAGTTCACTAAGGTAATATAGTTAATAAATAGTGAAATTAGGTCTATTTGCCTCCAATGCTGAGTTGTCTCACTCTACAGCTGGGACAGATAGAGTTGATTAATATTCTGCATCCAGTCCCACCTCCTTTCAAAGTACCTTTCTATACTGCTAGAAGCTAAGTTGCAAACCATTTTTTCATACTCCTTTGCAGCTAGGGCTCAGGATGCAAATTAAATGTGCTCACATGAGATTTTAAGATAGGATTGGAATAGAGGTCATTGTCATGCTTGACTCTTGGGCAGTGCCATTCCTGCAACTTGTCTCTAGGCTTGAGTGTCAAGATAGTTACAGCACTGAGAAGATTCAGTGCTCCGTTGCCTACTCGCCAAATTTATGGAGGTCAAGAGCAGCTGTGATGACAGCAATGGGAGCTTCCTGATATGGCTTACTGACTCTTGCATTGCAGTCATTGAGGTAAGTTCTGGAACTCAATAGTTTCAGTAGCTACCCCCAAATTCCTCACTTTTTGACTGCAACAAAACTAACAGCTCTGGGGTGTGGTGGGGGAGGGTCATTCTTGTGAGGTACTGGAACATTCCTAGATATACAGCTATTGTCCACACTTCCAGCCTTTTTAACATTTTAAAAAGCCCTAAATTCCCTGTTAAAAGATCTTTACAAACCCTTAATATATGTTTCTAACACCTAAGTCTGAGTGATATCATTATATTGCACATAATATAATATGACTTATGAGAGAATAGCTACAATATTTGTTTTAAAGAAATAAAAAGCATAAAAGAGCATTCCAGCCATCATGGCTTGTGTGTTTAGAAGGCTTGGACAGGATGAAATCCATGACCAACTCAAAAAGACATAATTAAATTCTATGTAAAGTCCAGTGGCTATAAAAGCAAATTGTGGGGACCTTCAAGATGGCAGAGGAGTAAGACGTGGAGATCACCTTCCTCCCCACAAATACAACAAAAATACATCTACATGTGGAACAATTCCTACAGAACACCTACTGAACACTGGCAGATGACCTCAGACTTCCAAAAAGGCAAGAAAATATCCACATACTTGGGTAAGGCAAAAGAAAAAAGAAAAAACAGAGACAAAAGAACAGGGACAGGACCTGCACATCTGGGAGGGAGCTGTGAAGGAGGAAAAGTTTCCACACACTAGGAAGGCCCTTCACTGGTGGAGACTGCGGGTGGCGGAGGGGGGAAGCTTTGGAGCCACGGAGGAGAGCACAGCAACAGGGGTGCAAAGGGCAAAGCAGAGAGATTCTTGCACAGAGGAGTGGTGCCGACCAGCACTCACCAGCCTGAGAGGCTTGTCTGCTCACCCACCGGGGCGGGCGGGGGCTGGGAGCTGAGACTCGGTCTTCGGAGGTCAGAATCCAGGGAGAGGACTTGGGTTGGTTGCATGAACACAGCCTGAAGGGGGCTAGTGTGCCACAGCTAGCTGGGAGGGAGTCCGGGAAAAAGTCTGGACCTTCCTAAGAGGCAAGAGACCATTGTTTCGGGATGAACAAGAAGATTCAGAGCACTGCCTAAACGATCTTCAGAGACAGGCATGAGCTGCGGCTATCAGCACGGACACCAGAGACGGGCATGAAATGCTAAGGCTGTTGCTGCAGCCACCAAGAGTCCTATGTGCAAGCACAGGTCACTATCCACACCCCCCCTCCCGGGAGGCTGTGCAGCCCACCACTGCCAGGGTACCGTGATCCAGGGACAACTTTCCAAGGAGAACACACAGCATGCCTCAGGCTGTTGCAACGTCATGCCAGCCTCTGCCTCCACAGGCTCGCCCAGCGTTCCGTACCCATCCCTCCCCCCAGCCTGAGTAAGCCAGAGCCCCCTAATCAGTCTCTCCTTTAACTCCCTCCTGTCTGGGTGGGAACAGATGCCAGAAGGCGACCTACATGCAGAGGCAGGGCCAAATCCAAAGGTGAACCCCAGGAGCTGAGTGAACAAAGAAGAGAAAGGGAAATTTTTCCCTGCAGCCTTAGGAGCAGCAGATTAAATTCCCATAATCAATTTGATGTACCCTGCATCTGTGGAAACCAGAATAGACAATGAATCATAACAAAATTGAGGTGGTGGATTTTTGGAGCAACTGTAGACTTGGGGTTTGCTACATGCGACTGACTAGATTCTGATTTTTATGTTTATTTTAGTATAGTTTTTAGCACTTGTTATAATTGGTGGATTTGTTTACTGGTTTGGTTGCTCTCTTCTTTTTTATTAATTACTATTTTTAATTTTAATAATATATATTTTATTTTAGTAACTTTATTTTATTTATTTATTTATTTTTTCTTTCTTTTTTTTCTCCCTTTTCTTCTGAGCCATGTGTCTGACAGAGTCTTGGTGCTCCGGCCGCATGTCAGGCCTGAGCCTCTGAGGTTGGAAAGCTGAGTTCAGGAAATTGGACAACCAGAGACCTCCTGGTCCCATGTAATATCAATCACCAAGAGATGTCCTAGAGATCTCTGTCTCAACACACAGACCCATCTCCACTCAATGACCAGCAAGCTCCAGTGCTGGACACCTTATGCCAAATAGCTAGCAAGAGGGGAACACAACAACACCTATTAGCAGAGAGGCTGCCAAAAACCATAATAAGTTCACAGACACCCCAAAACACACGACTGGGCATGGTCCTGCCCACTAGAAAGAAAAGATCCAGCCTCATCCACCAAAACACAGACACCAGACCCCTCCACCAGAAAGCTTACACAACCCACTGAACCAACTTTACCCACTGGGGGTAGACACCAAAAACAATGGGAACTACAAACCTGCAGCCTGGGAAAAGGAGATCCCAAACACAGGAAGTTAAGCAAAATGAGAAGACAAAGAAATACACAGCAGATGAAGGAGCAAGGTAAAAACCCACCAGACCAAACAAATGAAGAGGAAATATGCAGTCTACCTGAAAAAGAATTCAGAGTAATGATAGTAAAGATGATCCAAAATCTTGGAAATAGATTGGAGACAATATAAGAAATGTTTAACAAGGACCTAGAAGAACAAAAGAGCAAACAAACAATGATGAACAACACAATAATGAAATTAAAACTTCTCTAGAAGAAATCAGTAGCAGAATAACTGAGGCAGAAGAACGGATAAGTGACCTGGAAGATAAAATAGTGGAAATAAATACTGCAGAGCAGAATAAAGAAAAAAGAATGAAAAGAATTGAGGACACAGTCAGAGACCTCTGGGAAAACATTAAACACAGCAACATTTGAACTATAGGGGTCCCAGAAGAAGAAGAGAAAAAGAAAGGGACTGAGAAAATATTTGAAGAGATTATAGTTGAAAACTTCCCTAATATGGGAAAAGGAAAAGTCAATCAAATCCAGGAAACGCAGAGAGTCCCATACAGGATTAATCCAAGGAAAAACTCGCCAAGACACATATTAATCGAAATATCAAAAATTAAATATAAAGAAAATATATTAAAAGCAGCAAGGGAAAAGCAACAATAACATACAAGGGAATCCCCATAAGGTTAACAGCTGATCTTTCAGCCAAAACTCTGCAAGCCAGAAGGGAGTGGCAGGACATATTGAAAGTGATGAAAAGGAAAAACCTACAACCAAGATTACTCTACCCAGCAAGGATCTCATTCAGATTCGACGGAGAAATTAAAATCTTTACAGACAAACAAAAGCTAAGAGAAATCAGCACCACCAATCCAGTTTTACAAAAAATGCTAAGGGAACTTCTCTAGGCAGGAAACACAAGAGAAGGAAAAGACCTACAATAACAAACCCAAAACAATTAAGAAAATGGTAATAGGAACATACATATCAATAATTTAAATGGAAATGGATTAAATGCTCCAACCAAAAGACACAGACTGGTGGAATGGATACAAAAACAAGACCTGTATATATGCTGTCTACAAGAGACACACTTCACACCTAGGGACACATACACACTGAAAGGGAGGGGATGGAAAAAGATACTCCATGCAAATGGAAATCAAAAGAAAACTAGAGTAGCAATTCTCATATCAGACAAAATAGACTTTAAAATAAAGACTGTTACAAGAGACAAAGAAGGACGCTACATAATGATCAAGGGATCAATCCAAGAAGACGATATAACAATTGTAAATATTTATGCACCTAACATAGGAGCATCTCAATACTTAAGGCAAATGCTAACAGCCATAAAAGGGCAAATTGACAGTAACACAATCATAGTAGGGGACTTTAACACCCCAATTTCACCAATGGACAGATCATCCAAAATGAAAATAAATAAGGAAACACAAGCTTTAAATGACACATTAAACAATATGAACTTAATTGATATTTACAGGACATTCCATCGAAAAACAACAGAATACACTTTCTGCTCAAGTCCTCATGGAACATTCTCCAGGACAGATCATATCTTGGGTCACAAATCAAGCCTTGGTAAATTTAAGAAAATTGAAATCATATCAAGTATCTTTTCTGGCCACAACGCTATGAGACTAGATATCAATTAGAGGAAAAAAGCTGTAAAAAATACAAACACATGGAGGCTAAACAATACAGTACTTAATAACGAAGTGATCACTGAAGAAATCAAAGGGGAAATCAAAAAATACCTAGAAACAAATGACAATGGAGACACGATGACCCAAAACCTATGGGATGCAGCAAAAGCAGTTCTAAGAGGGAAGTTTATAGCACTACAATCCTACCTTAAGAAACAGGAAACATCTCAAATAAACAACCTAACCTTGCACCTAAAGCAATTAGAGAAAGAAGAACAAAAAAACCCCAAAGTTAGCAGAAGGAAAGAAATCATAAAGATCAGATCAGAAATAAATGAAAAAGAAATGAAGGAAATGATAGCAAAGATCAATAAAACTAAAAGCTGGTTCTTTGAGAAGATAAACAAAATTGATAAACCATTAGCCAGACTCATCAAGAAAAAAAGGGAGAAAACTCAAATCAATAGAATTAGAAATGAAAAAGGAGAAGTAACAACTGACACTGCAGAAATACAAATGATTATGAGAGATTATTACAAGCAACTATATGCCAATAAAATGGACAACCTGGAAGAAATGGACAAATTCTTAGAAATGCACAACCTGCCGAGACTGAACCAGGAAGAAATAAAAAGTATGAACAGACCAATCACAAGCACTGAAATTGAAACTGTGATTAAAAATCTTCCAACAAGCAAAAGCCCAGGACCAGATGGCTTCACCGGAGAATTCTATCAAACATTTAGGGAAGAGCTAACACCTATCCTTCTCAAACTCTTCCAAAATATCGCAGAGGGAGGAACACTCCCCAACTCATTCTAAGAGGCTACCATCACCCTGATACCAAAACCAGACAAAGATGTCACAAAGAAAGAAGACTACTGGCCAATATCACTGATGAACTGAAATGCAAAAATCCTCAACAAAATACTAGCAAACAGAATCGAACAGCACATTAAACAGATCATACACCATGATCAAGTGGAGTCTATCCCAGGAATTCAAGGATTCTTCAATGTATGCAAATCAATCAATGTGATACACCATATTAACAAATTGAAGGATAAAAACCATATGATAATCTCAATAGATGCAGAAAAAGCTTTTGAAAATATTCAACACCCATTTATGATGAAAACTCTCCAGAAAATAGGCATAGAGGGAACTTGCCTCAACATAATAAAGGCTCAGTGGTTCTCCATCATTCCTGACTTCAGCCTGGAGCTCCAAGGGGGGCTGCACCTAGAGTCCCAGCCTTACCCAGATCCTCATACTCCCTTAGTGGACCCCACGACTCATTTGAGTTTTAACCTTCTCCTGTCCAAGAAAAAGAGAGAAGCCAGAGATAGCCTGACCCTGCCCTTCCAGTTCAGCTCAGAGAAACAGCAGGCTCTACTGCGTCCTGGGCTGCGCCGGGCTACCAGCCACATTTTCTAGGAGCCAGATGCTTATGATGGCCTGGATCAAGAAGACCCAGATGATGACCTAGATGTTTAACTGGTCAGGAGATTTCACTAGACTGTAATTGGCAGAAGAAGGAGACCATGGGCCCATAAACATCATTCCATTGTTTGCACTGGCCTTAGCCTGTCTCTGCCCCATCTTTTCTCCCTGTGTCTGTGGAGGCCCTGCCCTGTGACCCATGAGCCAGGGAGCAGCTTAACATGAGGAGAGAAAGTGGGATGGGGGCGTAAGGGAAGATGACAACACCACCCCCCAAGCCTAATAAAATCTTTATTTTTTTATTAAAAAAATAATGACAAAAATATGACAAACCCACAGCCAACATTGTTCTCAATGGTGAAAAAATGAAACCATTTCCATTAAGATCAGGCACAAGACAAGGGTGCCCACTCTCACCACTATTATTCAACAGAGTTTTGGAAGTTTTACCCACAACAATCAGAGACAAAAAGAAATAAAAAGAATCCAAATTGGAAAAGAAGAAGTAAAACTGTCACTGTTTGCAGATGACATGATACTATATGTAGAGAATCCTAAAGATGCTACCAGAAAACTCCTAAAGCTAATCAATGAATTTTGTAAAGTAGCAGGATAAAAATTTAATGCTCAGAAATCTCTTGCATTCCCATACACTAATGATGAAAAATCTGAAAGAGAAATTAAGGAAACACTCCCATTTACCATAGCAACAAAAAGAATAAAATACCTAGGAATAAACCTACCTAAGGAGACAAAAGACCTGCATGCAGAAAACTATAATACACTGATGAAAGAAATTAAAGATGATACAAACAGATGGAGAGATATACCATGTTCTTGGATTAGAAGAATCAACATTGTGAAAATGACTATACTACCCAAAGCAATCTACAGATTCAAGGCAATCCCTATCAAACTACCAATGGCACTTTTCACAGAACTAGAACAAAAAAATTCACAATTTGTATGGAAACACAAAAGACCCTGAATAGCCAAAGCAATCTTGAGAAAGAAAAATGGAGCTGGAGGAATCAGGCTCCCTGACTTCAAATTATACCACAAAGCTACAATAATGAAGACAGTATGGTACTGGAACAAAAACAGAAATACAGATCAATGGAACAGGATAGAAAGCTCAGAGATAAATCCACACACATATGGTCACCTTATCTTTGATAAAGGAGGCAAGAATATACAATGGAGAAAAGACAGCCTCTTCAATAAGTGGTGCTGGGTAAACTGGACAGCTACATGTAAAAGAATGAAATTAGAACACTCCCTAACACTATACACAAAAATAAACTCAAAATGGATCAAAGACCTAAATATAAGGCCAGACACTATAAAACTCTTAGAGGAAAACATAGGCAGAACATTCTATGACATAAATCACAGCAAGATCATTTCTGACCCACCTCCTAGAGAAATGGAAATAAAACCAAAAATAAACAAATGGGACCTAATGAAACTTCAAAGCTTTTGCACAGCCAAGGAAACCATAAACAAGATGAAAAGATAACCCTCAGAATGTGAGAAAATATTTGCAAATGAAGCAACTGACAAAGGATTAATCTACAAAATATACAAGCAACTCATGCAGCTCAATATCAAAGTAACAACCCAATCCAAAAATGGGCAGAAGACCTAAATAGACATTTCCCCGAAGAAGATATACAGATTGCCAACAAACACATGAAAGGATGCTCAACATCATTAATCATTAGAGAAATGTAAATCAAAACTACAGTGAGGTATCACCTCACACCAGTCAGAATGGCTATCATCAAAAAACCTTCAAACAATAAATGCTGGACAGGGTGTGGAGAAAAGGGAACCCTCTTGCACTGTTGGTGGGAATGTAAATTGATACAGCCACTATGAAGAACAGTATCAAGGTTCCTTAAAAACCTAAAATTAGAACTACCATATGACCCAGCAATCCCACTACTGGTCATATACCCTGAGAAAACCATAATTCAAAAAGTGTCATGTACCACAATGTTCATTGCAGCTCTATTTACAATAGCCAGGACATGGAAGCAACCTAAGTGTCCATCGACAGATGAATGGATAAAGAAGATGTGGCACATACATACAATAGACTATTACTCAGCCATAAAAAGAAATGAAATTGAGTTATTTGTAGTGAGGTGGATGGAGTTAGAGTCTGTCATACAGAGTGAAGTAAGTCAGAAAGAGAAAAACAAATACCGTATGCTAACACATATATATGGAATCTGAAAAAAAAAAAAGGTTCTGATGAACCTAGGGGCAGGACAGGAATAAAGACGCAGATGTAGAGAATGGACTTGAGGACATGGGGAGGGGGAAGGTTTAGCTGGGACGAAGTGAGAGAGTGGTATTGACATATATATACTACCAAATGTAAAATAAATAGCTAGTGGGAAGCAGCTGTATAGCACAGGGAGATCAGCTCGGTGCTTTGTGACCACCTAGAGGGGTGGGATAGGGAGAGTGTGAGGGAGGGAGATGCAAGAGGGAAGAGATATGGGAACATATGTATATGTATAACTGATTCACTTTGTTATAAAGCAGAAACTAACACACCATTGTGAAGCAATTATACTCCAATAAAGATGTTAAAAAAAAAAAAAGAACATTGCTAGGAAAGTATTGGGATACTTCTCGTTTATGATTTTAGGATTCATTAAACAGTTTAGATGGATGATTTCAAAAAAATAAAAAACTTTTCCATGTTTACATCACTAGCTTTATTTGTTGGTAAATACACACACACACACACACACACACATATACATATATACACCTAGATGGTGAACTTTTTAATTGAAAATAATAATAATTATTATAATTAAAATAATTACCTTATTTTACTAAAAACATGAGGAAGGAAGGAGAGTCTATTTTAACACAAAATAGATTAATAAATCAAACTTGGCTGAGTATCAAAAGAGCAAATTCCTCCTGATAAACCTAAATTTAAATAACTCCCCAAGCTTGTATAGTGTCCTGAATTGGGGAAATTATCTTTCCCGAAGGACTAATCCCAACAAAAATAACTGGGTTGTGCCTTCATAACTGCTCCCATCAAGGAATGGGGCAGACTCTGTTTAATATCCAGTCTTAATGTCATTCAGACACAAGTTTGCCTTATAAATCAGAAAAGGCAGCAGAGATGTTTCTGTCCTGAGGTCAGTGGTATTAGTCAGAGCCCTGGCAGGAAAATGAAAGGCACACTCAAAAAGATAATTGAAGAGGGTTTAATGAAATGTCTATTTACACTTAAGGTCAGGGATAAGGGAACCAACATGTGGTGGTGAAAGACTCAGGAACTACCAATAGTGATTTGCTGCAGCTTCTGCCAGGCATACCCTCTTTTCCCTGTCCATTCAGAACTAGAGGCCATTGCTGCCTATAAGTTCTAAATGGGCAGACAAGAGGGATGTTACTGGAACATGGTGAGACCTTTAGCCATGGGAGGGAGTAAGCCTGGCAGGAGCTGTAGCCATAGGTAGAGAAAGGCAGCTACTGATAATCCAGCAGAGCAGTGGAGCTGGCAAAGACATACAAAAATAAAAGTCCCAAAGCCCATTCTACATAGGGAAAGTTACAGATTTCGCAGTAAAACAAACAAACAAAACTTAATTCAATATGACATACTGATCAAATTTTCTTGGGCTTGTTACTTATGTGTTCTGAAATTGTCCTCTCAACTTTAAAATAGGAATAATAGTGCCAAGGATGTCAGAGGGGTCAACGGGAAAACTATATCTAAGAGTGATCTGAAAACTATGAAACGCAAGAGAATGCCATTTATTTTAATCATTATTTCTATTGTGTTATCTTCATTATCATCATTGTTATTATTATCATCTTCAGAGACACTCATTAACTTCAAAAGAATACTTGAATAAACCATCTTATGACCAAATATGATATTTTTTTTACATGCCAGAATATTTCATAGCTTAGTCCCTGCTGGCTACCAATATTTAAATATCAGGGATCCATGAACTAAGTACAGTAAAGTTTTCAGAGATTAATAGAATACTCTAGTCTTAAAAGAACTTACAGAAACACAAGTGAAAAGTCTCCTAAACCTTTGTCTATGTGAAAACTTGGAGAGATGTTCATTCAGTGGGTCCTTAAATCTAAGGTAGCAAATATGGCACAACCATTGCCACTCCCACCTCATGCACCCATGGTAGACATTGCAGAGCCCAGAGATAACATTAGAACCCAGATAACATTAGAGCTAGAGATAACATTAGGATCTTCCTTAATACAGCATTCCAGGAAGCCATTAGTGAGTTATTGATTGGAGGTGGCACATGAGATGAATCATATCCACTACCACTGGACATTCAACTGATAGGCAGTGTGTTGAAACTGGTTGAACACTAGGGTATTGGTTTGAGCTTCATAGTGATAAAGGATTTCAATAAATTAGAGAAAGTCCAGAAAACAGCAATCGATTTAGTTGAAGTTTTTCCTGAAAATGAGAAGCCTCAGGAAGGATAAGCATAAACCCTTCAAGTATCTGCAAGGCTGTGTGCTAAAGAGGGGACAGCCAGATTCATTGTGACCCCAGAGAAAAGAACTAGAGCCAATAGGCAGAAGTGTCTGAGAGCCATCTATCAGCTCTTTAGCATCCAGAGCTAACCATCATGGTGTAACTTTTAAAAATACTAAGTTCAGTTGAGCCTGGTTGAACATCTACCAGGGGTGTTTTGAAATAAAATAATTCTTGATTTAGGAGAGTGGGGAAGCTAGATGACTAGTAACATCCATTCCAGCTGTACATTTTCACAGTTCTAGGTCATTCTGGATGTTCAGTGGTTCACACCAGTTCTCAGAGGGCAGCTGTAAAGGAAAGCCATACAGGTTCACTTGGAAATCTTCAGATGGGTATAGAATTGGCAAAGTCCCATTCAATCCATTTGCCAGCTTTATTTTATAATGTGTCAGCCAGAATGCCCGTAGCCAATATTTTGTGCCCCAGAAAGGAAAGCCCACAATGCAGTAAATTATCAATGATGCTGCCAAAAAGGAATTTCACTCTCGGATCAAATTTGGATTAAACATAGTAAATCCAGGGCATCAGTTTTTACTAATCAAAAAGATCCGTTGATGTGCTTTAAGAGAATCAAATTCCCCCCTTTAAAGGTCTGTCTGATATAACACTTGAAAGTTGAGATGAAATCAATCACTAACAGTGTTTAATATTCTCTACCTTTTAGAAATACAATGCTGTCAAGGGGCGGAGGTGTGAAAACTGGCCCAAGGTCAATTCTCATATTAGATGAAACCACTTTTGAAGTATCATTTTCTTCTCCCCATTCAGTTTAGCCATTTCTTCAGTATATCACTTTATCCATCACTACTTACTTAAATTAAAAACTTCGCCTGATACTTGGGTCTCTAAGTGCATGTAGGGACAAAAGGGGACATAGTATAACATACACATGAAGAACAAAGATTCAAGTTCCCAATTTCTGTATAAAATGACCCAGCAGGAAAAGAGGATTTAGATATCTCCATCTGTAACGCCTGGGTATCTCTTTAAATGCGAGCAAACAAATTTTTACAACGCTGACTCATTTGCAGACAACCTTGAGGACATCCATTCTGTCTTCTTCTTTTCTAACATCTTTACTGGAGTATAATTGCTTTACAATGGTGTGATAGTTTCTGCTGTATAACAAAATGAATCAGCTATACATAAACATATATCCCCGTATCTCCAGAGGGTGGGAGGGAGACACATCCATTCTGTCTTATTTCTCTGTTTCCTTAACTCTCAGCGCAATGCTTGGAGCACAGCGGGAATCAATAGTCATGCAGAGAATTGAATAAAATACAAACTACCAAATTCTCCCTTCCCTGTCCTCCTCAGAGTGTTCCACACGTGCAATTCTCTCGTTTGTTTTTTTTTTCTTTCTTTCTTATATGTGTGTGTCCCACACTAGCCTGTAAGCTCCTTGACAGCCCAAAGGACGACACCTTATGTCACTGATTCCAGCGTCTAATGCAGTGCCTGGCGGGCACTCCTTTAATGTTTGTTGAAGGAATGCTTTCTGCAGTGAGATCACACCCACAACACTCAAACAGGCTTTACAGAAGCCTGGATCATAAAGAACAATGGCTTTCAGAGTGGCTGGAGTCCTCAATCAACAATTTACTAACCACATAACCTATGGAAATATATTTATCCCTCATGATTTCAACATCCTCATTCGTAAAATGGAAGAATAGTAATTTAAATATATGATGCCTATCATTTACAAAGCACTTTCATACATATATTCATTCCATTCAGTTTTCATCTTCCCAGTTACAGCGGATGTATTCTAGGAAAGACAGTCCCGTGACAAGTAAGAGTAAAGACTTTAGAGTTGGGTTTTGTGGTTTGAAACACAGATTTGATTCATTAGATGTTTGATTCATTAGATTTGATTCATGAGATATTGGGAAACTTACTCCTACTTCCGTGCCTTAAGTTCTTCTTCTATAAAATAGGGATAGTAATAGTACCTAATGCACAGACTGTCGTGTTTAGAGCATGTAGAATGGTATCTGGTGCATGTATACAGAAAATTTAGCTATTAATATTACTATTATTGTGATTTCTACATCTCTCCCTTCCTTTAACTAGAACCTGGAAATTTTCATGTATCATTTAACCCAACATCTAGCTGCTCAAACCGGAAATCATCATCTTCCTCTTCTATTCTAATGACATTTTCTTGATAAAGTGATATTGGCTCATATTATCTTTTTATTAATTTGATGAGCTCCACAGCTAAATTTCCAACTCCTCTAGTACTAGACCACTTTGGAAAATCACTTAGGTCCAATATTAGCCCTGAAATCTAACCTCTCTACAGTGAGACCCATCTCAATTAATTTCTCCTCTACCTTTCCAGTCACTCTGATTAAATATTTCAAAATTGTCTTCACCTCTTTCCTCTCCCTAACCAATGTTTATCTCAGCTTCTTAGTCTTTCTCCATAATGTCTCCCAAATCCATCCTTGCTCTGTCCCACTACTGGAAACCTAGTTCAGATCACATCATCTTTCACCTGGGCAACTGCATCAGCCTCCTAACTGATCCTTCAGCTTGTTGTCCCCCAATTTCATACTCTATTCCACAGCCAGACCAATCTTTCCAAAGTACTGCTTAAATATTATGAGCCCCTCCTCAACACCATTCAGTAAGGCTCCAGATTGCTGGCCATGTAAAGGTGAAACTCTTCAGGTTAACATCCATAGTCACCTTAACCTGGACCCCTTTGTCTCTCTAGGTTTTAACTTCCAATAAAAGATGGGAGGGGAAAATACTAATGTTTATTTTAGAGCCTATCAAAGCTAGGGTGATGCTAATCCTTTCTGCTCCATCTTGATTCCCATGTATTCACCAGCATGCCTCTTCCAACAGATGTAAGAACTGCAGCAGGTCACTTTTCCTTTCAGAACAGATGTGATGCCAGGCCCCATTGCCCTTTGTAGATCTCCTCTTTCACTGGTTGTCATTTTTATCTGTCATATCTGCCTTCATGGTCTGCCTCCATTTCCTTGCCATGACCCACTGGATCAGTGACGGAATTTCAGACTACTCAGATGGGCCATGATCTAGCATTCCTTTAAGGTACCCCTTTCATGAACTGCTTATGGACTCTCAACATAGAAATTATTGGTAAATTGTGCCTCTTTGAACTTCTGGGACATCACTAGAGCTAGATGCATGTTGAGATTTCTACAGAGGCACTGAAAGGTGGGTGTCATTACCCCATTCTTAATGGAAACTCGGGCTTGGGACAGTAAAGTACCTTGTTCAAAGACACACAGCTAGTAAGTAGCACATCCAGAATTGGAGTCCAAGTGGTTTGAGGTGAAATCCTATGCTATTTTCCAAGTACATGCTTCTTGCTCAATTAGTGAACTAGGTCACTTTGTTCTACATACTTACATACTTCAGTAGTAAACACAATATATCATAATAGGTGTGGTGGTGAAAATTCTTTTCTATACTACTCTCCCCATTCCTAATCCCTCCAGAATAAAGTGAACTCTGACTTCTCAGAAGAAAAGAGCAGAAATCATCCCCTTACACTATGGAGGCAGCATGACATATAGAAAGAGAAAAGGCTTAAGAACCAGACCGGACAAATCACAGTGTACTAGCTTGATGACCCTGAGCAAGTTATTAACTCCCTGGAGGCATTTTCTTATGTAGAAAGTGAGAATAATATGTCTTACTTCACTGGGTGGTAGGGAGTGAAAACTATATTTTAAACACCTAGACAAATCAACAAATGTTAACTTACTATGTCTTCTATTTCCTAAATGACTATCTCCTACTGCTGCCAATAAAGAATATTTTTAAAGAAATAACTTATTCTGCCCATAAAATTCTAAATTTTTCCATTATAGTCTTCCAAAGAAGACTGAATTCAGCTTTGTTTTGAGGGTTAACACCTTCATATAAAATGGCATCTATTGGGAAGGGCCGTGATCAAATCAGGGACCTTGATTCCTTTTTGTGGATTTGTTATTCAAGGAAGGCTAGAACCCACTAGCTGCCAAAGCCATGAGTAAAGCAACATTTCAAAAACTAAACCGTCTTACCACATAAGGAGCAATACAATTCCAACCTCAGAGTTATCCAACCTCAGATGGAGAGGAATGAAATAGAAATATGAGTTATATAAGTGAGGAGCCCAAAGCTAGTTTGCAATATTTTCCAAGAATTTCTTTATATAAGCCATGGAAAAAACACTGAACAGTTATTTTGGGCTTAACAGTGTGTGTGGCAGAGCACCTCACCAAGTTTTCTGATTAGTTTTTACTGCTATTTTATTATACAATCTGTGTTGTATAAATTTTTCAAAGTCCATTAGATTCAGAAGATCTCTTACACATGATCTCAAGCAATATCCCACTCAGGGCAGGCCTCTCATCCTCGGTCTCCAAGGGCTGAATATTTACCCCCTGCATGAGGGAAGAGAAATAGTGGGAAGAAAGACAAGAATGGCAATAGATGGTTATGAAACAGTGTACCTCACAGGGTATTACTAATATTATATGAGTTTACAGCACTCTTTATTCATCTAAATATTAGTTTCTTTGAGAAAACCCACATTGAATTTAGTTCTAATAATACTTTGCCAGGTTACACTCCTCTGTAAGTTATTTTTCCTCTGCCTCTCTGCTAGTCAGTGTCCTTGAATAGGTTGCCACCCTACACCCTCTTCTTCTCTGATGCTTCTTTACAAGGTATTCATATTTATTAATTTAGCCTTTAACTTTTCGCTGGTAATTCTTAAATCTCTGTCTGCAGTTCAGAACTCTCTCAAGCACCAGAAGTCATAGATTCAATTGATTTCTGAATATCTTCACCTGTCATTAAACAGAAAATTTCAATAATTAGTCCAAACTGAACTCATCAGATTTACCCCCAAACCTCTTTCTCCTCTTGAATATTAGTCAAATAAAAATATAATAAACCTCTAATGTTTTTACTTAGTTTTTTTTTTTTTAACATACCTAAGTTCTGGAGTCAAAACAGAAATCTAAACCATAATTAAAGGGAGTAAGAATTCCCCAAGAGTATCTGTGACTAGCAAACACCCAGAATCTGATTAATTTACAGCAACATGATTTTTTTCTTTTTTAATAAACTTTTTGAAGTATAACTGATGTGCAAGTGGCCTCCTTTTCCAGAACATAATGGAATAACAAGGGACATATTTGCATTACTCCCTTAAACAACTTGAAATCCATGAAAAAATAAATATGAAAAAATGGTTTTCAGACATTGGACAATAGGTAGCACAAGACTGAGAAAAGGGAAACAAACAAGGTGAGTTTTATGATTGTCCAGCCTAGAGTGGCAGAACAGGTAGGGAACACTTAGATAGGTCACAGCTTGGCAGGCAAAGGTGGTTTGAATTTGAGAGACACAGTACTGTAGTGTGGGGAGCCCCAGAGACTTGCAGAGGGGTCCTTCAAATTCTTGGCTGAATACCATTCTATGCTCACATGAAAGGAAATTACTCAAAGCCAGGAAAGAGCCATACAGAGGACTGAAAGAGTGTGTGTGCCAACCAACCAGAATAGAAATACATTGTAATAGTTAGGGCATCAGGTCAAGTTCTCAGAAGAGTATCATCATAATAGTGGGGCTAAGCTAGCTCTAGACATAAAGGTACTCTGGACATGCCTCAGGAAAGCTTAAAAGCAAACAGTTGATTCCAAATAACTCAACTGCATGCCAGAACAAAATCCTACATTATATAAAGGAATATAACAAAACTTAGTACCGAACAATGTAAAATGACAATGTCTGGTATCCAGTATAAAATTAACAGGTGTTCAGAGGAGCAGAATAATATAGAAAATAATCAAG
The DNA here is from genome assembly GCF_949987535.1 of Balaenoptera acutorostrata. NCBI lineage: Eukaryota > Metazoa > Chordata > Mammalia > Artiodactyla > Balaenopteridae > Balaenoptera > Balaenoptera acutorostrata. The sequence goes on from NC_080064.1 coordinate 47,534,374, forward strand.
GGAAAAATTAATCAATAGAAACAGACACTTAAAAGACAGACATGATGAAACTAGCAGACAAGTATGTTAAAACACATGTTCTATATATTCAAGAAGATGGCAGAAAATATAAAGAGGATAAGAAGGAAAATGCAAGAGATAAAAATAAGACTCAAATGAAATGTATAGAAATAAGAAAAGCAATATCTGAAATAAAAAATATATGGATCATATCCTGAAGAAGAAAAATTAACTTGAAGATCTAACAGTTGAAACTGCCCAAACTGAAGCACATAGAGAAAAAGAAAGAGAGCATCAGGACAGAAAAAAGAAAACATTCTTCAAAATGAAAGATATTGTCTAAAAAAATTCAGACCAGCAAAGCAGTATGAAATTCACATCCAGCAGATTTGCACTGTAAGATTTGTAAAGGAAATTCTTTAGGCAGAAGAAAATGTTACCAATTGGAGATTCAGATCTAAACAAGGGATTTAACGCCCAGAATGGTAAATATATGTTTTCTCATTGTTAATATCTTTTAAAAAATTAACTTTAAAAACAATAATAACATTAAATTGCAGAGTTTAAAGCATAGATAGAGGTAAAATTAATGACAATACTAGCACAAAGTATAAGAGAGGGAAATTGAAGTATGCTGTTGTACAGTTCTTAAACAGTACATAAAGTGGCATAATATAATTTGAAGGTGGACTGTAATATGTTAGAGAAGTATATTGTAAACCCTAAAACAACCACTAAAAAATGTGAAGCAAAGAGATTAAGCCAATAGTGGAGAAGAATAAAATACTAAAAATTTCATTCCCAAAGAAGGCAGAAAATAGGATAGAAAGGAATAAAGGATAGAAAGGATGAATAGAAAACAAATTGCAAGATGGCCATTTAAGCTCAGCAAGTTGATAGTTACATTAAATTTAGATGGTCAAAATGCTACAACTAAAAGAGGGTGATTTTCAGACTGAATGCAAGAAATCCACTTTTAATATAACTACATAGATACTCTAAAAGTAGAAGGATGTAAAAGGCATGCCATGTTTACACCAAACAAAGGAATATTGAAATGATTATATTAATATCAGGCCAAGTAGATTTCAGAAGAAGGAATATTACTAGAGTTAGAGAGGAGTATTTTATAAAATGATAAAAAAGATTTCTTCATCAAGAAGGTATACCAATCTAAAAAAAATGCATGCAGGTAAAAACAGAGTTTCAAGAAAATATGAAACAAAACCAAACAGAATTGAAGGTAGAAACATAAACATCCACAATTGCAGTTGGGAGTTTCAAAACTTCGCTCTCAGCAACTGATAGAAGAAAATCACCAGGATCTACAAATCTTTAACGATACTTTCAACCCACTTGACCTAAATGAAATTTATTGGACACTCCACTCCAACAGCAGAACACAAATTTTGCAATGAGATAGCTCATAGTCTGGGCTACATATCAGGTCTCAATAAATTTAATCATACAGAATTTATCTGACCACAAGGAATTTAAACTGGAAATGGATGTCAAGAAGATATCTGAAAAATCTTCAAATCTTTGGAAATTAAATAATATACTTCTAAATAACCCATGACTGAAAGTAGAAGTAAGAAGATAAATTAGAAACTATTTTCAACTGAATGAAAATGAAAACACAACACATCAACACTTATGGAATATGGATAAAGCAGTTCTTAGTGGGAAATTTATAGCACTAAATGCTCACATAAGGCTCTTGAAATGATCTAAGATTCTATTTAAGAAACTAGGGGAAAAACAAATTTACATACAATTAAATACATTCATTTTAAATGCACAGCTTAGTAAGTTATGATAAATGTACACAATCTATGTATATATCACCATAATCACCCCAAAAGCATCCTTTGAAGTCAGACTATCACTACCACCACTATCACTAATACAAGCTGAGGGTGACAACTGATCTGTTCTTAGTCATTATAGATTACTTCATTCCTGCTCCAAGAGGAAATAGCTTCTTGTTCCTAACATTCACAGAATCGTGGGGGCATATGTAAGACTGGGTCTTGAAGTGTGGGATCTAAGGAGGTAGAATACAAGACTGGATAGGTGAGCATTTATTGACTCAAGATTCAACATTCTTGCAAGTATATCTGTAGCTAGTTCCAATTCAAGATCTCGGGTCTGCAAAGGACAATAGTGAGATGGAGATGCAAGAAAATGATAAGATAGCAAGGGAAGTGAGAATATTAAAATGGATTTATTAGGTGAGAACAGAAATTCTACCATCTGACTATGTTCCCAAGGAGGGTCGAGAGGATATTTATTTTATTAAGGCAACATACACTAGCAAAAATGCTATTGGCATCTTTGAGAAATTCAGTGGTGTCTATCTTTTATAGGCCAGGGTACACAGGGGAGATGCTGTTGGAATTGCAGAGGCCAGAAAACAATATCCAACCATCGCAGATAAAGTGGACATAATTACCAAAATGGGCAGCAATCTTGGAGTGGCATTAAGGAGGCTTTGGCTTGCAGGGATCTGTGGCAATAGCTAATACATCATGGAATTCCTAGGGGTGAAATAGGTGGACAACATACTAGGATGATGTTCAACTTGTACAAGATAAAAAACATTTGAAAGCACAAATCTGATTTCACCTTCTGCCATGTAAAACTATGGTCCTTCACCTAGTTTTCAGATCTAAGGCTGTTCACAGAACTAGCCTCCGTTCACAGAAAAGGCCGGGTCCCCTTGATAAAGGTCTTAACAGCAAGAGTATATGGCAAATACTCTGCTGATTTGTCCATAAACATGTGCCACTTGCCTGGCAATGGGGTATTGGGAAAAAGAGAATACCTAGAATTTCCAAGGCATATTGAATAATAGGTCAAAGCCGACACACAGATACAAGGCAGCTTAGGTTTTTCCCCCAAAGCAGAGCCTGAGACAAGAGATTTCTTGTAGGTAGTTTATTTAGAGGGAAAAATGCCAAAGCATCAGAGTGGGGGCAATGGGAATAGTGAAGCGAAGAAGGAGGGAAAACCAATGTAAAGTTGTATTATCAAGCTGGTCCTGAGTGTGGGCAGCTGTGGCTTGATCCTGTTAGGGACCCTCTGAAGAATAATTTAGAATGCATCTCCAAATTGTCTACCAAGGAATAAAAGATATGAATATTTACCTGCCAGTTCTCCTCCCACATTTGTCAAGGGTTACTTAAATGATGCTAGTCTCTTCACATTTCCTTTTTTGTTCTTTGCATCAGAATGACATGACAGTGTTTCTGCAAGTATCCCAAAAGGCAGGTCAGAGAATCCCAAGGGCAGAAAATGAGACACTGAGTGCCGCTGTAGCAATAGGGACAGACCTTGTTTCTTAACCCTCTTAACGACGTCTTGCATAGATTATGGCTGGCGACCTCTTTGAAGGTGACTCTGTGAAAAGTTGGACTCGCATTTCCCCTCTCTCAGGGATGAGGTGAGGGCACCATTTGGCTCCATTTTGCAGTATGGGAACCAGATATGATGGAGGACACTAGAGGATCTCAGGTACAAGGGATGGACTGTATTAACTCCCTCTTATACAATACTTTAGATCCCCTTGGCCTCATCTATCTCTTATTCCAGCAAGCACTGTTCTGTGTGGTCTCTGACTTCATGCCAGTGTAATCTGGCAGAGTCTCACCGCAGATCTGCACCATGTGCCTGTCCTCTCCTGAAGCTTCCCTCTGATCTGAGGCATGGGATATGCTGGCACCACACTCAGTGCCCACACAAGCAAAGTCCAGAAGTGAGGCAAAGTTAACGCCCCTTGGGGGTGAAACTTTAACAAATGATGGATAGAGAAAATGGATAAATTCTTCTTCTTGTCTCCCTGATCATGGATAATCTGGAAACGTTATCACATACGATACTTAATCTGTCCTGCGGGATCAGACAGCTAGTGCCCTCTAGCTCTGACCCACTCGATAACACATCCTTTTGTTGTCTTTCTCTGCTTTGCTTCCCTGTGTTCAAGAGCTGTTACATGCTATTGAATGGGATAGAATACAATCCCATAAAGAGATTCTACTGCTTGCATTTCCTACCAAGTCACTCATATATAAACCAAATCTTAAGCTCTGAATTCTGGGGAATTCAGATTAAGCAAGGAGGGTGATAAAATTATCATTATTTCAAGATGATGATTGTCTGTCCAGAAAGCCAAAGAGACAAAGCAACAGCAACAATGAAGCTCTAGGACTAGGACTCAGTACACTGACTCATGATAAAAATACACAAAAATGAATAGGTGTTCTATATGCCAGTAATAACTTAATAAAAATTGAGTTAATAGAAAATGTACTCAACCTAAGGAGGACAAAATGACTATATTCTGGGCCATAAAAGACATGAATTATTGGGAAGACATACCATTTTCCAATATGGAAAGCTTAATGTTATAAATATGCAAGTTCTCTGCAAATTAATCTGTAAATTTAATAAAATCCTAATTAAAATTCTAATTCTTTAGCCTAACGACTTAATTCCAAAAGATACTTGAGAGAGTAAACTCATGAAAATAGCCAGGGATATTTTTAGAAAGAGTAATAAGAGATGACTAACCCTAACAGATAGGCAAGTTTGATATAAAGCTATAGTTTAAAAATTGTACATTACAGCTGTAGACAGTCCAGGAACCCAGCCCAAGTAGAGACAGATGTAATATATGTTAAAAGTGGCATACCATATCAGAGGGGAACTAGTGGATAGTTTTTAATAATAATAGCACAATTGGCTAGTCACTTGGGAAAAAATGCATTTCCCATCACCCTTCACAGAGAAATAAGTTCCAGATGTAATAATAGCATCTTAGTTTGTTGTGTGTTCTTCCATAACTTTATTTTGGCATTTGCTTTTTTTTTTTTAACATTAAGGATTGCTTGGATATAATGTTCTCTGACTTGCTTTCTTCATTTATTGATAGTTACCTCTGGGGAGTAGAACGGAACTGAGTTTGAGAGTGATAATAAAAGGGAGTTTATCATAAATTAATTAGTTCATTCAACAAGCAATTACTGAGTGCCTGATATGTGCTGGACACTATTCTTAGTGCTGGGGATACAGCCATGAAAAACAACAGTAACTCTTCCTTCATGATGCTTGCATTCTGGTGAGGAGGAGAGAGACCATTAACAAAATAAACAAGTAAAATATACCATGTGCTAAGTGGTGAAAAATGCTACAGAGGAAAATAAAGCAGAAAAAAGGATAAGGAGGCCAGGCTTCACTGAGAAAGAGACATGTGAGCAAAGACATGAGAGAGGTGAGGGAGAGAGCCAGGTGGATAGGGGCTATATGCCCAGGCAGAGGGAACAGTGAGCACAAAGGCCTGAGGAGGGAGTGAGCCTGGCACGTTCATTACCCTGGCATGGGCGCTGCTCCTTGACATTGTCTGGAGAGAGACTGGTAAGAAATGAGATCAGGAAGATAAGGCATAGCTTGCAGGGTCTTAGAGGTATTTGAGGACTTGGTGTTTCCTCTGAATGAGAGAGAAAGTTGGAAGGTTTTAAGCCAAGGACAGGCATGATCTAACTTAGTTTTCCTGAACAGGATTACTATGTGGTTGCTATGGGGAGAAGAGGGTGAAGGGAAACCAGATAAGATGCCACTACAAACCTAGAGGAGAGAGATGACAGTGGTTGGGGTCAGGGTAGTGGCAGGGCAGGTGCTGTATGGTAGTTGGGATATATTCTGAATGTAGAGCTGGCAGGATTTGTTGACTAGCTGGATGAGGGCTGTAAAAGAAAGAGTCAGCAAGACTTTATTATGAGCAATCAGGAAGGTTGATTTTCTGTTAACTGAGATGGGAAAGATGGTGGCAAGGGTAGGTTGTGAAGGAGATATCAGGGCTTAGTTTTGGGTCTGTTAAATTTGAGATGTTTATTAAATGTCCAGGTGGAGATATCAAATAGCCAGGTGGATATATTACTGGAATTCAGGGGACAGGCCAGGAATGGGCATGTACATTTGAGAGTCATCTGATCACATTTTAAGCCATGAGAGTGAATGAGATAACCAAGGGAATAAGGGAACATTTCAGTGATTCTTGCCATAAATATTAAAATTTTTAAAATAAAACTATATTTTTGTACTATTTGTACAATTTTAAAGGCTAGTAAAGAGCTAGAAGAAAATATATGAAAAATTTATATAATCATCTATAGAGGAAAAGAGTCTAGGCTTGATACCAAAGATAGAATTATAAAATAAGTCACTAACAGATATGATTACATAATAATGTTTTATGTCCTGTGAATCACATATGGCATATATAAAAATCAACCAGTAAATTATGCAAAATTAGTGCCAATGTGTATGATATAAAAATGACTAACCTTAATATGCAAACATTTTTTGCAAATCAGTAATATTTCAGAAAAAAGTAAGTAAAGATCTGAACTCAAAATTTATAAAAGAAAAAATATAAACTATCATTAAGTATACAGAAAATGTACAAACTAAAATAATAACATTTTCACCTAAGTTGAAAAAATCTATCTTTATGTGATACCACCTAGTTTGGTCAGGGATGCTAAGAAATTATACTTTCACGGTAAGTTTATATTAAAGTTCCTGAGTGGCAAAGTCTAACAGAGCCTTACATGGCCCATATTCTTTGACTAGAAAGACCACCTCTTATAATTTATCTGAAAGAAATGCTTTTGTTTATGGGTTATGATTCATTCAAAAGGAAGAGAATTATAATATTTTAAAATAGTAAAATAGGAGACATTAACTCAAGGGAGAGAAGCTTAAATAACTAATATTACAGAACTGACTAAATGAATTTTGCTACATCCATGTGGTATGCCAACATAAGCATGAAAATCATATTGTATAGTGATAATTATAAAAATATTTGTGGGTGCATGTTTTACTTGTAAAATGAACAAAGTTGATAACAAAACAAAGGGTAGCATAGCTTTCCATCTTAAAATAATTATAACCCTATAATCTGCATAGAAAAATCTGAAAGAACAAATATCAAACTTAGTTTGTCTGGGTAGTGGAATCACAAGTGATTTTATTTTTCCTTTTCTGCTTAATTATATTTTCTCAGTCTTTTACAAAAAAAGAGGGTTTTTCTAATTTTGTGTGGTTGAAAGATGAAATCAAAATAATAAGGAGCAAAAGAAGAAGATCCAACAGTCCTGGTTGCCATCCAGTATTATATAATCTTGGAGTGCTTCAAAACCACTCAGCTGTGTGCTGACAGCTTGTGCAATGTCTGGGATGAGAATTATAGAACATCTTTGTCCCAGCGAATTGGATGGCTGGGCACACAAACAACCCGCCCTTTATTTTATTTATCTGCACTCTGACAATGTTATTTTCCCTGCCATCATCATTTTGCTTTTCTGTTACGAATTCATAGCACTTTACTATGTACTTAGCATACTTTACGGTATCCATGCAAATATCCTTGAGTGTTAATATTTCGTTTGACCAATGAGGAAACCGAGGCACAAAGACACTGAGTAACTTGCTCAGTGTAATTGACAAGTAAGAAGTAGAGCTAAATTTCAAAATCTTGTCTTTCTATCTCCAAAACTTTGCTTTTTCTTCTACAGTTTTTCCCTAAAGAGTGGGAAAATATGATTTAAATGATAGAGGGACATCAATTAAATGGCAATAAATCTTAGTGTGAAACAGTTTGTCCCTTTTCAATTATATTTCAAACCTGACTGCATGGAGGAAAATGTCTCAGTTTTGTAAGAGTCTATCTATAAAACCTTTTCAATGTTTGCTGATTCTCCTTTTTTAATAATAAAAGGGCAGATCTAATGTTCAGAGCCTATTTACAATTTAATAATATTGCTTGGTCTCACTGTATTCAGTTTTATCTTCTATTTAGAGCAAGAGATATTTTTTTTTTCCTTGTATAGCTGTAATACAAATTTTGTCTTTAAATAAACTTAAATTTTTCATAAACAGATTTAAAGAAAATATTCTAGCATTAAGAGTACAAGTACACCAACTATTTTATTTTATTTTTTAAAAATATTTATTTATTTATTTATTTTTGGCTGTGTTGTGTCTTAGTTGCGGCATGCAGGATCTATCGTTGTGGTGCGTGGGCTCTCTAGTTGCAGTGCGTGAAATCAGTAGTTGTGGCATGCAGGCTTAGTTGCCCTGCAGCATGTGGGATCTTAGTACCCCGACCAGGGATTGAACCCATTTCCCCTGCATTGGAAGGCAGACTCTCAACCACTGGTCCACCAGGGAAGCCCCCCAACTATTTTAAAAATTGCAAAGGTTAAATGCAAATGCTTGAAGCTTGGAAAATATCTGAACTATTAACGTGCTGCCTCTTCTCACCATTTTAGGAATTTGAAATAGGACACAGTTAACTTTTATTAAACCCTTATTGTGTCTCGGTAGTTTCTCTGTGTGATCCCACTTAATTCTCACAGTTGTTCTGTGAGATTGGTATTAATACACTCAGTTTGCAAATTTGGAAATGGAGGTCCTGCATGGATATGCAACCTAAGGGCATCCAGCTAATAAATGGTGAACTTGAGATTTGAACTTAAAGTCCCAGGTCTCCGAGGACTCAGTTTTAGACCATGTCATTCAAAGAGGGATAGCTAATTTGTTTGCTTTTTGTAATTCTATTCAAGTGCAAAGTCATGAACATGTAGTAAATCCAAGAGAAGTTCAATGTTGGGGAGACTACTGTGGGCCAGGGTTGACAGTGACAGCTTTGCAAAGTGGATGTGGCTGATTTAGGTTTCTCTGAAGAACAGGTTAGGCCCTGGAAGGAGATTCAAGTGCATTTCCCATGAAACAATTGAGGTGACTTCCATACCACTAAGGCCAGCTTCTGAAACACAGCATCTTACAGCCCTTCTGCTTTATTTCTGCAAATGCCCAGGGAGGGGCAACATTCTAAGTTTCTATCAACACTTCACACCTTACTGTGAATTAATTTTTAGTACTTTGATGACAGCAAGTTGGAACAATGGAAAGCATTCCAAGATCCAAGAGGTCATCAAAACACAAATGCTACCAAACAGGCAGTGTGAAAGCAGTGAAGCTGAGTCTCAAGTTTGTGCCCATTTTGATAATTGCCAAGTTGATACCTGCTTGGCTGTGTAAAGGGTTTTTTACCACAGTTGCCCAAATATCAGTGGTATTCTCTACAAAATATTAGGACAGCTGTCTGGCTCTTATAAATTTTCTAATATATTTCTTACTGGGATAATATCAGAAAAGAGTCTGAAGACTTTTAGGACCTTACGAAACACATGGCTAAAATTTCTGACCAAGCTTTCTAGCCTGTGTGCCTATAAAATTCTGGTCATGGAAACAACCCTCATGGGCCTCTGTTGGCCAAGGCTTTGTGTGTATTATTGGGAAGATCACTTTCAGCCCCAGGGAGGTCACAGTGTTGACCTGACATGTTTCCTATCCTTTCCGCTCTTTAGCTGGTCATTTAAGACATTTAAACTTGACACCTCAGATCCTTTCATCCTGAAAACCAGATGTGCTCAGCTGGAGAGAGGAAAGGGCGCAACAGAATTCAAACTCTTCATAGTGAAGAGGGCCGAATTGACAAGTAGGCCAGGGTTTGTCTTTTCTGCCCCCTCCCTGACCTCTGCCTCCTTCCTATTCCCAAATTGGCTTTTCAGCCTTCCATCTAAAAAGAGGACCATGTTTTCTCAAATCTCCAGGGCTTAGTGGCCTACAAGATCCATCTATTTTATCTCTGAGGTGTTTGTTTAATATACTCCTATCTCTACCACCATGGCCCCTGACCTCATCCCATCTTCCTCCATTACTGCCCTAGATTATGAAATAATCTCCTATTTCTCCCCCTCAAAGACAATTCTCTTCATCTGAATAATGTTTATCAAAAAGGTCACGATCATGAAGATCATGGCTCCCATTGCTTGAGGGGTTGCCGTCAATGTGATTCATGTGAACATTTTACACACATGGTTTCGTCTCTCCTCTTTTTCCCCACTTCTGCAGTGGGCCCTTCACCACAGCTACCATGAAATGCCTTCAGTTCCTCGGGGTACCTTACATAGTCTACTTCGTGACCTGCAGCAAATCACTGTTACGACTCAGGACTCTGTTTCCTCAATTGTATAATGAAGAGATTCTATAATATCTAATGTTTATTAAGCCCTGTGGGTTAAAATTGCTGAAAGGTTTTTCTCCTTCTCTACCTTGTAGGGCTCTGTGTGCTCCTGAGATGAGAGAGGGGAACAGTGAATCAGATGTTTCCCCTGTTCACTACTTAGCCAGCTCCTGGCACATCTCCTTTTCCAAACTTTCTCAGATGTTCACCATTCTCTCTGAAGTCTCAGGCTCTGACTGCATTGGATTGAAAAGTGTGATACACCATTGGTGTCCATATGGTTTTATATTTGTTCCAGTGACCTCATGTAGTTGAGTTGTGTGTCCCTATGTCCTTCAAGGTTAGTGATATGCCTTATACTTTTTGTATATCTACTCACAGCATCTATCACAGAGGTAGGGGAAGACAAATGGGAAGTAAGATTTACATCACAGTTAAGAGAATTAACTCTGCAGCCTGTCAGCTTAGGTTCAATTTAAATCCTAACTTTGCCATTTACTGGCCGTGTGACCTTGGGCAAGTTACTTAATCTCTATGGTCTCAGTTCTACTTAATAGGTTATTATGAGGATTGAGTTAGTTAATACAAGTAAAGTGCTTAAAATAGTGCCCAGAACATAGTTAAATGTTATTGAGGTATTTACTATTATTATTTATTAAGAATTTATTCCATTCCAAGAATTATGCTAGAAGCACTAGATAATAATTATAATAAAAATCATAATAGATACTAATTATTGAGTACTTGTTAGATGCTTTCATTCTTTTTATGATGATTCCCAATTCTTAACAGCAATGTGTTTCATTTTACAGATGATAAAACTGGGGCTGAGAGTATTTCAGTACCTTGTTCAAATATGAGAATTAATAATATGTTTTTGAAATAGACTCACAGACATAGAAAACAAACTTATGGTTACCAAAGGTGATAGTGGGGTGGGGAGAGATAAATTAGGAGTTTGGGATTAACATATACACACTACTATATATAAAATAGGTAAACAACAAGGACCTACTGTATAGTACAGGGAACTATAACATATAACCTACAATGGAAAAGAATCTGAAAAAGAATATATATCTATATATATGTGTATATATATATGTGTATATATATATATATATGTAACTAAATCACTTTGCTGTACACTTGAAACTGACACAACATTGTAATAAATTAACTATACCTCAAAAAATAAAATAAAATAAAATAAATAGTATGTTTTTGAAGCCAAGACTAAGACCTAGATCAGCCTGGGTCCAAACTCATATTGTTTCTATCATATCTACAATACCATGACTATTTCTCATCTAATTGTTTTCAATTATTATTATTATTTTCTGCTGAGACATGCATAGAAGATGAAGGTCACAGCCTGGCAATCTCCCTTGTGCTGAGCAGCTACAGAAAGAATGTTTTCTGTGAGTTATGACCAATTCAACATCCCTCTCTCCCTCCCTCCCCTTCACACACCATAGCTGTAATGCCATCCCTTTTCCTCCCACTCAAAAAAGCATTCTGTAAGGTAAGTAGAGTGGTATTTTTACAGGGTTAACCTGACTCCACCATTGTTATGTATGTGATAGCCTCCCAGACTTTTCCCACTTCAAGGGTCACCTTCTTCAGAGTACCACTTAGTTTACCACTCAGGGTGGTCTCCCACACTGGAAGTCCCTGCTTGTTTTGAAGTTGTCTCCACCTGAAACTCCTGGACCACACTCCCCACTGAGACAGTGCTGTCCCCCCTACATTAGCAGCAGTGGATGCAGGTAGGCTCCCCAGTGCAGCCTCTTACCTCTGTTCTCCATTACACCACCTTAAAATGCCTCACTAAAGGTTGAGCAGTTCTCTGAATGAAATTCAGAATATGGCAGCATGAAGCAGGGAGGATGGGCAAAGGACAACAGTAGCAAACACCACCATGTCCCAACATGACTATCAGAATATGCCTGATAGATGTCTAACAAATGAGACATTTCTACAGTCCATCTCTCCTTTAGTGAGTCCTGCTTACTGGCAGAAACTTCTTTACTCTTAGGTCTAATTCTAAGTCTCAGACAGGATTGCAAGGAAGGTATGATGAGCATCTAAAATCCTCAGGCTGAACTAACCTTCTACCCCGGGGTAGAAGATTAGAGGTTGTTCTTCCAGTAGCATCACTTTTAAAAATAAATTACTCACACTCTTTTGTACTTAGGTATCAGTAGCCAACCCCTTGTGGTACACCTCTGAATTGACTGAATTACACCGAGACGTTGTGACATGGTGGCTGAGATCTGATTTCTCAGACACAAGCTAGGGATTCAGGCACTGCTTTCTTCTCCAGCTCTTGTTATCTATATTTGCATGTCTTTCTGGAAGGATGAAATATTTTTTTTTCTCATATTTTTATTTAAGTTTTATTCTAGATCACTTTGGAAAAATTGGTCCTTTTTCTTGGTATTTTCACATAGTCTCCATGGGAACAATTTTAAGGGCTGTATGGAAAGTTACCTGAACAAATTTCCTTCATCATAGGCTTCCAGTCTAAGACTTAGAGACTTTTCATTCTTTTATTTATCTTTGTGACTCTAAGGAAGAAAGATAATCATCTTCATGCTGTTTCCTTAGAGCTATACTTTGAAGACCTGCTAACTGAAAACAATGTCTCACTCAGATTTGCCTTGGAAAATGTTAAAGCAGAATATTTCCATCACTGCTGTCCTATGGAACAATACTCAGGGAGCAACCCTCTCTTCTGGGTTTCATGAGCAAACTTGTGGGTTCTTTTGCTTGCTTTGTCCTTGTTGCTGCTCTATATAATTAGAGAATCCCTGAGTTTGCAAATGGCATATGCGTTGTCTAGTTTAGTCTTTATACATTAGCAATATCCTCTAGTATTGGAGAACTTACTATCAATACGTTGGTGTCAATATATTCTATTGTTGGATGGTACTTAACATTTTAATAGTTATTAGTATATAGTGATAAGAAGACTGCTTTCGTAGAACTTCCGTTCCTGGATCCTATTTCTGACCTTGAGGCAACATCAAAGAAATCTACTTAATCAAACCATAGTAGTTTTTCTCAAAGGTGTGAGATACTGATTTTATTTATCTCATTAGAGTACCTTATATAGAGTCATAATATACATTAACTCATCTAATTCTCAAAGGCTTGTAAGGTAAATATGACTGTTTCCATTTTACAGGTGAGCAAACAAATTGAGATTTAGTTACCCTATTAACATGTGTTTAATGTGAAGGCATGGTGATAAGAGGGTATAGAATGTTGTATGGAACAAACATGGTCTCTTATCTGTGTGAAGACTGCAATCTAGTCAAAACTCAAAAGAAATATGTCTACATACACAGACAAGTGCTAGGCAAAAAAAAAAAAAAAAAAAAAAAGAGCAAGGTGCCCTAAGAGAATTTCCATGGTTTGGGAGCAATGGCTGAAGACTGAGTGTTCAGGGAAAGGCCTCTCTGAAATTACATTTAAATATGACATGGAAAACACAGGAAGAATGAGTCAAAGACTGACCTAGAGAGTTAGGCCAGCAAGTAGGAAGATCTAAGGTGTTAAAGAGTTTGACATGGTGAAGGAACTTCAGGAAGGCCAAAGCCATGGAGGCCAGTGATCAAACGGGAGAGCTGGACAAGAATAGGTTAGAGAAATAGGCATGTAGGGTGTCGCTGGGTATTGAAAAGTCGATGTTTATTTTAAGACCAATGGAAGTAGAATTTTATGCAGGAGAGTGACAAGATCTGATTTATATTTTGAAAAGTTCCATCTTGCTACACTGTGGAGAGTGGATTAGGGCGGGGTGTAAGCAGTGAGTAGAAGGAGAAAACTTATGAGCCAAGTGCAGCAATTCAGAAAAGAGATAATGGAAGATGTAACTACAGTGACAATGGAGACACAAAAAAGCTGATGAATTAAAGGGCTATTTGCAATGTAATTTGTATGGGGTTTGATAATGAATTGGCGAAGAGTAAATGAGAAATAAAGGATGAATCCCATTTCTGGCCTAAGCAGCTTTTGAGTTGTCATTTACTGTAATGGAGGAAGACCTGAGGAGGAACAAATGTTAGGGATAAAGGAGGCAAAAGGTGAGTTTTTCAGGAAATGTAACTTTTTTTTTTTGAAGTATAATTAATTTACACTATTGTGTTAGTTTCAGATGTACAGCAAAGTGGTTCAGTTATACATATTTGCTTATCAGATTCTTTTCATTATAGGTTATTATAAGATATTGAGTATTATTCCCTGGGCTACACAGTACATCCTTGTTTTATATACAAGAGTGTGTATCTGTTAATCCCATCCTCCTAATTTATCCCCCCACTTTTCCCCTTTGGTAACCATAAGTTTGTTTTCTACAGAATACATAACTTTTTAATGAAATCCATTCTTCCTAGATCTAGATGGATTTGCAATTCATTGATTTGTTCATTCTGACAAATATTTTTGAGGATCTCCTTAGTTCCAAAAACTATGTTAGCCAATGGAAACAGAGTGTATAAGATAGGATCCTTGTATGTAAGAAGCTCACTATCCAGTTTTGGGAAAAAATGATAAATCAATGATTAGAGTATAACATGTTAAATGTTGTGATCAAGATATATAGAAGGTGCTATGGACACTGAGAACATAGGTAACTCTAACACAGAAGTCAGGGAATATGTATTTGTTACCATTGTGAGAACTCAGCTTGGGGCCATCATGAATGTCTTCACAGGAGAGGCCTGGAAACATGGATAGGAGCTTTCCAAAAAGACGAGGGGTATAGGATGATTCCAGAAAAACCCAAATGCAAGAAAGCACAAAGGGCTTCTTCAGGAAGCTATCTGGTTCACTGTGCTGGAATGTAGGCTGCAATGGGGAAAATGGGAAAAGAAAGGTAGAATGGCATCAAATCATGGAGGAAGTTATGAAGCATATGATGAAGTTTGAACTTTGTCTTTTAGGCAATGAGGAATCATGAAAGGATTTTATGAAGGAAAGTGTCATTGTCAGGTTTTTTTTTTTTTTAATTATCAACCTCAGTGTGTATGGAAGATGGGTAAGTAGAGGAAAACATTGAAGGTTGTTGTAGAGAAAGAAATGATGAAAAATAAACTAGGGATCACTGGCAGTGAAAAATTGAGAGAATTAAATTAAGAGGTTTTCATTTTGAAAACATTTGTTAATTCCTGAGATATAAGGATTCAAAGGATAATGAAAAAGGTACATATGGAGAGACCTTCAAGATGACAGAGGAATAAAACATGGAGATCACCTTCCTCTTCAAAAATACATCAGAAACACAACTACATGTGGAACAAATCCTACAGAACACTGACTGAATGCTGGTAGAAGACCTCAGACTTCCCAAAAGGCAAGAAACTCCCCACGTGCCTGTGTAGGGCAAAAGAAAAAAGAAAAAACAGAGACAAAAGAATAGGGCCAGGACCTGCACCTCTGGCAGGGAGCTGTGAAGGAGGAAAAGATTCCACACACTAGGAAGCCCCTTCACAGGCAGAGATGGGGGTGGCGGGGGGGAAGCTTTGGAGAGCCATGGAGGAGAGCACAGCAACAGGGGTGCAGAGGGCAAAGCGGAGAGATTCCCGCACAGAGGATCTGTGCCGACCAGCACTCACCAGCCTGAGAGGCTTGTCTGCTCACCCGCTGGGATGGGTGGGGGCTGGGAGATGAGGCTCCGTCTTCGGAGGTCAGATCCCAGGGAGAGGACTGGGGTTGGCTGTGTGAACACAGCCTGAAGGGGGCTAGTGGCCACAGCTAGCCAGGAGGGAGTCTGGGAAAAAGTCTGGACCTGCCAAAGAGGCAAGAGACAATTGTTTCGGGGTGCGTGAGGAGAGGGGATTTAGAGCACCACCTAAACGAGCTCCAGAGATGGTTGCAAGCCACGGCTATCAGCGTGGACACGAGATGGGCATGAGATGCTAAGGTTGCTGCTACAGCCACCAAGAATCCTGTGCACAAGCACAGGTCACTATCTACACCTCCCCTCCCAGGAGCCTGGGCAGCCTGCCACTGCCAGGGTTCCGTGATCCAGGGACAACTTCCCAGGGAGAACACACAGCGCACCTCAGGCTATTGCAATGTCACGCCAGTCCCTGCCGCCACAGGCTCACCCCACATTCTGTACCCCACCCTACCCCCGGCCTGAGTGAGCCAGAGCCCCCTAATCAGCTGCTACTTTAACCCCATCCTGTCTGAGTGAAGAAAAGATGCCGTCAGGAAACCTACACACAAAGGCGAAGCCAAATCCAAAGCTGAACCCCAGGAGCTGTGCTAACAAAGAAGAGAAAGAGAAATCTCTTCCAGCAGCCTCAGGAGCAGCGGATTATATCTCCACAATGATGTGATGTACCCTGCATCTGTGGAATACCTGAATGGACAATGAATCTCCCCAAAATTGAGGCGGTGGACTTGGGGAGCAACTGTAGACGTGGGGTTTGCTTTCTGCATCTAAATTGTTTCAGGTTTTATGTTTATCTTAGTTTAGTATTTAGAGTTGATTTGTCTATTGATTTGGTTGCTCTCTTCCTTTATTATTTTTTGAATGTATAGATGTATATATATTTTTCTTTTTCTCTTTTTGTGAGTGTGTTTGTGTATGCTTCTTTCTGTGATTTTGTCTGTATAGCTTGGCTTTTACCATTTATTCTGGGTTCTGTCTGTCTTTTTTTTTTTTTTTTTTAGTATAGGTTTTAGCGCTTGTTATAATTGGTGGATTTGTTTTTTGGCTTGGTTGCTCTCTTCCTTCTTTCTTTCCTTTTTTTAAATTACTTTTTAATTTTTTGAAATTTTTAATAATTATTTTTTATTTTTTTAATAACTTTATTTTATTTTTTTTCTTTATTTCTTTCTTTTTTCTCCCTTTTCTTCTGAGCCATGTGGCTGACAAGGTCTTGGTGCTCTAGCCGGATGTCAGGCCTGTGCCTCTGAGGTGAGAGAGCCAAGTTCAGGACATTGGGCCACCAGAGACCTCCTGGCTCCACATAATATCAAATGGTGAAAAATCTCCCAGAGATCTCCATCTCAACACTAAGACCCAGCTCCACTCAACGAGCAGCAAGCTACAGTGCTGGAAACCCTATGCCAAACAACTAGCAAGACAGGAAAAAACCTCACCCATTAGCAAAGAGGCTGTCTAAAATCATAATAAGGTCACAGACTCCCCAAAATATACCACCAGACGTGGTCCTCAACACCAGAAAGACAACATCCAGCCTCATCCACCAGAACACAGGCACCAGTCCCCTCCACCAGGAAGCCTATACAACCCACTGAAACAACCTTAACCACTGGGGACACACACCAAAAAAACGGGAAACACGAACTTGCAGCCTGCGAAAAGGAGACCCCAAACACAGTAAGTTAAGCAAAATGAGAAGACAGACAAACACACAGCAGATGAAGGAGCAAGGTAAAAACCCAGCAGACCAATCAAATGAAGAGAAAATAGACAGTCTACCTGAAAAAGAATTCAGAGTAATGATAGTAAAGATGATCCAAAATCTTGGAAATAGAATGGAGAAAACACAAGAAATGTTTAACAAGGACCCAGAACAACTAAAGAGCAAACAAACAATGATGAACAATACAATAAATGAAATTTAAAATTCTGTAAAAGGAATCAATAGCATAATAACTGAGGGAGAAGAATGGATAAGTGATCTGGAAGATAAAATAGTGGAAATAACTACTGCAGAGCAGAATAAAGAAAAAAGAATGAAAAGAATTGAGGACATTCTTAGAGACCTCTGGGACAACATTAAATGCACCAACATTCGAATTATAGGGGTCCCAGAAGAAGAAGAGAAAAAGAAAGGGACTGAGAAAATATTTGAAGAGATTATAGTTGGAAACTTCCCTAATATGGGAAAGGAAATAGTCAATCAAGTCCAGGAAGTGCAGAGAGTCCCATACAGGATAAATCCAAAGAGAAACACAGCAAGATACATATTAATCAAAATATAAAAAATTAAATACAAAGAAAAAAAATTAAAAGAAGCAAGGGAAAAGCAACAATAACATAAAAGGGAATCCCCATAAGGTTAACAGCTGACCTTTCAGCAGAAACTCTGCAAGCCAGAAGGGAGTGGCAGGGCTTCTGGCTTGCAGAAGTGATGAAAAAAAGTGATGAAAGTGATGAAAGGGAAAAACGTACAATCAAGATTACTCTATCCAGCAAGGATCTCATTCAGATTTGATGGAGAAATTAAAACCTTTACAGACAAGCAAAAGCTAAGAGAATTCAGCACCACCAAAGCAGCTTTACAACAAATACTAAAGGAACTTCTCTAGGCAGGAAACACAAGAGAAGGAAAAGACCTGCAATAACAAACCCAAAACAATTAAGAAATGGTAATAGGAACATACATATCAATAATTACCTTAAATATAAAAGGATTAAATGATCCAACCAAAAGACATAGACTAGGTGAATGGATAAAAAAACAAGACCGTATATATGCTGTCTACAAGAGACACACTTCAGACCTAGGGACACATACACACTGAAAGTGAGGGGATGGAAAAAGATATACCATGCAAATGGAAATCAAAAGAAAGCTGGAGTAGCAATTATCATAACAGAGAAAATAGACTTTAAAATAAAGACTGTTATGAGAGCAAGGAAGGAGGCTACATAATGATCAATGGATCAATCCAAGAAGAAGTTATAACAATGGTAAATATTTATGCACCCAACATAGGAGCACCTCAATACATAAAGCAAATGCTAACAGCCATAAAAGGGGAAATTGACAGTGACACAATAATATTGGGGACTTTAACACCCCACTTTCACCAATGGACAGATCATCCAAAATGAAAACAAATAAGGAAACACAAGCTTTAAATGATACATAAAACAAGATGAACTTAATTGATATTTATAGGTCATTCCATCCAAAAACAACAGAATACACTTTCTTCTCAAGTGCTCATGGAACATTCTCCAGGATAGATCATATCTTGGGTCACAAATTAAGCCCTGGTAAATTTAAGAAAATTGAAATCATATCAAGTATCTTTTCTGACCACAACACTATGAGATTAATTACAGGATAAGAACTGTAAAAAATACAAACATATGGAGGCTAAACAATATGCTACTGAATAACCAAGAGGTCACTGAAGAAATGAAAGAGGAAATAAAAAAAACCTAGAAACAAAAGACAATGAAAACACAACTACCCAAAACCTATGGGATGCAGCGAAAGTAGTTCTAAGAGGGAAGTTTATAGCAATACAATCATACCTCAAGAAACAAGAAAAATCTCAAATAAACAACCTAACCTTACACCTAAGCAATTAGAGAATGAAGAACAAAAAAACCCCAAAGTTAGCAGAAGTAAAGAAATCATAAAAATCAGATGAGAAATACATGAAAAAGAAATGAAGGAAACAATAGCAAAGATCAATAAAACTAAAAGCTGGTTCCTTGAGAAAGTAAACAAAATTGATAAACCATTAGACAGACTCATCAGGAAAAAAAGGGAAGAGACTCAAATCAACAGAATTAGAAATGAAAATGGAGAAGTAACACCTGACACTGCAGAAATACAAAGGACCAAGAGAGATTACTACAAGCAACAATATGCCAATAAAATGGACAGCCTGGTAGAAACGGACAAATTCTTAGAAAAGCACAATCTTCCGAGACTGAACCAGGAAAATATAGAAAATATAAACAGACCAATCACAAGCACTGAAATTGAGACTGTGATTAAAAATCTTCTAACAGGGCTTCCCTGGTGGCGCAGTGGTTGAGAATCTGCCTGCTAATGCAGGAGACACGGGTTCGAGCCCTGGTCTGGGAAGATCCCACATGCCACGGAGCAGCTGGGCCCGTGAGCCACAGCTGCTGAGCCTGTGCGTCTGGAGCCTGTGCCCCGCAACGGGAGGGGCCGCGATAGTGAAAGGCCCGCGCACCGCGATGAAGAGCGGTCCCCGCACCGCGATGAAGAGTGGCCCCCACTTGCCGCAACTAGAGAAAGCCCTCGCACGAACCGAAGACCCAGCACAGCCAAAAATAAATAAATAAATAAATAAATAAATAAATAAATAAATAAATAAAATTAAAAAAAAAAAAATCTTCTAACAAATAAAAGCCCAGGACCAGATGGCTTCACAGGCGATTCTATCAAACATTTAGAGAAGAGCTAACACCCATCCTTCTCAAACTCTTCCAAAATATAGCAGAGACAGGAACACTCCTCAACTCATTCTATGAGGCCACCAAAACCAGACAAAGATGTCACAAAAAAAGAAAATTATAGGCCAATATCACTGATGAACATAGATGCAAAAATCCTCAACAAAATACTAACAAACAGAATCCAACAGCACATTAAAGGATCATAACATGATCAAGTGGGATTTATCCCAGGAATGCAAGGATTCTTCAATATACACAAATCAATCAATGTGATAAACCATATTAACAGTTTGAACAAGAAAAACCATATGATCATCTCAATAGATTCAGAAAAAGCTTTCAACAAAATTCAACACCTATTTATGATAAAATCCCACCAGAAAGTAGGCATAGAGGGAACTTACCTCAACATAATAAAGGCCATATATGACAAACCCACAGCCAACATCATTCTCAATGGTGAAAAACTGAAACCATTTCCATTAAGATCAGGAACAAGACAAGGTTGTCCAATCTCACCAGTATTATTCAACAGAGTTCTGGAAGTTTTAGACACAGCAATCAGAGACGAAAAAGAAATAAAAGGAATCCAAATTGGAAAAGAAGAAGTAAAGCTGTGACTGTATTCAGATGACATGGTACTACACATAGAGAATCCTAAAGATGCTACCAGAAAACTCTAGAGCTAATCAACGAATTTGGTAGAGTAGTAGGATACAAAATTAAGGCACAGAAATCTCTTGCATTCCTATACACTAATGATGAAAAATCTGAAAGGGAAATCAAGGAAGCACTCCCATTTACCACTGCAACAAAAAGAATAAAATACCTAGGAATAAACCTACCTAAGGAGACAAAAGACCTGTATGCAGAAAACAATAAGACACTGATGAAAGAAATTAAAGATGATACAAACAGATGGCGAGATATACCATGTTCTTGGAATGGAAGAATCAACATTGTGAAAATGACTATACTCCAAAGCAATCTACAGATTCAATGCAATCCCTATCAAACTACCAATGGGATTTTTCACAGAACTAGAACAAAAAATTTCACAATTTTTATGGAAACACAAAAGACCCCGAATAGCCAAAACGATCTTGAGAAAGAAAAACAGAGCTGGAGGAATCAGTCTCCTGGACTTCAGACTATACTACAAAGCTACAGTAATAAAGACAGTATGGTACTGGCACAAAAACAGAAATATAGATGAATGGAACATGATAGAAAGCTCAGAGATAAACCCACACATATATGGTCACCTTATTTTTGATAAAGGAGGCAAGAATATACAATGGAGAAAAGACAGCCTCTTCAATAAGTGGTGCTGGGAAACCTGGACAGCTACATGTAAAAGAATGAAATTAGAACACTCCCTAACACCATACATAAAAATAAACTCAAAATGGATTAAAGACCTAAAGGTAAAGCCAGACACTATAAAATTCTTAGAGGAAAACATAGGAAGAACACTCTATGACATAAATCACAGCAAGATCCTTTTTGACCCACCTCCTAGAGAAATGGGAATAAAAACAAAAACAAACAAATGGAACCTAATGAAACTTAAAAGCTTTTGCACAGCAAAGGAAACCATAAACAAGATGAAAAGACAACCCTCAGAATGGGCGAAAATATTTGCAACTGAACAAACTGACAGAGGATTAACCTCCAAAATTTACAAGAAGCTCATGCAACTCAATATCAAATAACCAAAAAACCCAATCCTAAAATGGGCAGAAGACCTAAATAGACATTTCTCCAAAGAGTATATACGGATTGCCAACAAACACATGAAAGAATGCTCAACATCATTAATCATTAGAGAAATGCAAATCAAAACTACAAAACTACAACTACTACAAAAACTACCTCACCCCAGTCAGAATGGCCATCATCAAAAAATCTACAAAAACTAAATGCTGGAGAGGGTGTGGAGAAAAGGGAACCCTCTTACACTCTTGGTGGGAATGTAAATTGATACAGCCACTATGGAGAACAGTATGGAGGTTCCATAAAGAACTAAAAATAGAACTACCATATGACCCAGCAATCCCACTACTGGGCATATACCCTGAGAAAACCATAATTCAAAAAGAGTCATGTACCACAATGTTCAGGGCAACTCTATTTAAAATAGCCAGGACGTGGAAGCAACCTAAGTGTCCATCGACAGATGAATGGATAAAGAAGATGTGGCACATATATACAATGGAATATTACTCAGCCATAAAAAGAAACGAAATTGTGTTATTTGTAGTGAGGTGGATGGACCTAGAGACTGTCATACAGAGTGAAGTAAGTCAGCAAGAGAAAAACAAATACCATATGCTAACACATATATATGGAATCTAAAAAAAAAAAAAAAAGGTTCTGAAGAACCTAGAGGCAGGACAGGCATCAAGACGCAGATGTTGAGAATGGACTTGAGGACAAGGGGAAGTGGAAGTGTAAGCTGAGATGAAGTGAGAGAGTGGTATGTACTTATATATACTACCAAATATAAAATAGATAGCTAGTGGGAAGCAGCCGCATAGCACAGGGAGATCAGCTCGGTGCTTTGTGACCACCTAGAGGAGTGGTATAGGGAGGGTGGGAGAGAGATGCAGAGGGAGGAGATATGGGGATATATGTATATGTATAGCTGATTCACTTTGTTATAAAGCATAAACTAACACACCATTGTAAAGCAATTATACTCTAATAAAGATGTTAAAAAAAAAAAAAGGTACATCCTACTGATGCAGTCCTGTGGGTGGGAGGGTGCATAATCTGTAGATCCTGGATCACAGACTCAAACTATTTCTTTTTTTTTTTTTTTTATTAGTTGTTTTGTTTGTTTTTTATACTGCAGGTTCTTATTAGGCAACAATTTTATACACATCAGTGTATACATGTCAATCCCAATCGCCCAATTCAGCACACCACCATCCCCACCCCACCGCAGTTTTCCCCCCTTGGTGTCCATATGTCCATTCTCTACATCTGTGTCTCAACTTCTGCCCTGCAAACTGGCTCATCTGTACCATTTTTCTAGGTTCCACATACATGCATTAATATACGATATTTGTTTTTCTCTTTCTGACTTACTTCACTCTGTATGACAGTCTCTAGATCCATCCACGTCTCAACAAATGACTCAATTTCGTTCCTTTTTATGGCTGAGTAATATTCCATTGTATATATGTACCACAACTTCTTTATCCATTTGTCTGTTGATGGGCATTTAGGTTGCTTCCATGACCTGGCTATTGTAAATAGTGCTGCAATGAACATTCAGGTGCATGTGTCTTTTTGAATTACGGTTTTCTCTGGGTATATGCCCAGTAGTGGGATTGCTGGGTCATATGGTAATTCTATTTTTAGTTTTTTAAAGAACCTCCATATTGTTCTCCATAGTGGCTGTATCAATTTACATTCCCCCCAACAGTGCAAGAGGGTTCCCTTTTCTCCACATCCTCTCCAGCATTTGTTGTTTGTAGATTTTCTGATGATGCCCATTCTAACAGGAGTGAGGTGATACCTCATTGTAGTTTTGATTTGCATTTCTCTAATAATTAGTGATGTTGAGCATCTTTTCATGTGCTTCGTGGCCGTCTGTATGTCTTCTTTGGAGAAATGTCTATTTAGGTCTTCTGCCCATTTTTGGATTGGGGTGTTTGTTTCTTTAATATTGAGCTGAATGAGCTGTTTATATATTTTGGAGATTAATCCTTTGTCCGTTGATTCATTTGCAAATATTTTCTCCCATTCTGAGGGTTGTCTTTTCGTCTTGTTTATGGTTTCCTTTGCTGTGCAAAAGCTTTGAAGTTTCATTAGGTCCCACTTGTTTATTTTTGTTTTTATTTCCATTACACTAGGAGGTGGATCAAAGAAGATCTTGCTGTGATTTATGTCAAAGAGTGTTCTTCCTATGTTTTCCTCTAAGAGTTTTATAGTGTCCAGTCTTATATTTAGGTCTCTAATCCATTTTGAGTTTATTTTTGTGTATGGTGTTAGGGAGTATTCTAATTTCATTCTTTTACATGTAGCTGTCCAGTTTTCCCAGCACCACTTATTGAAGAGACTGTCTTTTCTCCATTGTATATCTTTGCCTCCTTTGTCATAGATTAGTTGACCATAGGTGCGTGGGTTAATCTCTGGGCTTTCTATCTTGTTCCATTGATCTATGTTTCTGTTTTTGTGCCAGTACCATATTGTCTTGATTACTGTAGCTTTGTAGTATAGTCTGAAGTCAGGGAGTCTGATTCCTCCAGCTCCATTTTTTTGCCTCAAGACTGCTTTGGCTATTCGGGGTCTTTTGTGTCTCCATACAAATTTTAAGATGATTTGTTCTAGCTCCGTAAAAAATGCCATTGGTAATTTGATAGGGATTGCATTGAATATGTAGATTGCTTTGGGTAGTATACTCATTTTCACAATGTTGATTCTTCCAATCCAAGAACCTGGTATATCTCTCCATCTGTTGGTATCATCTTTAATTTCTTTCATCAGTGTCTTATAGTTTTCTGCATACAGGTCTTTTGTCTCCCTAGGTAGGTTTATTCCCAGGTATTTTACTCTTTTTGTTGCAATGGTAAATGGGAGTGTTTCCTTAATTTCTCTTTCAGATTTTTCATCATTAGTGTATAGGAATGCAAGAGATTTCTGTGCATTAATTTTGTATCCTGCAACTTTACCATATTCATTGATTAGCTCTAGCAGTTTTCTGGTGGCAGTTTTAGGATTCTCTATGTATAGTATCATGTCATCCGCCTACAGTGACAGTTTTACTTCTTCTTTTCCAATTTGTATTCTTTTTATTTCTTTTTCTTCTCTGATTGCCATGGCTAGGACTTCCAGAACTATGTTGAATAATAGTGGTGAGAGTGGACATCCTTGTCTCGTTCCTGATCTTAGAGGAAATGCTTTCAGTTTTTCACCATTGAGAATGATGTTTGCTGTGGGTTAGTCATATATGGCCTTTATTATGTTGAGGTAGTTTCCCTCTATGCCCACTTTCTGGAGAGTTTTTATCAGAAATGGGTGTCAAACTATTTCTTGAATCTCAGTGGCATTCTAACACCTGCCTTGACTCAAGGATGAAGACTATGCCATCTCCATGTTCTTGTGCTCACTGGAGGAAAGAGCTAATGAACTAAGGCATGCTCAGTAGGTGCCTTGACTCCCTACAAATCCATTTGCATCCGAGATAGCAAAGACAATCAAATTCTGAATTTCTACTTTGAAGAATTCATCCCCCAATAGTAAATTTGATCTTTAAAAGTAATTATTCCAGTATTACAGGTGAGCACTAATAAAATACATTTGATAATAATAAGTCAAGCCATTTTTTGGCCATCCAGAGCCAAAAGTTATTGTGGTAGGAGGATACTACATGAGATTTGAAATGGATAAGTAGAATTGCCCCTTGCTAGGAATTATATGTCTGGGGCAAGACATATAATTGCCTGAGCTTTATTTTTGTCATCTGTAGGGTGGGTGGGACCACTGCATTGCTGCTCATAGAGTTTTGTAATGTCCTAAAAATGGTGGTCAAAATCACCATCATCTTTCCTCACACAGTTGTTTTGTGAATCCTTAAAATTTTAAATGTAATATTGGTAGCTCATGGGCTATTTCAATTGAGGTGGCATAAGTAGTTAGAGAAGGCTTAGGGGTTTGTTTGAAAGAGCAAAGGCCTTAGGTTCAAGCAGGTTTTAATCCTGATTTCAGAATCTTAAACTGTGTGTCTTTAGACAGGTACCTAATTTCTCTAGTCTCATTTCTATCACATATTATAAAAATACTAATTTTGCAAGATTATGAAATTTAAAAAGTAGTCAGTATACGTTTATGGAACCGTCTTTCCTGATCAACTCCTCTTTCTGATCAATATCTCTTTTCAACCTAATAAAGAAATCTAGGGAGTATGTTTTCAGCAATTTTTATGAAAGACATTTATTAGGCTGTAAAAAACAATGTTAACATTTTTACCCACTTGTTGGGACATGGTGTTCTATGATTTTTTTTTTATGGGTAGGCTTGTTTTCCTTCATCTTTTTTTCCTCTGCTACACTCGAAGTCAGCCCAAATATGGTAAAAGTAAATCTTTCGGATTTGGTTAATACATGTTGTTATAGGTTTAGATACCTCTCAGTCCCCTTGCTCATCTCTGAGACAGAGAGGGAATTAGCCAGACCTTCATTAGAATCATTGCTTTGTACATTGAACCCTTGAGTACCACGTAATATGATCTCTATTTTCCTTACCTTTCAGAGCTCTGGCTCCAGAGAAACCACAGCTCTGTTGGTTTTTGTGCAACAGACCACAATGATGTTTTTTAACTTTGCTTAATTTTCCTTCCATCTGTTTTTTTCTCCAAAAGCCACTTGTTGCTTCTCCATCTCCCATCACTGAATGCCAAGCTTGGTAGGTTTGTTTCTTTCCTTCTTCATTCAGGCCAAAATGCCTCCTCTGCTTGTAGCTTTGACCTGTCTTGTGGACTCATCTTCCTGGACTCTAGGACATGATTCTCTTGGGATTGCTGAAGTTTTCTAATTTCATTTATGGTCATGTGGTGGTTTCCCAAATGATGAAAACTTATTTTTAAAATCAGCTTTGAAAATGTTCCATCTTGAGGTAAATTTCATAAAATGCTGTAAGAACTGAGATTTCAGTTGCCTAATCTTTCTCTTTTATGCTACATAGCCAGTGATCTACCCAAAGCACAAGAGGCTATATTAGAACCTGTTCAGAATAATTCCTTTAAAGGAAGCAACTTTAATTGCTACAAGCTCTCTGGGCACCATGATCTTGAATACAAATATGGGTTGGGTCATATTGACCCAGTGATCTCCCGACCATGGCACATTTGATGCCAGTAGCATAAAAATTGCTTAAGGTGGTTCACAGCAGTAAATAACATTGAAGCACACAGTGAGAAAATCATTTCATTTTCTGTTCTCTGTAATAATTATCAGAGACCATATCTCAGTATGTAACTGGTCTTGAACACCTTTCTGGAATTTCCTAATCCCTCTTTTTAACTCAGAGAGAGAAAAGGCATCAAACTCAGAACCTCAACAGAAAACAACAGCATATAGCTAGAATTTAGTAATGTTACTTAGTTTAATTTTAATTTTAATTGTAGTTTGTATGGTTGCCTTTTGCCTTTTATGATTGCCTTTGTGCTGCACTGATTTTCTATTCATAATAGTAATATAAAGTGTCCTTATAAAACATATTTATGTGAGTAAAAAATATGAGCCAATTCAAAGTAAAATACATAAAAAATACTAGTATAAGTGGGACACATATATAGTAAAGATATTGAAAGTGACACACAAATGACTGAAGTTAGGAAAATGTCATTACGGTTGAATGAATGTGAATTTTGGCATGCAACCAGAGACCTGATTTTAATCCTACCTCTCCTGCTTGTTAGCCATATTTGTAATATGGTAGTATTTGTAGTATTAGTAAATAATTTACTCATTTACTTGGAGCCTGTGTTTCCTCACCTTTAAAACAGGGGGAAAGATCTACTCTATAAGATTATTTAAAAATAAAATATGATAATATATATAATATGTGCCCAGCCTAGTACCTGATACAGAGTAGAAACTCAATAACTGGAATCTTTCTTTTCCCTTTTATTATTGCTTTATACTTTTAATTAAAAAAAAATAAAGTATTGACTAAGGATAATAGAACTATGTACACTTTCCTAGACAGTTAATATATATTTTAGTGAGTTACAAAAATATGTTGCTGTCATTGCAACATGGACCTACTGTTGACTGCTAATTACAACTCAAAAAGCGTAGGAAAAATTCTTAAGCAAGAGTCGCTGAGGAAAAGTCTGTGTCAAGTTTCCCATTTGAGTCATGTGACCCACCTCCACTTTTAAGTGCTTCCTTCTGCAACACCTCCCTTTACATCCAAAAGGTGCCTCTGGAGCACTTCCTGTCTCAGAGTGACACAGTCAGTCACCCAGATCTGCAAACCAGAAAGCTGAGGGACAGGGTTGACCCCCACCCTTCTCTCTCTCTCTTTCTCTCCCTCTCTCTCTCTCTGTCTCTCCACCTCTCTCTCCCTCTCTCCCTCTCTCCACCTGTTTCTACCTCTCTCCCTCCCTCCATCCTCTACAATCCTAGACACATTCCATCATCAAGTTCTGTCTTATTAACCTTCTAAATACCCTTCACACTGATTCTATATCCACCACTTTCTCCTTAATCTATGTCTTGCCCATGGCAGTAACTTCCTAGAAGATCTACCATATTCCAATCTCTCCACCTCATTCTACCTTTCCCCCTCTAGGTTCTCCCAATCCCTCAAATGTTATATAAGATATGTCCCCTGCCTTCTCAAGTCTTATCACAAACTACTTTCCCCTATTTCACTATCATCCATCCTTTATACACATTATGCTTCCTCTTGGCAAGCTCTACGTCCTTCCCATCTCTCTGCCCTGGTTCTCATTTAGCTACTATTCATCAGATCGATGGTTCCTTCCTCTGGATAATCTTTCTTGATCTTTGTCCAAAACCTTCAATTAGGCCAAGGTTCTTGGTTATACATTTTCTTTCCTTCATAACATTTATCTGTGGTTAAACTTTAAAAAATTATTTGTTACTTTTCTCCCTACTATACATAGTCCATGAGAGAATGACTACGCCTGGCTTTGCTCAGCCTTTGGTCCTCAGTACCTAATACAGTGACTGACACATAGTAAGTATTCAGTAAATATTTGTTGAATGAATGAATCAATTACTTGACCTCACCAAACTGCAATTTTTGTTTGTTGTTTTCATATTTAAAAAAAATTTTATTGTAGTAAAATGTACATAACATAAAATTTACCATTAGTAACATTTAGTATATTACACAGTTGTGCAACCATCACCACTATCTAGTTCCAGAATATTTTCATCACCCCAAAAGGAAACCCCATACCCATTAAGCAGTCACTCCCTATTCCCTCTATCCCCAGACCATGGCAACCACTAATCTTCTTTCTGTCTCTATGAATTTGCTGACACTGGATATTTCATATAATTGGGATCATCACCACATTGTTTTGCAGATGTCAATGGGAGTGTCTATCTCCCAATCTAGATTTACCTTTATCATTTCATAACCTATCAAGTAGCATGATGCCTTGCATGTAGAAGGTATGGAATAAATGCTTCCTGAAATGAGTGTTTTTTTCTTTTCTAACTTATCATACCAAATATATACACAAAATATATTTTTAGTTCTGAAAGTAAAGATTTTGCTGTATTTTCCTAGGAGGAAATTGAACTGAAGAAATATAGTACATTTAATGTTTTAGTTTTTATTATTGTATTGTATACCCAATTTACTTCCAAAAATAGTTTTGAAACCAAAAGACAATATGATTCTGGGAAATTTAATAAGATATTAAAACAGAAATAGAGTATCAAAAACTATTAAGGCAAAAGGGGAAACAAATCTATTAACCACTTATACCAATAGATAATTACCACAATTAAGGACATCACTGAGCTTTCTGCAAATGAATGTAAGAATAAAATATATTATTATATGATCTTGAAAAGAATCATATCTATTTTAAACATTGATAATTTCCTTTAATGATTCCAAAAGAAATATGCAATTTATTTTTTCATTCCTAAATATTTATAAGTTATGAACTTGGGTTAGCAACGGCTTTGCAGAATGGATTTAAAGGTAAATAGTTTTTAGCCCTACTTTCTAGGGGTTAAAGTTAGTATCTCTTTCATAAGGACATTAATGATGAGGTATCCACTAGTGCTAAAAAGAAAATTTCAAGCTTAAGAGTCCATGCACGAACCTGGTGGAGCTATTTACTTACTCAGATACCAAATCTGTATTCTATAAGCTTGTCAGACAAGCCACAATTCAAAGTAATTCCAGAGTAGCAAGTTTGCTAAGCTGAGCAATTTTGAAAATACCCACTTTCAATCACAGCAGTGGGCATAGTTTGGAAATGGATTTCTACGAAGGCTGGTTTGAACCGCGGGTCAAGCAGAGTGACCTGTGATCATTTATATATAGGCAAAATGATCATTTGTCATTATTTTGCATCACCTGGCAAAGACTGAGTCCAAAATAGTCCACCTGTTAGACATTATATTTTGATCAAAAATCAGATCACATACACTGGTGCTTGATTGGAAAATTTACCCATGAGTCTGCAAAAATGGAGTACAGTTAAAGCTATTTTCTGTATTTGCAAAACACAGACCTTCCTTTTCTGTAGCTTGGCAGAATGCAAACTTAATGGAAGGTTCTCGTGGGAAACTTTCAGATTTGTTAAGCATTTGATGTTAACTAAAAGCACTCTGAGTCAATTGAGAGGAGCCGTAACTGACCAAATTAGAGTTTCTGGTGTACTTAGGAACAATTGCAAGGTTATTTTAGGGAAGCTGGTCTGTAAGGTTTCCTGATTTCTTTTGTCAGCACATCACCCCAGCCTTAGGGTTGGATTAAATTAAGGCCCTCCACGCATGCTCCCCCTCCCATCCTGAGAATGATGGTAAAGGTCATAGCCACTAAAGCCACAGGGACCTCAATGACATCCTATTTTAGTGTTAGAATTCCAAGAAGGCTTTTGTTAAAATAAACATCAAGCGCTTTTAAATAAACTAAACTGATTATTAGCTGACATGCTTTTTTTTCCCTCTTGAGAATGATCCATTGAAATCCAAGTCAAATGCATCCATACATTCAACAAGTATTTACTGAACAGACCCACTAAGTGGCAGGTACTTTATTTTGGACTAGCAATTCAATGATAAAGACTGACAAGGTCAGGACATTTAAGGAACTTACATCCTAGATGAGTCATGCATTCACTTAGTCATTGAAAATACATTCACTGAGTATCTACTATGTTCTAGGCACTGCTCAACCCATTAGAAAATATCACTGAACAAACTAGAATAACCCTGCATTCCAGTAGGAAGGGTCAGATAATAAGTAATAAATATAATTAATAATTAAATATAGTATGATGGAAGATGATAAGTGCTATGGAATCAAGAAAAAAATGGCAATCAGGAGAACAATATTAAATAAGGTGCTCAAGGTTGGGCTTACTGAGGAGGTGCTATTTGAACAAAGACTTAAAGGAGTTGGGGGAGTGGGTCATGCTGACAAGGAGCAAAGAGTATTCCAGGCAGTGGGAACTGCCAGTGGAAAGGCTCTATGACAGAGGCAAGCCTGGTACATTTGAGGAACTGCAAAAGAGACCAGGGTGAGTGGAGTGGAGTGAACAAGGTGGAAAGTGGTAGGAAATGAGATTAGAAAATAAGCAGAGCCAGGTAGGAAACTGAAGGGGTAAGTGGTAGTTCATACAAAGCCTTGTAAGCCATCAAAAGGACTTGAGCTTTTATTCTTCGTGAAATGCAAATCAGAGGAGGGTTTGATCTGATTTGTATTTTTCAAGGATAAGTCTAGCTTCTATGTTGGGAGTACTTTAGGGACTATCAAGGATCAAAGCACAGAGAACTATTAGGAAGCTACTGGAGGAATCTTGGCTAGGGGCCAGGATGGTTTAGACCAGAATGGTAGCATTGAAGGTGGTGGGAAATAATCAAGTTCTGGAAATATTTTAAAGGTAGAGCCAACAGATTTCCTGATGGGTTGAATGTGAGATGGGAAATAAAGACACATGCCTTCATTCATCCAACTACTCTTTCATTCCTTCACTCACCTATTAATTTACTCAGCAAGAAGTAGCTGAACCCTTTTGTGGCAGGCACTGACAGTATGGAGGTAATGCACTGTCTCAGCTCTCAAGATGTTCACAGTCTAATGGAGAAGACAGGCTTAAAAACAAAATGTGCTACAATAGATATATGGAACCAAAGAGAGAATGATCACTTCTGCTCAGAAAAATCAGGAATTTAGGCACAAAGGAAGAGAATTTGAGTTAGGTCTTAAAGGAGGAGTGGGCATTTGTCAGCTGGTTAAAGCTGGGGAAAGCATCCCAGGCAGAGCGAACTACAGACAAAGAGGCAGGAGACAGTTTCACAAATGTGAAAAACCAAAAGTACTTTGGAGTGGCTGGTACACAGGGTACAAAGGTGAGGATGTAGAACAAAAAGGCTGGAGAGAGACATGGTATCCAATTTCAGATGAACTTAGACATCAGGCTAAACATGGTGGCCACTTTCCTTTTGGTGATGAGAAGTCATAGTAGAGGTTTAAGTAATGGAGTGGCATGGCCAGATTTGTGTTTTAGGAAAATCACTAATTCAATAGGACAAATGTATTGGAAATGTTTATAGAAAGTTATTAACAGCATAGAAGGGCTTAGTAATTTTGTGAGAACCAGTTTGGAAAAAATACAGAATCATAAAACTTTTTAACTCTGTGTATTAGTCAGAGTTCTCTAGAGTAATAGAACCAATAGGTTCTATTACACACACACACACACACACACACACACACATGTATATATGTAATATATGCATATACATATCTCTTTGTATATCTCTTTATAGATGATATATTTTTATATATCTTTATATTATATATACACATATACATATCTATAAGTGGTTCATGCTATTATGAGGCTATGAAGTCCCATGATCTATCATTTACAAGCTAGAGATTCAGAGAATCGGTGGCGTAAGTTGTAGTCTAAGTCTGAAGGCCTGAGAACCATCATCACCAATAATATAAGTTCCAGTACGAAGGCTAAAGAAGACTGATGTCCCAGCTCTGCAATTAGGCAGAGAGAGAGAATTCTCCCTTTCTCTTTCAGTTCTATTCAGGTCCTCAAAGGATTGGATGATGCCCACCCACATTGGAGAGGGCAACCTGTTTTACTTAGTCTACCTATTCAAATGCTAATCTCATTGGAAACACACCTATAGACACATTCAGAAATAATGTTTGACCAAATATGTGGGCACCCTGTGGCCCAGTAAGGTTGATACATAACATTAACTATAATACCCCATCACTAAGATACATATCAATTAGCAATAAAAGCAAAATTATTTCATCCTGAAATATAAAGCTGCCTTCCCTCAAAAAACTGGAAATGTCCACTTTAATCCTAACAATGAGCCATTTTTTGACATTTATAACATGAAAGGCTCTGTTGTAAGTTGACTTTGTAAGACACAACAGTAATGTGTTGCTCCCCTCCAAAGGCATGCAAATATAAAAACAGGTTCTGGAAGCTGACAGGTCTGGACATAAGTCCCAGAGTTTTTTCTTATGAGTTCAGTGTTCCTCCAAGTATGGTTTCCAATCAACTTGGAATAAAATGCACATAGGAGTCCCAGTTGAAACTTACTAAATCGGAATCTTTGCATGCAGAGCCCCAGAAACATTATTTATCAACACTCCATTCATGGTTATACACAATAGAATAGCTATGCAACCTCAGGTGGTTTATTTCTCTGGCCTCAGTTTCCTCATCTACCTAATGAGTATGACACTACTGTGTATCTCACAGGTTGTAGAGAGGAGAAAATGAGACAACTTTTTGCAAGATTTAGCACAATTCCTAGAATTTACTGGGCAGTTGATAAATAATCTATAATCAAGTAACTAAAATACAAAGTTGAATATTGTTAGTATTGTAATGGTGCAACAGCAACAACAAAAAATATAATTATAGAACTGATGAGACAGAGTTCAGTTTGGAAATGAGGAGAGCTTGAAGAGGTGTCATAGAAGGTTCCAAGCTTGGTTTATGTTCTTTATGCCTGCAACATCCTTCCTCATTTTCTGTACTGATGAATAACTTCTAATCAGACACCAAACCCATTCTGATCAATATGGCCAAATAAGAAGATATGGAGCTCACCTCTTCCCATGAACACAGGAAAAATACATCCACATGTGGAACAATTCTCACTGTAAACCAACTGGAATCTAGCAAAAGGACTCCTAGAAAACAAAGGTGGTAAGAAAGATACACACATGATCAGGTAGGAAGGGAAGAAAAGTAATTGGGTCAGGACTTTGGCCCCTGAGAGGAGACTCAGAGGAAAAGGGAGATTATACAGGCAGACATCTGCCCTGGGGAGTGAGCAGGTTGAGCCACAGACTGGGCGTTCCACTCCTGGGGTCTTATGCAGAGGAGACAAGCTCTCTTGACTAGCTGGAGAACAGCTCCAACAAAGAGAAGGGCTGTAAGAAGCCTGGAGGAATGATTGCATGCTTGTTTGCTCCCAAGGCAGGGTGGAGAGAGGTCTGCTCCCATGATTGCCTCACTGTGCACCCTAATTGGACCTGAGTGAAAGCTCTGGCCTCACTCACTCCACAGCATAGTGAGGCACTAGATCTGGGGCTGCCAGGATCTGGGAAAAGAACTGAACTTGGGATGCAGCAATGACCCAGTCCTGGGGTGGAGCTTGGATGGGACAGCGGTGGCCAACGTTGGCACTCACTCAAGCAGTGCCTTAGAAGCCACCCAGATCTCTGACTGCAGCCACTCTACCACAACTAAATTTCCAACACATGCCGAGAGTCCATGCAGGCCACCACCAGCCCAGCAGAGCAGCCCCACAACAGGGCTGGGGCAGTGGAGGCAGGGGGAAGTGATCAGCAAAGGTCCCAATGTGGGGAGAGGGGGAAAAAAACACTTAAAGAAAACACAGCCAGCTTTAGCCAGACCCTCAGGGTTTCTGCTCTAGCAATTTAGGAACAGACGCTACCCATGACAGGGTGGTGACAGCCACTGAGCAGAGAGGAAGTCCTGCCTCACACTCAGTGCCAGCTCTAGCACCTCCATCTCCAGTCCCAATCCCTACCAAGGTGATAGCTGCCAGCAAACCCTGAGGAAAGACATGAATAGAGTCCACATCAAATCCAGGTCTCCCACCAAAGGCATTGGGTACACGCTGTCTGCATAGGGATGCTCCCACATGAGAACACTCCTTTAAGATCACTGTAGGTAAGTGTTTCACCTAAATTCATAGAATCAGAGAAAGTTAAGTAAAATTAAAAGGCAGAGGAACTACTCTCAACTGAAAGAGCAAGAGAAAAATCACTGAAAAAATAATAAAACAGAAATAAATAATTTATCAGATGAAAAATTCAAAACATTAGTAATAAAAATGTTAACTTAATTAGGGAAAAGAATTGATCTAAACATGGATTATTTCAAAAGGGAACTAGAAAATATAGAAAAAGACCCAATCAGAATTGAACAATTCAATAGTTGAAATAAAAACCACACTAGAAGGAATGAATAACAGACTAAGTGATACAGAAAAACACATAAGTGATCTGGAATATAGAATAATGGAAATCACCCAATTAGAACAGGCAGAAAGAAAAAAAAATTAATGAAAGCAATTTAATAGATCTGCATGATAACATTAAACATTCTAATATTGACATTATAGGGGTTTCAGAAAGAGAAGAGAGAGAGAGGGGATCAAAAATGTATTTGAGGAAATTATGGCTGAAAACTTCCTAAACCTGAAGAAGGAAACACATATCCAGCTACAGGAAGCACAGAAGGTCCCAAACAAAATGAGCCCAAACAGACTCACACCAAGACATAGAATAATTAAAATGGCAAAAGTTAAAAAGAGGTTTCACCCTCCCAGACTATACTACAAAACTACAGTAAT
This sequence comes from Balaenoptera acutorostrata, assembly GCF_949987535.1. Taxonomy (NCBI): domain Eukaryota; kingdom Metazoa; phylum Chordata; class Mammalia; order Artiodactyla; family Balaenopteridae; genus Balaenoptera; species Balaenoptera acutorostrata. The sequence continues at coordinate 47,570,225 of NC_080064.1, forward strand.
CAAAACAGCATGATACTGGCACAAAAACAGAGATCAATGGAACAGAATAGAGAACACTGAAATAAACCCACACAATTGACCCTATGGTCAATTAATCTATGACAAAGGAGGTAAGAATATACACTGGAGAAAAGACAGTCTCTTCAGCAAGTGGTGTTGGGAAAACTAAACTGCTACGTGTAAAACAATGAGATTAGAAAATTTTCTCACATCATATATAAAAATACATTCAAAATGGATTAAAGACCTAAATGTAAGACCTGAAACCATAAAACCCCTAGGAAAGAACAGAGGCAGAACACACTTTTACATAAATCCTAGCAATATTTTCTTGGATCTATCTCCTAAGGTAAAAGAAATAAAAGCAAAAATAAACAAATGGGATCTAATTAAACTTAAAAACTTTTGCACATCAAAGGAAACCATCAACAAAATGAAAAGACAATCTATGGAATGGGAAAAAATATTTGCAAATGATATGACCAATAAGGGGTTAATATCTAAAATATATAAACAACTCATACAACTCAATATCAAAAAAACAACCCAAACAAAAAATGGTCAGAAGACATTTTTCCAAAGAAGACATACTGACGGACAACAGACACATGCAAAGAGGCTTAACAATGTTAATTATTGGAGAAATGCAAATCGAAACCACCATGAGATATCACCTCACACCTGTCAAAATGGCTATCATCAAAAAGTCTGCAAGTAACAAATGTTGGAGAGGATGCAGATATAAAGGAACCCTTGTACACTACTGGTGAAAATGTAAATTGGTTCAAGCAACAATGGAAACCAGTATGGAGTGTCCTCAAAAAACTAAAAATCTATGATTTCTGTTAGAAGGGGGTGAACTCACTTTAGGATAGAAATATCCTATGATCTATCAATTCCACTCCTGGGTATATATCCAGAAAAAAAACAAAAATACTAATTCAAAAAGATTTGTGCATCCCAATGTTCATAGCAGCACTATTTACAATAGCCAAGATTAGGAAGCAACCCAAGTGCCCATCAACTTACCAATGGATAAAGAAGAAGTGTTGTATATATATAAAACACTATATATATATATATATATATATATATATATATATATATATATATATGTGTATATATATATATATATATATATATAAAATGGAATATTACTCAGCCATAAAAAAAGAATGAAATTCTGCCATTTGTACCAATGTGGATGGACCTAGTTAACGTTATGCTTAGTGAAATAAGTCAGACAAAAACAGATACTGTATGATATCACTTATATGTACAATCTAAAATATAATACAAACGAATATATATGAAAAACAGCAAAACAATCACAGATATCGGAAACAAACTAGTGGTTACCAAGTGGGAGAGGGAAGAGGGGAGGGGAGAATTAGGGGTATAGGATTAAGGGGACGGCAGGACAAGATGGCAAGGGTAGAAGGAAGTGAGTTCACCCCTTCTAACAGAAACACCAAAATCACAACTAACTGTTGAACAACCACCGACAATAAAATGCTGGAACCTACCAAAAAAGATAACCTACATCCAAAGACAAAGAAGAAGCCATAACAAGATGGTAGGAGGGGCACAATTCCAATGAAATCAAATCCCATACACACTTGGTAGGCGATCCACAAACTGGAAAACAACAATTATACCACAGAAGTTTTCCCAGAGGAGTGAAAGTCCTGAGCCCCACATCAGGCTCCCCAGCCTGGGGGTCTGGCAATGGGAGGAGGACCCCTAGAGAATCTGGCTTTGAAAGCCAGCAGGGTTTGATCGCAGGAATTCTGTAGGACTAGGGGAAACAGAAACTCCACTCTTGGAGGGCACACACAGGGTCTTGTGCACAGCAGGGAAAAAAAGTGGTGACCTCATAAGAGACTGGGCCAGACCTACCTGCTATGGGTATAGGATTAAGAGATATAAACTACTACATATACAATAGATAAGCAACAAACATATTGTATAGCACAGGGAATTATAGTCATTATCTTGTAATAACTTTTAATGAATTATAATCTGTATAAATACTGAATCACTATGTTGTACACCTGAAACTAATATAATATTGTAAATCAACTATACTTCAATTAAAAAGCAAACAAACAAACAAACAAAAAACCCAGATACTTTCCTCTGGCAACACTTTCGTCTAGGCTGAGCAAGTGGCGACCTCTCCTGAGCCACCACAGCACCCTGACATTGCATTACTCTGTGCTATGGATGGGATGGGGGTGGTCAGGATGGCACTTCATGGCCATGTGGACATGCCCTGCCCATATCTGTCACTCCTTTTAGACTGTGAGCTTCTTGAGAAAAGGAACTGATCTTCTATCTTCATTTTACATCCTCAGGGCCTCTCATACTATTTGATGCAAGCCTGGGTACTCCTTAAATATCTGTTGACCTGAACTGAGGTCAAACATCATCGTGGGCCTGATGATTACTTAGGGATCTGAAATAAAGAGATGGGGGATAGGATACTCCATATAGGCTATGGCAATGAACAAAGGCATGACAGAGGAATAGGGATGTGTGTGTGTGGAGGAAATACAGCAAAAAGATGATGTCTGATAGTGTGTGGTCAGGGTACAGCATGTGTAACTGAATGGGCTATGAGATAAAGGTTGGCAGGAGTGTTGGTTAAGAAGTTATACTCTATATACAATGATCATCTGTTGGTGGGTTGGATAAAGGGGTGGCATGATCAATGCTGTGTTTTGAGAAAAATCTGGAGGATTGGAGTGAGAGTGGAAGTAAGGAGATGCATTTCAGAAAAACTGCTCAAGCAGAAATCAAACACCTGTTAAAGCTCAACATGACTAATCATTAGAGAAATGCAAATCAAAACTACAAAACTACAACTACTACAAAAACTACCTCACACCAGTCAGAATGGCCATCATCAAAAAATCTACAAAAAATAAATGCTGGAGAGGGTGTGGAGAAAAGGGAACACTCCTGCACTGTTGGTGGGAATGTAAATTGATACAGCCACTATGGAGAACAGTATGGAGGTTCCTTAAAAAACTAAAAATAGAACTACAATACCACCCAGCAATCCCACTACTGGGCATATATCCTGAGAAAACCATAATTCGAAAAGAGTCATGTACCACAGTGTTCATTGCAGCTCTATTTACAATAGCCAGGACGTGGAAGCAACCTAAGTGTCCATCGACAGATGAATGGATAAAGAAGATGTGGCACATATATACAATGGAATATTACTCAGCCATAAAAAGAAATGAAATTGCGTTATTTGTAGTGAGGTGGATGGACCTAGAGATTGTCATACAGAGTGAAGTAAGTCAGCAAGAGAAAAACAAATACCGTATGCTAACACATATATATGGAATCTTAAAAAAAAAAAAAAGGTTCTGAAGAACCTAGGGGCAAGACAGGAATAAAGACGCAGATGTAGAGAATGGACTTGAGGACACGGGGAGAGGGAAGTGTAAGCTGAGACGAAGTGAGAGAGCGGCATTGACATATATACACTACCAAATGTAAAAATGTAAAATAGATAGCTAGTGGGAAGCAGCCGCATAGCACAGGGAGATCAGCTTGGTGCTTTGTGACCACCTAGAGGGGTGGGTGGGATACGGAGGTTGGGAGGGAGACTCAAGAGGGAGGAGATATGGGGATATGTGTACATGTATGGCTGATTCACTTTGTAATGCAGCTGAAGCTAGCACACCATTGTGAAGCAATTATATTTCAATAAAGTTGTTTAAAAAAAAAGTTTGTCCACATCAGCTTGATACAAATTAGCTGGCCCTGAATCAAAAACTGTTGCAAGACCAATAAATGAAGACTGAGAATGTTTCTTGGAGCCTCATTTATTTTGTTCCACCATGTTTCGTAATTGTTACTGTTGACTGTCTTCTTCTAAAAACAACCAGGGCAGGTTGGATGAGACCACTGGATTTTTCTCATTCTGTTTAGTAACTTTTGCTGTGTAATCTTGAGATTACATCTGAGAAGCTGGAAATTACTCAGGTGATTTTCTTATTCTTTTTTAAAAGAACAAAGACAATACTCTTTTTATTCATCAGAGAAAGCCCTGCTGCTATTAGTCTGTGCAAACAGTTTATTGAAGCTTGGAATTTAGCACTCAGGGAATTGTTTAAATTGTATTGGAGCATCACATCCTCCCCTGGTGTCTTGCCAAAGGAAAGAATTCAAGAAATATTTATTGAAATAATAAGTTAATAATTCACTGCATACACAGGTTATTCAGTACAGACCCCAAAAGAGTTATGTCTTTTTATTGGGACTAAACTAGCCATAGAGGAAAGGTACTCTAGGTTTGTCCTAAAATAAACCAGCAAAAAATTAAAAATAAGCTTCAAAGTTATCAAGCTATTTAGCAAGTAACACAACTCTCTGCCAGAGTAAGTCCAATATTTTTTAAAGAAATATAGCAAAATCCAGCATTCGACAAGGTAAAATTCAGAATATCCAGCATCCAATCAAAGTAACTAGGTAGGCAATAAGGCAGAAAAAAAAATTAAAAAGGTCTTATAATCCACAGAAAAATTTGTCAATAGAAATAAACCAAGAAATAACATAGTTGATGGAACTAGCAAACATGAATATTAAAAGAGCTCTTACAAATATGTTCAATATGTACAAAGCTTTAAAGAAAAATGTGAATACAATGAGGGAACATATTTTTAAAAGAACCAAATGTAATTTCTAGAGATTAAAAAACACAATATCCGAACTATAATTTTCACTGGATGGGCCTAGTAGAAAATCAAACTTTTTCCTCAGTGGAAGAAAAACATTGTTGATTCTCAACATTATTAGTCATCATGAGATAACACTACACAAGCTAAAATTTAAAAGATTAACAGTACCAAGCACTGTTGAGTATGTGTAGTAACTAGAGCCTTCAAAAGTCACTGCTATTAATATAAAATCTACAACACTTTAGAGAAACTTTTGGTGGTTCCTTAAATAACTAAACACGCAGTTACTGTACAACCTAACAATTCAACCCTTGGGTGTTCATCCATAAAAAATGAATATATCTGCCACAAAGACTTGTACAAAATTATTTTTGGAAACATTATTCTTAATAAACCAAAATCTGGAAACAACAAATAAGTTCATGAAAAGGCAAATAGATAAACAAATTGTGGTATATCTATAAAATGAAATACTACTTAGAAATAAAAAGCAATGAACTATGATACAGGTAACAACATGGATAAATCTCAAAAACATTATGCTGAGCAAAAGAAACCAGACACAATAGTATATGCTATATGATTTCATTTATACAAAACTCTAGAAAAATATATATATATTTTATAGTGACAGAAAACAGATCAGTGATTGCCTAGGGTCAGGTGAAGGTGGGAAATTGAATAGGAAGAGACACAAGAGGTGATGGAAATATTTTATATATCAATTGTTGTGGTACTTACATAAGTATATAGATTTGTCAAAGCTCATCAAATTGTACACTTTAAATGGGTGCATTTTTTGTATGTAAATTATTCCTCAGTAAAGTTGATTTAAAACAATATAAAATTATGTTGTCATGTATCCAAGTTTGTTCAAGAAACGCAATGTAATTATTAATAGTGTATCTCTTTGCTGTTAAGATTATAACCCTACATATAAGTGACAAAGGGCTTATAGGCTTAATAAATAAAGACAGACAACCAATAGAAAAATAGTCAGGACACTCAAAGAGGTACTTCACAAAAGAGGACATCCAAATGGCCACAAAATGTATAAAAAATAATCAGGGAAATGCTAATTAGTATCTCAATTCCATCATACACCCATCAATATGATTAAAATTAAAAACACTGACTATGCCAAGTGTTGCCAAACTTGTGAAGCAAGTGGAATTCTCAATTACTGCCTATGAGTCTGTAAATTAATGTGACTGTTGAGAAAACCTGTAATTACCTAAAAAATTGAATATAAACATATCCTATGATGCATCAGTTCCATACCTAATCATATATAAATCTGAAGTGCATGGGTGCATTAAAGTATCTGTATAAGAATGTTTAAAAAACCATTATTCATAATTGTGTCAAATTGGAAACAACCAAAAGCCCATAAACTGTATAACTGATAAATGAGTTGTAGTTGATTCACATAGTAGAATATTTTATTCAGTAATGGTATAGGAAGCCAAGATAGTGATTACTTTTAAAAGAGGGTGGAGTAGTAATTGGGAGAAGGGGACTTCTGTGATAGAGGTAATATTCTGTTTCTTGACCTGGGTTGTGCTTACATGGATATGTTCAGCTTATGATAAATAGTTTAGCATTATACTTAAGTTCATGTACTTTCTTCATGCATATTTTATGCTCACATATTTAAAAATTAGAGATTAAAGGATAGCAGATCATCATCAATATCTCTTATGTCTAGTTGGCTTTTTTTACTTTCAGTGTCTGTTCTATTGATAGATCATATCATAAACCACAAAAATAATTCTCTTCAGAAAAATTCTTAATCAGTTTTTGTTTCTGACATTATATAAGTCAGGTTACCTAGAACAATATTTCTGACAAAAACAATGTACAAAGTTGAATTAAATATGAATAAATATATTTTAAATGCATTCTTCATACATCTATGTATGTGTAGAATTATATTACTTGTAGCATACAAATGCTTTTACTAAGAACAATTATAAAAGCTAAATAAATTTTTTAAATAGCTCATGAAAAGGTATCAGAAAACCACTAAAGAAACGAAGACTTTGGCAGCCAAAATTATGAAAAAGGAGAACCACAGAGAGGTGGGATGATACACTGTATCTGATCTTTCTTTAGGGACAATTTCCACTTCTGGTTTGAGAGTAAGAGGATGAGAATCTGGATAAAAGATCACTGTCAAGGGTCAGAGAAACCAGCAGAACTTTCATGGGAAAACACATGGCCAGTTTTCCTTTTTAGACATTTGCCAAGTTCTGAGACTAAGCAGAAAGCCCCTGAAAAGGAGACTGGAGTTTTTTGCAGACTTTCCATGCTGAAAAGACCAAGATCAGAATTTAGCACCCATTAGAAGGAGGGACATTGGTGAAGACACTAGGATTTTAGTTGAAAGTCCTAAGGAGGTATGCCCTAGGAACAAAGGTCAAGCAGGGTACATGTGTACTTTCCAAATAGCAACCCACCTTTAACTCAGATAAATATTTGGTTGGATTTACATGCTCACTCCCCACTCTCTATGCCTAGCACACAAAGGGGTAAACTATCTCTGGAGAAAAATGCCATCATTTGCATAGTTTGTTATACACAATGTCTGACATTCAGTGAAAACTTACTAGACATGCTTTCAAATAGGATACTACGTCTGAAAACCAAGAGTGAAAACAAAACAAAAACCAACATCAGATGCACAGGCAATCCAGATATGGGAGTTAATCAGGCAAGGATATTAACTGTGATCAACATCTCCCCAAATTACAGAAAAAGATAGGTAAAACAATGATGTGATAGAGAATTTCACCAAGAATCAAGCTCTAAAGATGGATTGCTAAGCTGCCAAAAATGAAGAAATTTGAAGAAGCCAAACATGAAGGTAAAGCTGAAATTGTGGGATATAATATGCACTCTATACAATTTTCATCATGTGGAAAATGTTTCTGCAACATTTTGGTGGCTTTAAACTTGTTTGTTTTTGATAATTGTTCAATATATAGGAATCAAGAGATTGAAGTTTAGGGTATAGTATGGTCTGAATTGTGACCCCACCTAAAATTCGTATGTTGAAGCCCTATCCCCCAACATGACCTCATTTGGAGACAGGGCTTTTAGGAGGCAATTAAGGTTAAATGAGGTCATAAGGGTCCTAATTCAATAGGATTGGCAGCCTTATAAGTAAAGAGAGAGGTTAATCTCTCTCTTCACCATGTGAGGACACCATGAGAAGGCAGACATCTCCAACCAGGAAGAGAATTCTCACCAGAAACCAACCATACTGGCACTCTGATCTGACTTTCAGCTCTAGAAATGTGAGGAAATGAATTTCTGTAGTTTAAGCCATTCTATCTGTGGTGTCTTGTTATGGCAGCTTGAGAAGACTAATATAGGGTATAGGCAAAGTTAGAAATTTAATAGGAGGTTGGGCCCACATATAAATCTAGACCATCAGAGAACTACACCCTCAGTGGAAGGGTAAATGAAGAATAAATAAACTTCTTAGTAGAGGAGAGCAAGGAGACATGCCTGTGATTTGATTCATAATCCAAAGAAAAAAAGAAATAAATGTTAATACAAGTCAATTATCAGATGGATTTTTCAATCTAAATTTCTGCTACTTTGTAGGACAAAACACCTAATGAAAATAATTTAGTTTGAAGTGGTCTTGAGTTATAGTGAACTAAAACAATTAGCAGAACCATATGCAAACCTTCTCAGAAAATATAAAAACTCAGTCCATGCTGTTAAATACTACCTCAGATAAAATTCCAAGAAAAGCATGCTCCAAGTAAAAGACAACAAAAACAAAAAGGAAACAGAGTACTAAGAATGAAAGTCAACATAAAAAGTAGATAGAAGAATCAGAACTATAATGACTTCACATATTAGGACTATTCAATATTTATATAAAATAAGAATGTTTAATATGTTTCAAAAAATTTAAAGAGGCTTAAATATAAGCAAGAAATAAGAAATGGGGGGAAATGACTAAGTATATTTGGAAAAGTACCAAAAATAACTTATGAAAATGGAAAATATAATTATTAAAATTAAAACATTAATGAATGGTTAAAAATTAAATTATATGCAACTGCAGAAAAAATTAGTGGACTAGATGATTAAGCCAAAAATGTTACCCAAAATGAGCCCAGAGATATGAAACTAAAATAAAATAAAAAGGAAAAATATGAAAGAGAGATTAAGGTGCATAGAAGATATATTGGAAAGGTCTAACATATGAATAATCAGAGTTCCAAATAGAAACAAGAGAAAGAAGGAAATAATATTCAATTATATAATGGCTGAGCATTTTTCAGAATGTGGAAGAACAAACAATATACTGCTGGTAGAAGTATGAATTTTGGCACACATTTTGGTATAATCTAATAGAGTTAAATGTGATTATTCCTTACAACTCATTAATTTTACTCCAATGATCTATACCTTAGACAAATTGTTACACATATACATTACAAGATATGTCCAATACTCTTCATAGGAGTCCTTGCTGTTCATAATAATTTGTGAGGTATATTCATACAGTGGAATACCACACAACAGCAAAAATAAATGCATTATCATGGATTAAACTTGAAAACATTAGAAAGCAACTCAAAAGAATACATACCATACAATTTCATTTTATAAAATGCAAAACAATAATCTTTATAGAAATCTATATATCAGATGGCCCCCCACACAAAGAACACTATTGTTAAGTTATTATTTCATGCCTACCCAATCTTTGTTTCATAGTCCCATAAAAAAATAACTAAATAAATAACACACACACACACTCATTACACACCACATATTACATCCACACACAGAATTTTTTAAAAGTTTGCGACCATACTATATATATTTTTATAACCTTCTTGTTTCACTTAGAATAAATTATAAACAGTTTCTCATGTCAAAAAAAAAATCTGTAAATGATTTTATTGGCCGCATAGAATTGTAGCATATGGATGTACCATACTTAACCAATCTTTTACTATTCAACATTTAATTGATTCAAACGTTCTTCCATAATAAATAACATTGCAATAATGCATATCCTTATACATAAATTTTTATGTTATGTCATTTTTTATTTCAATAGGACAAAGTCCTTTCAATAGAATAGCTTGTTGAATGGTTATTACACTATACACTGCCACCAGCAATATGAAAGTAATCACATCCCTAATAGCTTTTCTAGATACTAATGCTTATTTAATTTTTATCAAGTTGATAGGTGAAAAATGGCATTGAACTATTTTAACTTATTCTCCTTTTCAATCTCTAGTGAGATTGAAACTTTTCATATATAAATGGGTCTTTTTATTCTTTTATAAATAGCTTGCACATTTATTTTGCCTACTTGTATATATAACTTACATATTTATTTTGTCTATTTTTCTTCTGGATAGGCAGCTTTGCAAAAACAATGTGAAACATATGTGTGTATGTGTATAAGTTTATGTGCATTTGCTGAAACAATTTTGTAATAGACTATTGTTTTCTAGCATCAGATTTGGCCAGGCCTCCACGCCAGGTAAACCAAGAAATTTTCACTGGTCTTGTTCTTGATGCTGTTGCCTGCCATGCCCTTCTAAGTGCTTGGTGAACTGTTCCATATACCCTGGGGCCACTAGGCAGAACTTCTTTCTCATGCTGTAGGCCAGGGATTAACAAACTGAAAAGGGGGCAAAGTCTTTCCTGTCACCTATTTCTGTATGACCTTCAAGCTAAGAAAACATTTTAAATAGTTGTGGAGAAAAATCAAAAGAAGAATCATGTTTCATGACATGAAAATTATGTGAAATTCAAATCTCAGTATCCATAAATAAAATTTTATTGGAACACAGATATACTCTGTTCTATCATCCATGGCTGCTTTCATGCTACAATGGCAGAGGTGAATAACTGCTACAGACACCACTTAGTCAGCAAAGCCTAAGATACTTATTATTTGGCTCTTTACAGAAGAAGTTTGCTGGCCCTTGCTGTAGATTCATACCTTCAAAAGGAATAATAAATAACATATTCCATCTCTAATACATCTCTTCTTCATCATTAGCTCTCACCTATATTAGGGCTGTTAATGGGATTTTGCCATAAACTCTTTTACTTATTGCTATAATGCTGGACATCTTTATCAGAAAGAATAGATTTGAGCCATTTCTTATTTCAATCCAACTCCAGAAATTCCTTGAGGCATCTGCAATATAAAAGGTATCCTTCTTTATTTTGGCTTTGTGCATCTTTTTACCCATTTTAAATTCCTTTGACCATTTTAATAACAGTTTGGTAGTAAGAGGAAACTGATCTTACTTAGCTCATGGATATTTATGTAGTAATTTAAATGGGGGTTTTAACCAGGGATATCACACACTCTAGGACTGGTATGGATCCTCTCCCATCCCATGATAATCACTATTGTTTGAGAATGTGTTTGGGAATGGAAAACAAGTTAGGAAGCAATGATCAAAGTTTAAGTGAAAGAGAAATATAGTTGATACCTGATTCCTTACCTAAGTTTATCTCACTAATATTTAGCAAGGGAGAATAGTATTTCTGAATCACTGGCTAGCAATTGTTTTCATTTAATTATTAAATCCAATGACTAGTCTGAGTAAGAAAGAAACACCATGTCCTTAGTCCATGGCAGTGGCCTCCACACTGTTTAGTAAAGTGCAAATCCCATAGATGTAATAATTGGTATAGACAGAACCAGATTGAAGGTATGCCAGACTGAGGTTACTTGGCTCACCAATATACAAGGCACACTAAAGCATTAGTTAAAAAAAAAAAATGAGATTGAGAAAATGTTATCTACAAAAGCTTATCTCAAAGGAAGTACTAGATGTGCCTGAAAGGAATACTTTGATAAGTCACCTGGATCATTCTTCAGTAACAAAACATGATTACTAAACTTCCTTCTAAGGATGGTGGGTCCATTTTGCAGCAGGGCTATTGTTTTGCTAAGGGAGTTATGTGAATAAATAGCTGTAATCCTCCTTCTCATCTTTCTCCCTTGCACCTTTAAGAGATGTTCTTAAAATAGATTTTTATATCAGTTTGAATGGGCATCAACTTTTCAGCCTTCAAGTCACCCACATAGCATACCAGTCTGGGGAAAGGAGATCTCCATACAAATGTATTGAAATACCCATCCTGGCACTTTAACGTTCAGTAAAGGAGTTTGATGTGTTATTGTTTCCCACAGAATCATAGTACAAAATACTTTAAAAGTAACATTGCTCCCAGGCCATATTTAACAGTGTTATATGAGAAAATCATGACATGGCCCAATGGGAAATCAATTTTCATTTGCATCCCTTTCTGCAAAATCAGTATCTTTAAAAGCAAGATCATTGGCAAGAAAGAAGGGTACACCAGACAGACACATAGTTAAAGAGACAAAAAATGGATCCCTGGAGTTAAATCATGCAGACAACATTTTGTAAAGCATGTTGAAGTAAAATTAAAGACTATGCTTAAAGTCAGTCAAGTGCTATTATAGGGAGTAAAAGCTGTCAATAGGTTCAAAGGCAGTTTTGTGTAAGTGTTGATGCTGGAGCTGCCACAGCCATTTTCCAACCCTGCAGAGACAAGCCTGAGGACAAAGGTCAACTGGATGACAAAATAACAAATGAGTAGGGGTGCTCGCACAGGGCTGGTATGGTTCCGCCTGGGGCTGCGGGAACCTGGTAACGCAGCTGCAGCCTTGGTGAGGCTGGGAGGAACCGAGCGGAAGGACGAGCCAAGGACTGAGGTGAAGAAACTGAGGCTAATAAAAGGTTATATAGACTAACTGCTGAACAATCATTGACAGGAAGACCCTGGAACACACCAAAAAAGATATCCCACACCCAAAGACAAAGGAGACGGTAGGAGGGGCGCAATCACAATAAAATCAAATCCCATAACTGCTGGGTGGGTGACTCACAAATTGAAGAATTTATACCACAGAAGTCCACCCACTGGAGTGAAGGTTCTGAGCCCCACATCAGGCTTCCCAACCTGGGGGTCTGGCACTGGGAGGAGGAATTCCTAGAGAATCAGACTTTGAAAGGTAGTGGGATTTGATTGCAGGACTTTGACAGGACTCAGGGGGAAAGAGACTCCACTCTTGGAAGGCACACACAAAGTAGTGTGTGCATCGGGACCCAGGGGAAGGAGCATTGGCCCCATAGGAAACTGAACCAGACCTACCTGCTAGTGTTGGAGGGTCCCCTGCAGAGGCGGGGTGGGGGGCGGGCTGTGTCTCACCGTGAGGACAAGGACACTGACAGCAGAAGTTCTGGGAAGTACTCCTTGGTGTGAGCCCTCCCAGAGTCTGCCATTAGCTCCACCAAAGAGCCCACATAGGCTCCAGTGTTGGGTCGCTGCAGGCCAAACAATGGACAGGGAGGGAACCCAGCCCCACCCATCAGCATACAAGTGGATTAAAGTTTTACTGATCTCTGCCCACCAGAGCAACAGCCAGCTCTACCCACCACCAGTCCCCCCATCAAGAAGCTTGCACAAGCCTCTTAGATAGCTTCATCCACCAGAGGGCAGACAGCAGAGGCAAGAAGAACTACAATCCTGCAGCCTGTGGAAGGAAAACCACATTCACAGAAAGATAGACAAGATGAAGAGGCAGAGGGCTATGTACCAGATGAAGGAACAAGATAAAACCCCAGAAAAACAACTAAATGAAGTGGAGATAGGCAACCTTCCAGAAAAAGAATTCAGAATAATGATAGCGAAGATGGTCCAGGACCTCGGAAAAGGAATGGAGGCAAAGATCGAGAAGATGCAAGAAATCTTTAACAAAGATCTAGAAGAAATAGAGAACAAACAAACAGAGATAAACAATACAATAACTGAAATAAAAAATACACTAGAAGGAATCAATAGCAGAATAACTGAGACAGAAGAATGGGTAAGTGACCTGAAAGACAGAATGGTGGAATTCACTGCTGCTGAACAGAATAAAGAAAAAAGAATGAAAAGAAATGAAGACAGCCTAAGAGACTTCTGGGACAACATTAAACACAACAACTTTCTCATTATAGGGATCCCAGAAGGAGAAGAGAGAGAGTAAGGACCCGAGAAAATATTTGAAGAGATTATAGTCGAAAACTTCCTAACATGGGAAAGGAAATAGCCATCCAAGTCCAGGAAGTGCAGAGAGTCCCATACAGGATAAACCCAAGGAGAAACTTGCCGAGACACACAGTAATCAAATTGGCAAAAATTAAAGACAAAGAAAAATTACTGAAAGCACCAAGGGAAAAATGACAAATAACATACAAGGGAACTCCCATAAGGTTAACAGCTGATTTCTCAGCAGAAACTCTACAAGACAAAAGGGAGTGGCATGATATATTTAAAGTGATGAAAGGGAAGAAACTACAACCAAGATTACTCTACCCAGCAAGGATCTCATTCAGATTTGATGGAGAAATCAAAAGCTTTACAGACAAGCAAAAGCTAAGAGAATTCAGCACTACCAAACGAGCTCTACAACAAATACTAAAGGAACTTCTCCAAGTGGGAAACACAAGAGAAGAAAGGACCTACAAAAACAAACCCAAAACAATTAAGAAAATTGTCATAGGAACATACATATCAATAATTACCTTAAACGTGAATGGATTAAATGATCCAACCAAAAGACACAGGCTCACTGAATGGATACAAAAACAAGACCCATATATATGCTGTCTACATGAGACCCACTTCCGAACTAGGGAAACATACAGACTGAAAGTGAGGGGATGGAAAAAGATATTCCATTCAAATGGAAATCAAAAGAAAGCTCTTTTTTTTTTTTTTTTGCTTTACCATTGCTTTAATGCACTTTAAAATTTATATACATTAATTGGGAACAAAGAAACAAAAATAGACATTTCTTTGTTTTTCATAAATAACTACTCTCCATACTTGATAAAAATCTCAAAGCATTATTTTAACTTCCCACAAATATAATACATACAATTTTTTTTTCTGAAATAATAAGGTCAGCAAATTAAGTATCTTGACACTATCAGACAAAATAGACTTTAAAATAAAGAATGTTACAAGAGAAAAGGAAGGACACTACATAGTGATCAAGGGATCAATCCAAGAAGAAGATATAACAATTATAAATATATATGCACCCAACATAGGAACACCTCAATACATAAGGCAACAGCTAACAGCTATAAAAGAGGAAATCGACACTAACACAATAATAGTAGGGGAATTTAACACCCCACTTACACCATGGACAGATCATCCAAACAGAAAATTAATAAGGAAACACAAGCTTTAAATGACACAGTAGACCAGATAGATTTAATTGATATTTATAGGACATTACATCCAAAAACAGCAGATTACACTTTCGTCTCAAGTCCACAAGGAATATTCTCCAGGATAGACCACATCTTGGGTCACAAATTAAGCCTTGGTAAATTTAAGAAAATTGAAATCATATCAAGTATCTTTTCTGACAACAATGCTATGAGATTAGAAATCAATTACAGGGGAAAAAATGTAAAAATCACAAACACATGAGGCAAAACAATACGTTACTAAATAACCAAGAGATCACTGAAGAAATCAAAGAGAAAATCAAAAATACCTAGAGACAAATGACAATGAAAACACGACGATCCAAAACTTATGGGATGCAGCAAAAGCAGTTCTAATAGGGACGTTTATAGCAATACAATCCTACCTCAAAAAACAGCAAACATCTCAAATAAACAATCTAACCCTACACCTAAAGGAACTAGAGAAAGAAGAACAAACAAAACCCAAAGTTAGTAGAAGGAAACAAATCATAAAGATCAGAGAAGAAATAAATGAAATAGAAACAAAGAAAACAATAGCAAAGATCAATAAAACTAAACCTGGTTCTTTGAGAAGATAAACAAAATTGATAAACCATTAGCCAGACACATCAAGAAAAAGAGAGGACTCAAATCAATAAAATTGAAATGAAAAAGGAGAAGTTACAATGGACACCGCAAAAATACAAAGCATCCTGAGACTACTAAAAACAACTCCATGCCAATAAAATGGACAACCTGGAAGAAATGGACAAATTCTTAGAAAGGTATAACTTTCCAAGACTGAACCAGGAAGAAATAGAAATATGAACAGATCAATCACAAGTAATGAAATTGAAACTGTTATTAAAAATCTTCCAACAAACAAAACTCCAGGACCAGATGGCTTCACAGGTGAATTCTATCAAACATTTAGAGAAGAGCTAACACCCATCCTTCTCAAACTCTTCCAAAAAATTGCAAAGGAAGGAACACACCCAAACTCATTCTATGAGGCTACCATCACCCTGATACCAAAACCAGACAAAGATATGACAAAAAAAGAAAATTACAGACAAATATCAGTGATGAATATAGACACAAGAATCCTCAACAAAATACTAGCAAACAGAATCCAACAGCACATTAAAAGGATCATACACCATGATCAAGTGGGATTTATCCCAAGGATGCAAGGATTCTTCAATATAAGCAAATCAATCAATATGATACACCATATTAATAAATTGAAGAAGAAAAACCATATGATCATCTCAATAGAAGCAGAAAAAGTTTTGACAAAATTCAACACCCGTTCATGATAAAAACTCTCCAGAAATGGGGCATAGAGGAAACCTACCTCAACACAATAAAGGCCATATTCGACAAACCCACTGCAAACATCATTCTCAATGGTGAAAAACTGAAAGTATTTCCTCTAAGATCAGGAACAAGACAAGGATGTCCACTCTCACCACTATTATTCAACATAGTTTTTGAAGTCCTAGCCACAGCAATAAGAGAAGAAAAAGAAATAAAATGAATACAAATTGGAAAAGAGGAAGTAAAACTGTCACTGTTTGCAGATAATATGATACTACATATAGAGGAACCTAAAGATGCCACCAGAAAACTACTAGAGCTAATCAATGAATCTGGTAATGTTGCAGGATAGAAAATTAATGCACAGAACTCTCTTGCATTCTGAAACACTAATGATGAAAAGTCTGAAAGAGAAATTAAGGAAACACTCCCATTTGCCATTGCAACCAAAAGAATAAAATACCTAGGAATAAACCTACCTAGAGAGACAAAAGATCTGTATGCAGAAAACTATAAGACACTGATGAAAGAAATTAAAGATGCTACAAGGGGGGGATTGGAGAAGATGGCGGAAGAGTAAGACGCGGAGATCACATTCCTTCCCACAGATACAGTAGAAATACATCTACACGTGGAACTGCTCCTACAGAACACCCACTGAACGCTGGCAGAAAACGTCCGACCTCCAAAAAGGCAAGAAACTCCCCCCGTACTTGGGTAGGGCAAAAGAAAAAAGAAATAACAGAGACAAAAGAATAGGGACGGCACCTGCACCAGTGGGAGGGAGCCGTGAAGGAGGAAAGGTTTCCACGCACTAGGAGCCCCTTCGCGGGCGGAGACTGCGGGGGGTGGAGGGGGGAAGCTTCAGAGCCACGGAGGAGAGCGCAGCCACAGAGGTGCGGAGGGCAAAGCGGAGAGGTTCCCGCACAGAGGCTCGGCGCCGAGCAGCACTCACCAGCCCGAGAGGCTTGTCTGCTTAGCCGCCGGGGCGGGCGGGGCTGGGAGCTGAGGCTCGGGCTGCGGTCGGATCGCAGGGAGAGGACTGGGGCTGGCGGCGTGAACACAGCCTGAAGGGGTTAGCGCACCACAGCTAGCCCGGAGGGAGTCCGGGAAAAAGTCTGCGGCTGCCGAAGAGGCAAGAGACTTTTTCTTGCCTCTTTGTTTCGCGGCGGGCAAGGAGAGGGGATTCAGAGCGCCGCCTAAACGAACTCCAGAGAAGGGCGTGAGCCGCGGCTATCAGCGTGGATCCCACAGCAACAGGGGCGCAGAGGGAAAATCGGAGAGACTCCCGCACAGAGGCTCGGCGCCGAGCGGCGCTCACCAGCCCGAGAGGCTTGCCTGCTCCCCCGCCGGGGCAGGCGGGGCTGGGAGCTGAGGCTCGGGCTGCGGTCGGATCGCAGGGAGAGGACTGGGGCTGGCGGCGTGAACACAGCCTGAAGGGGTTGGCACACCACAGCTAGCCGGGAGGGAGACCGGGAAAAGGTCTGCAGCTGCCGAAGAGGCAAGAGACTTTTTCTTGCCTCTTTGTGTCGCTGCGCGCAAGGAGAGGGGATTCAGAGCGCCGCCTAAACGAGCTCCAGAGAAGGGCGCGAGCCACGGCGATCAGCGCGGACCCCAGAGACGGGCGTGAGACGCTGGGACTGCTGCTGCCGCCTCCAAAAAGCCTGTGTGTGAGCACAGGTCACTCTCCACACCGCCCCTCCCGGTAGCCTGTGCAGCCCGCCACTGCCAGGGTCCCGGGATTCGGGGACAACATCCCCGGGAGAACGCACTGCGCGCCTCAGGCTGGTGCAACGTCACGCCGGCCTCTGACGCTGCAGGCTCGCCCCGCCTCCTCTGTACCCCTCCCTCCCCGCGGCCTGGGTGAGCCAGAGCCCCCGAAGCAGCTGCTCCTTTAACCCCGTCCTGTCTGGGCAGGGAACAGACGCCCTCAGGCGACCTACACACAGAGGCGGGTCCAAATCCAAAGCTGAACCCCGGGAGCTGTGCGAACAGGGAAGAGAAGGGGAAATCTCTCCCGGCAGCCTCAGAAGCAGCGGATTAAAGCTCCACAAACAACGTGATGCGCCTGCATCTGCTGAATACCTGAATAGACAACGAATCAGCCCAAATTCAGGAGGGGGACTCTGGGAGCAGGAGATATTAATTTTTCCCCTTTTCCTTTTTTTTGTGAGTGTATATGTATATGCTTCTGGGTGAGATTTTGTCTGTATAGCTTTGCTTTACAATAGCTTTATTTTACTTCACTATATTATAGCCTCTTTCTTTCTTTCTTTCTATTTTTTCTCCCTTTTACTCTGAGCTGTGTGGACGAAAGGCTCTTGGTGCTCCAGCCAGGCATCAGGGCCGTACCTCTGAGGTGGGAGAGCCAACTTCAGAACACTGGTCCACAAGAGACCTCCCAGCTCCACGTAATACCAAACGGCAAAAATCTCCCAGAGATCTCCATCTCAACATCAAGACCCAGCTTCACTCAACGACCAGCAAGCTACAGTGCTGGACACCCTATGCCAAACAACTAGCTAGACAGGAACACAACCCCATCCATTAGCAGAGAGGCTGCCTAAAATCAAAATAAGGCCACAGACACCCCAAAATACACCACCAGATGTGGACGTGCCCACCAGAAAGACAAGATCTAGCCTCATCCACCAGAACTCAGGCACTAGTTCCCTCCACCAGGAAGCCTACACAACCCACTGAACCAACCTTAGCCACTGGGGACAGATACCAAAAACAACGGGAACTACGAACCTGCAGCCTGTGAAAAGGAGACCCCAAACACAGTAAGATAGGCAAAATGAGACGACAGAAAAACACACAGCAGATGAAGGAGCAGGCTCAGAACACACTGGACTTAACAAATGAAGAGGAAATAGGTAGTCTACCTGAAAAAGAATTCAGAATAATGATAGTAAGGATGATCCAAAATCTTGGAAATAGAATAGACAAAATGCAAGAAACATTTAACAAGGATGTAGAAGAACTAAAGAGGAACCAAGCAATGATGAAAAACACAATAAATGAAATTAAAAATACTCTAGATGGGATCAATAGTAGAATAACTGAGGCAGAAGAAAGGATAAGTGACCTGGAAGATAAAATGGTGGAAATAACTACTACAGAGCAGGATAAAGAAAAAAGAATGAAAAGAACTGAGGACAGTCTCAGGGACCTCTGGGACAACATTAAACGTGCCAACATTCGAATTATAGGGGTACCAGAAGAAGAAGAGAAAAATAAAGGGACTGAGAAAATTTTTGAAGAGATTATAGTTGAAAACTTCCCTAATATGGGAAAGGAAATAGTTAATCAAGTCCTGGAAGCACAGAGAGTCCCATACAGGATAAACCCAAGGAGGAACACGCCAAGACACATATTAATCAAACTGTCAAAAATTAAATATAAGGAAAACATATTAAAGGCAGCAAGGGAAAAAAAACAAATAACACACAAGGGAATCCCCATAAGGTTAACATCTGATCTCTCAGCAGAAACTCTGCAAGCCAGAAGGGAGTGGCAGGATATACTTAAAGTGATGAAGGAGAAAAACCTACAACCAAGATTACTCTACCCAGCAAGGATCTCATTCAGATTCGATGGAGAAATTAAAACCTTTACAGACAAGCAAAAGCTGAGAGAGTTCAGCACCACCAAACCAGCTTTACAACAAATGCTAAAGGAACTTCTCTAGGCAAGAAACACAAGAGAAGGAAAACACCTACAATAACAAACCCAATACATTTAAGAAAATGGGAATAGGAACATACATATCGATAATTACCTTGAATGTAAATGGATTAAATGCTCCCACCAAAAGACACAGGCTGGCTGAATGGATACAAAAACAAGACCCATACATATGCTGTCTACAAGAGACCCACTTCAGACCTAGGGACACATACAGACTGAAAGTGAGGGGATGGAAAAAGATATTCCATGCAAATGGAAATCAAAAGAAAGCTGGAGTAGCAATTCTCATATCAGACAAAATAGACTTTAAAATAAAGACTATTACAAGAGACAAAGAAGGACACTATATAATGATCAAGGGATCGATCCAAGAGGAAGGTATAACAATTGTAAATATTTATGCACCCAACATAGGAGCACCTCAATACATAAGGCAAATACTAACAGCCATAAAAGGGGAAATTGACAGCAACACAATCATAGTAGGGGACTTTAACACCCCACTTTCACCAATGGACAGATCATCCAAAATGAAAATAAATAAGGAAACACAAGCTTTAAATGATACATTAAACAATATGGACTTAATTGATATTTATAGGACATTCCACCCAAAAACAACAGAATACACATTTTTCTCAAGTGCTCATGGAACATTCTCCAGGATAGATCATATCTTGGGTCACAAATCAAGCCTAGGTCAATTTAAGAAAATTGAAATCGTATCAAGTATCTTTTCCGACCACAACGCTATGAGACTAGATATCAATTACAGGAAAAGATCTGTAAAAAATACAAACACATGGAGGCTACACAATACATTACTTAATAACGAAGTGATTACTGAAGAAATCAAAGGGGAAATCAAAAAATACCTAGAAACAAATGACAATGGAGACACGACGACCCAAAACCTATGGGACACAGCAAAAGCAGTGCTAAGAGGGAAGTTTATAGCAATACAAGCCTACCTCAAGAAACAGGAAACATCTCGAATAAACAACCTAACCTTGCACCTAAAGCAATTAGAGAAAGAAGAACAAAAAAACCCCAAAGCCAGCAGAAGGAAAGAAATTATAAAGATCAGGTCAGAAATAAATGAAAAAGAAATGAAGGAAACAATAGCAAAAATCAATGACACTAAAAGCTGGTTCTTTGAGAAGATAAACAAAATTGATAAACCATTAGCCAGACTCATCAAGAGAAAAAGGGAGAAGACTCAGATCAATAGAATTAGAAATGAAAAAGGAGAAGTAACCACTGACACTGCAGAAATACAAAAGATCATGAGAGATTACTACAAGCAACTATATGCCAATAAAATGGACAACCTGGAAGAAATGGACAGATTCTTAGAAATGCACAAACTGCCGAGACTGAACCAGGAAGAAATAGAAAATATGAACAGACCAATCACAAGCACTGAAATTGAAACTGTGATTAAAAACCTTCCAACAAACAAAAGCCCAGGACCAGATGGCTTCACTGGCGAATTCTATCAAACATTTAGAGAAGAGCTAACACCTATCCTTCTCAAACTCTTCCAAAATATTGCAGAGGGAGGAACACTCCCAAACTCATTCTACGAGGCCACCATCACCCTGATACCAAAACCAGACAAAGATGTCACAAAGAAGGAAAACTACAGGCCAATATCACTGATGAACATAGATGCAAAAATCCTCAACAAAATACTAGCAAACAGAATCCAACAGCACATTAAAAGGATCATACACCATGATCAAGTGGGGTTTATCCCAGGAATGCAAGGATTCTTCAATATACGCAAATCAATCAATGTGATACACCATATTAACAAATTGAAGAAGAAAAACCATATGATCATCTCAATAGATGCAGAGAAAGCTTTTGACAAAATTCAACACCCATTTATGATCAAAGCCCTGCAGAAAGTAGGCATAGAGGGAACTTTCCTCAACATAATAAAGGCCATATATGACAAACCCACAGCCAACATTGTCCTCAATGGTGAAAAACTGAAACCATTTCCACTAAGATCAGGAACAAGACAAGGTTGCCCACTCTCACCACTATTATTCAACATAGTTTTGGAAGTGTTAGCCACAGCAATCAGAGAAGACAAAGAAATAAAAGGAATCCAAATCGGAAAAGAAGAAGTAAAGCTGTCACTATTTGCAGACGACATGATACTATACATAGAGAATCCTAAAGAGGCTACCAGAAAACTCCTAGAGCTAATCAATGAATTTGGTAAAGTAGCAGGATACAAAATTAATGCACAGAAATCTCTTGCATTTCTATACACTAATGACGAAAAATCTGAAAGTGAAATTAAGAAAACACTCCCATTTACCATTGCAACAAAAAGAATAAAATATCTAGGAATAAACCTACCTAAGGAGACAAAAGACCTGTATGCAGAAAATTATAAGACACTGATGAAAGAAATTAAAGATGATACAAATAGATGGAGAGATATACCATGTTCCTGGATTGGAAGAATCAACATTGTGAAAATGTCTCTACTACCCAAAGCAATCTACAGATTCAATGCAATCCCTATCAAACTACCACTGGCATTTTTCACAGAACTAGAACAAAAAATTTCACAATTTGTATGGAAACACAAAAGACCCCGAATAGCCAAAGCAATCTTGAGGACGAAAAATGGAGCTGGGGGAATCAGGCTCCCTGACTTCAGACTATATTACAAAGCTTCAGTAATCAAGACAGTTTGGTATTGGCACAAAAACAGAAATATAGATCAATGGAACAGGATAGAAAGCCCAGAGATAAACCCACACACATATGGTCAACTTATCTTTGATAAAGGAGGCAAGCATATACAGTGGAGAAAAGACAGCCTCTTCAATAAGTGGTGCTGGGAAAACTGGACAGGTACATGTAAAAGTATGAAATTAGAACACTCCCTGACACCATGCACAAAAATAAACTCAAAATGGATTAAAGACCTAAGTGTAAGGGCAGACACTATCAAACTCTTAGAGGAAAACATAGGCAGAACACTCTATGACATACATCACAGCAAGATTCTTTTTGACCCAGCTCCCAGAGAAATGGAAATAAGAACACAAATAAACAAATGGGACCTAATAAAACTGAAAAGCTTTTGCACAGCAAAGGAAACCATAAACAAGACCAAAAGACAACCCTCAGAATGGGAGAAAATATTTGCAAATGAAGCAACTGACAAAGGATTAATCTCCAAGATTTACAAGCAGCTCATGCAGCTCAATAACAAAAAAACGAACAACCCAATCCAAAAATGGGCAGAAGATCTAAATAGACATTTCTCCAAAGAAGATATACAGATGGCCTACAGACACATGAAAGAATGCTCAACATCATTAATCATTAGAGAAATGCAAATCAAAACTACAATGAGATATCATCTCACACCGGTCAGAATGGCCATCATCAAAAAATCTAGAAACAGTAAATGCTGGAGAGGGTGTGGAGGAAAGGGAACACTCTTGCACTGTTGGTGGGAATGTAAATTGATACAGCCACTATGGAGAACAGTATGGAGGTTCCTTAAAAAACTACAAATAGAACTACCATACGACCCAGCAATCCCACTACTGGGCATATACCCTGAGAAAACCATAGGTCAAAAAGAGTCATGTACCAAAATGTTCATTGCAGCTCTATTTACAATAGCCAGGACATGGAAGCAACCTAAGTGTCCATCGACAGATGAATGGATAAAGAAGATGTGGCACATATATACAATGGAATATTACTCAGCCATAAAAAGAAATGAAATGGAGGTATTTGTAATGAGGTGGATGGAGTTAGAGTCTGTCATACAGAGTGAAGTAAGTCAGAAAGAGAAAAACAAATACAGTATGCTAACACATATATATGGAATCTAAGGGGGAAAAAAAAAAAAAAAAAAGGCCATGAAGAACCTAGTGGCAAGACAGGAATAAAGACACAGACCTACTAGAGAATGGACTTGAGGATATGGGGAGGGGGTGGGGTGAGATGTGACAGGGTAAGAGAGTGTCATGGACATATATACACTACCAAATGTAAAATAGATAGCTAGTGGGAAGCAGCCGCATAGCACAGGGAGATCAGCTCGGTGCTTTGTGACCACCTAGAGGGGTGGGATGGGGAGGGTGGGAGGGAGGGAGATGCAAGAGGGAAGAGAAATGGGAACATATTGTATATGTATAACTGATTCACTTTGTTATAAAGCAGATGCTAACACACTATTGTAAGGCAATTATACTTCAATAAAGATGTTTGAGAAAAAAAAAAAAAAGATGCTACAAACAGATGGAGAGATATACCATGTTCTTGGATTGGAAGAATCAATATTGTGAAATGACTATACTACCCAAAGCAATCTACAGATTCAATGCAATCCCTATCAAATTACCAATGGTATTTTTTACAGAACTAGAACAAAAAATCTTAAAATTTGTATGGAGACACAAAAGACCCTGAATAGCCCAAGTGGTCTTGAGGGAAAAAAACGGAACTGGAGAAATCAGACTACCTGATGTCAGACTATACTACAAAGCTACAGTAATCAAGACAGTATGGTACTGGCACAAAAACAGAAATATAGATCAATGGAACAGGACAGAAAGCCCAGAGATAAACCCACGCACCTATGATCAACTAATCTATGACAAAGGAGGCAAGGATATACAATGAAGACAGTCTCTTCAATAAGTGGTGCCGGGAAAACTGGACAGCTACATGTAAAAGAATGAAATTAGAACACTCCATAACACCATACACAAAAATAAACTCAAAGTGGATTAGAGACATAAATGTAAGACCAGACACTATAAAACTCTTAGAGGAAAACATAGGAAGAACACTCTATGACATAAATCACAGCAAGATCTTTTTTGATCCACCTTCTAGAGTAATGGAAATAAAACCAAAAATAAACAGATGGGACCTAATGAAACTAAAAAGCTTTTGCACAGCAAAGGAAACTACAAACAAGAGGAAAAGACAAAAGACAACCCTCAGTAAGGGGGAAAATATTTGCAAACCAATCAATGGACAAAGGATTAATCTCCAAAATACATGAACAGCTCATGCAGCCCAATATTAAAATAAACAACCCAATCCAAAAATGGGCAGAAGACCTAAATAGACATTTCTCCAAAGAAGACATACAGATGGCCAAGAAGCACATGAAAAGCTGCTCAACATCACTAATATTAGAGAAATGCAAATCAAAAGTACAATGAGGTATCACCTCACATCTGTTAGAATGAGCATCATCAGAAAATCTACAAACAACAAATGCTGGAGAGGGTGTGGAGAAAAGGGAACCCTCTTGCACTGTTGGTGGGAATGTACATTGATACAGCCACTATGGAGAATAGTATGGAGGTTCCTTAAAAACCAAAAATAGAATTACCATATGACCCAGCAATCCCACCATTGGGCATATACCCAGAGAAAACCATAATTCAAAAAGACACATGCACCCCAATGTTCATTGCAGTGCTATTTACAATTGCCAGGACATGGAAGCAACCTAAATGTCCATCGACAGACTAATGAATAAAGAAGATGTGGTACATATATACAATGGAATATTACTCAGCCATAAAAAGGAACGAAATTGGGTCATCTGCAGAGACGTGGATGGACCTAGAGACTGTCATACAGAGTGAAGTAAGTCAGAAAGAGAGAAACAAATATCGTATATTAACGCATATATATGGAACCTAGAAAAATGGTACAGGTGAAACAGTTTGCAGGGCAGAAATTGAGACACAGATGTAGAGAACAAACATATGGACACCAAGGGGGGAAAGTGGCCGGCGGTGGGGGAAAGGTGGTGGTGTGATGAATTGGGAGCTTGGGATTGACATATATACACTAATATGTATAAAATGGATAACTAATAAGAACCTGCTGTATAAAAAAAAGAATAAAATTCAAAAATTCAAAAAAAACTGTCAACATGTTTGTGTGTGGATATAGATATAGATATATACATATATAGATATAGCTATAGATATATACCTATATAGCTATAGATATACAGAAACAGGTACAGATATAGATAGACATAATTATTCCAGAACAAACAAAAAATCCAACAAGACCTAATGGTATACACAGAAGAGGACCAGGACCACAAAAGTAGAAACCCATGAAAAAAGGACTTATATTGGACCAGACAAGGGCTACCTATTCTTTTAGTCATACTGGTTAATATTAATCAATTAAGCATGAGGAAACAGATCTCTCTCTAAAAAGAGACCTAGAGGAAAAGAGTAGAGATATTTAGAAAGAGATATGTCTTTAGTTTTGAGTTCATTGTTAGTACATTTTTTAAAAGTTTCATTCAAGTTCACTCAATTATTTTTAAGAAAAACTTTCATCATCCTCATTATGTCCCAGGTTAAAAGATTCTGTAGAAAACAATGTAAATGTAATTTAAGGATACTGGTTAAACAAACTTTGGTACACAGGCGTCTAGATTCTAGCTATGGGAATACTAGATTCTTTTTAATATGCTCTGTTGATGTGATTTCTGCCTGACTATGCTACATGATTTATTATGATACTACTGAAATTTAGCATCATATATTCTAGACAAGCACTAAATACTTAGGGGAATTAAAAAAAATTTTTTTCTTTTTCTTACATTTTGACTTACATTTTGGCTGAACTTAATTTTCTATATCATCTTCCACCCACCTCCACCTTTTGCCCTCAAATCAGGTTCCAATTTCCACAGGTTTTAATGAGTTAGTACCTAACTTAGCACCAACATTTCCACATAAACCAATCAGACTGTGAAATCTAGGTTATCCTGATTGCCATAGTGTCTGGACCTTACTTTATATCAATAAAACTTTCCAACTTGCTGATATTTGATAGCTTATCATGATAGATAATGAAGACCAAACTCCATGAAGACACCAGACTCTGATATTTACAAGTTGTGAACCTTGGGAAGGTTACTTGACATCTCGAGCCTTTGTTTCCCCATCTGCAAAATACCTAGCTCAAAAGATGGTTGTGGAAAAAAAAAAAAGATGGTTGTGAGGATGAAACAAGCTTTTCTATGTGTGATACCTACCACAGTGCCCACCCAGTTGCTGATACCTTCTTACTAACTCACTCTCTAAAAGGACTGCTGCCATAGATCCCTGAAACCGGAGTTCCAACATGAAAGACTGAATTGCCAGACAAGGTCAAGTTCCTTCTGACTTGTAGTACTATCTGCTTCCTGCAGTTCCACAAGGAGTCCTGAGAATTTGCTCAAGTGAGAAAGTGTTATTTACCATAGAGGAGTAACACAATAAAGTTGATCACCAACCTTTTCCTTTCTTCTAGACTGTGGTCTGCAGAATATAAACTATAGATACAGGTAGAGGATGTTCTTTTCTATATCCCTAGCAAGTGGCTACTTCACATTAGTAAATATTTGCTGAATAAGTAAATGCCATTTTCACCTTATCAGTGAAGTTCCATGACTAATGATGCCTATTGGGACTAAGCATGAATTCTCTATGCCCCTTTATATATTGAACGTGACATCAATGCCCTCTCAAAGAGCCTTAAAGCTAGAACAGTTTTCGAAAATTCACCCAACCCTTCTGTAGCCAGTTCTACCTTTTTTTCTCTTCTCACTGACCCTGCATTCCTAAGACACTTGCGTATCTTTAAACTGTGTTTACTTTAATGGCCGCTCCCTTAAGATCTTTCCCATCCTCTACCATGTAATAGAGGTATTTTTCTATGTTTCACATCCAAATACTAAGCAGAAAGTTTTTTGAGATTATGATTGGGCCCTCATTTAAGCTGCTTTTCAATAAATAATTATTGGATTTTGACATCCTTGGCTTGGGGCCTTCCCAGAGATATTATTCCCCGAGAAGTCATTGCTATATTAGCTCTGAAGTTAGGACTGATTTAGGGGGATTTAGGCCATATGTGGATAGATGGGAAGAAAGGAGGATTTTAAGGAAAATTTCACAAGCAAAAGAGGGATATTTGCACAGATGTTTAAAAAAAGAACAATGAAAACAAGTTTCTGAGTTCATATAAAACATTGGATTAAACAAAATTAAATTCTTTATTGCAGAACATCTCAAATGCTATGTTATCATGGATTGTGAAATATACAAAGTTTCCTAACTTGATTTGGCCATGAAAGCTTTTTTTTTTTTTTTTTTCCATGAAGAATCTAAAGGGATTAGTGGGAAATGCTGCTCTGTGTATCTTTCCTGCTCATGATGGTTTCTTATTGTCTATGGGAGGATAGTCTTGACAAGATGAATCAATTCCTTCTGAAGGAAATCTTGTAATAGCTCCCTTGACCCTTTGTTCTCTCAGTTCACCAACCCATCTTCATAGCTAACTAAACCTCAACCTAAGTCACTGCTCTCCGATGTTTTCTTTCTCATTATCTGGGTTAAATAACTGCCCCAGATTCAAGGTTTAATAGATGGGAACAAACAATATTATTAAAGACAACACAGCCACCATGATTCCCCTACTTTACTTCATAAACATGCTTAATCTGGTCTTCCAACTTTAACCACAACAGGATAATAATCTTCTAGCATTTTACATGAAGGATGTTGAGATGTTTTCTTTTTCCCTATTCATTTATTCAACAAATATTTTTGAGGACCTACTATATGCCAGGCAGTATTTTAGGTTTTTAAGATACACCAATAAACAAAGAAAGACTGCCTTTGTAGAGCCTACACTCTAGTTGGAAGAGGGAGACAGACAATAAAAATAAGCCTAGTACATGAAAATACTCTGTATGATACCGTAATGGTGGATACATGTCATTATACATTTGTCCAGACCCATAGAAGGTAAAAGACCAAGAATGAACCCTAATGTAAACCATGGACTTTGGGTGATGATGATGTGTCGGTATAGGAATGTTGGTGGGGAATGTTGATAATGGGGGAGTCGATGCATGACCGGAGGCAGTGGAGTACATGGGAAAACCCTGTACCTTCCACTCAAGTTTTGTGTAAACCTAGAACTGCTCTAAATAACAGTCTATCAAAATAAAAAAAAAAAGAAGACTAGTAAATAAGCAAATAAATAATTAAATATATCATAAAGCATACCTGCTATGTGAAATAAAAAAACAGAAAGTTAGAGGTGGAGTATAGGTTGAAATTTTAAATAATGTGGTCTCATGGAGAAGGTAGCATTTTAGCAAAATCTCTAAAGAATTGAGAGGTACACACAAGGGCTCTCTCTCTACTGGAAAGACAGAAACACAGCAAAGCTCAGGTGTCATGGGAACACACGTCAAAGGAAAACTCTCCAATCCGGGGATTAGGAAAGGCCTTTTGGAGGTAATTCCTGATATGAGTTTTAAAAGGTGAATAAACATTAATATAAAGCTTTTTTTTTTTTTTCCATTCCTGATACAATGGTACTTAGAAGATGAACTGACAGCTAAGTGAGTAGCCACTTTGGGAGCACAGTTTTATGCAGAGCTCTTTTACATACCACCTGTCACTCAGTAGCGTGAGAGAATCCTAGTCACTTACTGCCTCAGAGTTCACTTTTTCCCATCTGATAACCAGAATCAAGAAAAACAAAGTATCTGAAAGTGCTTAAAAGATATAATAAATAGAAAAGTTATGGGAGCCTAGCTCTTGTGTGTTTTTCACAAGGTGATCTGCAAGTGATATTTTAATTTGTGGACCTGGGGCTTTGCATACTGTCTTTTCCCAGAGGGACTACAACTGGGGGGAGAGGGGGGAAGAAAAAAGAAAAAGCTGCCTAGTTGAAGGGAAGAGAGAGGGATCCAGAAGTGAAATTTCCAGCAGGCGTCCCTACAGATGGAGGGTGAGGGAGGAAGCAAGCCTGTAGTTTTCCACTTAGGTGGCCAACTTGTTGGCCTCAGCCTGTTACCAGTCATGAGGCGGAAGCTAAATGCTTCGTCAGTGTCTGCTCCTTCAAAAGAACTGCCATGGTAACCACAGTGCCCACAGGCTTTGCTGAAAGCCTTTTGAGTTTCAGGGGAAAGAAAGGGCCATGTCAAACAAATGCTGATTCCCCCTCTTCCAAGTGTAGAGTCTGTCCAAACCTGGGAGCTCTATTTTGCAGTCTGGAGGCTTCTCTTGTCCTAAAAGCCTAACCTTCAATTTGAAAATGTTCTGAAAGCTTTCCTCAAAACGAAAATATTTGTTCAAATCCTCAGAATGCAATAAGAAAATATCCTTCTAGCAAAAGCAATGACTTAGCATTTTGAGGTTGGCACAAAAGTAGGAAAACATAGCAGAGGGAATCACAGCCTGTCTGGCTATTGGCTGGGTCTTGCTTCTGAGGATTAAATCGTCTTATGAACTTGGCTTACCTTCTCTCTTGATGGTTCTTGGATAGTATTCCCAAGACCTCATATTTTTATGTGCCCTAATTTACTTGGAGAATCTTATAGAGACTCACTACAACACACCACAGAGACTAGCTTCCACAACCCCTTTATTTTCGAGATGGGGAAACTGAGGTCCTTAGAGGTTTTATGATTTCTCTCCAAGGCTACACTGTTACTTAGTGTCAGAGCTGGGAATAAAACCCAGTCTCCTGACTCTTTCAACTACCTCACATTACCTCCTCCTCTCAGAAACGTTTTTCCCCTATGACGCTTTTTATTCCTAGGTCATATGATGAAGACGGTGTTAAGGTTAGTAAACATTCTTGGAGCAAACTCCAGGGGAAGTAGTCTCAA
The DNA here is from genome assembly GCF_949987535.1 of Balaenoptera acutorostrata. Classification (NCBI taxonomy): domain Eukaryota; kingdom Metazoa; phylum Chordata; class Mammalia; order Artiodactyla; family Balaenopteridae; genus Balaenoptera; species Balaenoptera acutorostrata. The sequence continues at coordinate 47,600,932 of NC_080064.1, forward strand.
GTGTGTACTCTTTAGGGAAACATAACACATGAATGAGAAACTAGGTGGTCTGAAAGAGGAATTGTAAATGATGACACTTATTTCAAGTTCTCAGCCATACAGAGTGATAGGGGCCAACTTACTTAACCTCTCTGTTTCTATATTTGCAAAGCCAGGATGATCTGTTTCCATTTACTAATTACTCTGTGAAGTATTTGAAATCAATGATGGCGGTGAGTGGCATTTGGGGGATGGGGAAAAAGGAATCCCTACACCCCTGGTTTTGCTTTAATAGGTGTAATTGTGCTGTACTCTACCAGATTCCTCCCCACGTTAAAACTGCGCTTCCTTCCCTTCCTTGTAGTTAGACCCACTCCTGCTTCTGCCTAGCCAGATCCCTGAGTTGTACAATATTTTGTATACTTAATTCAACCATTCAAAAAATGTTTGCACATTGCATTGTGTTAAGTGCTAAAGTCACAAATCGTTTCTTATTCAACATTCAAAGACTGCCTTTATTCAGTGTCTACTACATAGCAATTCCTGGGCTGGGTGCTGAGAATGGAAAGTTAATTAAGATTGAAACTTGATCTTGAGAAACATATCTCTAGTGGGAGGCATAAGGATGAACAAATAATATTTAAACTGATTTCAGGTTTATCATTACATTACCATGTTTTTTCCTAATAAAAATTATGTAAATGTTATTCAATGTCTCCCATGAATTTATGAGCATGATAAGATGCTGTATTTTCAAAATAAAGATAAGGAAGCTATGATATTAGACTGGATGGTATTGTATTCATTCTCTTTCTGTAATTTCTACAATGTTGTTAGAACATTCATGGACCACATTTCAACTCTTTGCAGATGCAGATGAAGAAACACTGCTAGGACTCAAGCCCAGCCCCTAACCTTGGAGTCCTCCTAGCATCTAAGATTCTGTGTTGTCATCTACTATTTTATCCACTTTATGGGTATAACTGCTAGTTTACCCACTTTAGTGACCTCTGAAACATCCCCCTAGTTTGGATGAATATACTATTGCTCACCATGGCCGACAGATACCTTGTTCTACCTGCCAGGCAGGGTCTCTTTGAACTTCCTTCAGTGTTCTTTGCCATTAATGAGGCTACGCAGAACTGGATTCTAGGATATTATGTATTCCCCAAAGAGATGTAGACATGCAAGATGGTATCACGAGTGTACTTCAGGAACATCAACTGAGAGTTCCCTTTAAGATTCAGAAGTTGTTCTTCCCCATGGAAACATTAAGCTGAGCAATAATAGGAAAGGAGGAATAAGAAAGAAGATATGGGTGACTACATCTGGTGTTATGCATTTTGTAATTGTGCATTAAGAAACTTCTAATCTTACAGACTTGCTTTTAATAAAAACCAGATACTTTTGAGGTTTTATCTCCCAGGACATCTTCCAGCATCATAAGAAAATTTCCTACATAACAAGAAAAAATGAGGCATGAGAGTCTGAGCAATGGGCTAGTGTTAGCAATGATGAAATGACTTTAAGGCTTAGAAGTGTGGATTTTTCCAAACCAGGTGGGGATATTTATGAAGGCATTAGAGGGATAACAGCTGGAGAGAGAGCAAGAGCATTCAGAATGGAAGTGTGGAAATGTCTCCCAAGCTAGATGGGGCAATAACAGAGAACCAGAGATCATGTGGTTGAAAGAACCTAGCCCACACTGTTTTGTTAAGGGCCTGAAATTCCCTGGGCAGGGACACTACAGGGCAGCTATGCTGTTTGTTATTGATTGTTGCTGTTTTTCATGCCATGTGAATGTGACCCTAGAACCAAAACAACTGTTCTGCTTTGAGTCAAGTTTAGACACATCCTCATAGAACAAGAGTCAAACCCAAAACCATGACTCTTACTCTCTTTGTTTTGGTTCTCCCAGAAGATTCTGAGACAAGGATTTGTGTACAAATGGTTTATTTGAATCATGCAGACAACAGTGGTAGGTAAATGGGGAAGAGAAACAGAGGAGGGAAGATGGTCAATAAAAGGTGTATTTTTAAGTCAGCTACCACCCAGGGAACTGAAGCTTAACCCCTGGTACTTCCAGTCTGGCATGCTGAACAGGGTGATCTCCTGTGCTTGCAGAAATGAAGAGATGAAGAACTGGCATCTGGGGGTCTGCAGAGATACACTTAATGATACAAGAGATGTAAAGGCAGGGAATGGGGGAGGGGTGGGAGGCAGCAGCACTGAGAGCATCTACTGTACTGTACTTTCAGAGGTCTAGAGGGCTGGTTTAGTGCCTCCAGTGGAAGAGGGGGTCTTCTCTTGTATCATAATCATCTGCCCCAGTGGTGAAACCCACAGCATCCAGGAGAGCCCCTGATCCCCTTCTGAGACATATTCAGGTCCTTAAGTGAATAAACTCTTCTCAGACTCAAACAACAATAATTATAAGGATGTACTAGGGAAGCTAATACATGAAGACTATTAGATTTCTCTTGAAGGCTTAGGGAATTCCACCCTGAGGGGCTGGGCTGATTTGGTAACCCACAGCATAGTGACGTGTGGAATAGAGAATGGGCTTTCAATTCAGATAAGCCGGAATTCCAGCTCTGATGCTAATTACATAAGTGATTCTGGCTCTCTGGGGCTCAGTTTCCTCACCTGTCAAGTAGGGATCTGGTCAGTTACATTGCAGGGCTCTTGGGAGAATTCTGAAAATCTGCATCTGCGAAGTGCCTACTATGGCTTCTGGCATCTTGGAGGAATGTCACACATGTAAATCAAAAAACATAAGCACATCCAGAGCCCCTTGGACCTCTCCCAGGTGCTGAGCCCCACCCTGTTTGGGTCTCCTCATACAAATCTTGCTTATGAAAACCACCTTACACAAACCTTACTGATCCCTGTTGGTCTGACCTGCTGAGGCACAGTATAGAACACTATGTGTCATGTAGGGAGCTTCTCTGATGGCTTCTGACAGTGCTCACAGAAAATTGCCTCAAATGCAACATCTTATAGGGAAAAAGGAAGGCAGCTTTGGGCTCAGACAGACCTGGCTTTGCTACTTCCTATTCTACTATTTAAGAACGTTTACTCAGTACCTATTTTATCCATATCACTATATTGAGTGCTGCATGACCTCAGGAAAAGGCAGGAATTCTGCCAGAGACAAGGCAATCGGGGATGGAGGAGGAACAAACACAGGGCTTGTCCCTTTTTTGAACACAGGGAAGGATCTTCTCCTCCAATTCCTAAGCCTAGCTCAGCTATCCAGGGGACTGGCAAAAGGGGGTCAGGAAAGGCATGATCACCCTAAAGGTGTTTGCAGAATTGGAAAAAAGATGCCTGAGGTCACCAACAAATCATAACCCTCTGAGATTTAGAACAGTAGAAATGCTAATCCTAAAACCCCACTAGGTAAGGGGTGAAGGCAGTTGACATGTCAACATGCCTCCCTTTCATTGATTTCTGGAGAATGTCTCCAGGTTTTCCAAAGGTGATAAATCTGACACCTGAAGTTAAATGGATGGTAAGTACAAGAGTTGGGGTGAGGGCAGAATGATGTCAGGGGATAATAGTCTTCTACTTGCCTCAATCAAATGAGCATAGAAGACTAAAGGAAAAAGTTGGGGGACGTGCTAGTCTCCATAGACCCATATTCCTTCCTTTTCTACTCTGCCCTGGAAGGTTGACCTGAATAGGTGACATCAGCAAGTTCCCTGTTGGGTTGCCCTGGGATGGTTACATCCTTCACCAAAGGTCACACCTACTGTCAGGGGACCCTTCCTATGCAGCTAGATTCCAAGTTCTCTCCCAGACCCTTTGTGTCTCATGGTAGTCACAGCTCCCAGCTGTTGATAACCCGCGTACCACTGCTCCATTCCTTCTTGGCTTCCATATATTCTGGATACGTTGTTAGGAATAATCCCTCTATTAAACTTTCCTCAATTGCCCAGTTTGGGTGCAAGCCATCTGCTTCCTGCTGGGATCTTGATAGTGATCTATGCACTGAACAACAGGGATCATGTAATGACCTTTTCCATTTATTAAGCTTTTGTCAGTATAATGACTTTAGTGAGATGTCTCCAGGTACTGAAGAATAAACGTGAAACAGTTTATTCTTATTCTAACATTTATGAACTATATTCTGTTAAATCCCCTTTTGGGGGCAGGATGCAAGTTCTCTATATCACACCTTAATAAAAATGCATAGCTTTCAACCACTCTTGGTTACAAAGAAAATCTCATTCCATTTTTAAAGATAGTGCCATTCATTTTAACACTTCAGTCTCATACTTTGTAATCCTTCCACCTCACTCCATGCAGGTTTGGCTAGTGGCTCTGGTCCCTGAGGCCAGGGCCCATGGTCAGCTCTCATATACATTCCCTTCACCATCCTTTTCCCTGTGCTTCCCACTTGATATGGGGAGTGAGGTGGAGGAAGCAGGAAATACATACTGTCCCTTCTTAAGTGACAAGGGAGGTAGCTGGATTCTCTAAGATGGACTGAGGTGTTTCTCTAACATTGACTGGCCATTGGCTTTCTTTTGTTGAAGAAAGCACTCCAATAATCATCCTGAATGGAAATTATTGGTTTTCATTTGACCTCTTCTCCTCCCATTCACTACTCCATCAAAGGCATCCCAGCCACACTTTCTTGCTTTGGGAGTATCTCACTTATTAAATATCCTGCCCCAGGGGTGCCAGCAAAATTGCTCAAGTCCAGCCACTCAGTGATGAAGGAAAATTCCCATGTCCTTGCTGACTGCCCTTTGGCATTCAGCCCCACCATCTCTCTCCTGTCTTTCTCACACCCTGCCAGTATTGGGCATTTTGCTGATTCATTGCTAAGCAGCTCCAAGAGGATCAGTCCCCAGCTTAATGGAGAGGGCACTTCTTGAGCATCCCCAATCTTTATGAGTGAGCACTTTTTATGGGCCCCTTTTCCCTGTGCTTCGGGAAGGGGAAACTCTTGCAGAGGTGAAGGGAAAGACTAGCCCTTCCCTAAGCTGTGATGCCCTTTCTCTGTGCCAGTCCTCCTCTGCTGTGAAATTAGAAAGATGAGAATGTTCTCAGCAAGCCCTCTTGGGCAGGTGCTGCCTCCCAAATTTGGCATTTTTCTACTTTGTTTTCATCTTTAGGTCTTAGTCGTAATTCTATGAAAATCAAAAAAAGTCTCACTCAGCACCTAACACTTGCTCGTTCCACCAAATTTTGATATGAATCCCACATCTATTACTTCATTTGATTTTCAAAAGAAGTCTAAATTTTTAGGGCTAGTGTGAACCCCATTTTATAGAGGGGTAAACTAAGGTCTAAGGAAGATAAGTGACTTGCATAAAAAAAATTAATGATAGAATATGGATTTGATTATAGAAACCGGGTCTCTCCACTCTCTGCCTAGTGATTTTTCTGACAGCAGATTAGGCTGTGAGCTCCTTGAGGGCCAAGAGCATATCTTGTTTGTTTCTGCTCCTTATGCACTTGACAAAGATAATATGTTATGCAAATATCAACTAAATAGAAGAGCAAATAATTTTCTAGACTTTCCACCTAGTCCCAGAAACTCAGACTGGAGTGGGTCATTAAAAGCCATCTAATCCAACTCTTCAGCTGGTGGTTGAACACCATCTACAAACCCATTTTCCTCCTCAATATTGCTCTTTAGTCTCTTAAAACCTATGATCAAAAGCTCCGAGCATTCTCTTCTCTCAGCCAAACATCTTCAGTTAATATAATGATTCCACTAAGCTCATGGTCTTGAATCTTTCATGGCCCAAAACTCAGCTGTCAGCAGCTGCAGCAGCAGCATGATTTTCCAGGCACTGTGCTAATTATCTACACTCTCTTTTTTAAGTCTCACAAGAAACCTATGGGGAAGATGTCATGATTATTATCCCAATTTTAAGATGAGAAAACTGAGGCTTAGACTAGTTATATTACTTTTCCAGCATCACACAGCTAAAAAAGAGTAGCAATATTTTGAACCCAGGACTCTCTGATTCTAGGGTCTGAGGTTTTTGCACATGACAGCTCTCAAACAGGATCCCTAGTTGTGGCCTGACCAGGACAGTGTACACTGGAGATATTGATCCCCTCATTCTAAAATACTACACTAAGGTTGCCTGCACCATCTAGGAAAACATTCTCCTTTATTATGAAAAACAGATTCTTGCTTCTCCACACTGTCTTGAAAATATAGCTTTGTGGCATTCTCCTTTTTCATGTGTGTTTCTCTTCCAGGCACTCCCATTCCACGGAGCTATTGGTTTTAAGAAACCAATACACATCTCCCTCATCATTAAGATCTGACAGGAGGAGTGAAGTGTGAGCACATCAAGGCAATTGGCATGTCACTCCTGTCAGTAAAGGAAGGCTGCTTGCCGAGAAGATGATTCATGTTGTTTTGAGTGAAGCTGAAATAAAAAACTTCTCTATACCTTTCCCATACCCCACAATCCTATGCCCACGAGATATTTCTCCAGAGGGTGACTATGACATTGGGAGATACCCTGAGATCTGTAGACATTCTGACTGCAGTATCATCAATTCAGTAAACTAGGAGAAGCTTTAGAATTCATCCACACAATCCCTCACCAAACACTAAGAAACAGAGAGGGACAGTCACTCACCCAATGTCACACAGCAACTTACTGATAAGCATAGCACTACTCTCTTGATTCCCAGGCTTGGCTTCTTGTCACTGAATACTGCTCCATCAACCAAGGATTTGACAGATAAGATCTTCTAGCCAGGGGACAGATGAAGAATCTCACTTCTTGATCTACTCTATGACAGTCATTGTGCATTTTGTCTTCATGAGCATTATAACTTCATTGAAAGCTGATATTATCTTTATGTTATAGATGAGGGAATTAAGGCTCAAATTTTTAAGTACTTTTTCTATTTGCACATAGCAGAAAAGTGGCAGAACTTACTTGTAGAACCAGGTCTCTCCAATTCCAAAGCTTGTGTCCCCTCCAGTAATGACATGCCCATAGCTGAACCCTGATCTTTCTCCTCTCCTCTTCTCTGTCTCTCCCTCTTCTTTCCCACTCTCTCTTTCTCTCTCCTTCTCCCTCTCTCATTCTCTTTGTAGGGTCCCTTTTCCCAGTAAATGGAACCACCATCTACACAGTGGCTCAGACCAGAAACTGGAAGTCTTCCCTCCCTTTCAAAACCCACATTGAATCAAGCTCCAAGTTTTGTACATGCTACTTGCTAAAAATCTACCTACTTCTTCCCTCCCCATTGCCACTACCCTTCATCATGACATTACCAGCTACCACCTGGACCACCGTAGAAGACTTCCAATTTACCCCCCATCTCCACACTACACGTTGAGCTAGAGGGATCTTTTTACCTGACTGTATAACTTCTCTACCTAAAACTCATTGATGGCTTGCTATTGCCTTTGGGACAAACCCTCAAATCCCTAGCAGAGTTGACAAGATCCTCTGATGATGCCTCTATTCCCCATTCAGACCTGCTTCCCTTCCTGGTCTCTGGTTTGCTGTCCAGCCCTTCCATGTGCTTGGCGACATCTTTGCTTGGCTAACACTCAGACTTCAGGTCTCAGCCTGAACTTCGCTTATGCAAGTTCACCTTCCAGAACTTTCCAGATCAGCTCCCTCTTTTAGACACTCCCATGGCAATTTCGTTTAATCTTTACTCTCATTCAACAACCCTGAAACAGATGTTCCATGTCTATCTTCCCCTGTGGACCATGTGCTCTGTGAAGATTGGAGCTCTGACTCTCCTGAGTGCTCTGCTTTCCCCAGTACCAAGCCCAATGCATGGCACATGGTGAGTGTTCAATTAATACATGGTGAATGAATGAATGAAATTAAGGATTAACTTTCCAAGTGAAAGGATAAATAATGTGTGGGACCTGAGCATTTCTGCTATAGACAGCCTCTAATCCACATCCTTACAGACTGCTGCACATGGGAAACATAGAATCCAGGTATCAAGTGTGGTTTGTCTTGTGTTATTTAATACTTCTTTGTTTTCTCAAGAACACTTCTTGTTTTCTCAAAATGAATGGTACCATTGTAAACAATAGCTGATGCAGAATCATTTTGGATTCACTAGCATTGGTTAACATGGTGAATTTAATCATTGCATACAACATACTGGTCACATTTTTTTTTTATTTCCATTGCCAAATATTAAATGTGTGCTGGCTTAACTTCCTACTAATGGTCTTCCTTCAGTGATAACCACTGGGCCAGCACATGTGTCTGAGTGTTGGCAGCAATATTTATATATAGACACAATGTGCCTAGATGTAGCAACTTAGAACAGCAGAGTGCTTGAAGCATCTCTGGGAATCATTAAACACAACCCTTTTGCTTCACAGATGTGAACACTGGACTTCCAGGTCAAGAGGGTAGATTAAGTACATGCTAAAATTACCCTTTCCACAGTTCAAACTCATAGAAATTCTGGATGGAACATTTTAAAAAATACATAAACTGACTACAAAGCAAGGAAGGGAAATCTCCCTCTGCCAGAAATTCAGAGGGAACCCCAGTGGTGAGTGGAAGCTGAAGTTGAATTGTTCCTGAGGGGATTAGGTCCAACGCAAGTTTCAGGGACTGAAGTTTCACTGTTCGCATTGGAAAGGGATTGGGTCAAGACTCAGCTCACTATAGGGATCTGAAGCTAGGACCCCCGCATGGACCTAGGAGTTAGAATAGGCGTTTTGTCTCTGAAAGAGGATCTGAAAATCTCCAACAAGTAGCAGTAGACCATAGCCAGAAGCAAGCCTATGTACACTGGCTGAGGGTGGAATACAGCATCAAATGGAAATTCTAAAATTGTGCCTTACCAGGAGCAAACCTGACTTGTCTTATCTGTGTGGAAAGCCAAAATTCTAGAAACTAACCTAAAAAACAATTTAGAGGGAATAAACTCTACAGTGCCTGGTCAAGGACAAACATTAACGTACCTTATTGACTTTTAGAAAATCAGAAGCTACTTTAGGGAATTTGTAACCTTACACAGCATTTGGAAGGACTTGGAGAACAAAATCAGGAAGGCCATTGCTGGCCTTCAGGATCTGGAAGTGCAGGAACAGCAGGCAGACTGCCACCAGTGAGCTCAGTTGCTCGAAGTGGGAGATTTTTCAGAGCAAGAGTCAGAAAACTACGGCTTGTGGGCCAAACCTGGATCACCGCCTGTTATTGTACTGCTGGCTACCTAAGAATGTTTCTTTATATTTACAAAAGGAAGTAGAAAAGAAGAATGAATATGTAATGGAGATCTTATACAGCCTGCAAGATGGAAATATTTATACCTAGTCTTTTACAGAAGAAGTTTGCTCGACACTTGCTCATGAGGCTATCTGGAAGGCACTTGGCAAAACCCCACCCTTCCTGTCTGTCAATGCTCTTGCATACTCCTGCAGCATCTGTGGCTGGAGAACAGCTTTTCCACTTTCCAAATCTTACATGTTTCTCATCGCCAAAATCTATTCAAAGGACTCTGGGAAATGTAATTCTCACGCTTCACTCTTAGATATAATGGAGAATGTCAAAAAGGGCAGGGATGATACTGAAGTGACAATCCAGATGAGAAGTTCACAACCCAGTGCAAATGTGGGAGAAAAACCCTGCATAAGATAACTCACACAGAAGATGAACTTGCAGAACAAAATTGCAAAACATACATATGTATATATTCATATAAATATATAATTAAATATATATTATATAGTATATAATAAATATATATTATAAACATGTCTATCTATATTCAAATGCATAATAAATCAATGCATAAATCAATGCATGTAAGAAGGATCACAAACCCTCCAAAATAGGGACACAAATATGAGAACCAGAGGTAACATTTTGATCTGGAGAGAAATGTAATGAACATGCTTAAAATGTTCAAAGAATTAAAGGAAAAATGAGAACAATATGAAAAAGGAGATTTCTTTAAAGTAAATATTAAAAAAAGCCAAAGCAACCACCAAGATACCACTTCATACCCAATTTACTGTCTAGGGAGATTTGCTGGAAAAAAAAAAAAAATCTATTAGATAGGAGTAGATATAAGAAATAAGCATGAGGAAGAAATTGGCAAACTAATTGGTAAATCTAAATAAGTAAACAAGTATTGACTATAATATGAATAAACAATAAGAATGACAATATTCATATAAGTGTTTAAGCTGGAACTATAAAATTAGATAACAATATCATGGAGGTTGGTGTAGGTTGCTGGCAGGGAGCTGTGAAAACATGCTCAGATCCACATCTCTTTTGAGAATAGGATATAGACACTCATTGACTTTAGACTTTATTAGAAAATTTGAAATTTAGGCACATATGTTAAAATTCTACGGATAAATATTAAATGAATAATTTTGTACTTTTTCGAAATACAGTAGTAGAAATATGAGCATTGAAGCAAATTTATTATTCTAACAGAAGGTAAGAAAGGATGAATAGCAGAGGACCAGGGGCTCCAGGAGGAGTCCTGGAGAAGCCAATGTCATGCAGCCAGTTTAGACTGGGCAAGGACCATGTCCATGGGGCACGACTCCCAGCTCACTGCTACCTCATTTACAAGATGTCTCTCTCCATAGAGCACTACTGATTTTTGCAGAGGAACCTTGTGAGTCCCATTGACAAATTTTTGTTCTCCCATAAAAGTTAATACGTAATTTGATAGTATAATGAGTGAAAAAAACTGTGCTTTGTATTTAAATATATGTGGTTTAAATATCAACTATTGCACCCACTAGCTGTATCCTTGGATAAAGCATTTAACTTCTCAGCTGCAAGTTCATCATTTGCTGAATTAAAGTAATAATAGTTATCTCACAGAGTTACTGAGAATATCAATTTATTCAACATAGATTAAACAAACATAAAGCACCTGGTTTAATTCTGGATGCTTAATACAAGTTCAATAAATATAGCTAGAGTTAATGGTAGAGGAAGCCTGCCAGAGGCTCACCTAAATAGTGCCAGTTATGAGACATGGAGACAGGTCTGGTGGCTTAGCAGAAGTTGGCCCACAGGCTAACACCTGTTTTTGTAGACATAATTTTAATGGAACCCACTCATACCCATTGTTTATGTACTGTCTATGGTGACTTTTGCAACAGCTGGGTTGAGTAGTTGTATCAGAGACCATGTTTCCAGCAAAGTCTGCAATATTTACTATCTGGCCCTTTTAGAAAAAGTTGGCCAACTCCTGGCTTAAGGAATACACATGCTCAGACAATCTCCACTGCTCTATAAATGGTGAGACCAATCCTTTGTCTTTAAAATAGACCAACTCAGTATATCGTGGGTCAATTAAGATGAGCTCAAACTACTTTCAGCCTACTTATTACAAGTGCTTTCAACTCCCTTGCTTTGGTCGCATCTAGTGATGACCTATCTTCTTACCTCTAACTTTATCTCTATTTTCTGATCTGTGCTTACCTCTTGAAACTGACTTTCCTAGATTAATCTTTGAAACAACCACAAGACCCGAGTTGTACTCTCCTCTGTCTTTTCTTGCTCTGACTGTTTTGTGTAAATGTCCTGTCTTATCTAGATCTAGTCCTCCATGAGGGAAGAAGACACCAGAATCACTCTGAGAGCAAGGATCATATCTTACCTCTGTTTTTTTCACAGATGCTGACACATGAGAGTACCTAAGGAAATGTCTATAGAATAAATAACATTATGTAAAGAGAGGAAAATCCAGACATTTATAGAGAACAAGCTGGCCAAAGGAAAAGAGAGAGGAGGAAAGGAAATGTGCATACCTTAGTTTCATAGGAGCGAGGGAATATTAGGGAATTACTGAAAGATGAGATAGAAAGAGCAGGAAGAACCCAGATCAAAGAGGGCTATGTGTACATGGTAAAACATTCAGATTTGCTTTTGAAGGTAGTTGAAAGATTTACAATCAGAACTGGGACAAACTTTTACCTGTTTCAAAGTCCTGTGATTTGAAGGTAGAGGGATAAAGGTGGCAGGGATGGAGAAAAGAGAAAGGAAGAGTTTAGGGATTGTGATATCCAATCCCCACCCTGCTGGGCCTTGAAGTGCAGGGAGATGAACCCTGTGAAACTCCAGTTCCCAGGCACCCAAGCCAACTGGCTTCAGTTCAGTTTGGCAATGGGAGGCATTGGTGGCAGTTTGGAGGGTGGGAGAAGAGAAGCTACCAGGGTATCTCTGTCCCATTTTTCTGTTCCACAGGTGTCTCCAACAGCGGCCGCCTCTCCTTTACCGTCACAGCACCCTATGCCAGCCCCTCTCTGGATATTCCCAGGCCCTATTGATGCACCTCTCTCCTGGGTTCTTGTAACACTGTCATTCAATGTTATTTTCTTTGGTCCCTACAGCCCTAGGGGTGGAAGCAGCTTTCTCTTAAATTTCTAATCTCTAGGTTGACATACTGTCTCCACTTAATCTTTCAGCTCTACTAACAAGTTTGTCACCAGTTCACCATGCTAAATCCTTCCTATTAAGCTTCCTGCGTGGGTTCTGTTTTTCTGACTGGACTCCAGTCAAGGGGTGAAAGAAGATCAAAGAACTTGCATTTATTTATCTCTGCATCCTTGGTCTTTTGGCCTGACACAGTAGATACTCATTGATTTAAACTATTGAATGAAATGAACACTCTTTCTGTCTCTTTTCCAACTCCTAGGAATAATGAATCCAAAAAGCAAAGATGAAAGTGATAGCAAAGATAAGAATGTGTTCTCTCGATTCCCAAACATGAAAGAATCATAGTGAGACAAGCTCACGTGTTAGGGGCTGCCATGCACGCTGGGGCCACAGGAAGCAACCTTCCCATAAGACCTGGTCTAGACAAGGCGGCTGGGATACAGAAGCCACTCCAATTTGCTTGGAAGGATCAAATTTAGATAAAATGCTGGAACTCTAAAAGCCTTGCGGTTCAGGTCGGAAGACTGGATGGCAGTTGACAGCTGTATAGGGCTCAGCAGGACAGGAACACCTAAGAACAGCAGATATGGGCTCATGCTTGCCAGTGTGGTATCCAGTTTCTAACCCCCAACCAATCTCCGGAATATTTTTTGTAATCAGCCTTTCCAGGACTCTACTAGTTTTGATCACACTTTCCTTAGGAGGCAGCAGGACACAGTGGAATGAACACAGAACTTGGAATCTGAAAACAGGATACTAATTTTGAATTTGCTGCTTAATAACCTTGCGAGCTTGGTTAGGATATTAAACTCTTTAAACTACAGTTTTTTTCATCTATAAGATAGAGATAATAATACCTACATCATAAGGAAATTGTGACATCCAAATGAAATTATGTAATATATTAATAAACAAGTAGAGTAGTGTGGTTAAAGAGAGGTGCTATGAAGTCAGGTTTGCGTTGGAGCCTCTTTTCTGCCCCTTATTCATCACTCTAGACCATTGTCTTCTTTACCTGCAAAATGAGGAAAATCATGTCTATTTGATAGTGTTTTTGTAAAGATTAAGATAAATAATTGTTGTAAATTGCTCAGCAAGGCCCTTGTATCTTATAAGCACTCAATATTATCAAAATCAATATGTCCTGTTTTGCACATTTGAGACACACGCTTATGTGCATTCTTTAATCTTCACAACACTCCATGAGGTGACTATTGCTATTAATACCATCTTAAAGATGTTTATACTGAGGCTTCACTTGCCTAAGACATCAGTCATCTTTGCCTAGGATTACACAGTTACTTACATAGTCAGATCCTATTCTGACTGCAAAACACTTACTCAGAAATAATATGCATATTACCTCTGAATTATCAGTTATTACTATTGAAACCTGTGTTAGGTGGCTGGCACAGATTGAATATTTTTATTAATTTCCCACCTTTTATGTGTAAAGAAACATTTACTATCACCTATGATGTACACCATTGTGGGTGAGGTTTAAGAGTCATTTTCTCAAGTGAATTAGGGTCATTTTTCACACTGATATACAAACAGAGATTTGTTTTTTTTTGCCATGGAGGCAGGAAATCCTATTTATTTAAAAAATTTTTAGTGCAGTATCTGAATCAAAGATGGTGTATATTATGGAGAGATTTTTAATAAAAGTAATACAATGTCATCTGTATTTTTTTACAGTAAGCTAAGGAAAAGAGCAATAAACTTGGAGTCCAGGACGTAGCGGGTTAGGTACAGCTCTGTGACCTTGAGCACACCCCCAGATCTTGCTGGGCTTTAGTTTCCTGGTCCATAAACTGAGACTATTAAATGATGTGACTTTTGGCATCTCTTCCAATCCTAAAATATGAATGTTATTTTGCCCACAATGTCAATATCTTTTATAATGATGATGGCAATAGAAGAAATGTACTTAACAGGGCACCTACAAGTCCTCATCTGATAGCACTAATGTGGGCTCATCTCCTCTCATACTTGGCTTGCAGGAAAGTGTTATTCTAAAATTACAGCTCCCTCAAATCACTTTATTTCTATGTATTAAGCTGAACCCTAACACTTGAAGTTTGAAGTTTTTATGATTTTGGCCAGAGTAGACATCCTGTTTTCCAGCAAGACAGGACTTTAAAATTCACTTCTCTGCAAATCCACTCTCTCTCTCAAAATCATATTTCGATGAGTTAAGTGCAAATGAATCAAAAACATATGGATTTCATGTTCCTTGAAATTCACATGGGTGAAAAGTGGACTGCAAAGTGTGTGCTCTTTCCACTGATGGAGGAAGGTGGAATCCTTTCTAGCTACCTATGGATAGGTAGTGGATTAGAAAGACAATGAGGAAGGCAGGGATTAGAACTTGTTGCAGGAGACACCCAGGACCTGAGCACCAGGAGTCAGGGAGGAAGGATCAGCACTGAGGAGGGTGCCAGCGACTGGGAGACTAAGGGGGGCTTGAATGCAGGGTAGCACCAAGATTTATGCCAAATAGCAGCTTCGTCTGGAGCTGCCATATTGAGCCACTCCCATATAAAGATGACTTTGGGGACTTCCTTGGTGGTCCAGTGGTAAAGAATCCGCCTTCCAGTGCAGGGGACGTGGGTTCGATCCCTGGTCGGTGAACTAAGACCCCGCGTGCCGTGGGGCAACTAAGCCCGCGTGCCACAACTACTGAGCTCTCACGCCTCAACTAGAGAGCCTGAGTGCCACAAACTACAGAGCCCTCGTACTCTGGAGCCCACATGCCACAACTAGAGAGAGAAAACCCTCACGCCACAACTAGAGAGAGAAAACCCACATGCCACAACTAGAGAGAAGCCCACAGGCCACATTGCACAGCAATGAAGAGCCCACATGCCTCAATGAAGATCCCGCGTACCACAACTAAGACCAGATGCAGCCATAAAAATAAAATAAATAAATATTTTTTTTAAAAAAAGATGACTCTGTGAGCTCAGTTCCAAAACTAAAAGAAAACTCAATGGCCAGGATGGATCAAGAGCTCAATGACTCCTGGCCCAGGCCAATCACACCACCATAAATGAGTCTCCCCTGCTCACCTGTGCAGTGTGACAGACAACCGAATATTATAATTTTTAAAATGTCATTACTAATATCATTAATAATGTTACATTATTGTGAATAGCATGTATTCAGTTCCTACTATGTGACAAACACTGGATTAGGCACTTGTAAATTATTTAATTTAACTCTTATAACAGATTAAGTCCATATCATGACCCCTTCAGGGGTTTAGAAAGTCGAATTATGTTGTCCAGTTACTTTGTAAGTAGCAGAATACGGATTTGAACAGAAAGTTCTGAGGAGTACATTGTATGAAACTATAGGTATGAAGAACTAGATATCTTGAATAGCTGAAAACAACAACAACAAAAGCTATGGAAACCTTTGCTTTGCTTCCTCCTGAAAGAGGAAAAAATCACTCAGTGATGATAAAGAAATAAAAAGGTTTAAACCTAGCGAAGAGTCTTCAGCATAGCAGTTATAATTCTATGATTCTCTGGTTTTCTGAGTCTAAAGCAATTACTTCCTGTTTGCATTATATAGCAATCCAAACTCTTTTCATTCCTTCGTACCCATAAAGTATGAGAGATGGGAGAAGGGAAAGAATGTAATCTTATTGGTCTCACCATTACTAAAGTGAATTTCAAAGCACACTGCCATTACTGAAACAATACTACCACAGCCCACCTTTGTCTCCCTGAAGGGACTGGTAATTTTCTGTTCACCCTAAAAACTCACCTTAGATGTCAATTTCTCAGGGAAGTCACTTCCTCAGGGACATCACTCATTTCATGCCACCCCTTCATTCTCCACACATTATCAATGTGACTGCAGCACCTGGGGCTCACCTGTCACAGTTTCCACTATATTGTTTTCATTGCATGTTCTCTTCTATAGACTCTGCTCTCCTAGAGGCAGGGGATGCCTTTTTGTCTTTGCACCTTAATATATAGTACATGGCTCACTAATCAATGAGTAAAGGAATGAATTAGTAAATTCTTTATTAGGACTCAAACTTGGTTTCCCTGTTAACCCAGAACTCTGTTTAAACAAACCCACATCCATGCTTCTAAACTGTCTGTAATTTACTCACCATAAATAATGTGAAATTATGTGTGCATTCCCTAGGTAAAAACTACAAGCCAGAGGCCTCCACGAGGATTCTAAATAGTAATATATACTGCAAAGGTTATCAGCTGGCATTACATCAGAAAAGCTGTAGTCCAGAAGCAACTATGACAGCAATAGCTAGAATCAATTCCAAGGCTTTGTTATTTAGCAAAGTGAATGTCATAAATGTTTTTAATTGGTGATATTGGTAGCTGGATAATTACCAAGGCAAATGTTAGAATGGGCTCCCTTCAGTGAAATGTGTAAGAATTTGCAAAGTATATTAGAGATTCTCCCACACTCTTACATTCTCTCACCCCACTATTATATATTCAGGGTGTAAGAATCCAGCAAGGCTTATAAGCTGTAACTCTTAAGAATGGTGCCTCCACCTTTTGCCCTGGATGGCTGGTGGTAACTTCAAGGGTCACAGAACCCTGCCTCTGGAAAGTTGCTATGTTTGCCTTGGGAGCCACGTTTTATTCAAAATTCTGTTTATAGAAACTGAAAAGACAAAGCGCTGGAAATTCAACTTTAGAAAACACATGTATGAACTCTTTGGTGTCAGCTTGTTAATGATATATTTGTTTTTTATGAAATGTTTATATGTATGGAAGAATTTGGTCTGGGATTAGCTTTGAGAATAACCTGGTAGCAAGGTTATGAGTGTGCAGCTAAAGCTCTCCCACCCCAAACTCTTTGAACCTACTAACTTCTACCAAAAAGAAACCAAGATGTGTGTTTAACCCAACTGGCTTAGGTCAGTTTTTAACACATGACCTCAACATCTTGCTTTATAACTAATCAAGGAAATTTGTACATATGAATTAAGGTTTCTGTAAGGAGAAATAAATGTTTATCTAAAGTGCATGGAAACATATTAGTGCCTCTACTGAAAATTTCCAGATTGTTTTAAACACAATCCAGTTCTGTCAGTTGAGGATTTTTGTACTTGCTAATGCAAAGCTCCTTTTGCCTTTATGAGCAACAGATTCAAGAGAATAAAAGAGGACTTCCCTCTAAAATCTGGTCCCCTATTCATAAGTGACATTTACTTCCTATTGTTTTACAAGAGTGCTTTCCAAAGTGTCACATGCTAACCCTCCCCCACCAAAAAAAAAAAAAATGACTTTTGTGGTTATATGGTCAAACTTTCAGTTGTAGTTAAAAGAACTCACACTAGCTAATTTGAGCAGAAAGAATTTTACAGAAACAGTATTCTATAACTGAATGTTAAGTGTTAAATGCAGCCAGCAAAGGTGTCTAGCTACAGCATAAGAATGGCCCATAGGACTCCAGTGAGTGTTTCTCAGACTTTAATATGCATGCAAATCTTCTGGGCTTTGGTTAATACAGATTCCCATTCTGCAGGTCTAGGGTGTGGCCTGAGCTTTTGTTTTTCTAACAAGCTCACTGGTGATGCCAGTGCTGGTCTGTGAACCACACTTTGAGTAGTGAGACTGTATATAGCAGAGTTCCCACTGCCATTGCTGCCATCTGCCAAAGGGCACTCACGATGCTAAAAGTGGACCTTAGAGCTTCTGCCTCAACTCCCTCCCAGCCCAAAACCAAACATCTATCCATTTTCCCTTTCCAGAAGATTCAATCATTATGGGCTGTCTCCTCTCATTGCCTCTTCTTCCTTCTAAAACTTGTTTAAGTATGTTTGCTTGGCATAACCTAAGTCAAATACTGCACTTTAGTTCAAGGATGTCTTGCAAATGTATTTGGGGATTTCCAGCCAATGTAGGAAAACATCCTAGAAAGGGGCTGACATGGGTGTTGAGTGAGCCAATCTGTAGTATTTTCTAAAAATATTGACATTAAAATAATTATAATCACTAACATCTATTTTAAGCTATGTACCAGATATTATGATAAATGTTTTACTTGTAGTATCTTATTTAATCTCCACAAAAACTCCATGAAGTAGAAATTATTATTATCCACTTACAGATTAGGAAACTGAGAGACAGAGTTGTTAGCAGATTTGCCCAAGGCCACAAAGATAATCAGTGATAAAGAATTTGAATACAAGTGGTCAAACACCAAAGTCGACATTCACTACTAATACACACTGCCTTATATAAGATTGGAAAATCATATTGCCATGTTAGAGATGCATGAAGATAGTGTACTGTAAAGTCTCAGATAAACTCTACTGTAAAGAAACCTGTTGAGAGACCTCAGAGCCAAGGTCACAGTACAGAGTGTACGTTTTTTCTTTCTAGTGTAAATCTGTGCTGCGGTTTTAAAATGTCATTACTAGTATCATTAATAATGTAGCCGTCTACGCATCCTCAGGGTGTGAGAGTCTCTAGGGACCTAAAATCCCGGCACCTGGCCCTCCACCTCAGATTTATTCCAGGTCTGAGTGCTTTCTTCTCCTCTTCTTATATATTGGAAAGTTTCTTGGATTGACTTCTAAAGACTCATGTTGCCTAAGGAAGACACCAGGAGAGGAAAGAACTGGAGTCTTGAATGGCTCTTTCTTGGGAACAGTTCAGCTTTGAGGGTGTAGCCACTGAATTCACTCAGGAGGAGTGGGAATGCCTGAACCCTGCTCAGAGGGCCTCATAAAGGGACATGATGGTGGAGACCTACAGGAACCTGTTCTCCTTGGGGAAGGTCTAGAAGACTAAACCGTCCTCCCACTGCGCCTACCCCTGCGGACACACCCATGGAAGCCTGCGCCCCATGTGGCCAGTATGGGCACATGTGCTCTGGGCCAGTTTCAGGAGCAGATGCTGGTGAAAGGAACACACACAGAGGTGGGGGTGACACAGCAGATCCAGAGGCCTACCTAGAGGTCTTGGAAGTCCCCAGGGAGGCGGGGGTTTGATGTAACTCACCATGGGGGTAAGGACACTGATAGCGGAAACACCAGAGAATTTTTATTTTTTAATTTTTTTATTGATTATTTATTTATTTATTTCTAAAATGTTCTTAAATTTCTGTTTTTTTTTTGCTGTTATGTTTTATTTTGTGGTTGTTTCATTTTTATTTTTTCTAATATATTTTCTAATTTAATTGTTTTTCTTTGTTATTGTTCTGCTCTTTTTGTTTGTTATCTGTTTTTTGTGTTTTTTTGTTTGTTTGTTTTTGCTGCACCATGTGGCTTGCGGGGTCTTGGTTCCCAGGCCGGGGGTCAGGCCTGAACCCCTATGGTGGGAGTGCTGAGTCCAAGCCACTGGACTAACAGAGAACTTCAGGCCCCAGGAAATATTAATTGGTGTGAGCCCACCCAGAGGTCCTCATCTTGGCACCAAGACCCGGCTCCACCCAACTGCCTGTAAACTCCAGTGTTGGATGCCTCAAGCCAAACAACCAGCAAGACAGGAACACAGCCCCACCTATCAACAAAAATGAGATGACAGAGAAATATGTTAGAGACAAAGGATCAAGGTAAAAACCTACAAGACCGAATAAATGAAGAGGAAACAGGCAATCTACCTGAAAAAGAATTCAGAGTAATGATAGTAAAGATGATACAAAATGCCAGAAATATAATGGAGGCATGGAACGAGAAAATACAAGAAATGTTTAACAAAGACCTAGAAGAACTAAAGAACAAACAAACAGTGATGAACAACACAATAGCTGAAATGAAAAATACACTAGAAGGAATCAACAGCAGAATAACTGAGGCAGAAAAATGAATAAGTGAGTTGGAAGATAGAATGGTGGAAATAACTGCAGAGGAGCAGAACAAAGAAAAAAGAATGAAAAGAACTGAGGCCAGTCTCAGAGACCTCTGGGACAACATTAAATGCACCAGCATTAAAAATATAAGGGTCCCAGAAGAAGAGAAAGAGAAAGCATCTGAGAAAATATTTGAAGAGATTATAGTTGAAAACTTCCCTAACGTGGGAAAGGAAATAGCAACCCAAGTCCAGGAAGCACAGAGTCCCGTACAGGATAAACAGTATTTCCTCTAAGATCAGGAACAAGACGAGGGTGCCCACTCTTGCCACTATTATTCAACACAGTTCTGGAAGTCCTAGCCACGGTAATCAGAGAAGAAAAAGAAATAAAAGGAATCCAAATTGGAAAAGAAGAAGTAAAACTGTCACTGTTGGCAGATAACATGATACTATACATAGAAAATCCTAAAGGTGCCACCAGAAAACTACTGGTGCTAATCAATGAGTTTGGTAAAGTTGCAGGATACAAAATTAATGCACAGAAATCCCTTGCATTCCTATACACTAACAATGAAAAATCAGAAAGAGAAATTAAGGAAACAACCCCATTTACCATCGCAACAAAGAAGAATAAAATACCTAGGAATAAACCTACCTAAGAAGACAAAAGACCTGTACTCAGAAAACTATAAAACACTGATGAAAGAAATCAAAGATGACACAAACAGATGGAGAGATATGCCATGCTCCTGGATTGGAAGAATAATTATTGTAAAAATTACTATACTGCCCAAATTATCTACAGGTTCAATACAATCGTTATCAAATTACCAATGGCATTTTTCACAGAATTAGAACAAAAAATTTTACAATGTTTATGGAAACACAAAAGACCCTGAAAAAAGACTCTGAATAGCCAAAGCAATCTTCAGAAAGAAAAATGGAGCTGGAGGAATCAGATTCCCTGACTTCAGACTATACTACAAAGCTACAGTAATCAAGACTGTATGGTACTGGCACAAAAACAGAAATATAGATCAATGGAACAAGATAGAAAGCCCAGAGATAAACTCACACACCTCTGGTTATCTAATCTATGACAAAGGAGGGAAGAATACAATGAAGAATAGACAGCCTCTTCAATAAGTGGTGCTGGGGAAACTGGACAGCTACATGTAAAAGAATGAAATTAGAACACTCCCTAACACCATACACAAAAATAAACTCAAAATGGATTAAAGACATAAATGTAAGGCCAGACACTATAAAACTCTTAGAGGAAAACATAGGCAGAACACTCTTTGACATAAATCACAGCAAGATATTTTTTTACCCACCTCCTAGAGTAATGAAAATAAAAACAAACAAATGGGACCTAATTAAACTTAAAAGCTTTTGCACAGCAAAGTAAACCATAAACAAGATGAAAAGACAACCCTCAGAATGGGAGAAAATATTTGCAAAGGAAGCAACCAACAACGGATTAATCTCCAAAATATACAAACAGCTCATGCAGCTCAAATCAAACAAACAAACAACCCAATCAAAAAATGGGTGGAAGACCTAAATAGACATTTCTCCAAAGAAGACATACAGATGGTCAAGAGGCACATGAAAAGATGCTCAACTTCACTACTTATTAGAGAAATACAAATCAAAACTACAATGAGGTATCACCTCACACTGGTCAGAATGGCCATTATCAAAAAATCTACAAACAATAAATCCTGGAGAGGGTGTGGAGAAAATGAACTCTCTTACACTGTTGGTAGAATGTAAATTGATACAGCCCACTGTGGAAAACAGTATGGAGGTACCTTAAAAAACTAAAAATAGAACTACAATATGACCTAGCAATCCCACTCCTGGGCATATACCCTGAGAAAACCATAATTCCAAAAATACATACACCCCAATGTTCATTGCAGCACTATTTACAATAACCAGGACATGGAAGCAACCTAAATGTCCATCAAGAGGAGAATGGATAAAGAAGATGTGGTACATTTATACAATAGAATATTACTCAGCCATAAAAGGGATATAATGCATCTATGTGGTATTTAGAAAAATGGTACAGATGAACCTATTTCCAAAGTAGAAATAGAGACACAGACATAGAGAATCAATGTATGGACACCAAGGGGGGAGGGGGATGGGATGGATTGGGAGATTGGGATTGACATATGTACACTACTATGTATGAAGTAGATGGCTGGTGAGGGCCTACTGTATAGCACAGGGGGAAAAAAGTACAATCTGTTTGCAGGACATATATTAAGTTAACCTTAAAAATGCATACCAATATATGGTTAAAATAGTATGTTTTATATGATGTGACTTTTACCACAATAAAAAAACATTAAAAAAAGAAACCTGTTTAACCTTGCTAAACCCAGTGTTCCCCCAACATATTTGAACATGGAAATTTTGATTTTGTCATGATATTAACATTAAGAACATTAGAAAATGTTCCACAAAACACATTTTAGAAAATGTAGTCTTAAATAATGCTTTGGCTGCAGACAGACCATAGTTTAGGATTTTAAGCCAGACAGAACTTGCACTGCCACCTTCTCCCCTGAAAGTGTAGGTCACAAATTTGTGTGTGCATCAGAACCACCTGGATTTCAGATTCCATTGGTCTGAAGAATTTTCCTTCCTAACAAGTCTCCAGAAGATGTTGATGATGTGGTCCATGCTTTGACTACAGGCCTGAACATTGGGAAAGTCATTGTCCATCTTTGAACTTTGTTTCCTAATTTGTAAAATGGGGACAATCACATCTACTTCATAGGGTCCTTCATTCACTCGTGTATTTATGAGTGTTTACCATGTGCAAGATATGATGCTTAGTGTGGGGATACAGTGATGACTCCAATAGAAAAGCTCCCCATCCTCATGAGCTTCCAGCCTGGCTATGGGAAGGACATGAGATCACTGTGTTTGATGTGTATATGATCATGCATGGCCCATAGGTGTTCATTAAGCATTTGTTCCCTTGTTTGCTTTACTCACCTCCAAATAAGACTTACCCATTCCTACCTCACCGTCTGCATCCATAGACATCACCTACTCTGCATTTTCCCCCCAAATCCAATCATATTAATCCTTTAATCCACAATTTAGAACATACCTCCTTACTGGAACCTTTCTTAAGTACCCCACTCCATGATTACTTTTCATTATGTTAAACTTCTGCAACGCTTCTAACCTACTTTCTATGTGGGACTTCAAATGCAATCATTATTTTCCATAAGTATACAGACATAGATATAGATATATAGATATTCCCAAGCAGATCATAAAAATGGGGAAGGGGGCGATGGAGGCTTCATGCCTTACTCATGTTTCCAAATACTGATGGAGTACTTACTATGTGAAAGACACCAAGGACAGTTTTTGCTTCCCTCAGAGTGCACTGTGCATCATAAATGTTCAGAAAATCAGCATTGTATACTTGACTCATTTAATTAAATTTATTGAGCCCCTATCATTTGGTGCAAAGTACTAGAGATTCAGAGATAAATAAAATAATGTCCCTTTTTTTGTCAGATTGTGGGCTCCTTGGGAACTGGGACAATGTTGATTTCACATCTGAATCCTTAACAGTAACACAGTATATGGCACAGTGGAGAAAATCAATTATTTGTAAAAAAAAAAGAGATACATAAAAGAATGCTCTAGAATAGCCTACAGACAAGTGACTATAATACATGGTGGCAAAATCAATGATAGAAATCCACCCAGAGTTCTACTAAATCCTAGAGGAAAGAGTTTCTCTTTCTATGGAGTAGAAGTCTCCATAAGAAATAGGTTAGTCGTGTGAAGCTGATAGTGAAATATGGAAGAATTTCTCCAATTGAAGATTGAAAGAAAAGTCCATAAGAGGAAAAGTAGGTGCAATGGTCTTAAAGAATATAAACATGAGTTGTTATCAAAGAATGATAGAAATGAAAGTGATTGCCATGAGTGGGTGAAGATAAAGTGGAGAAGACAGTCAGGCAGGTACAAGTTTAGAAAGGCATAAATTGTTTGCAAAGGATTTTATCTTAGGCCAAAGCTTGTACACCTGGAGGCCTATGCTATATGTGCCAAACCAGATTTTAAACAATTTTATATGTCTTGCCAATATTAAAAATGGTAATATTTTGCATAAATATTTGGAATTTTTTGCTTTGCTTTGCTTGAAAATTTGGAAGATCTGGCAATACTAGGCCCATATTCTTCATGGCACCCATGGCTAGTGCTATGTAGAGGTTGACCCCATAATTTGGGATCAGTGATGAAATAATCATGCTTTGATTTTCCACGTGTTTTTATCTTGGATTTATTCATTCATTCTTCAAGCATTCCTGAATACCAGGTATCAAATATTTTTCTTGGTGTCAGGGAAGTAGACATGTCTGTCAGGGTTTCACAGTTTAGCAAAGAAGATGAATGTATAAATACATTTTACCAAAGTTACCAGTGCTTTGCTAGAACTCTACTGGTACGGGGTGAGGGAAGTCAGATATACCTGGCAAAGACCTGAAAGCCTTCCCAGGAAAGATGAGATACGAGCAAATTCTTAAAAAATTGAACAAATAGTCACCTTCTAAAAGAACAAATGGGGAAATGGGTTTTCCAAATGGAGAGCAAAGGTGAGTGTGCCTGATATGGAGAGGGAATTGAAGAAAAACTCTGCATGGTTTGACATAGGGTGAATAATGGTAAAGGGTAGGGGTTGGGATGAGGAGAGGTGAGTCTGGATTGATAGGCAAAGGTTAGATCATACAAGCTCTTAGCTCTTGTGTGAGGAAATGCAGACTTTGTTGCCAGGTATACTATGGCTACATAAGTAAAGTACAGACATTCAGAGCATATTGATGGTGACTCTAAAACTCTACAAATTCTAAAAACTCTAAAATGTTTTAGTCACAGCAAGATTTTCTTAGAAAGAAACTAGGCTTCAAAACATACTTCAAAATATTTTTCTGATAAATTAATGGATACAGATTAAAGACTATTATTAGATTTTATCTTTCTAGTGTCCCAGAATCCTGAGGCTGGGAGTTATCCTATAGAGTATCTAACCTCCCATTTCCCAATTAAGAAATGGAAGCACAGAGAGGGAGAAATTTGCCCGAGGTCACAAAGAGTGTACAAGCAGAACTAGGCCTGGACCCTGCGTTTCTTACCCTCCCTAGTCTGCGGCTTAGATTCAGTCCCTCCACTCCATTCAAGGACTTCCTGTAGCACGGCCAAGCTGCACTGCTGAGTCCTGTTTTCCAGAACAAACTGCCTTTCTCAAACTGTTTTTTACAAAAATTTCTGTTTCCAGTGATTTTCATTAAAAATTGGAATTGCGCTGCCTGGGGGGGGCGGGGGGCGCAGGGGAAATTCTGGTTTAAAGACAACATAAAATTGCTCTTAACTTTCTGGTTAAAATCACCTAGTTAGAGACATTATGCTCTGTAGGACAAGTCACAAATCAGAAAAGGAACTTTGCTAATGTTTTTGGACCATGTCCATGGGGAAGGGAAGTCGGGGAGTTGGAGGTGAGGTGGAGAGGAGGGATTAATTACACTGAAAAGGAGTCACAAATTATCCCTGCACAGTGGCTAGGATTGGGGCCCCCAAATTTAAAGGTCTACAGGAAATACAAGCAGTCTGTCTGCCTGAACAACACTCCTGGATGGAAAAGTTTCTCTGCTTCTGCATCTGGCTTTTCTCACTCTTTCTTTTTCCCACTCAGTAACATTTGAGTGGATTTAGAGGAAAAAAAGTCTTATACCACAGCCGTTGGGAACAAACGTTTAGAATAAGCACAGACTGTAAACCACTGAAGAGCACTAGCAGGAAGTTAGGAAACCTACGGGTATCAATCAGTATTCCAGGAAACCACCTCCATTTCCCAGCAAGCCAACTACAGTTGGTCCTCATTATTTGTGGATTCCATATTTGTGAATTTGCCAGCTTGCTAAAATTTGTTTGTAATCCCACAAATCAATACTTGGGAGCTTTCATGGTGATTCACAAGGTTGTGAATCACACTTGAGATGCTCATCACACATGCCCCCAGTTGAGTTCAAACTAGGAGATGCTCTGCCTTCTCATTTTGACTCTTGTCCTATAAACAAGTGTCTTTCTCGTGCCCTAATAGTGCCACGTTTTTCACATTTTTGTGCTCTCTGTTGGTGATTTTGCTGTTTAAAATGGCCCCCAAACATAGTGCTGAAATGCTGTCTAGTGTTTCTAAGGCTGAGAAGGTTGTGATGTGCCTGACAGAGAATAATATGTGTGTTAGATAAACATCATGCAGGCATGAGTTCTAGTACTGTTGGGCGTGAGTTCAGTGTTAATGATTCCACAGTATATATTAAATAAGGTGTCTTTAAACAGAAACTCACATAAAACAGGATTATGAATTGATTGGTTGACAAAGGTGTTGTGAACAGAGGCTCACAGGAGCCTAACATTATATTTCCCCTGGGAGCCATGGTTCAGTATTTGCTAATTTGGTACTCGTGGCAACTTTATAGAACATAACTCCACAAATAACAAGAATTGGCTGTAATTCCCTGACAGCTCAAAAATCTCCATTCCAGAGAGATTTTCTCTGACCTCTTTCTTTAAACCAGCACCACCCCTCCCCAGAGGTAATTCCCATTTCCTTTCTCACCATCGGTTTTCTCCTTGGAACTAATCACCTTCTGATACAGCATGGGTTTTATTGTTTATTTGTTTATTTTCTGCCACTCTCCTCTAGAAAGTAAGTACACACACTACTATATATAAAATAGATAACTAATAAGAACCTACAGCATAGCACAGGGAACTCTACTCAATACTCTGTAATGACCTATATGGGAAAAGAATCTAAAAAAGAGCGGGTATATGTATATGTATAACTGAATCACTTTGCTGTACACCTGAAACTAAAACAACATTGTAAATCAACTACACTACAATAAAAATAATTTTAAAAAATAAGCTCTATGAAGGCAAGGATATTTGTCCATTTAGTTCAAAGTTCTAAGCTCAGCACTTACAATAGTGAATAGTACAGAGTACCCATATAAGAATGAGCTGAAAGGGTGAATGAACAGATGAATGAATGACAACACGCTTGTCAAGGCCCCTGGGAGGAAAACTAGTAAGTCCTGTGTCTCTTCCTCGTTCTATTAGTATCTTGGTGACTATATTACTTTAGCCAAAATATGTGCCTTCTTTAGGCTTCATTTATAAAATAAAAGGGTGGATTTTAAGCATTTTGTGGATCATGTTCTGCTTTGAAAAATATGAGAAAAGCTATGGATACCCGACCTAGAAAAGAAAAATGAACATTCAGTTTTTTTTTTCTTTTTTTAACATCTTTATTGAAGTATAATTGCCTTACAATAGTGTGTTAGCTTCTGCTTTATAACAAAGTGAATCAGTTATACATATACAATATGTTCCCATTTCTCTTCCCTCTAGCATCTCCCTCCCTCCCACCCTCCCCATCCCACCCCTCTAGGTGGTCACAAAGCACTGAGCTGATCTCCCTGTGCTATGCGGCTGCTTCCCACTAGTTATCTATTTTACATTTGGTAGTGTATATATGTCCATGACACTCTCTTACCCTGTCACATCTCACCCCACCCCCTCCCCATATCCTCAAGTCCATTCTCTAGTAGGTCTGTGTCTTTATTCCCGTCTTGCCACTAGGTTCTTCATGGCCTTTTTTTTTTTCCCCTTAGATTCCGTATATATGTGTTAGCATACTGTATTTGTTTTTCTCTTTCTGACTTACTTCACTCTGTATGACAGACTCTAACTCCATCCACCTCATTACAAATACCTCCATTTCATTTCTTTTGATGGCTGAGTAATATTCCATTGTATATATGTGCCACATCTTCTTTATCCATTCATCTGTCGATGGACATTTAGGTTGCTTCCATGTCCTGGCTATTGTAAATAGAGCTGCAATGAACATTTTGGTACATGACTCTTTTTGACCTATGGTTTTCTCAGGGTATATGCCCAGTAGTGGGATTGCTGGGTCGTATGGTAGTTCTATTTGTAGTTTTTTAAGGAACCTCCATACTGTTCTCCATAGTGGCTGTATCAATTTACATTCCCACCAACAGTGCAAGAATGTTCCCTTTCCTCCACACCCTCTCCAGCATTTATTGTTTCTAGATTTTTTGATGATGGCCATTCTGACCGGTGTGAGATGATACCTCATTGTAGTTTTGATTTGCATTTCTCTAATGATTAATGATGTTGAGCATTCTTTCATGTGTCTGTAGGCCATCTGTATATCTTCTTTGGAGAAATGTCTATTTAGATCTTCTGCCCATTTTTGGATTGGGTTGTTCGTTTTTTTGTTATTGAGCTGCATGAGCTGCTTGTAAATCTTGGAGATTAATCCTTTGTCAGTTGCTTCATTTGCAAATATTTTCTCCCATTCTGAGGGTTGTCTTTTGGTCTTGTTTATGGCTTCCTTTGCTGTGCAAAAGCTTTTAAGTTTCATTAGGTCCCATTTGTTTATTTGTGTTCTTATTTCCATTTCTCTGGGAGCTGGGTCAAAAAGAATCTTGCTGTGATGTATGTCATAGAGTGTTCTGCCTATGTTTTCCTCTAAGAGTTTGATAGTGTCTGCCCTTACACTTAGGTCTTTAATCCATTTTGAGTTTATTTTTGTGCATGGTGTCAGGGAGTGTTCTAATTTCATACTTTTACATGTTCCTGTCCAATTTTCCCAGCACCACTTATTGAAGAGGCTGTCTTTTCTCCACTGTATATGCTTGCCTCCTTTATCAAAGATAAGTTGACCATATGTGTGTGGGTTTATCTCTGGGCTTTCTATCCTGTTCCATTGATCTATATTTCTGTTTTTGTGCCAGTACCAAACTGTCTTGATTACTGAAGCTTTGTAATATAGTCTGAAGTCAGGGAGCCTGATTCCCCCAGCTCCATTTTTCGTTCTCAAGATTGCTTTGGCTATTCGGGGTCTTTTGTGTTTCCATACAAATTGTGAAATTTTTTGTTCTAGTTCTGTGAAAAATGCCAGTGGTAGTTTGATAGGGATTGCATTGAATCTGTAGATTGCTTTGGGTAGTAGAGTCATTTTCACAATGTTGATTCTTCCAATCCAGGAACATGGTATATCTCTCCATCTATTTGTATCGTCTTTAATTTCTTTCATCAGTGTCTTATAATTTTCTGCATACAGGTCTTTTGTCTCCTTAGGTAGGTTTATTCCTAGATATTTTATTCTTTTTGTTGCAATGGTAAATGGGAGTGTTTTCTTAATTTCACTTTCAGATTTTTCGTCATTAGTGTATAGAAATGCAAGAGATTTCTGTGCATTAATTTTGTATCCTGCTACTTTACCAAATTCATTGATTAGCTCTAGGAGTTTTCTGGTAGCCTCTTTAGGATTCTCTATGTATAGTATCATGTCATCTGCAAATAGTGACAGCTTTACTTCTTCTTTTCCGATTTGGATTCCTTTTATTTCTTTGTCTTCTCTGATTGCTGTGGCTAACACTTCCAAAACTATGTTGAATAATAGTGGTGAGAGTGGGCAACCTTGTCTTGTTCCTGATCTTAGTGGAAATGGTTTCAGTTTTTCACCATTGAGGACAATGTTGGCTGTGGGTTTGTCATATATGGCCTTTATTATGTTGAGGAAAGTTCCCTCTATGCCTACTTTCTGCAGGGCTTTTATCATAAATGGGTGTTGAATTTTGTCGAAAGCTTTCTCTGCATCTATTGAGATGATCATATGGTTTTTCTCCTTCAATTTGTTAATATGGTGTATCACATTGATTGATTTGCGTATATTGAAGAATCCTTGCATTCCTGGGATGCACCCCACTTGATCATGGTGTATGATCCTTTTAATGTGCTGTTGGATTCTGTTTGCTAGTATTTTGTTGAGGATTTTTGCATCTATGTTCATCAGTGATATTGGCCTGTAGTTTTCTTTCTTTGTGACATCTCTGTCTGGTTTTGGTATCAGGGTGATGGTGGCCTCGTAGAATGAGTTTAGGAGTGTTCCTCCCTCTGCAATATTTTGGAAGAGTTTGAGAAGGATAGGTGTTAGCTGTTCTCTAAATGTTTGATAGAATTCACCTGTGAAGCCATCTGGTCCTGGGCTTTTGTTTGTTGGAAGGTTTTTAATCACAGTTTCAATTTCAGTGCTTGTGATTGGCCTGTTCATATTTTCTATTTCTTCCTGGTTCAGTCTCGGCAGTTTGTGCATTTCTAAGAATCTGTCCATTTCTTCCAGGTTGTCCATTTTATTGGCATATAGTTGCTTGTAGTAATCTCTCATGATCTTTTGTATTTCTGCAGTGTCAGTGGTTACTTCTCCTTTTTCATTTCTAATTCTATTGATCTGAGTCTTCTCCCTTTTTCTCTTGATGAGTCTGGCTAATGGTTTATCAATTTTGTTTATCTTCTCAAAGAACCAGCTTTTAGTTTCATTGATTTTTGCTATTGTTTCCTTCATTTCTTTTTCATTTATTTCTGACCTGATCTTTATAATTTCTTTCCTTCTGCTGGCTTTGGGGTTTTTTTGTTTTTCTTTCTCTAATTGCTTTAGGTGCAAGGTTAGGTTGTTTATTCGAGATGTTTCCTGTTTCTTGAGGTAGGCTTGTATTGCTATAAACTTCCCTCTTAGCACTGCTTTTGCTGCGTCCCATAGGTTTTGGGTCCTCGTGTCTCCATTGTCATTTGTTTCTAGATATTTTTTGATTTCCCCTTTGATTTCTTCAGTAATCACTTCGTTATTAAGTAATGTATTGTGTAGCCTCCATGTGTTTGTATTTTTTACAGATCTTTTCCTGTAATTGATATCTAGTCTCATAGCGTTGTGGTTGGAAAAGATACTTGATACGATTTCAATTTTCTTAAATTTACCAAGGCTTGATTTGTGACCCAAGATATGATCTATCCTGGAGAATGTTCCATGAGCACTTGAGAAAAATGTGTATTCTGTTGTTTTTGGGTGGAATGTCCTATAAATATCAATTAAGTCCATATTGTTTAATGTATCATTTAAAGCTTGTGTTTCCTTATTTATTTTCATTTTGGATGATCTGTCCATTGGTGAAAGTGGGGTGTTAAAGTCCCCTACTATGATTGTGTTGCTGTCAATTTCCCCTTTTATGGCTGTTAGTATTTGCCTTATGTATTGAGGTGCTCCTATGTTGGGTGCATAAATATTTACAATTGTTATACCTTCCTCTTGGATCGATCCATTGATCATTATATAGTGTCCTTCTTTGTCTCTTGTAATAGTCTTTATTTTAAAGTCTATTTTGTCTGATATGAGAATTGCTACTCCAGCTTTCTTTTGATTTCCATTTGCATGGAATATCTTTTTCCATCCCCTCACTTTCAGTCTGTATGTGTCTCTAGGTCTGAAGTGGGTCTCTTGTAGACAGCATATATATGGGTCTTGTTTTTGTATCCATGCAGCCAGCCTGTGTCTTTTGGTGGGAGCATTTAATCCATTTACATTCAAGGTAATTATCGATATGTATGTTCCTATTCCCATTTTCTTAAATGTATTGGGTTTGTTATTGTAGGTGTTTTCCTTCTCTTGTGTTTCTTGCTTAGAGAATTTCCTTTAGCATTTGTTGTAAAGCTGGTTTGGTGGTGCTGAACTCTCTCAGCTTTTGCTTGTCTGTAAAGGTTTTAATTTCTCCATCGAATCTGAATGAGATCCTTGCTGGGTAGAGTAATCTTGGTTGTAGGTTTTTCTCCTTCATCACTTTAAGTATATCCTGCCACTCCCTTCTGGCTTGCAGAGTTTCTGCTGAGAGATCAGATGTTAACCTTATGGGGATTCCCTTGTGTGTTATTTGTTTTTTTTCCCTTGCTGCCTTTAATATGTTTTCCTTATATTTAATTTTTGACAGTTTGATTAATATGTGTCTTGGCGTGTTCCTCCTTGGGTTTATCCTGTATGGGACTCTCTGTGCTTCCAGGACTTGATTAACTATTTCCTTTCCCATATTAGGGAAGTTTTCAACTATAATCTCTTCAAAAATTTTCTCAGTCCCTTTCTTTTTCTCTTCTTCTTCTGGTACCCCTATAATTCGAATGTTGGCGCGTTTAATGTTGTCCCAGAGGTCCCTGAGACTGTTCTCAGTTCTTTTCATTCTTTTTTCTTTATCCTGCTCTGTAGTAGTTATTTCCACCATTTTATCTTCCAGGTCACTTATCCTTTCTTCTGCCTCAGTTATTCTACTATTGATCCCATCTAGAGTATTTTTAATTTCATTTATTGTGTTTTTCATCATTGCTTGGTTCCTCTTTAGTTCTTCTACATCCTTGTTAAATGTTTCTTGCATTTTGTCTATTCTATTTCCAAGATTTTGGATCATCCTTACTATCATTATTCTGAATTCTTTTTCAGGTAGACTACCTATTTCCTCTTCATTTGTTAAGTCCAGTGTGTTCTGAGCCTGCTCCTTCATCTGCTGTGTGTTTTTCTGTCGTCTCATTTTGCCTATCTTACTGTGTTTGGGGTCTCCTTTTCACAGGCTGCAGGTTCGTAGTTCCCGTTGTTTTTGGTATCTGTCCCCAGTGGGTAAGGTTGGTTCAGTGGGTTGTGTAGGCTTCCTGGTGGAGGGAACTAGTGCCTGAGTTCTGGTGGATGAGGCTAGATCTTGTCTTTCTGGTGGGCACGTCCACGTCTGGTGGTGTATTTTGTGGTGTCTGTGGCCTTATTATGATTTTAGGCAGCCTCTCTGCTAATGGATGGGGTTGTGTTCCTGTCTAGCTAGTTGTTTGGCATAGGGTGTCCAGCACTGTAGCTTGCTGGTCGTTGGGTGAAGCTGGGTCTTGATGTTGAGATGGAGATCTCTGGGAGATTTTTGCCGTTTGGTATTACGTGGAGCTGGGAGGTCTCTTGTGGACCAGTGTTCTGAAGTTGGCTCTCCCACCTCAGAGGTACGGCCCTGATGCCTGGCTGGAGCACCAAGAGCCTTTCGTCCACACAGCTCAGAGTAAAAGGGAGAAAAAATAGAAAGAAAGAAAGAAAGAGGCTATAATATAGTGAAGTAAAATAAAGCTATTGTAAAGCAAAGCTATACAGACAAAATCTCACCCAGAAGCATATACATATACACTCACAAAAAAAAGGAAAAGGGGAAAAATTAATATCTCCTGCTCCCAGAGTCCCCCTCCTGAATTTGGGCTGATTCGTTGTCTATTCAGGTATTCAGCAGATGCAGGCGCATCACGTTGTTTGTGGAGCTTTAATCCGCTGCTTCTGAGGCTGCCGGGAGAGATTTCCCCTTCTCTTCCCTGTTCGCACAGCTCCCGGGGTTCAGCTTTGGATTTGGACCCGCCTCTGTGTGTAGGTCGCCTGAGGGCGTCTGTTCCCTGCCCAGACAGGACGGGGTTAAAGGAGCAGCTGCTTCGGGGGCTCTGGCTCACCCAGGCCGCGGGGAGGGAGGGGTACAGAGGAGGCGGGGCGAGCCTGCAGCGTCAGAGGCCGGCGTGACGTTGCACCAGCCTGAGGCGCGCAGTGCGTTCTCCCGGGGATGTTGTCCCCGAATCCCGGGACCCTGGCAGTGGCGGGCTGCACAGGCTACCGGGAGG
The DNA here is from genome assembly GCF_949987535.1 of Balaenoptera acutorostrata. Taxonomy (NCBI): domain Eukaryota; kingdom Metazoa; phylum Chordata; class Mammalia; order Artiodactyla; family Balaenopteridae; genus Balaenoptera; species Balaenoptera acutorostrata. The sequence continues at coordinate 47,634,680 of NC_080064.1, forward strand.
GGCGGTGTGGAGAGTGACCTGTGCTCACACACAGGCTTTTTGGAGGCGGCAGCAGCAGTCCCAGCGTCTCACGCCCGTCTCTGGGGTCCGCGCTGAACGCCGCGGCTCGCGCCCTTCTCTGGAGTTCGTTTAGGCGGCGCTCTGAATCCCCTCTCCTTGTGCGCAGCGAAACAAAGAGGCAAGAAAAAGTCTCTTGCCTCTTCGGCAGCTGCAGACCTTTTCCCGGTCTCCCTCCCGGCTAGCTGTGGTGCGCCAACCCCTTCAGGCTGTGTTCACGCAGCCAGCCCCAGTCCTCTCCCTGCGATCCGACCGCAGCCTGAGCCTCAGCTCCCAGCCCCGTCCGCCCCGGCGGGTGAGCAGACAAGCCTCTCGGGCTGCTGAGTGCTACTCGGCGCCGAGCCTCTGTGCGGGAATCTCTCCGTTTTTTCCTCTGCGCCCCTGTTGCTGTGGGGACCGAGCTGATAGCTGCGGCTCGCGCCAGTCTCTGGAGTTCGTTTAGGCGGCGCTCTGAATCCCCTCTCCTTGCGCACGAGGAAACACAGAGGGAAGAAAAAGTCTCTTGCCTCTTCGGCAGCTGCAGACTTTTTCCCTGGTCTCCCTCCCGGCTAGCTGTGGTGCGCTAACCCCTTCAGGCTGTGTTCACGCCGCCAGCCCCAGTCCTCTCTCTGTGATCTGACCGAAGCCGAGCCTCAGCTCCCAGCCCCCGCCCGCCCCGGCGGGTGAGCAGACAAGCCTCTTGGGCTGGTGAGTGCTGGTCGGCACTGCTCCTCCGTGCGGGAATGTCTCCGCTTTGCCCTCCGCACCTCTGTGGCTGCGCTCTCCTCCGTGGCTCCAAAGCTTCCCCCCTCTGCCACCCGCAGTCTCTGCCCGCAAAGGGGCTTCCAAGTGCGTGGGAACATTCAGTTTTATATGCAACATTTTACCCATATTTTCAGGTGCTTCACAGAGTGCCATCTATAGTTTGTGGATCTCATTTTGAGAAATGGCAGCCATGGATTAGAATGAATATCTAAGTTATCCTATAACTCTTAACATCTATATTTTTTATCCATTCCGTAAGGGAAAAAAAGTCCTGAGAACTTACCACATGCATATCATTGGGTTAGGTGATATGGGGAAATCATAGGAGACATAATAAAAAATAAGATTCAACTTTCAGCCTCAGTGATATAGCAAAAGAGAAGGGATAGTCAAATATAAAAGAAAAGGATTTTAGGTGGAGGGCACATACTGGGCAAAGGCAAAGATATGAAAAATACAGGAGTAGTTGGGAAATAAATAGTTCTGGTCTCTATCTGGGAACCCCTGGTGCGCTTAACTACACATGTAGGTCAGGGAAGAAACAAATTCTCTTATTTTGTCATCAGGGCACAAAAAGACTGCCATCATTAGCAACTGAAGCTATTGTGAATCCTTTTTTTCCATCTCCACTACCTTGTGCTACCCCAAGACAGCCAGTTTCCAGACCCAGTGGCCAAGAATCATTTGGTTTTCTTCTTTCCACCCCTATCATTCATTACGTATGCATTAAGAACCTGGACTGTATCATATACTTTCACATACCTTGTCTCATTTCTTCACTACTTTTTGCAGATGAGGAAATTGAGGCTCAAAGCCCCCATTTATTGGTAGTGTCAACATTAAGAATCCATGACTTATGACTCCAAATCCATGTTCTTTCTCCTGTACCATGCTGCTTTTGCCTGGGCATGCCTATACTTAATTGCAGTTGGGTAGAATTTGAAAGGATATATTGGAAGGATGTAGAGATAGGGATGTAGCCTGAAGGAATTTGGAAAGAGGTGATGGACATAAGTCAGGATGTTATTCCAGAGACACCAAGACAATGTATCATGGAGAATGGACTCAGATTCACCTCAGTATCACCTGCAGCATTACACCATGCTGCAGGTGATACTACACCAGCATGGCTGCACCCCTATCATATAAACATCACCTCATAAAATGTTTAATTATGATATCATTAAAACACAATAAATATTATCTTCATTTTAAAGATGAGATGGGAGCTGAGAGACAAATGACTTGTTTGAGTTCTTAGAGCTAGTCAGGAAAAGACCCAGACTTTGGACCCCAAGGTGAATGACTCCACAGCTGGCATTTCTCCTACCATATAACACTGCTTTTCTGGTTTGAACTTAGTCTTTGTTGTGAAGAAAGAACTCTCCAGATGAGCATTCCATTCTGCACATAGGGAAGTCTTACAGGTTTACATGGAGCCAATGGATTTCAAATGGTTATTCTAGTAGACGCCTTCACAACTCCCAATTTTCAACTTGTTTTATAGAAATCTTCTAATTCCACACATCATCCCCCTGCTTTTATACGAGGACATATGGCTTTTCAACTGGAATTCCTTCTCCATAAGTCAGTGAACCTTGATTGGACAGGAAATTAAGTTCCTTCCCTCCAGTTTGCACACTTGCCAGCTGTCCCCTCCGTTTCCCCTTTACAGCCCAGAGAACACGCAAGCACAGACCTTGTGTGGACTGTGAGAAACAACAATGCTACCTGTTGGCTGAACCTGAAGAACGGTCCTGCAGATGTCTCTACAGCCATTGTCTTCCACATATCCTTCTCTCTACGTCCAGTTAGCTAATTAGTATTTCCACATTCAGGACACCCATATGTCCCAACTTGGTGCCTCTGCTCATACTATCTTACCTCATCTGTAACCTTCTAATCTCAAGTCTTCTTGCCCAAAGCTCTCTTATCTTTAAAAAAAAAAAAAAAAAAAAAAAGCAGCTTGAATGTCACTTCATTCAAGAAGTCTTCATTGATCTCCTCCAATGATATTAATCTCTGCCTTTTAGATCATCCTCAGCTGTATACTTATAATTGGTACCTTATATTATATTGCCAGAATTCATAAAAGTGTATCATCTCTACTTAACTATTTGACCCCTCGATTTTCTTATGGCAGGAACTATATGGGATTAATATTTGATTCTCCACAACATAGTGTCTTAAATGTATTAGTTAAATGCTTCGCCAAAAATGATTATTGTCATCATAATGTCTCTAATTTAACAAGCACTTATTTTGAGCCAAGTATCTTTCATGCATCATTTCTATTTCTTACAATAACCCTGCAGGATATTTTTCATCATCCTCATTATTCAAGTGAGGAAACCAAGACTCAGCCAGCCAATAATTGGAGGAGCAAGGATAAAAACTTGAGTCTAGGCTTCCAAAGATGTTTGTTCTTGGCACTACAGTTTGATGCTATTGCAAAATAAACTTAGAATAAGTGGGGCATTGCATGCATTCATGGGAGTCTCTCACATCCCTACCATCTGAAACAAAATTAAGATCAGAAAAATGGTCCCTGAGTACCTCTAATCATTGTCAAGGAGTGCCTATACAAAAGCCATTTATTTTGAGAAACATTGTAGTGTAGTGATTATGAACACAAATTCTGGAGCCAAATTGCCTCGGGTTGAATGCTGACTCTGCTATTTGATAGCTGGGTGTTCTTGGGAAATTCCTAAACTTCTCTGTGTTTCATTTCTTCATTTTGTAAAATGAGCATCATCATCATCATCATCACCTTTCCTGCTTCCAAAGGTTTGCTGTGAGAATTAAATGAATTATATGAATAAGGCACTTAGGAATGTGCTCAAAACCTTAGTCTAGTTATTATTGGGCCAGCCAGCCATTGCAAATCACTGGTTTGTAGGTAGGATCCAATCTGTGGATTATCTTTAACTGTAATCACTCCATGTAGTATATTCTGAAGCAGTAATTTATTGCTAACATTTAAAATGCTTTAGATTACACACAAAAAATGCAGATTCCTGGTTTCTCTGGAAAATCAGAAGATCTAGTAACTCTGAACACCTCTTCCTGCCTGGCCATAACCTATTTGTCTATGAGTAATAACTGGTCCCATTTTTAAAAGGCGTGCACTCTCCAGTGCATCATCAGAGTCCTTATGTTACCTTAGACTCTAGTCTCATCTGCGTTTCGTGCTGCTGAACTAGTGATCCCTGTGTTATGCCCATTCTAAGAATGTTTTGAACTGTTATCTAATCTACCATATGCTTTAATGAGTTGAGTTATCAAATTTTCCAGTCCAAACACAATTTTAAACTGCAAACTAGGTAAGCATTCATATGAACTGGCTGATAGAAAAACAGCTGTTGGAATACATAGAGCTGATAATCAGGAGAAATAAAAACCCAACAGGAGACACAACACTTCATCACAATGAAGCATCACATTCAAAAATCACACTCAAAATGTAGCATCACAATGTAATATCATGTTATGTGAATTCTTGCTTATAAGATTGATCCTTCTCCCTGTCTCCTACTGTAAAGCCTCACTCAAATACTATATCTCATTAGGTCTATCTAAATCTTTTAATCATACTCTCTATACAAAACCAAATGGAATTTCTTATTCTCCTATCTCAAAGGGCACGATTTGAGAAATTCTATTCTCATCCTTGTCACAGCCTTCTCCACCAGCCCATGAGTCTAGGGCACAGGGGCACCAAAGAATTTGCTTGTGTGCCCCTTGGGGCTAAGCAAAGTGCCTTAGAGTTATTTGAGAAGTATGTATTTGGGTGAATTTTAGTAAGAAAATAAAAAACCATCCACTTCCTAGCCTACTTAGACAGAGGGTATAAAATATAATTTTTCACAAATAATTCAATCAAAAATTTCAAAATGTATTAGGCATATAAGTAGGTCAACTCCCATTAGAAACATTCATTTATGTTATTTTGCCCTTAGAGCCAGACATGAGTTGGCTTCCTCTCTGTTTTTTGTGGCATGGCAGATTGCTTCAACTCTACAAGTCAGTTTTCTCATTTTTTAAATTGAGGATTTTTATTTGCTCATCCAGTCTCATCTTGCACCTCACCTCCTATGAGAAGCCTTCATAACATGTACAACTCGATTTAAGTGCCTCCCTATGAGCTCCCTCATCTCCCATGATCTATCACACTACCTTGAAATTCCCTAGACTATCACTTCCATAAAGGCAGAGATTATGTCCCATTCACCACAGGATCCCTTGAACAGCCTAAGTGCTCAGAAAATATTTGTTGACTGAAAAAAGTAGATGCGTGAATCAACAACTGAGTATACTTCCAAGGTAGTTGTAAGAACCCAAATCCAAGTTGTCATCATTATCACCAGCAATGTCAAACATGGAGGAGCGGAGCTGAGAAATCTGCTTTGGCCAAAACTGCTGTCTGTTGCTCCCATCTGTCGCTGTCCTGGCCCTAGCCCTTCTCCCATTACACTCCCCTTGAGCTTTCCTGAAGCTGACCCCGTGCAGGCAGGGCTAGTGGGGTGTTTTCCAGCCTCACCAACCTAATTGTTCCTCATTTCCTGCCCATAAATGGTACAAGGTGTGGAGTTGCACCTCCCAATGTCCGCATTTCAATCATTTGTCTATATTAATCGACACTAATGGCTTTTACAAATGTAAGTCTTTAAGCTCCACTAAGTTACATGTGTTTGAGGAGGCCATTGAAAGAAAGCAAATTCCCTGCTCCTTTAGCTTCCAGGGAAATGTTCTCCAAATATCCTGAAAGCTGGGGCAGAGCCTAGCATTTCAAAGCCCTGTGCCTTTCCTCGGTGATCCCTCAAGAGACTGGGTTGTTATTATTAATAAAGTGTGACTTTCTCCAAATGAAAGAACAAAGCCCTGTGTGTTACCAACTGCATGGAAAAGACAGGCACAATCAGATTTGAATCACATCAGTTTACTTGACACCAAAAATGGCATGTGTTTAACTTTCATTTACTTTAAAAAATATTTTTGAGGAATATAACAGAACAGAATTCGATAAGATTTTAAAAATATTTTTGTCCTTGAGCCCAAGACTAGAGTACTATACTATCAGTTACTATCTCAGAGGAATCACTGTCAGCCTTTTTTCATAGTTATTGTATTCAATATAATACAGTTTTATATCCTCTTTTTTCATTTAATGTTATACCATAAACATATTTTTCTGGTTATAGTTCTAGTTTTAAGAGCCAGTATTATATTTGTTTTTAATACATATAGTTTAATCTCCTTAACCATTGACTATTATTAAACATCACACACAAGCTCAACAATTAAAAAAACCCTAATTTAGAAAGTAAGCAACAGACTAGGAAAAAACACATAGCAAATATAAAAGATTATGAGAAATTCCTTACCCACCTTGTCGTTAGCCATCTGATCAGCATTCCTTGTGAGAACTCCCAAATATCGTCATTCTGAGAACCAGATATAGGAAGGCAAACGTCTGATAGTAAGAATAGACAACAGAAAAGAATCGTTAAAAATTGTTTGAAAACTGTAAGCACAATAAATACTGTGAATAATTCAAAGTCCCATAATTAAAAGGTGAGCAGTCTCCAATTCACCAAAACAAATAAATAAAAATCTAGTAATATGGTATTTACTTAATATGTATATGCTTAATATAGTATTGCTAAAACTAGTTATCTAGTACAACTAGAAGACAATTTCAAAACTGCACGATCTTAGCCTGGATTCCCCCCAAGGCAGATACTGAAACAAAGGCTAGTGTGTAAAAACTTCATCTGGGAAGTGATTCCTGGAAATAGGAGTTCGGAGCAGGGCAAATAAAACACACGGAAAGAGAAAAGGAAAGAAGACTAATGTGAAGATGAATCATTACTGATCTGGTCACCACTATAGGAGAGTGATGCTTGATCCTGCCAGGACTCCTAAGGAGTCTTCTAGAATACATCTCAGAACTATTCTCCCAGGAGGTGAGTAGAGGAAGAATGTATTCACCAGCTATTGACCCCATTGGTCAAGCATAACCCCATGGGAACTAACTCATTCACACTCAGACCTTTCCCGGCTTTGTCAGTTAACATAATACTGCTCCCTATAGATTGAACTTGCTGTCTCAGCAGCAGCTGAAGTAAGAAGAGGTGCTGAGAGGGTTTGAAGTACCTCACAAGAGGCACCTAATACGGCCCATCCTTGGCATCACCCAGATTTGCTCATGCAAAGCTAAGTTCATCTCCTTTAAGGAGGTAGCTAGCTGCTATTCTGCAAGTGGAACAAGCTAGATTCTCACAGTCACAGCTGTTCCAAGCCTTAATTAGTATCCATTACCTCCCTCCTCCAACACCTTCTACAGATTTCCCTCACTCCCAGCCCATACTTGAGCCAGTCTAGGCTGCTTTCCTGGTGACCTGCCCCAGGATGGCATCCCTAAGCGTGTCTAAGCCCTTGGCTGCTCCTGGGCATGGTTGCTTCAGTTGTCAGCTCACCATTCTCACCACGCATGGAAGATGAGTCCCTTGCGCCTCTGACATACTCAGCCCTCCCTCCATTCTGTGGCAGCAACCCTAGCTCCTCTTGGGAGTCAGGGTCCATTACCCGCACCAGTTCAGCAACTCCTTCTTTGCTTGTTGGTCCAATGATAGAGGAACCCAAAATGGACAGGTGAAAATACAGTTTGAAGTTCAGTGGAAATCTTACTGTGTCTCCTAGTATAAGTTCCCTTCTTGAGTACTAGCCTTTGATCCTGCAGATCCTACTGATCAAGCCCCAAAATCTCATTCTGAAGTTCTACGTTCCAGGATCTCGTCTATAATCGACCCTCTTAGCCTGGGTTCCCTCAAAGGCAGAACCCAAGACAAAATGCAGGCAGGTTATTTAGGAAGTGATTCTAGGAAGAAGGGATGAGGGACAGGAGGAAAACACAGGCAAAAAAGAGGAAGGAGAGAAAACCAATACAAGTTTGCATTGTTGATTTGGCCACATCTGTGGTAGACAGGTGTTTTAGAAACGTATCTTGAAACTGCCCACCCAGGAGTCAAAGACAAAAGCATTTCATTATGTAGTCAATTTTTTTCTTTTGTATAAAGCTAAGTCACTAATCATTGCCAAAATTCCCTTTCTTTAAAACCTTACCTTCCCAACATGCAGTGCAGGCTAATTTTATTTTATTGTCCAGGTCAGAGATATTTTCCTGTATCAGATGTCATTTTCTATTTTCCTTGCTCTGAACTTCTAAGTTATTCTGCCTTGAAGCTCCAGTATTAGATTTCTCTCAAGTTGCAGGACTTCAACATTCCTCCTCTCTGTTTAATGTAATTTCCAGTGGTTCACATGGTGTCCCTGATTCTAAAGGGGTTTGCTCACTGCTCCCCTTGCCCCCTGTGACCCACCCTCCATGCATTATGGATGGATGTCATGCTTCACCATCCCCTTCCACACATTAGTCGACCAGAACATAATGTGATGATAAAAATTTTTGCCAAAAATTCCTGGCTATGATCACATTGAGCTATGAAGGAACACATTTTATTTTTCAGACAGATTCAAAAAAGCAGTAACTCCAACAAGTGAGTTCTGACTTCTTCCCAGAGAAGAAGCATTTCTGGCTGAAGGGAGTCCTGGAGGGAGTCAGAAGGTATGGGTTTGAGAATGGTCCTGACACTTACCCAATGAGGGACCTTTAGGAAACTGCAGCGCTAAAGGGGTAAGATCATTTTCCCATCTGTAAAATGGGCATGATAGTTATAGCTGTGTCTCTTGAGTTGCTGTGAGGATCAAACGCAAAAACAACTAACATGGGGCTTCCCTGGTGGCGCAGTGGTTGAGAGTCTGCCTGCCAGTGCAGGGGACACGGGTTTGAGCCCTGGTCTGGGAAGATCCCACATGCCGCGGAGCGACTGGGCCCGTGAGCCACAATTGCTGAGCCTGCGCGTCTGGAGCCTGTGCTCCGCAACAAGAGAGGCCGCGATAGTAAGAGGCCTGCGCACCGCGATGAAGAGTGGCCCCCACTTGCCGCAACTAGAGAAAGCCCTCGCACAGAAACGAAGACCCAACACAACCATAAATAAATTTAAAAAAAAAAACAACTAACATTTGCATAGCTTGTTATTATTTCATGTTAATGTGGTTGCTATCACATTATCATCAGCTTAGTGTAAACTGGTAAAAATACTTACCTATTGGTCTTTCTCAACACACATTTATTGAGAACTACTATTTGCCAGGTCTGGATGTAAATTTCAGTGCCTATAAATAAAGGCATTTGACAAAACCTAATCAAACTACACCCCTCCTGTATTAGTCAGCTTGGGCTGCCATAACAAAATACCATAGACTGGGTGGCTTAAACAACAAACATTAATTTTCTCAAAGTACTAGAGTCTAGAAGTCCCAGATCGAGGTGTGGGCAGATTCAGTTTCTGGTGACAATCTCTTCCTTGCTTGCAGATGGCTGCCTTCTTGCTTTGTCCCCACATAACCTTTCCTCTGTGTATGGAGAGAGAGAGAGAGAGAAAGAGAGAGAGAGGGAGGGAGGGAGGGAGAGGGGGAGGAGAGAGAGAGAGAGAGATGGTGTCTCTTCCTCTTCTTATGAGGACACGAGTCCTATTAGATCAGAGCCCCACTCTCTGACCTCACTTAACCTTTTACTTGCCCAAAGGCTCTATCTCCAAATACATTCACACTGGGAGTTAGGCCTTCAACATATGAGTTTTAGGGGTCAAAATTCAGTTCATAACATCTCCTGAGCTTGCAGTATTGTATAAACAAGTTAGAAAAAAGACATCCCCCATTTTTTCTTCAGATACATGTATTGAAAAGAACCCCTCCAATCTGTTCTTTAAAGAGAGAACCACCTTACAGTCCAAATCTACGTCCACTCAAAACCCCTTAGCCAGGGAAGACATTTGGTCATTGATTCTCTTTGGTTTCCCATGCCAGTCCCCCTGCATTCTTCACTTCTGAGGTCGAATTGCAGAGCTGCATTATACATGTCTCAGTCCTAGTTCTTTCTGTAGCTTTATTTGTCTAAGTTTCTGAATCTGCCTATCGTGTTCCTAGCTCTTGGTTTTCCTCACCTGTCTCCCCACCGCCACCTCCCCTCCACTCTTCTCTCCTCTCTTCTATCTCTTTCCAGGGTGCCAGTATACTACAAAAAAAGTCTGAAAAATACAAGGAAAATAGTGTGTTTATTTGAACTTTTTATATTAACAATTGGACCCAATGTTTTAAATATGGAGGTACTTCACCTGAAAAGGTGTCTGGAGGTTAAAGAAAAATATATTGCACATGATATTAGAAAAACTAATATACCATTTAAAAATAAGCTTATTCTAAGTCCTCTGGCTTTGGGTATCCTGTATGTGTCTCTGCCTTCACCTTCCCTTTTCCTTCCTCCCTTTCCTGCTCTTCTCTGTCTTTGTATATCTTCCCTAAGTCTTTGTATATCTTCCCTAAGTCCATCTCTCTCTCTGCTCCCCTCTAATCTCTCACTGGCTCTCTCACCATCTCTATCTTCTCATTTCTTCATCACGATGTCTGTCCTCCCCTCCCCCTACCCCTCCCTCTTTCTCTCTCTTTCTCCCTCTTTCTCGCCCCTTCCCTCCACAGACACCCTCCATTAGCAGCTCTATCTGTCCTTATCATTTCAGCACAGCCTTTTTGGCACCAGAATCTTTCCAATTTCCTGCTGGAATAATAACGAAGCTTAAAGAATATGTCAAAAGTTTCCTGTGAAAAGAGGAGGTGCTAAATGAGCTCTCTCACTGATAGGGTTCAGGAAATTGGTTTTTTTCACCATGATTCTCAATAGAGTGGTATGTGTCTAGGCTGGTCACAGGGCCCAGTTCCCAACCAGAAGGGAGACACATTTATTGAAGGCAGACTGGGTCCTGGAAAAGGCTCTTAACCAAAAGTCAAGAGCTTGGTATGCAAAGCACAGCTCTGGCATCCACAGACTGTCTGATCTTTGAAAAGTCCTTCAACTCTAAAACAAGGGAGCTGGAGTGATACTCTTTAGGAGCCTTCTGGCTTTGACTTTATGACTTTACGATTCATAAAGTACTATACTTCAAATATATGTACTCTGTGTGTGTGATAAATATAGATATCATTGTATATGTATATAAAACACACATGCAAATATGTGTGTGTGTATGTATCGATATATAAGACACACACATGCATATACACACATATTCTTTGGAGGAAACACTCTAGAAAGCCATTCTGGAACTTCTTTCCTACAGGCTACAATGGGTCCTAGGTGGGAGGAGAGCTTCATTCCCCTAAAACACTAAGAGTAAAGAAAAAATCTGGAAAACAGATCACAATGAAAGCAAGGTTAGTATATAGAATTCTTGGAGGTGGTATTTTTTGGTTTTGTGTTACAAAAAAATATAGGTATTGTATTATAAGACTAAATAGATCACATATTTGAATCCTGATTCATAAATACTTTAAAGTTGGTGTTTATTAAAATGCTAATTTTTCATTGGTTTTGAAAAATAAATTAAAATTAACAAATTACGTTAATGGATAGTGATTGCAGAGAAAAATATGTTCTATAAACTATTTTTCCCTTTGATGAAAATGCACCCACATATGATCAGCCACTTTGGGTCTATGAAAGCTGAGTTCATAGGGCCCCAAGGAAGTAATGACATCATTAATTAACTAATTAATACATAGCTACTATATATGTAAGTTTTTAGGAAATTAGATATGGCTCTTGCCCTTCTAGAGATGTACAATAAACACAGTATTGTGATGCACTATGAAGGAAAAGAAACGAGATAATACAGTAGCACATATGGGTGATTGGTGGGGCGGGAAAGATATGGGTTAGAAAGTGTGACAATCCAGTCGGGGTGAGATGTGCTCCTAAACACCTTCCTTACTTTGCCATCCCAAGGGCGACAGGAAGCCTTGCTTTGTTTAGGTCCTGCTGGCCAGTCAGTGCAGGTAACTGATATTAAGCTACCCTATTAATCATACCTGAGTCACCTGCGCCTTTACAGAGGGGGCGAGATTCATTTGCATTCTCCCAACCACCTCAGGAGGTAATAAGTATTACTGTCCTCATTTTACATGGTGGCCAGGGGTGGGGTGTGGGGGTACAAAATTACACACTGATTCTAATGTGCAAAGAAATATAGCTCATTTTCTCCTTAACTCTCATGAGTTTAACTATGAATGAGTTTCCATCTCCTAGACAGTTGAGGGGTCGGGGGGACTATATCCTAATCCAGTCTGCTGCACGTACATCCTGATGCAATAAGTCAGCAGTCCTTTGTGGTTAGTTTAGCTTTCTTTGGGTGAAACTCAGTCACTCATATTTGGCCCTCTTCTCCTGCTTCTGTCTAGGGTGCTATCTGGGGAGAGGACCGAAGACAGCAGAATGGTGATGAGGGCTGTATCCCTGGGGACCCTCAGACCATTGCCAGCCTCTTCTGTGGAGGGGCCATTGGGAGCTGCTCACTGGACTGGCCACCGCTATTACTTCTGGTAACTGCTCCTGCGCCTGGGCATTGCCCTGTCCTCTGCCACCAAAGGAGGCACATAGGCAGCTCAGGGTCTCTATTTCTCTCTCCCAGCCCCACCCTACCTCCTCCCCATCCCCCTGGGGTGCTTGCTAACAACTCAGCCTTGTCTCTGACACCTCAGGTTCTCCCGGCACCTCACCTCCAGTCCATGGCACTGTCTCCATCCTGCCCCTGGCTCTCCTCACTCGCTGCAGTAGATCCTACGGCAAGCTTTCTGACTCTCAGCTCAATCACTTTCCAAGCCCAGGGTCATGTGGGAAATTTAGGTCACCTGATCATAACACACAGGAAAAACAGGTGGTTTGGAAAAGCCTAATTTTGGTTATCTCTCTCTCTATTTTGTACCGATGAGTTTGCCTTTTCACCTCCTTTCAGAGTCCTAAATATAAGGCGAAGAGCAGTGCCTCTTTCTGCTGTTCCACTCACATAACACCTACTGCTCTCCCTACACTGGACTGAGATGCAGAGAGAGGTAGGGCACAATCTGCCTGCCTCTTCTATTCTCTCTCTTTCCTAGAATCTTTCCAGGTGGAAGGCATAAGCCTCAGGGCTCCCATTTCCTGCACATGTGTTCTTCTACATCAAGGCAGCCAGCCTCAGGGCCTGGTTGCCACAGGTGGAAGTAGTAGCCTTCCTACAACTACAGAAGAAACTATGACCTAAGAGGCTCAGGATTCGTTCTTCATATGACAAAGGAATTTTAAGAATTTTCTCTGTAGTCACCAACCCAACATGTTCTTCCTTACTATAGATCCCCTTTTTTATTCAGGGTCAGAGCGTGCCCCAGACCCAGTGGTTGCTAGGGCTGGTCATGTGACTGAGTCCTCCCCAATGAGCTACAAGTGGAAGGCGCTGGAAAGAGAACAGGCTTGACTGGTGTTTGTTTTGGGTTTCTGTCCTTTTTCTTTTCCCCTTCTTCCTGCCAGGAATGCAGGCATGAGGCCTAGCAGTGCAGTAGCCAGCCTGCAAACACTAAAGATGGTGACAGAGAAAGGTAGCAGGAGCCTGGATCTATATCAGGCACGGTTCCGCTAGAGAAGCAGAACTAGTTTGGGGGGGGGGGGTGGAGGTGGGGACCGTGACAGAGAGAGAGTTGGATTGCAAAGGACTGATGTATGTAACCAATCGTGGGGGCTGTCTAGTCTAGGCAAGTCTGAAACCTGTAAGGCAGCTTATCAGGAAGGGCAGGCTGGAACTCTGGGGCACAGGAGGAAGCTGAGATCCACAGGTGAAATTCTTTTTTCTTCAGGGGAGCCTCAGTTCTGCTCTGAAAGTCTTTCAATGGATTGAATTGGGGCTACCCAGATTATCTAGGATAATCTTCCTTACCTAAAGAAAACTGATTATAGACTTTAATCACATCTATAAAATACCTTCCCAGCACTAGATTAATGTTTGAATGGATAACTGGTGACTATAGTCTATAGTAGTCTAGCCAAGTTGACACATAAAACCAACCATCACGGGGTCCCAAACAGCATTGTGTTGCCACCACACAAGCTCTGGACTACCTGTCTCTGTATTTGTTGTTATGTGAAAAAAACAAAAACAAAACCACAAAACATGAAACAAAACCCTATGGATGAAGTCTTGGTAGCCAGGTTTCTGTGACACACAACCAAATACAAATCCTAACTGCTGTATTCTTCCTCCGCAAAACTCACCTTTAAGCTTCTAGCTTGCTATGGACACAAACAAATATCTAATGTTTAAGTCACAACTGAGCAATAGCTCTGTTGTTTTACGAAGATACTAGGCTTCTCCCCAAAGCTCTGAAATTCATTGTTTCAAAGAGTGAGAAGGCCCGCAGGCAACAAGATTTATACGATATGAAAATACAACTAAAAATAAGTAGCCCTGACAAAAAAAGTAGCCCTGTTATAATACATATGTGGAAAATAAGTAATTTGATCAAGGTTGGAACTCAGAACTACCTGGGGCTAAAACCTATCCCCTTTCTATTCTGCCGGCATCAGAGCGAAACTTTGTGTTTGGCTGTCTATGGGAAAGAGAATCACCGACAAAGCTGCAAACTGAATTTCTTTAGAACTCTGTACTCACAAGAATGATCGTCATAAGATTACTGCCAGTAATATTTAGCTCAATCAGATTTATTCTATATTAATTTGCTCTCACCATCACTATTAAAATTGAAATTTCAGCCTTCAGATCTTATTCAGAATGACAGATGTAGGCTAATCTATGGTTGTATGGGAAAAAAAGAAAGAAAGAAAATTAAGCTGTCGAAAACCACAGATATGCACATGGAGGAAGCAGGACGGGGCAGGGGTGAGCAGGTCAGCCAGCATTTTGGTGTCTGTACTTGTTTTTGACCAGTGAGCATGTCAAGATGGGACTATTAATTTGTATGTGTCAACTTGATTTTGAAAATATTGGTGTTGATCTGAGAAGACAGCACATACCTTCCTTCCCTTCCCTCCAAAGACCTCTGATAATAAAGAATCCTTATATTTCCACCAAGTTTTAAGGGATCTTCTCTCTCTTTGCTGATTCAGTTCCACAAACAACTTTCAGAGGTAGGCAGGGTAGAGATTTTGAGTTCCATTTTCTACATGAGGAAACAGCTTCAGAGACACGAAATGACTCACTTGAGTTCGCATGGCAAGCAAACCACAACACCCTCCATGATTCCTGGGAAAGGAAGAGAGGAAAAAACAGCCTCTTAAAGTATTTAGAAAAATCTTTTGAAAATTGAATAGAACTTGAGCCAGAACGTCCTGCTGTGACAAGAGACCAGGGAATGTGGAAGAGCATGGTCCTCTGTTCCCCTTTTAACTGGAGGACTAAGGTTTGCAACATCTGCCCAGACCAATGCACTTCCCACTATCCCAAATGTTAATTTCTTAAGAGGTCATTGAGAGACAGTTTCAGGGAGGCTAGGCATATCTGCGTGGTTGTTATCCTTTAAATGCCATTAAATTCATGTCTGAATTGTTCTAAGGCCATGTGTATTTTCAGACCCTATTACTTCTTGGGCCAGGTTAGGGGTGTGGCAACTTAGTCACTAATGAGGTCCCCTGTGGTTGGCCATGAATGGTGGGAAGAAGAAGAAAAATTCACCCTTTTCCATAGGCTAAAATTAAACTAGACCTAACCCAAAGATATGCAAAAGCATATCTTATTTTTATTTCCCTCTGATCATGTCCTAGACAGTAGGTAATAATTATTAGCATTTGTGTGGCACTTTATGACTTATAGAGCCACAATTTCAGTCAATACACTTCTCACGTAACAGGAAGCCTGACCTTGTGAGTGGGATCAGGGAAGAGTTCTCTGAAGCCGTAACTTTTGAGTTTGACTCTAAAGCAAAAATCCATCTCCTTTCTATTCTACCAAGATAGCAAAAGTCTCCACTTGGCTGCCTATGGGAGAAGAATCAACAACACTTTGAAGTGGATTTGTTTGGAGCCCATATTCATAAGAATAATCACTATAAAAACTGCCAGTAATAATTACCTAAATTAGATTTATTTACTATTCATTTGCTCTCCCATCTCTATTGAAATTGAAATCTCAGCCCACATATCTTCTTCATAGTGACAAATGTAGGCTAATCTATGGCTATTTGAAAAACAAACTAAAGTAAAAGCTGAAATAAATAAACAAAAATACAAAAAAGTGTGTGTTTTAGGGTAGGAAGACTGGGGTGATAGGGTGTTCAGGATGACAGAGGGAGACTCCAGAGAGAGGTTAGCCCAATTTTGAGGGTATAGTAGGTATAGTAGGTGCTTTTAGAATATATATATATATGAATATATGTATGTATAAATAAACAAGTATGAATACATGTGTGTATAAATAAATATATGTATGTATATATATGTATGTATTGATAGACACATCAATTCATTTTGGATTCAATTGAATACATACATTCAATTATATTCATATAATAATATGTGAATTCAATGCATATATATTGATTTGAATTGATTTATGGAACTCTCATCAATTCCATTTTATCTACTTTTCTCATACCCCTTTGTTCCTAACACCTACCACAGTGCTTGGGGCCATTGTACTTCATAAATATTTGTTATAGAAATTAAAATACTTCTCCCTCATTTTCTGCTTCACATGGTCTACCTCTATAGCCTCCTCCATAATGAACACAGATGTCAGCACATAGTAAGTAGCTTGATAAGAACTTGATCAGCTGAACCGGATTGACCCCTTCAAACTTTGTTTTCTGAGTTCAAAGGGCCTCACTGTCAACACCACTTAGATAACTCAGGAGCTCACCTTCCCATTGCGGAGAAGGGGAAGGTAACACGATGCAGAAAAGTCCCCACTCTGACAAGTCTGTGGGAGGGTCTGATTTCATGGTTGGAGACCTAGCAATCAGTTAGAGAAAGAGAAACAGTTGCTATTGGAAACCTTGAGGCCCTGTAGCTGTCAGAGGGAGTGAAAGGCTGGAAGCTAATCAGGCATAATGAGCTTACAGTACCATAGATCATGTCAGCTAGCATTCTTATTAATTTCCTGCCCAACGGCCATGCACAGAGGACCGATTCATCCATCAGTCCTTCCCCAGCCAGGGACACTAATGCACTTGTCAAATCAGGAATGCAGTGATGAAAATCCAGGAGTGACATAGTGGCAGAAATATCATCCATCATCCTGCTATACCTCACCTTTGGAGAGCATCTTACCCACACTTCCTTCTGAATGGGAAGGACAAGACACTGAGAATGTGAAACTGTCAAGGACCAGAAAGAACGTCTAGCCCAAGATGGCAATAAGATTCATTGGTTATAGAAAAGGTTGGACTAGATCAGGGATGGCACAAATATGGCACATGTGCTGCCACTTCCTCTTTTCTGTGTCCTTGGAAGCATTGCAAATCAATTACTCCATTCCATCTTGGGAACAATTGCAAAATCCTTCTTACTATAGCATACTTTGAACCTCCTACCACTACAAAGGCGGATTATAGGGGATGAATACTTCCTTATTGGTAATGGACAAACAAAGGAAAAGTTTAATGTGCCCCATCTGGCTCCTTTTTTTTTTAACATCTTTATTGGAGTATAATTGCTTTACAATGTTGTGTTAGTTTCTGCTGTATAACAAATTGAATCAGCTATATGTATACATATATCCCCATATCTTCTCCCTCTTGCGTCTTCCTCCCACCCTTCCTATCCCACCCCTCTAGGTGGTCACAAAACACCGAGCTGATCTCCCTGTGCTATGTAGCTGCTTCCCACTAGCTATCTGTTTTACATTTGGTAGTGTATATATGTCAATGCTACTCTCTCACTTCGTCTCAGCTTACCCTTCCCCCTCCCGTTGTCCTCAAGTCCTCGCTCTATGTCTTCATCTTTATTCCTCTCCTGCCCCTAGGTTCATCAGAACATGTTCTGGCCTGGGCAGTCTCCCTTTCCATCTATAATAGTTTTTTTTCTTCTCAAATCTAGGGGAAATCCATTGGGTTAGGGTGAGGCAGGAATGAGTGTCTCACATAGTGGATAAGCCCAAGTATGAGGATTTGAGGTATGGCTTATCCTGAGAGGGGGAACCTTTGGGGGCCAAAGGATACTTTCACAGTCTGAGAGCTGAAAGTTTAACTGGGGGATCATTATTATGCAAAGAAATAAGATGCCATGAAGAACATCTAGGTGCAGTTCAGGGGGAACCAATCAGTGTGTGGCTTGTGAATGGAAAATAAATATCCCAGGGTCCCTTTTTATTGTATTCAGACAAAACAGAGATCTGAGGGGCACAATATGTTACTTGGAGGCCACAAGGTGATATATGAGTGGAGTTCTGAAACGTAAGGAGGGATTTGCCAATAAAGAGGCAGCAGAGACCAGGAAGGTTCATCTCAGACAAATGGAACACCAAGTAAAGTTTCAGAAGCTCCAGAGAGTTTCAAAGTGATTTCAAGTAGGTTGTCTCATTTGGAGCCCAAGATGTCTTTGGGTCACAGGTGTTATGATCTCTATTTCAGAGTGAAGGAAATGAAGGCTCAATAAGGTTAATAACTTACCCAGAGTCACACATCTAGCTGCACGGATTGGAAACTAAACCAGGTCAGTTAGTCACTTGATCAAGAGCCCAGGTCCTTTCCATTAGATTTATTTTATCTTTGAGCATAGAGGTTCTTAATGAATGAAGAACCAATAGGAAAAACAGCACCATATCAAACTAATGGTAAAGAAATAGTAAGGATATGAGATCAGAGTTGGCAGGCAGCTCCTGCAATGGGGGAAAACGTTTATGTTAAGTTCCTACATGTCAACAATTTAATCCACATTGATTTGGCCTTGCTCATGCAAGACCCACAGTAGCATACTATGAACGTTAATAGATGATTTCCTTTTTGCTAGTTGGAGCTGGTGTCCAAAAAAAGATTGAGGCAGATTGGTAGAAACTTAAGCACTGTTTTTCTTTCTTCCATTCATTCATGCTTTTAACAAGGATGAACTGAGTTTCCCCCTTCCACCAGTCACTGCACTAAACATTGAGGATATAGAGATGAATCAGACAGTTTCCTAATACTCAAGAGCTCAAAATCTAATGTGAAAATAGAAACCAACAAGTAGCCAACAAGAAACATGTATAAGGAGAGGAAAGTACACAATCCAGAGGCACACAAAGGAGTGAGCTGCTCACTCAGCCTGAGTGGACTGGACCACTGAAAGAAGTGGTTTTTGAAACAAATTTGGAAAATGACTAGAGGTGGCCAATGGTACAATATGAACAGCAAAACAAATAAATATAGTAAAGATTATAATTCACTGAATAAAAAAGGAATACATACATGAGTCTGTATGGATCTAAGCAAATGGTGGACAAGGGAAAGATCTTTCTTACAGTAGAAAGCCAAATAATAAAAGTAGACAAAATATTGGATTTAAAAGATCACGATATGTCAACCATAACAATAATCGATTCAGGCAAGAATTATCAATGAGTGCTAAAACTAGTGGGTGAAAGTTTGAGGAGTAACAGGATATTGGCATAGTTTCAAAGTATCTCTCCAAAATTTTTAATTACAAAGAGGAAAATAGGAACTTTACAGTAGAGAAAACTGGCAGACACCACGTGCTACCTGACATAAGGCACTGAGAAGACCATAACATCATTCTGTGATATTTTTGCCAAAAATGCATAATCTGAATCTAATCCTGAGGGAACATCAGATAACCAAATTGAGGGATATTCCACAAAATAACTTACCTGTGCATTTCAAAAATGTCAATGCCAGGAAAGACATAGAGAGACTGAGTGAAATTGCTCCAGATTAACTAAGACTGAAGAGGCATGACAATTGAATGTAATGCATAAGCCATGATTTTCTTTTGTTATAAAGGCATTATTGAGAAATTGGTAAATTTTGAATAAGGTCCATAAATTAGATAATAGTATTCTCTCAATGCTAATTTCCTGATTTTGCTAATTATACTGTGGTTATGGAAGAGAATATCTTTGTTTTTGGAAAAACACACTGAAGCATTTAGGGATAAAGAAATATGTCTGCAACTTATTCTCAAATATTTCAGAAAACACGGAGAGGAAAAGAGAAAATAATTTTTAAAAGTGTAATAAGATATTAACATTTGGGTGATCTAGGGAAAACGGCATAAAGGATGTTATGGACTGAATGTTTGTGTTTCTTCCAAACTTCATATACTGAAATCCTACCCTCTAATGTGATGGTATTAGGAAGTAGGGGTCTTTGGGAGGTAATTAGGATTAATACGTGGGACCAAGAGTGTAGAACCCTCATGAATGGGATTAGTGCCCTTATAAAAATCATGAGATAGGGGGCTTCCCTGGTGGCACAGTGGTTGAGAATCTGCCTGCCAATGCAGGGGACACGGGTTCGAGCCCTGGTCTGGGAAGATCCCACATGCCGTGGAGCAACTAGGCCCGTGAGCCACAACTACTGAGCCTGTGCGTCTGGAGCCTGTGCTCCGCAACAAGAGAGGCTGCGATCGTGAGAGGCCCGCGCACCGCAATGAGGAGTGGCCCCCGCTTGCCGCAACTAGAGAAAGCCCTCGCACAGAAACGAAGACCCAACACAGCCAAAAATAAATAAATAAATAAATAAGTGAAATTCTAAAAAAAAAAATCATGAGATAGCTCACTTGTTTTCCCTCTCCTTCAGCCATATGAGGATACAGGGAGAAGTGGGCAGTCTGCAACCCAGAAGAGGGCCCTCACTAGAACCCAGCCATGCTGGCACTTTACTCTTGGACTTACCAGTCTCCTGAGACGTGAGAAACAAATTCATGCTGTTTATAAGTTCTCCCAATCTATGGCACTTTGTTATAACAGCCCAAAGTAAGGCACAGGGATTCTTTGCACTATTCTTGCAACTTCTCTGTAAATCTGAAATTATGTTAAAAGAAAAAGTTAAAAGAAAAAATAAATTAAAAACTTAATATAGTATGATTAAAGCCAGCTAAAGTTTGTAAGTGTGAATTGTCTAAGACTACAAGAGAACTTGGGGAAAAGATGGCAGACAACTTGATGAAGTAATGGACCTATAAATAATTTATCCTTATTTGTATTACTTTATACAGCTGTTTGTATAATAAATTAAAAGGGCATCATGGTAGAGGGAAACAATGACCAGAGTTTCATTAGATAAAGAAAGCAGAGAAAGATATTAGAGAAAATAATTTAGCGTGTGTCATACTAATTTTTAAAAATCTGTCATTACACAGCATTTACTATGCTTTAAACACTGTTCTAAGTACTTAATTCATATTAGCACACTGACCATCACAAGCACCCAGTGTGATAGGTATTACTATACACTGACCATCACAAGCACCCAGTGCGATACGTATTACTATAACCACCCCCATTTCATAGATGAGAAGACTGGAGCACAGAGAAATTAAGGAACTTCCTCAAGTCACATGGTTAACAAGTGTCAGAGCGAGGATTTGAACCCAGGCAGTCTGGATGTAGAAGGATGTAGAAGTCTGTGCCCATAATCATTATCTTATTATTAACTTTTAGGCTTGCAAAGTATATTATGGGAAGGAAGGGCCAGATCCTCCTCAGTCACTTCCTGTCCCACTTTTTACAATGAACTGATTATAAAGAATTTGCAGAGAGATCCAAACTGCTAGACAATATACTCCATGAGGACAAAGAAGGTTCAAGCATTTGTGTAGCCCAGTATCTAATAAAATAACAATGTCCATGGTTGGAACCATGAGGTAGATTGATTATGACAGCAGAAGGGAGGCAACATTTTCTGAGCCCTCACTGTGTCCCACACATGCTCTGAGTAGTCTGCATGCTTTAAGTTATGAGCTCTCTCTCTCAATAACTAGGAGGTAGATATACTATTACCCACACATGACAGATGAGAAGTGACCAGCATGTAACAGAGCTGGGTCTTGAACTCTGTAATCTCATCCTAGGGCTTGGACACCCACCTACCAGGCTAGCATATAAGGAGTGTGACATGTAGAAACACGAGAGCTGGCCTTCTGCTAATTGTTGGGTGACCTCTCTTCTATATCCTATTTCCCCAGGGATAATTGAGGTGTTGAACTATATGAACTTTGGGTTCTCTCCAACACTTTGCCTCTATGTCTCTTTCAGAGATGTCCACTATCACATTAATATGAAAAGTTCTGTCTAAAGCAGGTCTGTCTTGAACACCTTGCAAGAGAGAACAGTTACTGAATGACCAAAGGAACCTCCACAGAAGATGGCAGCTAAATGGACCCTGGTGCTTGTTATAATCAAGACCATAGAACCACAGATGCTTAGAGCTACAGGGATCATGCAATCAGTTGTCTCAAAACAGGAATATTTGAGAGTGAAAAGGGACACTTAATAATTATGTAAGGACAAGTAGAGAAATTGGGACCATTCAGGACCAACCAAAACATCGTCACCACACTCAAAGCTGAAAGGCACCTGACACACTCAGGGATCCAACTTCACATGTGCTGTAAGCTATTTGAAGTGCAGCAGATATAACAGTTCATTTGACTTTCACAATAGCTCTGTAAGGTAGTATTTTTCATTCCTCTTTACAAGTAAGGAAACTGAAGTTCAGAGAGGTCAAAGAATATACTATCTTCTTCCAAGGAGCAGGCTCTTTCCAGTGGGTCAGACTGGGAGGGCCTCTAGGGTACATTAGGCCAGTGATACAGAACTGGGCACACTGAATAGAAACAAGAGATGAAGTAGCAACAAGCATCTAAGTTATATATGAGTTTTAAAAGCCTAATAGAATGGGAGAAAATATTTGTAAACAATGCGACCGACAAGGGATTAATTTCCAAAACATACAAACAGCTCATAGAGCTCAATATCAAAGAAACAAACAAACAGCCCAGTCAAAAAATGGGCAGAAGGTCTAAATAGACATTTCTCTAAAGAAGACATACAGGGACTCCCCTGGCGGTCCAGTGGTTAAGATTCCACGCTTCCACTGCAGAGGGCATGGGTTTGATCCCTGGTCAGGGAACTAGGATCCCACATGCCGTGCAGTGTGGCCAAAAAATAAAAAAAAAAAAAAAAAAATGAAGAAGACATATAGCTGACCAGTAGGCACATGAAAAGATGCTCAACATCACTAATTATTAGAGAAATGCAAATCAAAACCACAATGAGGTAACACCTCACACTGGTCAGAATGGCCATCATCAAAAAGTCTACAAATAATAAATGGTGTGGCGAAAAGGGAACCCACTTACACTGTTGGTAGGAATGTAAACTGGTACAGCCACTATGGAAAACAGTTTGGAGGTTCCTTAAAAAACTAAAAATAGAGTTATCATACGATTCAACAATCCCACTCCTGGACATATATCTGGAGAAAACTCTAATTAGAAAAGATACATGCACCCCAATTTTCATAGCAGCACTATTTACAATAGCCAAGACATGGAAACAAATATCTAAATGTCCACTGACAGATGAATGAATAAAGAAGATGTGGTATATATATACAATGAAATATTACCCAGCCATAAAAAGAATAAAATAATGCCATTTGCAGCACCATATATGGACCTAGAGATTATCATACTAGGTGAAGTAAGTCAGACAGAGAAAGACAAATATCGTGATATCACTTATTTGTGGAATCTTAAAAAAATGATAGAAATGAACTTATATACAAAACAGAAATAGACTCACAGACACCAAAAACAAATATATGGTTACCAAAGGGGAAAGGGGGTAGGGGAAGGATAAATTACCAGTTTGGAATTAAAATATACACACTACTATATATAAAATAGATAACCAACAAGGACCTATTGTATAGCACAGGAAACTATATTCAATATCTTGTGACAACCTATAATGGAAAAGAATCTGAAAAATAGTGTATATATATATGTAGGTATATGTATAACTGAATCACTTTGATGTGTACCTGAAACTTTGTAAATCAACTATATTTCCATTCAAAAAATTAACTTAAATTAAAGCCTAACAGAAAATATATTCTTAAGTGGAAAGAAACTATCCTATTGCGATCATTGTTACTGAAATTATCACATTGCTTTGATTTTGGCCAGAATGCTATCAGTTTAATGTGATCACACTACTTTGTTCATTCTTGTTAGAGGCTCTAGATAGAAGATGTATATATATATTTTTTTTTTCTGTGGTTATTAAAACTGGGAAAGCCACTTGATCATGATTTAATTTACTGAATCAGTGGGGACAGGCTAGATTACACTATGATAACAAACGACTTCAAAATCTCAGTGCTTTAGAACAACAAAGATGTGCCTCTGCTTCTACGGCACGTCTGCTGAGCCAGCTAAGGCTCTGCATCACTGTCCTCACTGTAGGACCCAGGCTGACCAGGCAGCCCCATCTAGAACATTGCCTTCTTCCTGTGGACAGCTACGGAACGCTTGAGGATCTTGCACCGGAGACAAAATGTTTAACTTTCTTCCCAGAGTCCACTGACCAGAACATGGCTGGTGGCCTAGCGATAGCCATGAGGGGACTCGGCAGACCCAGGCACCATGTGTCTGAAAGAGGTGGGCACTTGAACAGTTGGTGAAGAGTACGAATGACTACCAAGCTTAAGGAAGTTTTGTTGACTCTCATCCCATCAGCAAATATCTACTAAACATTGGTTTTGTGCCAGGCATTGTATTAGGCACTGAAGATAAGACATGGCCCTTAGTTTTTTTTATCAGGGTGTTTGAGATCAATTATTATACCAAATGATGTCTTTGGTGATAGAAAGTTTTAAAAACTCAGCTCTAGACCAGCTTCTTTTGCAGAGGGAAATACTAAAGCCCAGAGATGTGCCCAAGATGACCCAGCTGGAAGACTGGTTTCCAAACCCCAGCACTCCATTAAAGCAAGTGGGAGAAAGAAGGTTTACAAACATCTCTATGTTTAGAAGCCTCTCTTGAAAGTTGCATAACTGGGCTAGGGTGTTCTGTTTATTCAGAATGACCAAGGAATTCAGACAAAGCAGCCACTTTGAGGGGTATAACACAGACCAGGAAGGCCATGAAACATAAATAGGGCCATGAAAGCTGGGATCAGCTGCTCTGACCTGGCACCAGGCCACATGCCAGGCTCTTGACAGAGTCACTTGTGCTAATACTTAGCCGTGTGGGATGGATGATTCCCCAGTCTGCAGGAGTAGAGACTTCTCATGAAACAGCCTCAGTTATGTGGTTAAAAAAATAAGATGTCCATTCAAAGTGTCTGAAAACAAGACTGGCACATACCAACTTATATGATGCTTTCTTTGCCCCCATGAAACATCTATGGACGAAAGCAATGGACTGAACATCTCCCCAGGGGCAGCATGGGGTGGGCAAAAGAGCTTTGGACTTCATCAGGTTTGCCTTGAATCTCAGTTCTCTCACTTACTTGGGCAATTTCCATTACCATTCTCTGTTTCAGACCTCTCATCTGTTAACAGGAATTATAGTACCTAGCATTGTGGGCTTCCAAGACAACTTATGTGGGAGGAATTGTGCAATGCACCTGCCACTTGCCAAGTATTAGTTCTGGTACTCAGTGAGCCCAAAAGGAATGTTAGTTTCCATTATCCTTCACTTCGGTAGCTCAACCGAACTTGTGGTCATAATTTTCTGGACCAAAAATTCGATTTGTTTATGTACCCAATATTGTATTATGCTAGGCTGTGGTAACAAAGAGACAAAATTTCAGTGGCTTAACACAATCAAAATGTATTTCTTGCTCACTTAACAGTCCTGAGTGTGTGTTGGCAGGGTCACTCTCCTCCATACTGATGGAGGCTTGAAATATTTACTTTGTGGCTTCCAAGGTTACCCTAGGTGTCGACATCTCAGTGGGCTGGAAGAGAGAATGAGCGTGGAGAAGCAAATGTGGGAAGTTGATGTGGGCCAGGCCTGCAGGCGGAGCCATCACTGTGCTCACAGCCCCTGGGAGAGAAGTCTGACATGTGGTCACACCTAATGTAAGGGCGATTAGGAAACCTCATCTAGCTGTATGCTAAAAGGAAGAAAGGATTTTTGTGGGTAGTTTTCAATCCTGATTATCAATTAAGAGCAAACTGTGTTCCACTTATAGCTTTTACCTCCAACCAGGCACATAGAGAAAGATGAGATAGACTTGCCCTGGGAGAATCTAGAGGCGCAAAGGTAGATTTGATCTGAGCCTTGAATTTTAAAAGAAAGTACTAAACTATGGTTCTAATTATGCTGTTAAACAACATTTGTTTAACTTTTATTAGACGTCACACACTGGGGATACAAAGACAGAAAAAGAGATAAGTGATGCGAGCTGGAAGGATCAGAAAATACTGATAGGTTAGCTAGAAAAGCATGCAGAAATCCAACTATTTTATTAAATCATGGTTAACAACAAGTGAAACCAGACTTGTCTAACAAATTTTCCATCAGCAAACACTGTTATGTGTAAAAATATCACCTATGTTGTTTTTTCACACCTCAGCATTTAGGAGAACTGCCTAAAAGATTGTACATAGGATGTTAAATCTAAGTTAATTTTTTTCTTACTCTTGAAAGGGGCACTTCGTAGTGAAAGCAGTTATTAACAAGCTTTGCTTTCAACTGGCTAAAATTTTTTAATATATTTCTCTAGACTGTTGTCCGCCACACTCTATTGTCCTAATTATACTGTTTTCTGCTTTGTATTTATGTCTTGAGACAGTAACTTTTTGAAAAAATTCAAAGACCCTACAGTGAAAGAAAGAAAGAAAGAAAGAAAGAAAGAAAGAAAGAAAGAAAGAAAGAAAAAGAAAGAAAGAAGAAAGAAAGAAAGAAGAAAGAAAAAGAAAGAAAGAAAGAAAGAAAGAAAGAAAGAAAGAAAGAAAGAAAGAAAGAAAGAAAGAAAGAAAGAAAAAGAAAGAAAGGAAGAAAGAAAGAAAGTTGAGCTGGACTGGGAGCAAGAATGAAGAAAATGAAATACTTTGTCTTAAGATAACTGTATGAAGTAGGTTTATCATCACCCATTTCATAGGAAAAGAATTTAATGATGATGATTATAGTGATAGCAGACTCTTACTTAGTGTTAACTATGCACTGAGCACAGTTCTAAGTGGTGTATGTGTGGATATATTTATATAACTGTATATACAATAAATAAGTGATAAAAATAAATATATCTCTATATATATGTATATATATACTTATCACCTATTTAATGTACATATATACATATTAAATGTTTATATTTAATATATTTTATTGTTACCTTTATTCATTATTAATACATCTTATTTAATCCTTGCAACAAGCAATGGGAGAGGTGCTATTGTTACCCCCATCCTAAGTATGGGGAATCTGAGACTGAGCGAGCTCAGTAACATGTCCAAAGTCTCAGAGCCCACTGGCAGTTGGGATTTGAAACCAGGCACTCTGGTCCATGCTCTAATCATCATGCATACTGCCTCAAAGAGATCAAAATAGTTAAGTACATTCCCGAGGTTCCAGTGTGAGACAGTAGCAGATACAGGACTGAATTCTGGTGTGTCTGGCTATGAAGCACCATTTTCTTTTCTGCTCCACACTGCCTGTCAGTAGGATCAAAGGATGAAGTGAAGCTGGGAAAGGATATTTTCAGTGAGGGGTCGACACAAGCAATCACCAAAAGAAGGCAGAAAACATCCTGAGAACATACACCCTTGCATTTTCTGACCACCAGTGCCTAAATGCTAGCAGCTAATTTTGTGATTCAAGGGAAATTCTTCCTTCGTTACACAGGTCACAACACCTGGTCCAAGATATATACATACCACCAATGTGTTTGTTCACGTGGAGAGAGGCTCTTCTCAAGTCGGGGCCTGAGTTGTCATGGCAACAAGGAAAGCCTTGAGAAACATCAAGAGGCCAAGAAAGGGGTGACTGGTTGTGAAAGCAAGCAGCCCAGAGCAATCCTGGTACTGCCATGGACCCCAAGAACATCTGAGCCAGAAGGGGTCCTACATCACACCTATACATGAAGGAACGGAGCTTCAGGAAAGTGCCAGGTACTGTGCTAAATGCTTTAACTAGGTTATATCATTAATTTCTTAAAAAAAAAAAAAAAAAAAGAGTCCCCAAGAGTAAGATATGATCCCCATTTTCAGGTGAGGAAACTGAGGCCCAGATATAGGATGCAACTTGCTTAAGGTGGAACTATGATTCAAGCCTAGAACTAATTCCAGGGCCTTGGTGCTTAGCTGCAAAGCCATATTCCCTAAGGACTGTAACTTGCCCAACAAGCACAGAGCTATCCAAATGACAGATCCAGAACAAGTCCTGTCCCCTCTGTCCTCCAAGGACCTTTGATTTCCCCAGCTATCAAATAGCAAGACGATCACCCACCTAGAGATCAGCTATGTATTTCATCAGCACCTCTTAACATTCTGCCCTCCATTGCCCTGGAATGGATCTTTTTCAAACTTCCCTTCCACAGCTCAACAAATAAGCAAACAAAAATAAAAAGTTTTGCTTTCCATGAAAAGGCAGTGTAAACATCTGGCAGGTTTCCTGGGTCTCGGCTTCCTCTGGCTGGGTCTAAGTGCACAACGTGAGTGTATTTGGGTTTCAACAGAAGAGGCCTTGCTAGACATTACTCACCCTGCTGCAAAAGCAAACCAGCCCAGAAACTTAGTGAAGGAAATATAAGTGCTCTTGTTTGTTGACCAAAAACTAAACAAACCATTTGAGGTTTGGAGTTCAAAAATCTTTCAAAAATGCAATTTCCACATATTCAGTTGGGATATGGGTGAGTATATGTGGGTGTTTGCCTAAATCTTGGAAGAAGATGGAGAAGAAATATAAATACGTGCAAATAACTTAAATCAATCCAAGGAGAAAACCATTTTTTTTTTCAGTGTTATGAAATGGGCCAAACTGGATCTCAAATATGGACCAGCCTTTGACAAAACCATCCAGTTGGTTAAGCTTTCTCGACCATCTGGGTAACTTGGCGAATCACTTAGGCTCTCTGGGATTTAATTCCTCATCTGTAAAATGAGGATAGTATTAGCATAGTGTCAAATCAGCTGTGATAAGGATGGATTTAGAAAATGACATGAAAGACTTATAAACTGTAGAGTCCTGTGCCTAGGTGAGAGGTTGTGTGTACTCCTGTCTCCTCTGGCAGGCACAGGTCCCATTGTGGCATCCTCTCCTCCATGACCCACCACCCAAGCTGGCCTCATACTGATCCTTGACTACTCAGGGGCCCCAGGAAGACCTCTTCTCGGAAGACCTCTTCTCCATAGACCTCCCCTCCCCCTACAAATGCCAGAAATGTTGCAATATATAGGTGTCAGGTGAATTTGGTTGTGGATGGGAGGAAAAAGAAAACTGAGATCTCTAGATTCAAGAAAGTATAAGTTAATTAACCACTCATAGTCACAGTACTAACTAGGTTTTCCTCCCCCCAAGTGGGGAAGGCCTTTCTAAATAGCAGAGCAGAACATTCATCTTTCTGGAGGGCATGGAAAGAGGAAATGTGTAGCAGGCAGGTGTAATGGATAGCACAGGCAGCATGGGCAAGGGGGAGGAGTAGTGTAAGCAAGACTGAGAGAGACTTGATCAGCACTGGGTTTTCTAATAGCAGCCACCTGAACCCATGCCTCAAGAAGCATTGCCTAATAAATACTTAAATACATGAATGAATGAATGAATAATTTTAAATGAAACAATATAAGAAAAGTTCTGCTCTGGTAAACTGATCCAGAATGTTCTAATCCAAAAATGAGGGAGGAGTTGATTTTAATTTCAGCTAGCCTATCAGTTTTATGTTTTATGGCTTTATTTGATTTTATTTTGATTTGCATATGAGGGAGGGACACCATAATCCTTTCTGTGCTTCGGATATCTAGTGAGCCTGACCCTGATCCGGGAGGCACTGGGATACTGAGTGTCAACAAGAGATCCTAAGAGAACATCAAATCACACCCTTACAGTTCTACTGCCTGATACGCCAACAGCAGAGAGGCCCTGATTGTAAGAAATGGCATGCTTTAGGGGGAACATGGGGCAAACAGCAGTGGGGACCCTGTTGAAGGGACCAATATTCAAGTCATGAGGACAGACAGGGCTAGCGGATGAAGCACAGTTCTGGGGAACACTAAGAACCAAAAGGAACAGGACAGAGGTTGATCTTAGGAGCCCAGGTTGGAGAAGGTAGCAGCTCCAGAAAGAACAGAATCAGCCAGAAGGTTGGCAAAAACACAGAAGGAAAGATATTCTGGATGCAGTACTGGCAAGAAACAGAAACAACAGTGTCAAGCTTGGCTGGGATTGTGGGTGGTATTTCCCCATCCCTCCATTAGGCCCTGAGTGGATGGAGAAACCCTGATTATCCATATCTCAGAGCCCTCTGGTCAGGGAAACTGAGGCACTGTCCTGGTGTATGGGGGTCTTTTGTCATTAAACTTGAGGGGAGGAGGGAGTGGCAGTTACACAGAAAGAACCTAGAATAGGAAAGATCAGGTGAATACACACCAGTTAAAAACCAGTGGCAGAGAATAAGAGAGTAGGAGACAAGGCCAAATAGATAGATGTTGGAGCTAGATAGATGTTGGAATGGATAGGAGAATGAGGCCAAAGGTAAGGACAAAGTAAGAGTTTTCACGATCCTTTTTCAAGGACACATGCTATTTAGTGTGGGTTAGACTAGTTTTAATGCCCAGGTCAGTGTGAATACCAAGCAAATATTGTGATAAAAGCAAGCCCAGACCACCCAAGCGTGGCCTGCCACCTGATATCATTGCTGAAATTCTCCAAGCGGCAACCACTTGTGGATCTGAGATCTGAGATGGGGAATGGAGATGGGAGTAGATGATAGATGAGAAAAAAAATGTTGTTTTAACAGGTAGAGCAAGAATTCCTTCAAGGGAGAATCTTTCTTTGTTTATTAAAAATTTTTAAAGCAGCTTGAAATGAAAGTACCATTCTGGGGAATGCATAAGCAGAAACTAAGGCATGAAAAGAGAGAAATAATGTACACTACATGCAAAATTAATAGGAGTTTGGGGGTATAAGAAAGAGAGAAAATTAGTAAAAAGGAGGGGAAATGGAGAGAAATTAGTTAGTGAAATGGCATGAGACTAGGCCACTGTACAGAATGAAGAGAACAGTGGAAACTCCCCAAGGCCAAGGTTGCCAAAAAACATTCAAGAACAATGAGACCTTGTGTCAGTTAGCTATTGCTGCATAACAAGTGATTCCAAAACACAAAACAACAATAAGTAATTATTAACCCACATCTGTGAGTTAGCTGAAAGTCTGGGCTGAGTGTGGCTCCAGGCCATGTGTTTGTTTCAGGTCTATGACACATGGCCTTCATTCTTCTGGGACCAGTGGGATACCTGGTGCACATTTTTCCCTTGGCAATAGCAGAATTACAAGGGCCAGATCCCTTCTCACAAGTATATTTCAAGCCTCTGCTCATGTTACCTCTGATAACATTCTGTTGGTTGAAGCAAGTCACATGACCAAGCCTATTATCAATGGAGTAGAGAGGTAAACGCCTCTGATGGAGGAGGGGGTAGTAGTAGGAAGTAGATATTTGCTAAACAATGATCTAATCTACTAAAAGCCTCACGCTAAATTTGAAATTGTTTTCACTGCTGCAGTATTAATTCCTTCTTAGAACCCTCTGCTAATCTTCAATAAATGTACCACAAATTCAAGTTGTTTGTGCTGATTTTGTACAGAAATCAAGGCAAAGGAGCAACATGATGCAGAACAGAGAAAGTAGATGGAAATAGTGCGGTGATTCATAAGAGAAAAAACAGTGTCAAAGGTGGTCATAATCACCTAAGTCTCCTGAAAGTTAGAGGCATCTTGAGAAAGGCAGGGAAGTAAGGATTGGAACCAATCTTCTTTACATCTCAAGGAGAGCTCAACTGTCAACTATGTTACCTAGGAGGTTACTAATGGCATTGGTGAATGAGGCTAGATGGCAATTCATTGCTGGCAGGAAGCTATGGCTGGACAGGAAAAGCTATAGAAGCCTTGGGGCTCATTCTGAAGAGCTGGGTGGAAAGCACCAACTAGGTCAAGACAGGAAAAAGAGAAGGACCCAAAGTTTCTTGAGTGCAGGGTAAGGTGTTTTTCTTCAGAATAAGATTAAAAGACCAAGTCTTTAGAAATGAAATATACAGTCATTGCAGAACTATTAAGTAGGCTAACTTGAAGCTTAATTAGGGCACTTCAAATCACCCCTGAAATGGACAACATTGAGTATTGACCTTCACAAGGATAGAGAAGGCACGAATGACAATGTTGAAAACTTGCTCAATATCAGGAACTGGATACACTACTTTATTATCTGATTTAATCCTCACAAGACCTCTTCTCCCCAAAGGTAGGAATGATTATTCCTATTTCATGGACAAGGGAATAGGATCAGAGTGGCTGGCTTTTTTCTAATGGAAAGGCCAGGTTAAACATGCAAGTTGGTAGTGAAACCACTCAGCTGTAGCCAGAAGAGGAACATGGGAGCAAAGGAGTCCGTGGATTGCCGCATACAGGTCTTTTGTTGGGTGGATTTATGAGGATTCTCTTCATGCTATTAGAGCTTGAAAGGAAAGAAAAAGCCTAGATGAGCTTTTATGATTATGGGTCATGTGACATTCTACAACCTCAAAGCCTTTACATTTGCAAAGCAGATAAAGTCTGATCCCTTTGGCCTGAATAAAGAAAACATATCTCAAGTTATGCATTAAACTCACCCTCCATCCATCTTGACAGATTCCTCATCTACTCTATCTCCACAGCCAGAAAAGGAAAAAAGAGCTGGGGCAGGGGAGAGCTCTAACATTTAATAAATGCTCTTTTGTGCCATCTATGTATAAGTCAATAGATTTTAAAATGCCAAATGATAAAGATTATATGAGCACCTCTATAGCATGATGCTACTATGGGCTGGTAAATTTAGGAAGAAAGGTAAAGTCACATAAAAATTATTTTGTTGGCTTTTAACACACTTACCTGTGCTTAGGATACCTAGATAACCATCTTCCATAAGTTAAATGAACATTTGTTGACACCAAAAGAGTAAAACAAAAACAATCAAATAAACCCTCAAAATGGTCCTAACTACTTGATTATCCAGTCTTTGTTTGCCTTCAATATGGCCTGTAATTAATGCAATTAATGATGACATATAGAAATATTTTTAAAAAAACCAACTTTCTCAATATTATGAAATAGCATCTTTCTGTCCATACAGCTGGATCTCAAGCTTCATGGCGTTTCTCATAAGTTTGTTTCAAAATTGCCTGGAGAAAGCCAGTAATTGAACATTTTTAGAGAAGGTGAGTTGTGCAATTTGCTTTTACGTTTACTACACACTATCCATTTGCCTTTTGGAAGTCTTCAGATATGCATCCAAATTTCTGTGGCAAATCTTTTCTGGTCTCAGTTTTCAGAGCACCTTGAAACAAGTTCAGTACTCCATAACACTGAGGCTTCATAGGTGCCAAAAACTGTCTGCAGCTAAAACAAACAAATAAATGAGCAAAAACAATTTATGGGATTTTTGTTAAGAAGAAAGAATAGCTCCCAAAAAGCAGAACATACATTCCTCCTTTACCATGATTCTCCTTAATGTGTTCTCTCTTCTGTTTTCCTTAGAGAACTCATTTGATGTCAAGTTTATCAAGACAACAGCAAAAGCTCAGAAGGGAGATCATATTCAAACTTGTTGAAGATGAAATCCATTTCTACAACAAGACTTCATTTTTTATCCTGGATTCCTTCTCATTGCTCAAGTGCCAATAGCATTGGTAGCTGACTGCTTGTGTGTTTCAGAGTCTAACAGAAACTGTTTTTATTGCAGTAGTTTGGTCTTATCCTGATCTGTTACTTGCCAAGAGCTATTCATGGAGACTTATCAAGCTTAACTTCAAGAAAAATGCCTGCCTAGTAAAAGAATATTATTAGGGATGTTATCAAGGCAAAGATCTAAGAATTCCTTATTCCACTTTACCATTCACTTGGTAATGCTCATATTAAATGAAGAAATAAAATAATAGATATTCAATGCTTTCCTCCCTTGGACAAGTACTTTGCTTTACAAATGTCAAATATCTCAATGGATAAATACCATGTCCACTTGTAAATGTATGTTTTTAGCCTCACTTTTTAAAGGTTTCTTGGATTTTGCTAACTCAGGAATATAATGCCTGCCTTCCTCTGCTCTACTAAGTATCTAAGTTGTCCTCTCTCCTTCCTGTATACCACTAGACCCTGTACTCCCAGACAGCACAAGGAGGAGAGCTTAGGTTGAACTTGTATTTAACTGAAAGCCTGTGAGTTTAATATATTAAAGAACTGGGGTAAGAGTGTTTGACTGGTGACTAGTGAAGAGCCCCCTCCTTCCTTTCTGCATTGCAGTGTTTGATACAAAAGCATCATGTTAATTGTGAGTCTGTGTCAGAATTTCTACTACACCAACCTTCTACCAGGCAGAAATCAGATGCTGCTAGTTTCCTTCCTCCATCCCTCCCATTTGCTCTGCATTCATTCATTATTAGTTTGGAAAACCTAGCACAGGTTCACCAAATGGGACAAAATATGTGAAAGCAAAGACATAGAAGAGTCTCAACCAAACCATGTTTAATTTAATCACCCCCAAATCACCTTCACAGCAGACCACAATATGAGAAATTTGATTTGTTTGTTTATGTCTTTGTTTTCCTATCAAGAAGCCTATGTGATTGATCAGGTTTCACTAAGAAAGTCCATCTTCTCAGAGTCTAAATTCCCTGGTGCCCTAAATTGTCTTTTGCTTTATCTCTCAATTTCATTTTTAAAAGGAAACACTTCTACAAGTCCACAGGGCTTTGACACTGCAATGGATTAGAGGGTGAAGGAACCCATAGGCTGAGACCATGTTTTTGAAACAGGAAGGAGGATGGTGATGGGGTTGGGTAATGGAAGCTATTTATTTACCACCAGCTGCCTCCAGCTGTGACACCCTGCTAGGTTATGGAATAAAGCACAGTAAATAAACACCCTGAGGAGACACGCTGAAGTACAGCAAACATGGAAATCCATCTCCTCACAAATCCTGGAAAAATATGTAGTCAGTGATCGAGCCTGTCCAAAATAAACCATCCCAAGCCAACGATTTGGAATGATTTCCATGTTGCTGCCCGAGATCATTCTCAGGTCACTCTGAACAGGGACCCTGTCCTTACAGGGCTGGCTCCTATTCATCCTTCAAGACTCAGCAAAGGCATCACCTCCTTGAGGACATCCTAGCACCAAGTTGCTTCCTCAGAACTTCCACATCCCCCAGGGTTCTCCCATCACATCCATCACGTTATACTGAAGTGATGTACATGGTCTCTGTATCTCCCACTAGACTGTAAGAGTCATTGGAGTCATGGACCACATTCTAATCATCTTCATATCCCTAGGACTTAGTACAATAGCTGTTTGTAGCTGTTCAGAAAATGTTTAGCTGAGTGCATTCTCCTTGGAAGCTTCATAATTTGTTAGTCCTTAATTAAAAAAATAAAAAGGAAAAATGCTGGAAGGGACCCTAAGCATTAGCTGGAGTCCATGGACCAAAGACACAAAATACCACTAACTTTATCCTGCCCATTCCTACTTCTTAGCACAGTGATTGTACCCAGTTTCTCCCTTCTCTATTCTTCCTTTTTTCTCCCCTCTCCCTAGGTCCCATGAAGAAAATGTAAATAACTTGGCAATCCATAGTCATCCACCTCTTTATTTTACAAATGAGGAAACTGAGTCTCAGGACATCCTAACTCCCATTTCCACCTTTAGTTCTCCTTCTCTCTGCCCATTTAATTCTTACCTCTATGAGAGCTCACACATAATCCTCCCTCCATGGAGAACTCACCCCACCCTTCACTCCCTCCCATCCACAATGAGGAATGTGGATCTAGATCTTGATATTCTAAGATGTTGTGTTGGCCCACCCTCCCAATGGATAAAGCTCTCAGAGAGGTTCAAATGTAAAGTGAATATGATTCTGATACTTTCTGGATTATATCTCTTCTCTTGTGGCTTGTAAATCAGGTTAAAAGAGAACTGCCTCTCCCACCCCACTCTGAAGTGACTGAAATAAATTTATAGGGAATACATACTTTCCAGTAATAATAAAAGATTGGCAATAATGTCACCTTTGTTAAACACCTACTAAGCATTCTGCATTTTGCTGGATGTTTTGCATCCATGGTCTCATTTCATTAACATAAGAACTCTACAAGGCAGATACTATCCCCCTTTTATAGATGAGAAATCTGAGGCTCAAAGGGGTTAAATAGCATGCCCAAAATTCAAAACTGGCTTACTGGTTCCAAAGCACACATTTTCTCTATCATTCAATAGTGAAGACATTTAAGTGAAGAGAAAGCCTGTTTAGATGCAGCATCTAATTTCTGTAACCCTTTCTAGAAGCTATCTTGTTTCCTCCTCTGCCCCTCTAAAAATGTGTCTAGGAAAAGCTGGTTGCTGAAAAGGTAAAGTGCCCCAAAACACAGAAACCACAGAGCTGAAGCCAGGGATCAGAAACCAGGAGCCTGTTCAAGAAATAGAACCCAGTAAGATGGGAAGAAATTGCAAGGACAGTCACTCCAGCTCATTTTATGAACCCAGAGAGCATGGTTCCCTCCTAGTTGTAAAGCTTTGAATGGGCTTCTCCCCAGTACTTCAGCTCTTGCCCAACAGCATCTGAAAAGTACCACTAAACACCTGCCATAGTGCTCTCTTTGGGCCTTGAAGGATTGTCCTGAGGGCTCTGCAATTGTTATTGAAACTGTGGAAACTCTTAAACTTCCTGGAAATTGCAGGTTCAGCCATAATGAAGTGATGACTTTAGCCAAACCAAATTAATTTCCCAAATAGTATTCCCACTAACCCTAAACAGTATTCCCGCTAACCCGAAACTCTCCAGACTTTAAAGTAGAGAATAATAAAGGCCCTACACGGCCACTTTGTTCTTTCCCAAACATTTTCTTTTCCTGAAGTCCAAATTCATGGTCAATTTTTATTCTTTGATTTTACTTTTTCAAAGACATAGTTTAGAATCAAATTGCTGGTTGATTCTGAAGCCAGAAGTCAGAGTTCAACGATGATTCAGCAGAGTTATTCCAAGAACTTGATGCAAAGAGTATTATGCCAGGTGACTTCTTAAACGTTTATCCTCATAACAGCCTTATTGGGTACAATTATATCCCCACATTGTGAGTGAGAGATCAAGTACACTGCCCAATGTCACTGAAGGGAATGCGCAGAATTCGAACCCAGGTTTTGTTTTTTGTTTTTTTTTTTTGATGGAGTGTTTTTTTGTTTGTTTTTATTTTTTTTAACTCATTTTACTATTTCATAGCACTCTCCCCACATAAGGAAGCAGCGCTACAAAACAATGGGTAGTTGCAGGAAGTGGCAAGATGCACATCATGGGCATTGAGACATGAGACAGCTGATGATGTGTGATTCAGTGCACTTTAAATAAGAAACTTCTGGTAAGTAACAGAAGAGGAGTCTGGACAGGAAGTCAGGACTGGATCATTGAAAGCCATATTAAGGCACTTGGGCACTAGGCAATGCGGCAGGTTTGAATAGCTTTAAGTAATGAATTCATCATTCTTTCAACAAATATTTTATGTAGTACCAACTATGTGGTAAGCCCTGGGGACAAAACTGTAAACAGAACAGATGTTTCCTGTCCTCATTGGATACACAGTCCAACAGAGACGATGGGTCATTTCCATATAGAGTGGAAAGTACTCTGTTAGGGGAAGAATAGGGTGTTAGAGAAGTACTAGAAGACCAATGAAGAGAAGGTTTCCCAGGGGAAATGATGCCTAAGTCAAGACTCGATGGCGGGGAAGTCTGGGGAAGGCGGTCGTCAAGGAGATTGTTAGAGTCAGGGGAAAGAGCATGAGCAAGGCTAGAGGTGAGAGAAAGGACACACGTTAGAATAACTGAAAGATGGTAGAGTGGCCGGTGAGCAAGGCTAGAGATGAGGCTGGAAGGGGCAAGAATAAGAAGCCAGGGACTATTATGAGTAATTATTGTTTTAGAATTACCAAATCTGCATGTGGTGACAGCTGGACCCATAAAGCCATTCAAAATAGATTCAAGACTCTCTGTCTTCAAAAACACCATGAGGGTATGGTTCAAAAAATTGATGGGACCTCAGGAAGCAAATTTTGTCACCTCTTCCAATCAGTATGCTTTCAGCTGCAAGCAACAGAAATGCAAACTGGCTTAAATAATAAGGAAATGCAATATTTACATAAAAGTCTAAGGATAGGGAGAGTATAGTACAATCAGAGACTCAGTGATATAATTGAGCACTTTTTTTTTTTTATCTCTCCAATCAGCCATCCCCAACATTGGTCTCATTCTAAACCTGGTCCCCCTCCCCTTGAAATTGTAAAATGGATGCCAATAGCGATCGGGGCTCTATACGTATTTGTTATCATCTATCAGGAGAGAGAGGGAAAATCCTTTTCCTCAAGTGGAACCTAAGTCCGTTCCTTTGTCTGATTATACCCACAAATTACTCCTGGATCACTGGTTATGGGGGAATGTCATGTGTTTATTGGTTTAGATTAATCAAGATC
Source organism: Balaenoptera acutorostrata (assembly GCF_949987535.1). Classification (NCBI taxonomy): domain Eukaryota; kingdom Metazoa; phylum Chordata; class Mammalia; order Artiodactyla; family Balaenopteridae; genus Balaenoptera; species Balaenoptera acutorostrata. The sequence continues at coordinate 47,673,065 of NC_080064.1, forward strand.
TACCTTTGAAACTGGGAATGGTGTCAACTTTCCCTGTATCTCGTGGCAGTGGAGGATACTGATACCTGAAAAAAAAAAAAAATGATTGTGTTGGAAATGAAGAAGTTGAGGAATGGGAGCAGAGTCTATTATACTCCACTTACAAATTGGGTACCTTGGCTTTTGAACAAGTGAACACAGCCCTGATACCTTGTGTGCTCTGCTGGAGCAGAGAGACCTCAGGTCAATCCCTCATCAATTATGCATTCAACAGCAACAACAGCACAATGGTAACTCTTAGCCCCTAACCTGGTAACTTTAATTATATGGAAGTGATTGTGTGCCTAAAAACCCATACACTGGACATAAGCAATTCTAGATAAAATAGAAGTTTATTAAACTCGTCTTCATATTCACATATATTTTTAAAAAGGATACTACCTAGGCCAAGACCTTTTTCTTTTTCCCTTCATAGAATAATGTTGAGGATCAATTTCTCCAGCTTAACATCACCAGCCTTGGCAGCAGCTTCTATTTGGAGTATAAATGATGTCATCTGGTTGGCCTTTTCCCATCACAAACAGTAAATCTCTGAATCTGGAGAGATCTTTTATTTGGTTACACATATTGTACAGCATCAAGGGGTTAGAACCCATGTGCTGGAGATTATTAAAATCATCTGGAGGAGAATGGCTTATTATTGGAAAGCTCAGAACTTACAACCCTTTCATGCCTGGTATCTCCATCAACTCTTCGTTTGCTTCTGCCTTTTCAAAGCAACAATTACAGCCTGTGGGCTCATGATCCTTTGCAGACTAAAGTTTTGCTGGTGCATCATGTTTCTTCTCTAGAAAAAGATACCCCTAACATAAAGATAGAGCAAGGAAGACAGGATTAAAAGTCAGAAAACCAACCTCAGCTTGGCAACATGGCAAATATATAGCTTTGGGCCAGCAACAAACTCTCTTAGCTTACGTTCCTCAGCTGTAAAATAGAGACGATGAAAACCAGCTTCACAGCACTCTTTGAGAGGAATAGTAAACAATTACTGAATGCTTGACTATCACTTTAATAATTTGCTAAAATCTTTCAATTACTTAGCATTAGACTCATCTTGTACAGGGAAGACGCTCCATAGATGTTTGTTGAATGACTTGTAACTAGGTGGTAATGTGGTTCGATGGATTCTGAGTCATCAAGTCATTTCACATCTCTGAACTTAGTTTTCTCCAGTTATAATGTGCATTCAATTTTAACCTTCCTTTTAGAGTTGTTGTCTAAAAGAATAAACAAAATAACATACATGAAGCATTCACACTATGTCTGACACACCAGTGTGCTTGAGAAATAGAGGTTCCCTTTTCTCCAATCCCTTCCTCTCTCATGTTCCTCATTCCACAGAACTGGTAATAACACTAACATCTTACCTATTAAAGGGCAGAGCTGTGGAGCAGAAAGAATAGCAAGGTCAGTCTTTGGTCTTGGCTTCCCAACTTCCCAGCTGTGTGAACTTTTGCAGTCTCCTCAGGGTCTCTGTTCTCCCACCTGAAAATGAAGGAGCTGGCTGAAGTTCTTATGTTCTAACTCTGTAGTTCTCAAACTTTTGAAATTTATGGATCAAACAAAGAAACAAGCAAACAAACATCACAAACCAGAAGCCTAACATAGAATGGTCAAGTTTTTGATTTGATAAATAGATCCTTTTCAGAGAATTGCCACTTACCATTACAATCATTTCAAATAAAAGGGTAGAGAACATCAGAAACGAAGGAAGAGCAGAATTTCAGGATACAAGGCATTTCTTTAAATGGAATGAATTAACTTTATAAAAAATTGCTGAGTTATCTCATTGTCTCCATTTTTCTGTCATTTTTCCACAGACTGGTGAAAATTTGTCAGGAACAACAAGAACCTTTAGGGTAGCATCCGGGAACCACTGGTCTCTATCACCAGGAAGGTTTCTTCTAGCATGAATATCCTGTGATTCTCTCATAATTCCACCATGGGGAGAAGCTATTGTGCTAAAACAATAGTTTATTTGGGTAAAATTAATCCAGAGAAGAAATAAATCCAATAACCTATTTTGTGGAGCTGAATCATTCTGAGTCTAAATAGAGAGTTTAATTTAGTCAAAACATTGTAAGATATTATATGTGGATCCACAAATGGAAATGCCCCGCAGGTCCTCAAGACATTTCCATGTCCCTAAGGCTAATCCTTCTGACTCAGGCTTCGTTCTCCACTGACTGCAAAATGATGAGGAGCACACTTGCACCCACCTATATTAAAACAGGAGAGAGATGTGAGCAGACCAAAGATACCTAAAGTATTCCAACCTCAGGCACCACATGTCCACTCTGAGGTCAGCTTTTCTAACACCTTTCATTCTCTTATCTCAGGCCAAAAAAGATCTCTGAGCTCTACCACGATGCTCTCAAATCCCCTGCACCAATACTACAATATTTTATGACTGAGAGTCTAAATAGAGACTGGCTTATTCATAGTCAGCACTCAGTAGGTTATCTGGTTTTGACCGAATTAGAAATAGACAAGCAGATGAGAGGGAGGAGAAGCTTATTCAGACGGTTCTGTGGTTGAGGCTATGCTTCACCTCCCACAAGGAGAGAAAATCAAAACAAACCCACAAACGGAACTGACTCTACTGCTACTTAGAACAATAGTAGGTTTTTATAACTTTGATTCTAAGTCATCAAGGAAAGTTGAAACGTTAGTCTATAACCTTTTGATGTCAGTTACAGACTTTATCCAAATTAGTTGAAATAGATGCTCAGAGAGGCACACCTCAGCTCTCAGGTAGGTGAATGCTAATTCTCCTATGATCCCAGATAAATGAAGTAGTAACAGCAATGGAAACAAACAACCATGACTGGCTGTTGTATTATACTTTGCCTCTTATGAAGTGCTCTTTACAGCCATTTTCTCATTTACTATTCAGATCAACCTTGTGAAGGAGAAATGATAATTTTTAGTATCCACTCATTTCTCCACATGAGGAAACTGATCAACTCAGTGTAGTTAAGTAGCCTGCCCGAGACAGTAGAGTTAGTAAGTGGCAGGCTATGGAAACCCAGGGCTCCTGGCTCTAAGCCCAGTGTTTTTCCCACCCTCTGATCCTCTCTCATCCTTATGGCTATAACACTAAGAGTCCAAAGGAACTTCCTTCTGGTTCTCAGGCCCATGATAAATGCCACTTGCCCTGGGGAGGAAAATAAAGTCCATGCTCTTTGCTGGCCTATGTGCTAAGTCATTGGCGCCCAGAAATAACCTCCTGGAGACTACAGGCCTTGTATTTACCACAAAGCAGTGGGTAAATAACTAGTTGGTGTTTTAGTGTTTTGTGGTCACTTAATCTGTTGTGTTCCTTCCCAAGACTCTGAAGGTTTCCTTTTTCAGTTAATTTTTATTTACGTTTGTGAGGTCTGTGTTGTTTGGGGTTCGGTTCATTGGATGTTTTTCTTGGAATGTGTTGCCATTGGCTTCAAGATGTTCCTGCTCTGCTATTTCATGGAATTTTCCCCGAGTGTGGATTGCTATGTATTTCTTCAGGGCAGTGAGCCAAGGCAGTGCTGGTATGTAATCTGTTTCTCTGGCCAGAGGACTTCTTGTCACCCGTCCACATGGTGCTTGATTGTATTTCTCCACTGATAATTCCCCTCCCCTCTGTCAATGTGCAGCGACCTTGGAGTCCAGCCGTCTTGTGTGTTGTGCGTTATTGGCTCTGGATAAGACGAGCCCAGTTGCTTCTGATAGAGATTGTGTCAACTGATTCTCTTAGTTTGTCCTATCAGCCCAGAGTTGGAGAAGGATATATGTGCCAAATGTTATGAAAAGAGTAGAGAAGGCTCATAGGGTTAATGCTATAGACAAAGCCAGTATGTGATTGAAAAGGTCCAGCCCGCCGCACAGCTCTGTGCCCCAGTAGGAGACAGATCCAGGAATGCCAGGTGCATTGCAAGCACTACACGTTCCGATGACCCTCAGCAAAGTCTTTCTTCCTCTGTCTTTTACAAGCCCATAAATGATGTGCCAGAGAAAAATAAGAATTTGTTCCATATCAGAAAGTTTTGTCCCTTAGATATTTTCTTGTGGATAGAAAAAAAAAAAAAAAAAATGAGAAAGTTCGAGTAGTGTTTGGTCATTAAAATGGTATGTTTCTCTCAAGGCTTTCAGCATAATTAAGACACAAAGCACACATTGAGACAGAAAGTTGTCCTGGATAAATCCTTTCTTCGGCTGTTTTATTTATTGTACTTCACTTCATTGTTTTGTTTATGTGCTCTGCACCCCTACTCTTTCCACAAAGAATTTCGGAGAGCTTACAAAAAATATGTCAATACAAAATAAAAATATCGCTAAATCATTAGAAGAAGCGGAGTGAATGGATAATATTAAAGAAATGCATGAGATTAGCGTTTAGAATTTTATAACGAATACCCTTGTAAAATTGTTAAAAGCAATTAACAAAAGTGACTCCCAGAGCCTACTGTTTATCATCTAAATTTGGCGGTGGCTCTCTAATCTGTCGACTGAATTGGATGCATTTAAGAATCTGCACCCAATTTAATCTTAACTGGGAGGTCCAGGAGGTCTACTTCAGTCCCCATGTCGACTTCTCATGCTCTGAACACACCTCTGAAGGCCAATAGTTTTCTTATTTGCAAGGAGATAAAAGGAGAACTACTATTCATTAGGTATCTAATACATACTAGGCATTGTTGTAGTAACTTGACATTTAATAATTCATCACATTCTCTCAACCATTCTGTGAGATAGGACTTATCTCTTTTGGACAGATGACATAACCAAAGCTGAGTAACTTGCCCAAGTTCACCCAACTATCAGGGATAAAAGCAAAATAAATACAGGAATGTTTGACCTCATAAGCCAATGTTATCATTTCATTAAAAGGTCCACCTGAAAGACAGGTAAAAAATTGTGGAATGTGCTTCCCCCAGTTGGCGAGTATTAAAATATTAAACAAAAATAGTTCATTCAAAGATTGCCCTCAAACTGTAGGTTGACAAGAAAATAACTACAAGTTAAAAGAGGATTACAATTTCTGGTGGTTAAGGTCAGCAGGAAGGAATATATATGGTTATCTATGGGCACTGGCACTGCCATGCAAATATCCTCCAACCAACCCAGAGAGAACATACCTCAAGCTCCTCCAAATTAGAGGCCATAACAAAACAGAAAGAGTAATAAGCTATGGTCCTGATGCAGAAGGAGCAGCCCCACTAATCAGGGAGAGAGTGGCCACTGGTATTTGTTGGGTTGGCAAAGTCACTTTCAAGAACAAAAGAGATAGGAAAAATAACACTGCCATTTGTAATAGTAGCAGCCACTTACTGGTGCCTGTTATGTGCCAAGCACACTCTATGTTTTATTGCTAATCTTCATAATGGGTCTCTCTGTATGCTGTTGATTTTTGTCCCCTTTTTTCAAATGAAGAAACAGAGGCTCAGAGAAGTTTTGTAGATGGCTGTGGCAAGACCACCAATAAGGTGCAGAGCTACGTTCTCAGACATAAGTCTGTCTAACTCTGAAACCCACACACCCTCTACTGTGCTTTGCTGCTGCTCTTGTACCAGTCAGGTAAACCTAAAAGATGAAGGCAAACTGAATAACACTGATGCCTCGGATCAGATTCTGAAGGAACAGCTGCACGTGCTGCTGAGTCTTCCAGGCATCAGAGATGTCTACAGTAGCAGTAAATGTTGATGGCCTCTTGGTGGGCATGATGGGGTGGGCCATGCCCTCCAGCCCACTGCCAGGGAAAGGAAAGAGCCTTGAAGAGAGAGAGCTGGGACTTTTGAGGTTCTTATAAAGGGAGGGGCAGGTGTTTCCCACTTTCTTAATTTAGTGGCCCTTTCTTAGGCTTGTGGCACAAATAATTTTACCAAGCTATCTATAATGTAAAGAAAAAACTATATAATTGTCTCCCTTTCTATTGGTCTGCTTGGACTGCCATAACAAAATACCATGGAATTGGGTAGCTTAAATAATGGATATGTATTTTCTCACAGATTTGGAGACTGGGAAACCCAAAATCAAGGTGCTGGCAAATTTGGTTCCTGGTGAGAGCTGTCTTCTGGCTTGTAGATGGACTCCTTCTCACTGTTTCCTCACATGGCCTTTCCATGTGCCTGGGTGGAGAGACAGTGAGCTCTCTGATGTGTCTTCCTGTAAGGACACCAATCCTATTGAATCAGGACCCTAACCTTATGACTTCATTTAACCTTAATCTTTTCCTTAGAGGTCCCATCTCCAAATATAGCCACACTGGGGGTTAGGACGTCAAAATATGAACTTGGGGGGACACAAGCATACATTCCATAACATCTTTCTACTCTAGACCATCAGTGAGCCTATATTCCCTTCTCCAAAGGCAATCACTGTTACCAGTGTCTGAGTATTCTGCCAAAAACCTTCTATGTATAACATGTGCTTATTCAAATGAAGGGACACTATGTGCTGTGTTTGATCTTTTTTTTGCCTCTTATAAGTAGAAGGTGGAGACTGTCCCATGTCTACACATATTCCTTTCTGCTTCATTCTTTCTCATGATTGCATAGTATCCCATTAAATTACCATAATTAATTTAATCAATACCATACTTATACATACTCAGTTTATGTTCAGTCTTTGGCCATTACAAACAATGCTTTAGTGAACATCCTTGTTCAAATATTTCTGTAAATGTGTTAATAGAGTTAAATATCTAGAAGACGAATGTATAGATCAAAGTGTAGGTGCTTTTCAAAATGGACAGATTTTGCCAAACGGCCCTCCTAAAAGATTGCTGCAATTGACAGTTTAACATTAAAGTATAATTAACTGTGTGAATAAGAACTCCAAAATAACTTTGTGAATAGTAATTCAATAAGCCTTATTATTAATCACCTAATGAGAAGAAAGAGCAAGAGTGAGAATGTCTTTCTCAGCCTCCTGACTCCACACTTTTAATTCATTTCTTCAAAGGTGGCAGACTGTGAGTCTAGTCTTGTCACTCTCTATTCCTTAGCACCCACAGGATGAGATCCCAGCTGACACACAGGATCCAACAGAGCTGGTTGGTTTCTGCCCACTCCTCCATGTCATCTCTGACCATCCACTCCCTCCCACAGCTTGTAGCTTTCAGTCAGAGCAAGTCAATAACCTTAGAAATCCTCACAGTCCCCAGACCTCTCACACCTCTCCAAGCCTTCTCAAGGGCCATCCATCCTCTGTCTTTCCATACCTGTCTTCCCTGTACTTATTCTATAATCTCTCAAATGTCACTTCTTCCACGAAGACCTCATTCTTTTTCCCACGTGCTCTTAGGAACTCTGTCTTCTATGAAACTACTCAAGTCATGTACATCCACATCATAAAACATTATTGCTATAATTTGTGTATGCTTCTCTGACCCCTTATTGGATAGTGGCAAATAGATGAGAAAAAAGCATATTTTTATCTTATTTTTAATGAACTCACTTAATCTCCAGAACAACTCTTTGATGGAGATACTCTTACTATTCTTATTTTATGGATGAGGAAAATGAGACATAAGATGTAAAGTAACTTGCTCAGTCATAGAAAAAATAAGTGGTAGAGATGGGACTGGTACCCAAGCCTGGTGGTTCCAGAATCCTTACTATATAGAAATCCTCATCAGACATGTCTTAACTCCCAAGTCTCCTCTTTTTACTCTTTTTCCAGAGTAGGTTCTTCTTGTCCTCTTCTCCCTCAGCCTATCTCTTCTCTCACTACAATTCAATTTCTTCCTCCTCATAAACTATAGTGACACCCTCCTAATTATGTGGATTAGTTCAGTCCTCTCTGTCTTCAGCCTCAAAACCCTCTTCTTACAACCATCAGGGTACTCAGCATACGAAGGGCCCCTTGGCTACTAGGGCCCACCCAAGGAGTAGAGGATTATACATAATAATTATAATATTAATAAAGTATCTGCTTCAGGTTGAGTTTACCAGAAACCAGACTCTTAATTGAAACTTAGCATACAAGTTTTCCTTCAGGAGTACTTTTGGATTGACATTAGTTGAAGGGGAGGGAAAAGACACAGGGTGGGGCAGAGTGAGAGGTTGAGCTGTGGTACACACCTAACAAGTCCTCAACTGACCCCATGAAGAATTCTGGAGTTGAGATGGCCTTTCAGAGCTACACCAGGTTGGGATGAGTTGGCCAGGCCATTGATCAGTCATTGGAAGCAGGTTGCCCCTTGAGAGGAGGAGTGATTTTGAGCAAAGCAGTTTTCTTCTTTCGCCAAAGACTGACACTGAGGGCTCTCATCAGTAGAACTCCCTGCAGCTGGGGAAGTAAGTCCATTCCTGAAAGGGGATATACATGGCCCATGGGAGCATCCACCCAATGTCCCATTCTTTAAATGCCTAGCATCATAATACTCTGAGCACTGTAACTTCATTTTCCAGATGGGACAATTAAGGTAAGGTAACATGGAAGAGAGGACATAGACAGTAGCAACTGAGCTGGCATTAGAACCCAAGCCTGGCTGAGTGCAAAACCCATGTTTGTTTCTTCTCTACATTAAGTTAACTTTCTCAGGTACATTATAAATTTATGACAGCATGTATGTGGTAATCTTTTGAAGACCAGAAATACACACTCATAGAACTGAACTCCTTCCAGAACTGCACTCTCCCATCATCCCCCAAACAAGCAATTCCCTCTGAGCCCACACACCCACTTGCTCTCATTTTCTACATGTTTACTTGGATGTAGTCACCAGTTACATACTAGGCAGATGTCATCTGGACCGAAGGCCTGGTCATTGTCAAAGAAAAGTGCGAACTGCCTTCAAATTACACTTGATATCTAGTCCACAGTTGAGAAGAGCTCAACTTAGCTCTGTCAATTAGCAATGTCTCCCAAAATGTGGTCCATGGACCTTGGGAATGCTCAAGATTCTTTCACAAAGTTTGTGAAATAAAAACTATTTTCATAATAATAGAAAGAAATAATTGCTTTTTTCACTGTGCTGACACGGTGTTAACTGATGATACAAAAGCCACAGTAAGTAAAACTGCTCAGGCTTTAGTAGGAGTCAAGACAGTGGCACTAAACTGTATTAGTAGTTGTATTCTTTAATACCACACACTCACAGTTTAAAAGCAAGAATAAAAATAAAAGCCAGTTTCACTTAAAAGTCTTCTTGACGAAGCAATAAAAATTATTTTTATTACTTGTAAGAGGGACTGACAAACTCTGGTTATTCAGACTTGGGAATATACCAGACTTTCTCAAAAATGTGTGAAAAGAGCCTACCACTTCAAAGAAAAAAACTCATGGCATTTGTTGCCAATGATTAAATGCAAGCTTTCAAGCAGAAATTTAAATTTTGGAAAACTTGTGTTTGCCATCACGAGCTTGACAACATCCTAATACTCACAGATTTTCTGATGAGCTTGGTGGTGATAATAAGAAGTGTGATTTTTTGATTTTGTATAATGAAGTGAGTCAACATTTTGAAAATCTACATAACTCAGAAAACTGATATTTTCCATATGACCAGTACATGATGTTACAAAATTATTCACGGGCAAAACAATCCATTTAAAAAATAGACCAGTGGATTTCAATGTAGTAAAATGTGAAAAGCTCATTGACATGGTTTCAAATTTCACATTGCAACTATACTTTAAGAAATTAACACTTGTTAAGTTTTGGTGTAGTATCAAAGAAAACTATCCATGATTATCTGAAAAGGTTATTAAAATCAATCCTGCACCCAACTACTTATATGGATTTTCTTCATAACTTCAACAAAACAAAATATTGCACAGATTCTGACTGCAGAGCAGTTATGAGAATCCAGCTATCTTTTATTAAGTGAGACATTAAAGAGTTGCAGAAATATAAAACAATGCCACACTTTTTGCTAATTATTTTTATTTTGGAAAATATATTTATTTCCCATTAAAAATGTAATGAATTTATTATTGTTATTTAAAAATAAATTAATAAATATTCTTTATAATTTCACAGTTTTAATTTCTAATATTCATAGATATATCCCACATAAATAAAAGTGGCTTGCATTCCTCAATGATTTTCAAGAGTGTAGTGGGTTCTTGTGACCAAAAAGTTTGAGGACCACTAGTCTGGGATCTCTTAGCCAACACTGAGAGAGCAGAGGTAGGATTTTTCCAAATGAATTATTTAGCTAAAAAACTGAATGAATAAATAGAATAATTTTTGTAAATGAATGAATGAGGAAAGGGGAAAAAGGTATGAAGTATTTGAATAACTATGTGAAGCGAGTCATAGAGAGTATTGTCTGAAATTGACTCTGTGGAGATATAAACCCAAAATATGAAAATAAAAGAACTGGATGATCACATAAGGTAGAGAGGCAGAAGATGATTTATTCAGCATCTACCAAGTGACAGGCACTTGAACACTTATCCACATCTTCCCACAATGGCTTGAGGAGCCAGGTATCATCATTCCCTTTTTCCACAAGAGTCATTGAGATTCAGGGAAGTTATATGACAAAGAGGACTTGCAACATAGCTGGGATATTGTCCCAGATATGTCTGATTCCATGTTGTTCCTATCTGTTTCACCACGCTATGGTACTTCCCAACTGGTCTCCCAATCCCTTCACACCCCTTATTTTACAGAAGAGGTGAGACTCAGAGTTAGGTGGTACACCACGCTGAATGCTGGAGCTTCAGGGATGAATCACAGATACTTCTAGTGTTGGAAGATCTCACAGTCTTGTGGGGGACACCAATGGAAACAGAACACCAATGCAGTGTAAGTGATCAAGGTTTTGACAGCAAAAAGCACAAGGTGGTATGGGAATCTAGAAGAGGAGTTTAACCCAGACTGGGCCTGATAACACACCACCTACATCAAGTCTTAAAGAACTTAATAGAATTAACTAGTAGAGGAAGGAGACAAGGTAGAAGAAATATAGTGTGTGTTAGAGTGTGACTTTTTGGAGAAATCAAAATATTTCAGTGTGACCAGAGGAGACTGGCCCCATGCAAGTTTGGCAACAGCTATTCACACCCTTCACTCCATACTTGGTCATTCTGAAATACCTTCAGTTCAGGTTTAAATATTTAAAATAACCATGGATCCATCCTCACTACCATCTTGGACCTCTAAAGGTCTAGGGATCGCGGGCTGGCTAGGGATCAGTGGGTCAGATGCTGTAATTTTCTGGGTTTGCACAGGAGAGATATCACCCCATACACTGCTACAGGTTGATTCACCCATTGCCTAGCCCACAGTTGGTGCCCGATAAATGTCTAATGATGGAGTGAATAGTACTCCTCAATTCTGCTTTTTTCTTTCTTCTAATATTTTTATTTTAGCTTTGCTGCAGAAGAATCAGCCACTTCACCCTATTCATGCTCAAACTTCCTTCCCTAAGGGAAGATTTCTCTTTTCATTTGTCTTGGGATTCTCATTTCTCAGGCCTGGGGAGTACAGAACCCACCTGCAAATTTCTTCCACTCCAGGGGGTCTTGGTCTTTGGTTTTTGGTCCATATTGTTCACATCTCTAACTGACTACACCAACAATTCCTTGAGGACAGGGAACTTGACTTTTTCATCTCTGAATTTCCACCTTAGAGCAAAAAATTTTATTTAATAAGGCAAAAAGAAAGAAAAGAAGTAAAATTTTTAGTCCTAATGAGGCCCTCTTGCTCTTTCTCTGCTATAACTGCTACCCAGATGCTCCACTAAAACTGCAGAGACATCTTTTCTTTCCCACATGGACAAGTTTGTCATGATTCCTGTGTTTATATTTCCAAACCCACTCTGATTCAGAGGAAAAAAATAAGAAGGAGTCCATAGGAAAAAATAAAAAGGACTCCCTAGACAAACCCCAAGCACAAGAAGTCGGGTGTGAGAAAGATGCTGAGTATGTGAGTCAGCTCCCAGACGCAAACGGATGTTGGATATTGGATTCCTCTCACCGAACTCTGCCTCAATGTCCTTTCTTCCCCACTCCATCTAGGATACATCCTTAGCTACATCAGCTGATAGAAACCGGGCACAGAAACCTATGGAAAAGAAGAGACAGGATGAATCTTGAGCCAGGTCTTTCCAAAAGGTAGGTGACTGTGAGGGAACTTCCAGCTGCCGCTAAAATGATAAAGTTACAACCACTTCCTCCAGTGTCTGGTTAAGTCTTCTCTAAAATCTTGCTCGATCAATCATCTCCTCTTTGAGATATAACCTTTCCCTCCTTCCTGCAGTATAGAACCATGATCAAATCTCTTTCATCCAAAAGAAATAGCATTTTTAAAAAATACTAGGGCCAACAATGAAACAAAGCAAAAATTAAAATCTGCTCCTGAAACTTCCTTTATCTTTTATTTGTCTTCTTGTCTTTCTTTCTCACCCAATTTTCTTAAAAATGTGGTCTACACTCTCTGGCTCCATTTCCTCATTTAAATCCACTGGTTTCTGGCTTTTCTTCCTCTCTAGTCCCCAATTCCACTGTGCATATTCCTGCCTTCTAGTCCCTCTCTCTAGTCCCCAATTCCACTGTGCACATTCCTGCCTTTATCTTCTGCAACATCTTGGCAGCAGGTGACCCTCTTGGCTATTCCTTTCTTTCCATTCCCCTACTTCGACTTTGACAGCACTCTTCCCTATTTATTTATTTTTTTCTGTCTCTCTCTGGCCACTCTTTCTCAGAGCTTCTCATTTCTTCCCTTGCTCCCTCATTAAATATTTGTGTTTCCTATATTTCATTCATTTCATTCTTGGTTAGTTTACTCCTTTCTCATTCCGCATTTAAGAAATATTTTTGAGTACTTTCTATGTACCATGCATTGTTGTACGTAGCTGGGGATTAGCAAATAAATCCACTGCTGTAATGTATTACATAACTTTGTTTCCAATTAGTGAAGACACTTTATAACAAGGGAGTATGACAGTGAGTTCCACAGAATTCACTAGTCTTATCATGTACTCCATTATGCACATACAGTTGGATTGGTGGAATGATGGAATGGCCTAATAAAGGCTCACTTTTGGCACCAGCTGGGAGGCAACATCCTATGGAGATATTTTTGCTTGCCAAATCATTATCTTGGGTTCAATGGGTTTGGAGTTCCTACTGTCCCAAAGGAGAAATCTTTTCACCAGAGAATAAATTCTATTACTGTTGAATGAGATGCAGAGACTACTACTCCCCCATATTTTCTGGGCTTCTCATGCTGCTGAGCCAATAGGCAAAAAAGGTGCCATTGTGCCAGCAAGGATGTTTGATTCCAATTACCAGAAGGAAATTGAGATGCCACCACACAATAGTGGTAAAGACGACTGTGTCTATAACCTAGGGGATTCACTGGGGCACTTCTTGTTCTCCAACAGTCCTGTTCAATGGAAAACTGGGGAAACCCAAAATAGGATTTTCACAGTTACCATATGATCCTGCAATCCCACTCCTGGGCATATATCCAGAGAAAACTCTAATTCAAAATTATTACATACACCCCAATTTCATAGCAGAACAATTTACAATAACCAAGACATGGAAGCAACCTAAATGTCCATCAACAGATTGACGGATAAAGAAGATATGATGTGTGTGTGTGTATACATATATATATTATATATATATATTATATATATATAATATATATATTTTATATATATATATACAAAATGGAACATTACTCAACCATAAAAAAAGAATGAAGTTGCCATTTGCAGTAAAATGGATGGACCTAGAGATTATGATACTAAGAGAAGTAAGTTAGACAGAGAAAGACAAATATCATGTGATATCACTTATATGTGGAATCTAAAAAAATAATGCAAATGAACTTATTTACAAAACAGAAATAGATTCACATACATAGAAAACAAACTTACGGTTACCAAAAGGAAAGGGAGTGGGAGAAGGATAAATTAGGAATTTGGGATTAAGAGATACACACTACTATATGTAAAATAGATAAACAACAAGGACCTACTATAGCACAGGGAACTATATTCAATATCTTGTAATAACCTATAATGGAAAAGAATCTGAAAAAGAATGCATATATATGTATATGTATAACTGAATCACTTTGCTGTACATCTGAAACTAGCACAACATTGTAAATTAACTATACTTCAATTTTAAAAATGGTTAAAAATAAAAAAACAAAAACAGGATTTTCAAGGCCTTAGATCTCATAAAAATAAAGCTTTGGTTTCCTTCAATAGGTAAAGAATGCCATCTGGGGACTTCCCTGGTGGTCCAGTGGTTAAGAATCCGCCTTCCAATGCAGGGGATGTGGGTTCAATCCCTGGTCGGGGAACTAAGATCCCACGTGCCATGGAGCAACTAAGCCTGAATGCCGCAGCTACTGAGTCCGCATGTTCTGAAGCCTGTGTACCACAACTAGAGAGCTCACATGCCACAACTAAGACCTGACATAGCCAAATAAATAAATAAATAAATATTAAAAAAAAAAAAAGAATGCCATCTGGCTGAAGGACTGGCAGTGAGTAATGGAAATACAAGTGGTAGTAGAAGAAGGCAACTATAATTGACTACATAGGCTTCATGATCAGTTATATGGAAGCTGAGGTTATACCTGCATGTTTTATTTAATTAATATTTCTCTTATTCACCCCTCATTTCCACCCACCTTTCATTAAGAACCTGGTAGTTGCTAGGGCTCATTTAAGCTTCATATGGGAATATAACTGAATTGAAATCCCCATGTGATGTTATGTTATCTGATAGGATTCTTGTGTCATCTCTGTTGAAGACAGCAATCTTTTACCTGGACAAAGACAAGAGGGGAAGGTGAAGGGCAAAGGCAGTGGACAGTGCCAATTCTCTTCCAATGGGACCTTTATAATCACTCTCCACCTTTCTCCAACCTGCTCTGTGCTCCTGGACCTTGGCCTTTATGAGCCCATCAACAGGCTCCCATGATCAGCAGCTTCCTTGGGTTCAGCTAAAGGGAGGCAAGAGATCAAAAGATAGAAAGAAAGTGAGATTGTGTGTTTACCCTAGACTCTCTCCATGACAGATCACCTCAGGCTGGCTGTGTCCCTAATTTGAAGGTCTTATCAGGTACCCTTTCTTAAGATGATCCTCTCTGGATTCTAGTAACCACCTCCCCTCTACCTTCCTAACATAAGCCTAGAATCACTTCCTGTTGTTACTAGCCTCAGGGTACTTCACCATTTCTTGTTTCCCTAATCCATGACTATACCATGTGAATAATCTTTTTTTAAAACTATTCTCAAATCCTCCAGTTTGAGAATGTCATCTGTTTCTAGCTGGGATGTTGACTGATACAGCTGGTGCCCCTCACATTGTGGAAGAATGGTTTTGATTGCCTGAGAGTCTTAAAATGACTGCTGTTACAGATTTACACTCCTGTGGAGGTCCCAGATTTCTGGATGGAATGGCTCTTGGGGAGACTTAAGAAACAGTCTTTTTTTTTTAGATGGAGCTGTTAATAGGACTTCCCACCACTACCTCCCCCCAAAGCCAAGAGCTATGCCAGGCTATACTAAATGGAGGTTTGGATTTATTTAAATTTGCTCTGACAGTGAATTCCATAGCTGTGGGCCTTGGACTAGGATGGCTGTCACGTAGCTGAGGCCTGACAGTTAGCGGCTGTTCTTGGCTGGCTTGAAAGGGTGTATATGAACAGCTGGCCACAGGGTCAGGCTGCAGTGTAGCAAAAAGAGGAGGGTGTGCTCTTCTCTCAAACCACTGAGTACATTGCCAATAAAATAATTCTCGATATATTAACAAAGAGAATTGAATCATTGGTGAACTAAACCATAAGGGAGAAAGAGGTCTCAACTTGAAAGAAAAACATGTCAAGAGTCAAACTCATTTATTCCAGGCCCTCCACACACCTTTTGACCACTCCATCCTGATAATGACCCAGTGCACTCTATTGTTTGTAAGAAATTCAGGGGTGTTCTTTGCCTCTTCATCTACTCATCTCAAGTTCTGAGTGAGCCTGACATATTGGAACAATCTGGACAGACTGTATCCACACAATCTGGACAGACTGTATCTAATCCATACTTTAGAGAGCCGTGACTTTGGACAGCATATGTTCCATTCCTTTGTTTCAATTTCTTCATGTGTAAAGTGGAAATAAAGATATCCAATAACCCTTGATTAGAGACAACATGAGAACAATTAATATGTTGAATAAGCGTGATTTGTAGAATAATTAAAATACAACTCTGTTTTCCAAAATTCTTTTAAAATATTTTAAGTGGAAATAATCTCTCATTCTCCTAGATTAAGAAAAACAAACACACACATGTACAGATCGCACGATTTTTCCCATATTCTTTCTCTCAGTCTTAGGTACTAGATAGTCCCACAGTATTCTAAGGAACACCACATGGTTCCTTAGAGACATCAGACGAAGGGAAGAAACAAAAATAATTAGGCCTGAGGAAAAAAGAAAAATATCATATTTGAAAATTATATAACTATATACAGGATTAAAAGAGTCTATGTACCAATTATTAGAATAATAAAATAATTTTTAAATGTGACTCCTTATAATATCAATATATAGAAATTAATTTCATTTCTATAAACCTCCAGAAAGTATAAAGAACTCCTATAAAACAATAAGAAAAATCTAAATATCCAGAAAATATAACTTAAATAAAGACTTGGATTAAGGGAGAAATATACTATACTCATGAAAAGAGAGACTGTTGTAAATATATTAATTCTCTCCAACTGATCTATAGATATAATATGGTTCCAATTAAAAGTTCATTAAGATGTTCTAGGGAAACAGACTTCCTGATTCTAAAATGTATATGGAAGCGCAAAGGTCAAATAATAGCTAATTCAATTTCAAAGTGGGAGGATATCTTCTACCAGATATCAAGACATATTATAAAGTTTGTTAATTTAAACAGTATGGTATAGGTTCAGGCACAGACAAGTCAACTATAGAATTAGAATAGAGATTCCTGAAACAGACCTCCACATATATAAAAACCATTATCTGTTAGAGGGGCCTCACAATTATTTGAGAAAAACAGATTTATTCATTAAAGTGTGCTAGGACAGGGGTCCCCAACCCCCAGGCCACAGACCGGTACTGGTCCATGGCCTATTAGGAACCATGCCGCACAGCAGGAGATGAGCGGTGGCTGAGCGAGCAAAGCTCCATCTGCCGCTCCCCATCGCTCGCGCTACCGCCTGAACCATCCCCCCGCCACCGCATCCCTGGAAAAACTGCCTTCCACAAAACCGGTCCCTGGTGCCAGAAAGGTTGAGGACCGCTGTTCTAGGACGATTGGATGTCCAAATAGACTAAAATGAAATTGGATCCTTCTTACATACCATACACAAAAATCAGTCCCAAATGGATTGAAGATATATTTGACAGACAAAACTTTAAAATTTATAGCAGATTATGTACGAGATTATCTTTATGACAAAGGGGTAAAACTTATTTCTTAAATAAGACATCAAAAAATGCTAACATAAAAGAAAAAAGTGATACCTCCAACTATATTGAAATTAAAGATGTCTATTCTTCAAGATACCATAGAGAAAGTAAAAAAAAAGAAAAAAGAAAAAGAAAAAAAAGCCACAAACTGGGAGAACATATTTGTAACACTTTTAAGTGATAAAGGATTAGTGTACAGAATATGAAAAGAACTGCTTAATGAGAAAAGTCAAATAACCCAAAAGAAAAATGAGCAAGAGATATGAATTGGCATTTCACAAAAACAGCCATACACATATGGCAAATAAACATTTAAGAAGATGCTCAACAATTTAGACGTCTGGGAAATGCAAACTGTGATATGATTTTTACTCAACACACTAACAAAAAATCTCTAGGTCTGACAAGTGTTGGTGAGGATATGAAGGAAAGGGAATGTAAATAGGTACAAAAATTAGTTGGCATTTTTTATAAAATTAAATACTCACATAACCTATGGTCCAGAGGAAGTTCCATTCCTAGAGATTCCTCCCTAGAGAAATCATATAAGTGGGTACCAGGAGACAAGCAGAAGAATAATCATAGATAGCAAAATTGCTTATAATAGAAAAATAAATAAATGAACAAAAGCTGAAAATAACACAATCTTAATCTACAGGAAAATGACATTTAAATTGTGGCATAGTTATACACTTAAATATTATACAATGAAAGTTAATTCACTATAGATATAGACTACTATACAGATGAATCTTAGACATTATGTTATAAAATTATTAAAAATTTCAAAATATTAAACTCACTATTGTAACAAAAATAATGTTGAAACAAATTATTTGGAGAATAAACACATATGTGACAAAGCTATAGGGAAAAAAAGGAATGAAAAATACAGTAATTAGGAGAGAGGTTACCACGGAGAAGTAGGCCTAACAGTGGGAAAGGGCAACTAGTATATTAATACTGTTCTACTTTATTTTTTGTAACTGAACTTTATTGGAGTATAATTGCTTCACAATACTGTGTTAGTTTCTGTTGTACACCAAAGTGAATCAGCCATGTGCATACATATGTCCCCATATCCCCTCCCTCTTGAGCCTCCCTCCCATCCTCCCTATCCCACCCCTCTAGGTCATCGCAAAGCACTGAGATGATCTCCCTGTCCTATGCTGCTGCTTCCCACTAGCTAACTATTTTACATTCGGTAGTGTATATGTTGATGCTACTCTCTCACTTCATCCCAGCTTACCCTTCCCCCTCCCCGTGTCCTCAAGTCCATTCTCTACATCCGCATCTTTATTCCTGTCCTTCCCCTAGGTTCATCAGAACTTTTTTTTTTTTTAGATTCCATATATATGTGTTAGCATATGATATTTGTTTTTCTCTTTCTGACTTACTTCACTCTGTATGACAGACTCTAGGTCTATCTACCCCGCTACAAATAACTCAATTTCATTTCTTCTTACGGCAGAGTAATATTCCACTGTATATATATGCAACATCTTCTTTATCCATTCATCTGTCGATGGACATTTAGGTTGCTTCCATGTCCTGGCTATTAT
The DNA here is from genome assembly GCF_949987535.1 of Balaenoptera acutorostrata. Classification (NCBI taxonomy): domain Eukaryota; kingdom Metazoa; phylum Chordata; class Mammalia; order Artiodactyla; family Balaenopteridae; genus Balaenoptera; species Balaenoptera acutorostrata. Next base: position 47,692,069 of record NC_080064.1, read on the forward strand.
AAATAGTGTTGCAATGAACATTGCGGTACATGGCTCCTTTTGAATTATGGTTTTCTCAGGGTATATGCCCAGGAGTGGGATTGCTGGGTCATATGGTAGTTCTATTTTTAGATTTTTAAGGAACCTCCATACTGTTTTTCATAGTGGTTGTATCAATTTACATTCCCACCAACAGTGCAAGAGGGTTCCCTTTTTACCACACCCTTTCCAGCATTTATTGTTTGTAGATTTTTTGATGATGGCCATTCTGACCGGCATGAGGTGATACCTCATTGTAGTTTTGATTTGCATTTCTCTAATAATTAGTGATGTTGAGCATCTTTTCATGTGCCTCTTGGCCATCTGTATGTCTTCCTTAGTGAAATGTCTATTTAGGTCTTCCACTCATTTTTTTAATTAGATTGTTTGTTTTTCTGATATTGAGCTCCATGAGCTCTTTGTATATTTGGGGGATTAATCCTTTGTAATACTGTTCTACTTCTTAAATTTGGTTATAAGTTCCTAAGTATTCATTTTATTATGTTGCATCATAACTGTATTACACATATTCTTTGTGTCCCACAGATTCCTAAGGCTTTTTAAATTTTTTTCAATCTTTTTTCTCTTTCCTCTGTTCCTTCCATTCTGCTATTGAGACTATACCATGAATCATTTACTTCAATTGAGTATTTCAATTTTAGTTATTGAGTATTTCAGTTGAGTTATTGAATATTTCAATTTTATTGAGTATTTCAATTTTAACATTTCAATTTGATTCTTTATTATCATTTCTATTTGTTAGTTAAAAGCTTCCATCTTTCCGTTTATTTCTAAAGTATTCACTTTTACCTCATGGAGAATAGTTCTAATAGCTGCTTTAAAGTCTATGCCTGATAATTCCAACATCAGGGTTATATCATTGTTAATATCTATTGATTGTCTTTTCCCTTAAGAGTGGACAACAGTTTTCTGGTCCTTTGTATGTAAGGTGATTTTGGATTATATCCTGGATATTTTGAATATTTTGTTGTGAGACTCTCGGTCTTGTTAACATCCTCTAATGAATGTTGAGTTGTTGTTGTTGTTGTTTTAGCAGGTAATCAATCCAGTTAGGTTGAGACCACAAGTTCTATCTCACCTTCTGTGAGTGGTGATTCCAATATCAGTTCAGTTTTCAAAGCCTTTGTTTTATTTCATTAGGTCTCTTACATGCATCTCAGGGTGAAATGTGCATTTCAGGGGTGGGTTAGGGACTTGTGTCAGCTCATACACAGATGTAGGGGATCCCCTTTGCCAGAGATCTTCTCTCCAAGATTCCCCTCACACTCTTTGGTTCCCATGAGAACCAGAGAACTTCTTTTCTGAGTCCTCTAGCTAGAAAGTCAAGATAACTTTTAGAACGGTATCCCCTTGTGCTGTTGAGAAATTCCACAGAAATATGCCTACCCTTGTGACAAAGTACTTCAAGAAAAGAGAGGGGGAAAAGATAGGAATTTCCATTATATTCTTTGGGCCAGAGGGATCCTTTTCCTAGTTCCTTTGACCAGAAAAGAAAGGTTTGCTTTTCATCACATAGATGCCCTCACCATGACCACCACTTCTTCCCAAATGGGACTGGCCTCAGGGAAGAACCAAGTGGAAAAAAAAAGAAACAAGAAACCCCAGGAATCTCTCCCTACATTTGTCAGCTCATGGAGGTCCCCTATTCCCAGTCTTCTGGTTAAGCGGGAAACTTTTTTTCAGAACTTTTGGTATACGTATCCTCTCTGCAGTCTGGGACTCTCTGTACCCTTAGGTCAATGCTGGGAGAGACAAAAGGAAAAAAAAAAAAAAAAAAAAACCTGAAACTCACCCCCATTATGAGTCATTATTCAAGAATGGACTTCCCTCCCAATCTGCCTAACTGTTGTTTCAGAGTTGCTATGTTTTGTATATATTTTTTCAGAAGTTTTTACTTGTAGTCAGTGGGGGAGAGAGGCTGGAGTGAACTTACTCTATCTTGGCTAATGCCAAAGTCCATATATTCCTTTTTATGTATCAAATATTACATAATACAATTAAAGATAACAAAAAAAAGTTCCATGCCCAAAGGATCTCATAATCTACTGTAGGGAGACAGACTTCTAAACACACTCTTTTAGGGAGTTTGGCTCTGACAAGGAGAAAAGAAATAGAATCAGGGCTTCCCTGGTAGCACAGTGGTTAAGAATCTGCCTTCCAATGCAGGGAACATGGGTTCGAACCCTGGTCTGGGAAGATCTCACATGTCGCAGAGCAACTAAGCCCGTGTGCCACAACTACTGCGACTGTGCTCTAGAGCCCGCAGGCCACAACTACTGAAGCCCGAGCACCTAGAGCCCACGCTCCTCAACAAGAGAAGCCACCACAAAGAGAAGCCTGCACACCACAACGAAGAGTAGCGCCCGCTCGCTGCAACTAGAAAGCACGCACGTGGCAACGAAGAGCCGACACAGCCAAAAATAAATTAATTAATTAATTTTAAAAAGTAGAATCAGAGGTAAAAGGAGACAGAGGGTAAGACCAAATGAATTTGTCCTTTGTTAGTAAGGGTTAGCTAAGTGGGTTCAGAACTTCTCCTAACCAACACTTAACACATTTAAATTATTACATATTTATTTGGAATAACTTATTTCTGTCCTACTGCCTGGATAAGAAGCCGCATGAAAGCAGGTCCACATCTGAGTGGTTCACCCTTGTGCTATTTCACACAGTAGGTGGTCAAGGTGTTTGTTGACAGGTTCCATAGTATTTGGCACTTAGTTGCCAGAGCAGGTGCTGTCAGGGCTCTGCCCATATCCTCTTGCCCTTTACTTCAGTGCACAACAACCCAATCCCCAATTGCCAGCTCCTGAATATCTCTGCCTAAATAAGGCCTTTCTCAAGCTTATGAAGCATGTTTTGTCTCCCTGAATGGCAGGTAGTGCCAGAAAATTAATATCTGCTAGAAGAAGACCTGAACCAATGACTGGCAGCTTTGGTTTATAAATATCCCAGCTCCTTCCCCCTTGGGTGGGTTAACTCTGTGCCCTGTGTCCTACACTGGCTCTCAGACTTTCCCCAGCAGGACTTAGTTCCAGTTGCCCACAGTGGCAGCTGGTTTGATAATGCACAATGTATTGGTTACCTTCCCTTCTCTGAATCACTTTCCCATTCTCTTTTGGTGTTTCCTTATCCTCTTAAAATAAACAACTGTAACCTAAATCCTTGTTTCAGGATCTGCTTCTGGGAAAACCCAAACTAAAACAGTTGCATACTCTACATACACGGGCATTGGTCTTTTATTAAGAAATTTCCTCATAACGTTAGAGTGGGCAGAGCACTGGACTTCAAGTCAGAATGTCCTAGTTCATCCACCTACCAGCTAGGTAACCTTGAACAAGTCACTTGATTACTCTGAGGCTCAACTTTCCTCGTTGGGAATGTGGAGTTCATAAAATCTTCCTCGTAATATTCTTGTGAGTATTAAATAAAATAAAATAATATATGTGAAAGAACTTATCATGGAGACCACTGTATAGTGAGTATTTAGTGCATCAGTGTGTGATGGTTGAGTAGAAGGATAAAGAATTCTTTCTTGTGTTGTGAACCATCATGTCTGTTTTATTTATTTTCCTGATGGAGAGTGGGGTTGTATTAACATGTCCAGTCAACATCAGGAATTGCTAATGGTGGGGAAATGTTGAAGACTTTGTATTGTTTCATCTTGAAGAGCATGCTTCTAATTAGCAAGAGCCTGTTTTCTTTCAACATAAATGGGCAATAGCTCAGCAGATGGTCCCACTATTCCTGAGTCCCAGTGTGCCCCAGAGGAAATGTACAACAAACACTTCAGAGAGAGCGCTCATTGTCTTTTAATTTATATGGATTTCTCTTTTACTTGAGAATTGTTCCATGAAGTTTTCATGGCTTCATAGACTTTTAGGTCATAAAGAGACATTGGTGATCAGGAGTAGTCAGACCCTGTTGTTTTACAGTTAGGGAATCAGAGACTCCAATAGCCTCCCTTCTCCAATAGCGTTTTAAGAACCAGGACAACTGTCTTCAAATACTGAAAGGATTAATGAATGAGAGAGCAGACGTCTTATTAAAGTGACTTCATAAATTAAGGGTGGTGGGAGCATTTTGAGTGTCACTTAAGAGGGAAGATTCTATCAAGTAGAGCTGTTTAACAACCAAAGGGATGACTGAAGTAATAAGCTTGCCATCCCTGGAGGTATGTAAGAGGATACTGCCCTATATTCGGTGTTATACAAGGGATTCTTGCTCACGGGAGGGAGACTTAATTGGGCACGCAAGTCCCTTCTAATTTTAGGGTTCTACAGTTGGGGGTTTCCAAAAGCAACCACCATGCACAGTACAGAGCATATAGTATATGCTCAATGAAAACATAATGATTGATTACTTAAGGTTGCCCTAGAGATACTTAATTCTATCTTCTATAAGTACCTTCTTTCTTCATATTGACACTCCATTCAGGGCCAGTCAGATCCCTGTTGCCAAGCAAGCTGGAAGCTCAGGCATTTGACACAGGTCAGGGATCCAGGAGGCCAGAACTGCATATGGGAATGAACATGGCTGTAGCAGTCACAGAAGTGCACCACTCAGACCTCCCTTCAAGAAAGAACCTGCCATTCTGCTGCAAAAAGCAGTGAGCTGACAGCCTCCAGCTGTTAGCATCTTTAGAATCCATTTCAGCTTTCAAACTGAGGCCCCATGATTCCCAGGGAGCTCTCACTAAGCATAAGCGTGGCAAAGGTACTAGGGCCTGGCCATTTCAGCCTGAATTTGGACTCCTTTCAGGTTCTTTTCTCTATAGCTCACTGTTGGATCCGTGAATTTTCAGAGCTGTATTGTGACCTCAGGCTATCTCAACTCAGTCTTGCTTCTTCCCTCCTTTCCTTTCCCAGGTGTCAGATCTACATCACAACCTGAGGCTTTCCCTGCCCAATCCTGCTTCTCTTTCTAGTACCTTCCATAGACATTACTCTTAATAAAGCTCTTACACTCCTAACTCAGTCTCAACCTCTGCTTCTAGGAAAACCCTGCAACTATGGAGCCCACAGTAAAAGGAAACAAAAGTCCACATCCCACAGAAGGAGAATCTGGATTATCAATGTGTCTGAGGAGACTGAGAAAACAAGAAAGACACCTGAAAAATAGGATGTGCAACAAAGACCAGAGGGCAGCAGGGAGGCTTTGAGAGGCAGAGCTTAGAGAGATCCCTTGAGGGAAATGTGCTAGAGGGAGGGAGCGTTTCCACTGGGTCTCCCAACCACCCTGCCAATGCTCTTCAGCCAGAAGCCATCTAATAGTCTTGTGTCTTTATGGCAGCCAGGGAAAGGAAGAGAAACCGCCATGCTCGAGCCATTGACACGATTCCACAGCACAATATGGCGACATCGGCAATGAATTTACAGATGTGGAAGTGCCAGTTTTTAGGGGGCAGGTGATAAAGACAGCTAATATTTAATTGCACGCTCAGTATGCGTCAGGCACTGTCACTGTTGTATGGTTTTTGAGGATTAGGAATCTGGGAGCAACTTGATGGATTGTTTTGGATCGGGGTCTTTTGTGAGGTTGCAGACAGGCTGACAGTCAGGGCTGCAGTCATTTCAAAACTCCTGGGGCTGGAGGGTCCATATCCAAGATCACGCCTGTGGTTTTTGGTGAGCCTCAGTTCCTTACCATGCAGGCCCCTCCATAGGGTGGCTTGACACAGCAGCTGCCTTCCCCTGAAGTGAGTGATCTGAGACAGAGTGGTGACTCAAGGTGGAAGCCACAGTCTTTAATGGCCTAATCTCAGATGCATGATGCCTTCATTTATACCATATCCTATTGTCACACAGACCAACCCTTGTACAGTGTGGGAGAGCACTATACAAGAGTGACTACCAGGAGACAGGGATCATTGGGACCACCTTAGAGGTTGGTTCCCACAACCTCCAGGGGAACAATATGAAGCAAGTATTTTACCAGTGAGGAAACCGAGGCACAGAGATGCTACTGGACAAGATATGAACTGAGAGTCTATGTTCCAAACCCTTACATGAAGCTGTCTCCCCAAGTGGAGGAATGGAAGTCAAAGAAGAAAGAAGACAAATGTGTTTAAACTTCTTGGTGGTTAAGAAAAGAATGTCTTAGGTGGTCATAATTTGTACGGAAGTATAGACCTTAACAGAGCAGTTCCTCATTATCAGGGGTAATCGTTACATCAAACGTATAAGTAAGGAATTACTTTCCCATTTTCCAGATGACAAAAGAAAATTCAGAAAGACTTAGTGCTTTGCCCATAAAGTGTGATGAATACAGAGTGGAGTTCAGCTCAGGTCTTCATTTCCAAGTCCAGGGCTCTTGTCTATACCTTAGCTGTTCTCTCCACTAAACCAAAGGACCAACTGGTGTTCCCAATTCTCTGGAATAGTAAATAAGGTAACTGAAGTGGGGAAGAGCACCTAGAAACCTAATTGCTTAGGTGTGAGGTAGCGAAGTCCTGCACCAAAGGAAAAGAATTTGCTGGGGTTTTTCCAATGTTTCTTAAAGTATAATATACTTATTGAGAAGTGCACATAAGTACATAGCTTGTTGAATTTTATAAACCAAACAAACTAAATGAAGAGGCAGACATTACCATTCACCCCAGAATCCCCTCTGTTCCATTTTTCTGTCACTACCCCCGACGCAGTAACCACCATGCGAACTTACAGAATCATAGATTCATTTGCCTGCTTTTGTAATTTATATAAATCTAATCTTATACTTTTTGCACTTAGCTTCTTTCACTTGAAATCGTATTCATGAGATTCATCCATATTGTTGTGTAGTATACTTGTAGTTTTCTGTTTCTGTTGTATAGTATTCCACTGTGTGAATATATAATTTATTTATCTACTCTACCAGGTGTTGGTAATCTATATCCAAATTTGCCCCACCTCCTATTTCTGTACAGCCTGCAAGTGAAGATGATTTATACATTTTTGAATGCTTATAAAAATCAAAAGAATAATGCCTCCTGGCATGTGAGAATTATATGAAATTTAAATTTGTATTCATAAATAACATTTTATTGGAACACATCACATTCATTCTTTTTTGCATTATCTGTGGCTGCTTTCACATTACAATGGCAGTTAAGTAGTTACAGCAGAGACCAGTGCAGCACTCTGTTGCTTTGCACTGCTGTTGGGGCACTACAAAGAGAAGTGATGAAATAATAAGTTGATTTTGCTTCTTTGCCTGAAGAGTCTAAATATTTACTATCTTTACTGAAAATTTTTGCTGAGCTCTGTACTATACTATTGGTGGGCATTTGAGTAGTTTCCAGTTGGGTGCTGTTATGAATAGTTCTACTTTGAACATTCTGGTTCATGTTCTTGGTAAACATATGTAAGCATTTATTTTGGGTACATACCTAGGAGTGGAATTGCTGAGTACTGGGCTGTGTTCAGCTTAGTAGGTATTACTGCAGGTTTGTACCAATTCTATACTTTAAAATATATATGTATGTGCTGTGTATGAGAACTCCAGTTGCTCCAAAGTCTCACCAATAATTGGTATATTCTATCAATTTCATTTAACCATCTGATGAAGGGGTAGTGGTAACATGAGAATGGTTTTGAAATGATAATTACAGCAACATTTATTTTAAGGTTATGCCAAATGCTGTGCTAATAATTTCACCTACATTATCACATTATAGACAAGTCAATTTTACTGATGTGGGAATAGTGTTCAGCAAGACTAAGAAACTTTAAGATCACACAGATATTAAATAGAAAAACCAGCAATCAAACTCAGATCCAGTTGACTTCATAGCCTGTATCCCTTCTATTGCACGGAGTCGTATCCCCGCATGACAATTTAATAAGACTTTCACTTTTGGAGAGTCAGCAATAGGAGTGTCTTTAACTAGCATTCAAACATTTGTTAGGAAAAGGGATGAAGTGGAGCTATAAAAAGTAGGTATGGGGAAAGTATGGGCAAATACACCCTCATTTCTGCTGCCATCTGCTACAGTGGTTAACTGTATGCTTTCTGCTTCCCTCCAGCCCTTTGGCTGGTTATGTTTATTACATGTTCTGACAGTTGAGCCTGTGGTGAAAAAGGATAACAGATTTGTATTCTCAAGATCATCTCCAGATGCTGGCCAGAAGCACCTCTGGATTCATGAAATATTTGTCTTTAGTATTTCTTGAAGATGGATGATTGGAAGAAAAAAATGTTTGAGGACCATTTCAGTATAAATCATGGAGAATTCCTTTCTTTGGCAATCTGGAATGCATTTCTCTATTTCTTTTAGAAGAATAATGCATGTATTAATAACTTGGTTGGAATGGGGTCTGGGCCAAGATGAGATGATCACGGAAATCATTATTGATGGTTTCTTGTAGCCAAACAATCTGTTCCCCCAAACCTGGAGTTTGTCATCTGTAGGTGAAGGACTGCTGAAAGGTCACATCTGAGTCACTTGCATGAATCCTCTCCTCTCTATCCCAACTGCCATTCCTCTACCCAGGTTTTGGCTGGGGTTTTTTTTGGTCTGAATTACAAAACATTTATATCAGGTTTATTAACTTTCTCTCCTGTTTCAACACAAACAAGCATTCAAATTGACACTGTAGTTGTCCTGCTAATATGATTATGCCATTGCCTTGATCAAATACTTCTGGGACTCATTATTGCCTATAGCAGTGCTCTCCAATTTCTTTTTATTGATATATAATTGACTCTCCAATCTTTCTTTTGATTCTGTACTACTACACATGAAAATTGCATTTATTTATGAATATATTTCATTTATGGATGAGATGTTTATTTATAAATTTATATATTTCATATGTAAATTTTGAAAAAATATATATTTTTAAAGGATGAGATAATATATACCAGGGGTTAGCAAAGATTTTCTAAAAAAGCACCAGATGGTTAATATTTTAGGCTTTACAGGCTGTAAGGTCTCTGCTACAACTACTCAGTTCTGCCACGGTAGCACAAAAACAGCCATATGTAACAAACAACCCAATCAAAAAATGAGTAGAAGAACTAAATAGACATTTCTCCAAAGAAGACATACAGATGGCCAACAGGCACATGAAAAGATGTTCAACATTGGTAATTATTATAGAAATGCAAATCAAATCTACAATGAGATACCACCTCACATGGGTGAGAATGACCATCATTCAAATATCTACAAATAACAAATGCTGGAGAGGGTGTGGAGAAGAGGGAACCCGCCTACACTGTTGGTGAGAATGTAGGTTGGTGCAGGCACTATGGAAAACAGTATGGAGGTTCTTTAGAAAGCTACAAATAGAGTTGACATATGACCCAGAAATCCCATTTGTGGGCTTATATCCAGACAAAACTATAATTCAAAAAGATACATGCACCCTTACGTTCATAGCAGCACTATTCACAATAGCCAAGACATGGAAACAACCTAAATGTCCATCAACCAATGAATGGATAAAGAAGATATGGTACATATATACAATGGAATACTACTCAGCCATAAAAATAATGAAATAATGCCATTTGCAGCAACAGGGATGGAAGGAGAGATTATCATACTAAGTGCAGTTAAGTCAGAAGGAGAAAGACAAATACCATATGATATCATTTACATGTGGAATCTAAAATATAACACAAATGAACTTATCTATGAAACAAAAACAGACTCACAAATATAGAGACCAGAATTTGGTTGCCAAGGGGGAGGCAGGGTAGGGGAGGGATTGATTGGGAGTTTGGGGTAAGCAGATGCAAACTATTATATATAGGATGGATAACAACAAGGTCCAACTGTATAGCACAAGGAACTATATTCAACATCTGGTGATAAACCATAATGGAAAAGAATATTTTTAAAAAATGTATATATACGTATAACCAAATAGCTTTGCTGTACAGCAGAAATTAACATAGCAAATACCAGAGACTGGGTGGTTTAAACAAAAGAAATTTATTTTTGCATATTACTGGATGATAGAAGTCTGACGTATAGGTGTTAACAGGGTTGATTTCTTCCAAAACCTCTCTTAGATAGCTGTCTTCTCCCTGTGTCTTCACAAGGTCTTCCCTCTTGCCTATGTCCTAATCTCTTGTTACGAGGATACCAGTCATACTGGATTAGGGCCAGCCTATATGGTCTCATTTTACTTTAATTACCTCTTTAAAAGCCCTTTCTCTGAATACAGTCACATCCTAAGGTACTGGGGTTAGGATTTTAACATACGAATTTTAAAAGGACACAGTACAGCCCAGAACTCTGTGTGATCTGCAGCAATCTCTTCATCAGAGCACTATGAAAAATAGTCTCTTTATTAGTTCCAGATGTAGCTTCTCTTGATCCAGAGACCTCTGTACTAAAAAGACAAATTATCTGTTCTCCACACACCCGATATACAACAGAATGGAAGAGCCACAATAAATAATCCCATTTAGAAAGGGAAACTATAGGAAACACACAGCAGACACTGTCCCATAGTAAATCTGAAATCCTACTGGGCAGAAATCTTGACAGTCCCTACTTAGGAGTAGGGAATGGGCCTAAATCATGTCCTGAGTTCACACTTGCAAAGTAGGTCCCTTGTACTTCTTCTCCATTGTCCTTGGCTCTGATGTCTGGATATTATTCCTTTTCTATTATTCTTTTGACCACATATGAAGTAAGTATTGGGCAATATGTTCTGGGGTTGCAGAGGCTAAGCTGTTTTATCAGTCCACTGTGTGCCCATAGAATTTAGTGGTCTCAGGGATTATTTTAAAGCTTGAACAGTCAGAATCACTTTTAATATAGTCAAATTTTTGTTGTCCTTTTTGCATTTTAAGGGTTTTGTTTTTGTTTTGTTTTGTTTTTGGCAGTACAACTATTCCAAAACCTTTCTTAATCTCCTGTTTATTTGATGGCAGTCAACTTTATGTGCAAACAATCAACAGGTATCACACTTTTGGAAACTTTATTTTGCATGCAAGAAGGAGTTGAATTTTATGGGTCAGAGAAAGGACTGTTATGAGATGAATTGTGCTCCCCACCACCAAATTCACATACTGAAATCCTAAATGCCTTATATAAGAGATTAAAAAATAGGCAAAGGATCTAAATAGACATTTTTCCAAAGAAGACATACAGTTGGCCAACAGGCACATGGAAAGGTACTCAATGTCACTATTCATCAAGGAAAAGACAAAACCAAGATGAGTTATCACCTCACACCTGTCAGAATGGTTATTATCAAAAAGACCACAAATAGGGCTTTCCTGGTGGTGCAGTGGTTGAGAATCTGCCTGCCAATTCAGGGGACACGGGTTCGAGCCCTGGTCTGGGAAGATCCCACATGCTGTGGAGCAACTAAGCCCGTGAGCCACAACTACTGAGCCTGCGTGTCTGGAGCCTGTGCCCCACAACAAGAGAGGCCATGACAGTGAAAGGTCCACGCACCGCGATGAAGAGTGGCCCCCACTTACCGCAACTAGAGAAAGCCCTCGCACAGAAACGAAGACCCAACACAGCCAAAAATAAATAAATAAATAATAAATACATTTTAAAAAGACCACAAATAGCAAGTGTTGACAAAGATGTGGAGAAAAGGGAACCTCATGCACTGTTGGTGAGCATGTAAATTGTGTAGCCACTAAGGAAAACCATATGGAGATTCCTCAAAGAAATAAAAATAGAACTACCATATGATCAGAAATTCCACTCCTGGGTATTTATCTGAAGAAAACAAAAACACTAACTAGAAAAAATATTGCACCCCTATATTCATTACAGCATTATTTACAATAGTCAAGATATGGAAGCAACCCAAGTACCCATAAATAGATGAATGGGTAAAGAAGATGTGGTATATATACAATAGAATATTACTCAGTAATAAAAAAGAATGAGATCTTGCCATTTGTATCAAAATGGATGGACCTAGAGGGCATTGTGCTAAATGAAATAAATCAGACAGACAGAGAAAGACAAATACTCTATGACTTCACTTATATATGGAATCTAAAAAAACAAATGAATAAAGATAATAAAACAGAACAGAGTTATAGATACAGGAAACAAACAGGTGGTTGCCAGAGAGGAGGGGACTGGGGGGAGAAAAGAATTAGGTGAGGGAGATTAAGAGGTACAAACTTCCAGTAGCAAAATACATGAGTCATGGGTATGAAATGTACATTGTGTGGAATATAGTCAATAACTATGTAATATCTTTGTATGGTGACATATCATAACTAGAGATATTGTGGTGATCATTTTGAAATGTATAGAAATACCAAGTCACTAATGTTGTATAACAGGAACTAACACAGTGTTGTAGGTCAATTATACTTCAAAAACAAACAAACAGACTCCTGGAAGAAGAATATCATATTTGTGGTTACCAGAGGTAGGGGGTTAGGGGAGGAGGAATTGGATGAAGGTAGTCAAAAGGTACAAACTTCCAGTTATAAGATAAATAAGTACTAGGGATGTAATGTGCAACATGAAAAATATAATTAACACTGCTTTATGTTATATATGAAAGCTGTTGAAAGTAAATCCTAAGAGTTCTTATCACACAAACAAAATGTTTTCTCTATTTCTTTAACTTTATATCTATGAGGTAATAGATGCTCACTAAACTTATTGTGATAATCATTTCATGATGTATGTAAGTCAAATCATTATGCTGTACACCTTAAACTTATACAGTACTGTATGTCAATTATATCTCTAAAACTTGAAGAAAAATAAATAAATAAATAAATAGGAAGAAAAAGATTAAGACACAGAAGGCTGACCAAGTGAAGACAATGAAAGAAGATGGCCATCTAAAAGCCAAGGAGAGAAGGACCTCAGAAGGAATAACTTTGCCAACATCTTGATCTTGAACTTCTGGTCTACTGTGAGAAAAAACAATTTCTGTTTTTAAAGCCAACCAGTCTGTGGTACTTTGATACAGCAGCCCTAGCAAACTAACACACCCAATAAAATGTCAGTAAAAGATCTGAATAGACATTTCACAGGGAAAAATATAAGAATGGCCAGTACATGCATAAAAAGATACTCAACATCATTATTAGTCAACATGAAAATGTAAATTAAAAATACAATGAGATACCACTCTTTGCTAATTAGAATGGCTAAAATGATAAAGACTGACAATGCCAAGTGCTGATGAGGAGATGGGGCAAGTAGAACTCTAACTTGTTGATAGAAAAGTAAAATGGTAAATTTACTTTGGAAAAATATTTAGCAGTTTCTTAAAATGTCTAACACCTTCCATAATTCCCAGCCATTCCACTCCTAAATATTTTACTCAAGTAATTAAAAATGATTGGATTATTAATACACACAACAATATGGGTGAATCTCAAAATCAATATGCTGAATGAATGAAGCTAGTCACAACAGAATGCATATTGTATGATTCCATTTATACAAAATTCAAATCAGTTCATGGGGGAAAAATAATATCAATGGCTGCTTAGGGTTGAAGAGGTAGAGAAAGGGATGAACTGCAAAAAAAAAAAAAAAAAGAGCAACCTTTTGGGGATGATGTAAATGTTCTGTATCTTGATAGTTGTGATGGCTTCATAGGTATATACAATTTTCAGCATTCATTAGATTATACAGTTTAAATAGATACAGTTTGATGTATGTAAATTATTCCTGAATAAAGTTAATAAGAAAAACATTGAAATTGTACATAAGATTTGCTAACTCAAGGTCATGAAGATATACTCTTATATTTTTGTCTAAGAGTTTTATAGTTTTCAGCTTTTACATTCAGGTCTATGACCCATTTTGAGTTAATTTTTGTGTATAGTGTGAAGAAAGTGTCCAACTTCATACTTCTGCATATGAATATCTAGTTGTCCCAGTGCCATTTGTTGAAGAGACTCTTCCTTCCTCATTGAATGTTTTTGGGGAAGAACATTTTTAACACTCTTGTTAAAAATCAGTTGACCAAAAATACAAGAGTTTATTTATGCACCCTCAGTTCTATTCCATTGATCTATCTATCTATCCTTATGCTAATACCACACTCTACATTTTCTTGCCTAATTGTCCTGGTCACACTGCTAATACCTTACGAATAGATGTAGCAAGAATGAACATCCTTGTCTTGTTCTTGATTTTAGAGGCAAAGCATTCAGTCTTTCATCATTGATTATGATGTTACATGTAAGTTTTGGTACATGTCCTTTATGAATTCAAATGTTTCTTTCATTTCTAGTTTCCTTTGAGTTTTTATTGTAAATGCGTGTTGAATTTTGTTAAGTGTGTTTTTTTTGCATTTATTAGAATTATCATAATTTTTAAATCTTATATTAAGTTAGTATGGTGAGTTGTACTGATTAATTTTCAAATGTTTGACTTTGCATTCCTAAAATAAATCCCATTTGGTCAGGATGCATTGTCTTCTTTATTATATCGCTGGATTTAATTTTCTAAAATTTTCTTAAGGAGTTTTGTGCCTATGATCATAAGAAATAATGTAGTTTCCTTTCTTTACAGTGTCAGCCTGGTTTTGCCAATGACGATGATGGACTTACAGCATGAGTTAGGAAATGTTTCCTCTTCTACTTTGTGAAAGTATTTGTGTCAAATTGTTATTACTTTTTCCCGTAAATGTTTGGAAGGATTTTCTAGTAATTCCATCTGAACCTGGAGTTCTCTTTGTGTGAAAGTTTTTAACAAACAATTTAATTTCTTTAATGTGTACAGAGATATTCAGGTTATCTATTTCTTCATGAGTGAGATCTGATATTTTGTGCATTTTGATAAAATAGTCTATTTCTTCTAAGTTGTCAAATTTGTTGGTATCCAGCTGTTAATTGTATTCTCTTAGTATCCATTCAATGTGTATGAGATTTGCAGTAATGTTTTTTCTTTTATTCTTTTTTTTAACATCTTTAGTGGAGTATAATTGCTTTACAATGTTGTGTTAGTTTCTGCTCTATAACAATGTAAATCAGTTATATGTATACATATATCCCCATATCCCCTCCCTCTTGTGCCTCCCTCCCACCCTCCCTCTCCCACCCCTCTAGGTGGTCACAAAGCACTGAGCTGATATCCCTGTGCCATGCAGCTTCTTCCCACTAGCTATCTATCTTACATTTGGTAGTGTATATATGTCCATGCCACTCTCTCACTTTGTCCCAGCTTACCTTCCCCCTCCCCGTGCCCTCAAGTCCATTCTCTACATCTGCGTCTTTATTCCTGTCCTGTCCCTAAGTTCGTCAGAACCTTTTTTTTTTTAGATTCCATGTATATGTGTTAGCATACAGTATTTGTTTTTCTCTTTCTGACTTACTTCACTCTGTATGACAGACTCTAACTCCATCCACCTCACTACAAATAACTCCATTTCGTTTCTTTTTATGGCTGAGTAATATTCCATTGTATATATGTGCCACATCTTCTTTATCCATTCATCTGTCGATGGACACTTAGGTTGCTTCCATGTCCTGTCTATTGTAAATAGTGCTGCAATGAACATTGTGGTACATGTCTCTTTTTGAATTATGGTTTTCTCAGGGTATATGCCCAGTAGTGGGATTGCTGGGTCATATGGTAGTTCTATCTTTTTTCTTATATTGCTGATTAGTTTTCATTCATTATTTAGCTTAGCCACAAGTTTATCAATTTTATCCATCTTTTCAAAGAACCAGCTTTTGGTTTCATTGAGCTTCTCTGGCATTTGACCTTTCTCAAATTTCACGGGTTTCTCTTCTTTTTCTTTTTTATATTCTTTCTTCTACTTTGCATTTCTTTTTGCTGCTTCTTGAGGTAAAACTTGAGGTTACTAAAGAAGGCTTTTCTTCTTCTCTAATATAAACATTTAAAGCTACAAATTTTCCTCTAAGCACTGCTTTAACTGTATTTCATAGTTTGATACATTGTATTTTGATTATTATTCAATGCAAAATAACTTTCATTTTCCTTTGTGATTTCTTCTTTGACCTATGGAATATTTGGGAGTGTTTTACTTATTATAAATATATGGGTTTTCACAGATATTTTACAGTTACTGATTTCCAATTTAATTTTCTCAAGGCCAGAGAACATATCCTGTATAATTTCAATCCTTTTAAAGTTATTGAGACTTGCCTTATGACTCATCCTGTAGTCTGTCTTTTTTAACATACCATGTGCACTTAACAAGAATGTGTGTTCTGAAGTTATGGCATTTATATATACACAGTACTTATGTATATATAAATTTTAATGTAATTATTTATACTTATATAATTATACATACATTTATATATTTATATATAACTTAGATTAAACACATACATAAAATTAGATTAAGGTGACTGATCATGTCTTTTAATAACTTTTTTGGTCTAGTTGTTTTATCCATTGTTGAACAAAGGGTGTTAAAATTACCTAATATTATTGTGGACCTGTCTATTTTTCTTTAATTCTATTATTGTTTCATGTATTTTAAAGCTCTACTATTCAGTACATATGTATTTATGATTATTATATGTTCCTGATGAATTGGTATTTTTATCACTATAAAATTATTTCTTTATCTTTGGTAATACTCTATCTTGAGGTACACTTTATCGAATAGTAATATAGCCAGTCTAGTCTTACAATTACTGTTTGCATGTCATATCATTTTTATCAATTTTGAGAAAACTGAACTTTTAAAATTTCGAGTTTTTCTAGGCAGCATGCAATTGGGTCCTGCTTTTTAACCTATTCTTAAAAACTACCTTTCTATTGGAGTATTTAGTTTATTAACATTTAGTGTAATTGTTGATACATATGAATTTACTATTCTGTTTGTTCCCTCTCTGTGTTTTGTTCCACTATATCCCCTTTCTTGCCTTTCTTTAAATTATTTACATATTTTTAAATTCCATTTTAATTAATTTATTGGCTATTTAGCCATAGTTCTTTACTTCATTTTTAAGTGGGTTTTCTAAGGATTACACTATATATCATTAACATTTTACTCTACCTAGACGTGATATTGTACTACTTCATATATAATATAAAAACCTTGCAACCATTTAAGTCCATTTAACTCTTTACCACCCTTTATGTTGTAGCTGCCACGTTATCTTCATACATTATAAACATCTCAAGACAACATTATAATTTTTGCTTTACATGTTGATATGTATTCTAAGGCTATTAAGAGAAAAAATAGACTTTTATATCCACCTATATATTTACCAATGCTACCCATTCCTTCCTAAGGATCTGAGTTCCACCTGGTTCCATTTCCCTTCACAACTTTCATTACCATGTCTGGTAGCACAGTTCAGATGGCAACACATTCCCTTGGTTTCTCTTTATCTGAAAGATGTCTTTATTTTGCCTTCAATCTTGAAAAACATTTTCATTGACTATAGACTTCTGACCAGTTTTTTGTTTGTTTGTTTTCTTTTTTTCTTCCATCTCTTTAAGATATTTTTTCATGGCCTTCATGAAAGTCTTCCTTTGATTGTCATGAAAAGTCCACAGCTATTGAAACCTTTGCTCCCCTTTCTGTAGTGTGTTAATTTTTCTCTGGCTATTTTCAAGATTTTCTCTTTATCTTTGGTTTTTAGCAATCTGACTATACTGTGCCCAAGTATCATTATTATCAAATTTATACTATTTGGAATTCACTGAGCATCTTGATTCAGTTTATTTCCTTCACACACTGTGAGGAGTTTTCAGCCATTATTTCTTTAAATACTTCTTCTGTCCCATTCCCTCTCTCCTTTCCTTTTGGGACTCCGATTACTCACATGTTTGACCTTTTGAAATTCTGCACTGGTCTTGGAGTCTGTATTAATTAAAAATTTTTTTCTCTTTCTTCAGGTTGGATAATTTCTAGTGATCTATCTTCAAAATCGCTTTTTCCCCTATCTCCATTCTGCCAGTAAGTTTATCCAGTAAATTTTAAATTTCAGATATTGTATTTTTTCACATTAAAATTTTCCTTTTTTTAACATTTTATATTTCTCTGCTGAGAATTCCTATCTTTATATTCATTCAAGCATATTTAACTTTATCTCACTCAGATACATTCTTTAAAGTCCTTATCTTATAATTTGAGTATCTGGAATATCTCAGAGTTTGGCATCTATTGATTTTTTTCTTCCCTTCAGGAAAGGTTTATATTTTTCTGACTCTTGATTCTTCTGACTCACATATGTTGAGTAATTTTGGGCTGTATCCTGGGCATTGTAAGTTTTCTATTTTGCAGATTTTAATTTTGTTAAATTCCTCTAAAGAGCGGGTGTTTTGTTTTGGTTTGGTTTAGCAGGCATTTAACTTGGTTATCCTAAACTTACACACTGTCATACCTGTGATGGGTGGAGGCTCATATCTCATATTAGATATTTAAGCCTTTGCTGGAAGCTGCTTTCCATTGCCCCACACATACATGGTTCAGGGGTCATCTAAAAACTTGAGGTTGAGTTTAAACACTGAATTAGGGGCTCCCTATTCTTTGACTCTCTCCTTTTCAGGGTTTTGCCCTAACTCTCTGGTCGTTCTGGTTGCCCCAGGGCTCCTTCACCCAGTCCATTTGGCCAAAACCATGGCAGGGCTTTCTATCAGAATTTTAGTCAAGTGGCATCATCTCCACCATGATTGTGAGTGCCTTCAAAGCGAAGACACACAAAAAAGGAATTCATTCTATTTAGTTTCCTTTTCTCAAGTTTTAATTCCCCTCTAAAATCTGCTGCTTTTGTTCAGTCACCAAAGCCTTTAGTTCATGTTGTATATATTTTTTAAAGTTCTATTATTTGTAGCAGTTTACTACTTCATATTGGAGGTGAAATTTTAATTCTGTTTTTCAAATTTAACAATTTTCATATATTTCATGTGCAAGTTTATAACTTTAAACTTTTATGAAGTCATTAACTGAGAACAATAGGGATGTTTTCCTAAACATAAAAAGTCTGAAATTACATTTTATGATTCCCAAATTGCCATCTTACTTCATTCTCAGCATCCAATTTAATTTCTTATTTTGTTTTGGTTGCACAGTATTGAGAAATCCTGTTTTATATGGGTATATAGTTGCAAAACATAGGGGTTTTTTAAAAACAATTTATCTTAGGATATCAATCAATAAAATGGAAGCTTTCTTTGAGGTCTGCATAAAGAGCAGTTAAATTGGCAACATGATCCTCTAATCCAAGATTTTATAAACATTCCATGAAAAGCAGACATCTTCTGTCAAATATATTTGAGGAAATTTGGCTGATGTATTGTACTAGAGAAGCATTACATATTGACAATTCTGAGGAGAAATCTTTCAAATTTAACTTTACTCCAGTGTTTCTCAAAATTATTTACCACAGAACCCTTACTTCCAGCACACCCACTAACAAATTGCATAACCAGTATTCCAATTTTTGGAAAATAGAACTATATGTAATCCCAAAGAAAAGAAAAAGGAACTAGCATCTACAAGTACCTGCTATATAGTAGCATTGTATTGGATGCAGATAATCTTATTTAATTCTTATGACACCTAAATATGTAGGATTTTATTTTCATATACATATGAGAAAACTGATGCACAAGAAAGGGAGGGTTTTTTTTCCCAGTTTCATTGAGCTATAATTGACATATAAGATTGTATTAGTTTAAGGTGTACAACATAATTATTTGATCAATGTATGTATTGTAAACAATTATGACAATAAGTTTAATTAACATCCATCACCTCACATAGTTACAATTATTTTTCTTATGATGAAAACTTTTAAGATCCACTCTCTTAGCAACATCCAAATATACAATATAGCACGGTGACTACAGTCACCATGATGTACATTATTACATCCCCAGGACTTATTTATTTTATACTTGGAAGCTTGCATCTTTTGATCACCTTCACCCATTTCCTCAACCCCCTGCCTCTGGCAACCACCAATCCGTCGCTGTTTCTATGAGTTCAGTTTTTTAGATTGTACATATAAGTGAAATCATATAGTATTTTTCTTTCTCTGTCTGGCTTTTTTCACTTAGTATTATGCCCTCAATGTCCAACCATGTTGTCACAAATGGCAGGATTTCTGTTTTATGGCTGAATAATATTCTATTGTATATGTATACCACATCTTCTTTTTTTTTAACATTTTTATTGGAATATAATTGCTATACAATGGTGTGTTAGTTTCTGCTGTATAACAAAGTGAATCAGCTCTATGTATACATATATCCTCATATCCCTTCCCTCTTGCATCTCCCTCCCACCCTCCCTATCCCACCCCTTTAGGTGGACACAAAGCACAGAGCTGATCTCCTTGTGCCATGCGGCTGCTTCCCACTAGCTATCTATTTTACATTTGGTAGTGTATATATGTCAATGCCACTCTCTCACTTCGTCCCAGCTTACCCTTCCCCCTCCCGTGTCCTCAAGTCCATTCTCTACGTCTGCATCTTTATTCCTGTCCTGCCCCTAGGTTCTTCAGAACCATTTCATTTTTTTTTGATTCCATATATATGTGTTAGCATACAATATTTGTTTTTCTCTTTCTGACTTACTTCACTCTGTATGACACACTCTAGATCTATCCTCCTCACTACAAATAACTCAATTTCGTTTCCTTTTATGGATGAGTAATATTCCATTGTATATATGTGCCACATCTTCTTTATCCATTCATCTGTCGATGGACACTTAGGTTGCTTCCATGTCCTGGTTATTGTAAATAGAGCTGCCATGAACATTGTGGTACATGACTCTTTTTGAATTATGGTTTTCCCAGGGTATATATGCCCAGTAGTGGGATTGCTGGGTCATGTGTTAGTTCTATTTTTAGTTTTTTTAAGGAACCTCCATACTGTTCTCCATAGTGGCTGTATCAATCTACATTCCCACCAACAGTGCAGGAGGGTTCTCTTTTCTCCACACCCTCTCCAGCATTTATTGTTTGTAGATTTTTTAATGATGGCCATTCTGACTGGTGTGAGGTGATACCCCTTTGTAGTTTTGATTTGCATTTCTCTAATTGTTTGGTTAGTGATGTTGAGCATCCTTTCATATGTTTGTTGTCAATCTGTATATCATCTTTGGAGAAATGTCTATTTAGGTCTTCTGGCTAGTTTTGGATTGGGTTGTTGTTTTTTTGATATTGAGCTGCATGAGCTGCTTGTAAATTTTGCAGATTAATCCTTTGTCAGTTGCTTCATTTGTAAATATTCTCCCATTCTGAGGGTTGTCTTTTCATCTTGTTTATGGTTTCTTTTGTTCTGCAAAAGTTTTAAGTTTCATTAGGTCCCATTTGTTTATTTTTGTTTTTATTTCTATTTGTCTAGGAGGTGGGTCAAAAAGGATCTTGCTGTGATTTATGTCATAGAGTGTTCTGCCTATGTTTTCCTCTAAAGGTTTTATAGTGTCTGGCCTTACATTTTGGTCTTTAATCCATTTTGAGTTTACTTTTGTGTATGGTGTTGGGGAGTGTTCTAATTTCATTCTTTTACATGTAGCTGTCCAGTTTTCCCAGCACCACTTATTGAAGAGGCTGTCTTTTCCCCATTGTATATTCTTGCCTCCTTTATCAAAGATAAGGTGACCATATGTGTGTACCACATCTTCTTTACCCATTGATGGGCACTCAAGTTGTTTCCATGTCTTGGCTATTGTAAATAATCCTGCAATAAACATGGGAGTGCAGATATCTTTTCAATATCCTGTGTGATTTTTTAACTATAAACATAGTCTCATATCCCATGGTGCTTAGCCAAATCCTGTTGCTTTAATCCTACCCAAGTGCCACAGTGGACGCAGTATGAATGGAGATAAGAAGGGGTCAGGAGTCCAAGAATTATCAGACTAGTAGCCAGTAGTGATATGAGTAATACCCAAGGTAGTGACCAAGAAAATGGTGCTGAGCAACAGAAATAAAAGAGTTCGGAAAATTAAGAGGGAAACGCAGCTGCAATATGATTACTTGGGAGATCAGGAATAAGATAGACTTAGGAAGGACAAAAGTGAGAGGGAAAGCAATCCAAAACTAAGGCCATTTTACAAGGGGATTAGAATCTTGTATGAGCATAACTATTTTAAAGAATTGCTTAAGAAAATATGCAGCTTAATAAAAGAGAGAATAAGTTTTCAAATGAGTGCTAAGGAAAGAAATGCTAAAGAATGTCATTAATGGGGCTTCCCTGGTGGCGCAGTGGTTGAGAGTCTGCCTGCTGGTGCAGGGGACACGGGTTCGAGCCCTGGTCTAGGAGGATCCCACATGCCACGGAGCAGCTGGGCCCGTGAGCCACAACTACTGAGCCTGCACGTCTGGAGCTTGTGCCCCGCAACGGGAGGGGCCGCGATGGTGAGAGGCCCGCGCACCGCGATGAAGAGCGGTCCCCGCACCGCGATGGGGAGTGGCCCCCGCTTGCCGCAACTGGAGAAAGCCCTCGCACGAACCGAGGACCCAACACAGCCAAAAATAAATAAATAAATAAATAAAGTAGCTAAAACAAAAAAAAAAAAAAAAAAAGAATGTCATTAAGAGGGAGTGAAAGTTATAGGTTAGAGGAGTTATGGAGGCAAGATATGAATCCAGTCTTGAAGTCAGGGAGGATTCAAATAGCCAGAGAGAGGAGGAAAAAATAATTATATAGTACTAGTTATATAATCATCAAGAATTTTACCCTTACCTGTCAGATGGCAGATATGTATCCTTCCCAGTATAAAATTTCCAGGAAATAATTTGTAAATTTCAAACTTTATTGAGGATCTACTATGTGAAAATTCTCAAAAAATGTAATTGATATTTCTGTACTTTAAAGCATAATGATTAATTTTACTTTCGTAATTTAAGTAATTTTAGCAAACTATTTTTCATCATTCAGTTCCTTAAGATCTGTATTTGTAAAGTAGACTTCACAGGGTGGAGAAGAAATTAGACAATTGATATAACCCAACTTCCTGGCTTTAGAGTAACTTTCCACTCTAAAATTATCTTTGCAAGACAAGTGACAATTTGTCTCATTGTAATTTTTTTAAGTGGAAACTTTATTTTTCCAAAGTATTTCAACTTTTAGTGAAATGTTTTCCCAGCCTGGACTTCTATAAGATCACATTCTATTTTCAATCATCAACTTTGTGCTAGGAATTCAATCATCAACTTTGCACAAGCTCTTGAAGGTATATATATGGTCCTATATATGTTTATTTCCCTTTAAAGATCATTTTCATTATGAAGGTGATTAAATTCAGAAAAATAGAGGGAATGTCACATAGTCTTAGTATGCAGTATAACCTCTGTTAAGAGTTCACTGTACTTTCAAAAAACAAAAAAAGGGTTCACTGTACTTTCTTCCAGTCTGCTTCTATAGCATATTTTATTTTACATATTTGTGATCAAATATCACATAC
Source organism: Balaenoptera acutorostrata (assembly GCF_949987535.1). Classification (NCBI taxonomy): domain Eukaryota; kingdom Metazoa; phylum Chordata; class Mammalia; order Artiodactyla; family Balaenopteridae; genus Balaenoptera; species Balaenoptera acutorostrata. The sequence goes on from NC_080064.1 coordinate 47,715,408, forward strand.
AAGACATAGTATGCAGATTTTAAAATATTATGTTTACATTTTCTGATTATAATACTATTATAGACTAATTCTAGTGAATTTGGAATTTTTGAGGAGTAAAAAAGAAAACAAATGATGTGAAATCCAGTTACCCAAAGACAAAATATATATATATTGGCATATTCCTTTAGGATTTTTTCTTTTTTTTTTTAAACCTAGTTAAATCTATATTGTGTTATAGAGGTTTTTAAGTATAGTTAACACTGAGACACTTTATAGAGAGTATCTGGATGTGGGATTATATTGAAAGGGTTGGTGAATAATGATATCTATAACTAGAGGGTAAAACAGCACTGTTTGCCTGAGACTGTGCTAACCACTTCATATCAGTATCACTTGTATTCACCCATGCATTCAAAAAATGTGGGCTACCTTCTAATTTTGGGGAATGCAATAATGAGAAAAGAACCAATCTGAGAAGGACCTTGATTTGGTCTCATGGAGCTTAGAGATTAGTGGGAAAATGAAATGATCATGCTAACAACTAAGTAATTACAAGTTGGTTGAGGACTCTGAAAGAAAGGGTCGTTGTTTTTGAGAGTATCTATAGCAGATAAACCTTCTCAAGACTAGGGATGTATAGGAGGTTCCCTGGGGAATAAACATTTACTAAGGTCTGCATGTGAGAGGCAGTTAATTCGGCAAAGGAGGAGAAAGTATGATTGAAGGAAAAACATGAGTGGTGTGAAATCAGGCTGTAGACGTAAGGAGAATCTAGACCAGGCAGGGGCTTATAAGCTCTGCAAGAATTTTTGTCTTTATCATAAAAGCAATGGAAATTCACTGGATGGCTTGCAAACATGGAGGTAATATGTTCAGATCTACATGTTTAAAGATAACATTGCCTACAATGTTGTGATGAGACTGAAAAGGCCAGAGTAGATAGGGATAGTTTGCACAAGAGTGATGGCAGCAGGGATGATAAGTACACAGGCTCAGGAGAAATTCAAGGATGCGTTTGACAGTAGCTGGGCTCTGTTATGGTTGGACACTGGAGGGCGAGGGGGTGGCAGGCAGGTGAAGAGGGATCCAAGTGGAATCCAAAACAGAAGTGAAGGAATCAGCCTTCAGTAGGAGATAGAATACGTGTTCCAATTTTCCTTTGAGGAATTTTTCCCTTTTTCATATTCAGCTCCAGGTTTGGGCTCTGATTAGTTGAAGCCAATCAACATCTCCCAGCTCAGACCACAGCGGATGAAGGTGTGACTCAATCAGAAGCAAGGAGACACAGGCAGACAGTCACAGGTGCTTTGGGGAAAAAGAAGGGCCTCTGTGAGCCCTCCTATTCCCTGCATGGGGTAGCTTGAGAGTACGAGGCTGGAAACTGCCAAGGCAGTTCATAACAGTGCGGAGGAGCTAAAGATGTCAGAGGCACTGTGTAAATCTGAGGGTGGAGGTGTAACCCAGGAAGGCAGAGACAGGGGAGAATCACAGAAAATAAAGACACCAGAATCCTGATGACATCCTTTGAGCCTTTACATTACATATTTCTTGAAGCCAGCCTTACTTCTGGACTTTTCAGTTACATCAGTCAATAATTTCCTTTTTTGTTTAAGTCAGTTTGAGTTGGATTCCTTATCTTTCTCTTATGTCAGTAAAAGCAGTTAACTGCTTTAACAAAATACCATAGACTGGTTGGCTTAAACAATAGAAAATTATTTCTTTCTGAAGGCTGGGAAGTCCAAGATCAAGGTTCTGGCCAATTCAGTTCCTGGTGAGAGCCCTCTTCCTGATTTGCAGATAGATGGCCATCTAACGTGGAGGGTGGAGAGGTGAGGGGCTCTCATATGCCTTTTCTTATTAAGACACTAATCCCACCATGAGGGCTCCACCATCATGACCTAATTACCTCCCAAATACCCCATCCCCCAAAACCATCACATTGGGGATTAAGGTTTCAATATATGGATTTAAGGAGGGACACAAACATTCAATCCATAGCACCCTACAAAGGCCTGATAGAGATACAATTCTCCCCTATCAATTGATTTATTCTAGGAGTTTCAGTTCCTCTGATGCAGATGAAGAGAAAGGAGATAGAACGTTAATCCAGGGTTGAAATTTGGCCAAGTGGCTATGATACAAGAGAAAGGAAGAAGGTATGTAGGGTATTGGCAACAGAATCATGGAGCTGATAGACTATTCAGTCTAAACTTGATAAGGAGCAAAGTAAAAAAAATACAGAGGGATGATGTATTGGAGTAATGAAGAATCAATTCACTGGAGCCCCCAAAGAGATTAAAGAATGATTGTGTTAATAGGAATTTAACAAACACCCTGGAAGGACACAAGGTTGTAGAGAGAAAGCAGTATGCCTGAACTAGTTATTTTGGAGGTGGGGATATTTTGAATGGTGACAAGGTACAGAATAGGACTGACAGAGTAGATGGTTGAAATAGAGTGAGGAAGGAAATGGAGCAATTGAGATGTCAAAGCACTGGTGCTGTCACCCTTGAAATGGTGAGATCTCCTGGGATGAGGGAAGGGTTTGGGATGGGGAGGACTTTGATTCAGGCTGCGAATGTTCAGTGAGTGAGTGGGAGAGACTGAGAGATCAGGAGATGCTAGCTGTGAGGGAAGGGTGGTATAGAGGATGAGCACAGGCCCCATGGGGACCAGATTCTTAGAGGATACTGGAAGAAACAGAAATCTGGGAGCAGAAATAAGATACAACATACTCAACCATCCCACTCCAATCTCAAGATTCATGGGAGAGAATAAAGAGCCCCTGCTCGAGGACTCTGCTTGAGAGGATGGTCTGGGAAGTAAAGTGCAACAGGGGAAAGCCAAGTCTCAGTTCAGGGAAGGAGTGAATTGAACTGTCTGAGAACAGACTGGGAGGAGGACTTGGTGGATTCTGGGGTGGCGATTCCACAGACAGGAAAGAAGAACTTGGAAGGTTTCAGCGAATTAGTGCGCTGGGTCAGGGATGAAGGCTTTAATCTAACCTATGGTGATGCTGGTATAATTGAAGACAATAGGGCAGCGGGAACAGCATATACTTTGGGTGCTAACTGTTTAAAACAGAGATGAGGACCATAGTGGGGAGATGTACTTGGTTGAGTGGACGCTGGACCTCATGCAAATGGCATGACCAACTTGAGTCAAAGTCGTGGGAACACAAACAGCTTGTGTCTGAACTCCTTGGCCTGCTTAGCTGCTGTGTTGAAGGAAAAAACTGTTTCCACAGGAGGTCTGGGAATGGGCTGGGCTGTACCCAGTCCCTGGGGCTGGGGATCAGAGACCAGGACCTACACACAGTGGAGCTGCTGTGGCCACATTAGGCACCACCAGTACCAGCACAGAAGGAGTACTCAGGAGATGCCTGGTCTTTGACGATGTTATCTTTGATCCATAATCCCTCATTTGCAATTGTGAAACTCAAAAGGCTTTGAAAAACTGAAGGGGTTGTTTTGTTTGCAAGTCTGTGGTAAACTCATTTGGCAGCAAAACCCACCCTAAATTTATGTGAGGCAATTTGTTGTATTTATATATCCCACTTAGAGTAACAATTCGAACATTTTGTTTCAGGGAAATAAAAGAAGTATGTGTCTCATCATGGGGTGTTCCCTAGACCCTGTTGATGGTATTTTATGATACTGCAAATTCAAAAAAAATTTTTGAATTATAAAACACACCCGGACCTAAAGTTTCCAGGTAAAAGATTATAGATGTGTATTACAATTGTTAGCCTCACAATTAATGTTCCTAACCCCCAGTGAGGGCAATGTTATTACTATTCTTCCCATATTGCAAATGAGGATTATCACAGTGCTATTATTATTCTTTCCATAGTGGCAGAATCAAAACATGGACACATGTCTGTGTGTTTCTAAAGTTTAAGCAGAATTCCTATTGGTATCGGTCAATGAGAAAGTAGGTTGACCTTGATGACTTTCTCCGACCTCCTAGGTGCTGATGGAATTACCTTCTCACCACCATTATCTAAAGAGCAAATTGATAATTCATGGCTCCCAGGTCAGGTGTAGTATAAAGAAGGTCGAAATGGGACCTCTTCCTACCCCCCACCCTCTGACTGGCAGCAGAGACATAGAGAGAACTCAAGAAGTTAAGGCTCCCTGGATGCACTAATACTGGTGCTCATCATCTCCAATTCTTCCAGGAGGATGCTCTGTGCCACCATCAGCAATAATCCCTCTCCCCTTCCCCAACAACAATTCCAGGAGCTGTGGTTTCAATAACAAATAGAAGAGACCTATTCCTAGGATTGGACGTTGATTTGTTTCCAAATTTCTGGCCAAAAGTTAACTGTCAATCTGATGTTTCAGTATTGTGAGTTCTAGCCTTTTTCTGTGTCTCATTTTATAGTGAAATAGTAAGGAAAGTTCTATTAGTATTTAACTAGATGGTATTTTAAAATGGTAATCTTGTCCTATACTTTTTGATACCATCCTTTTCCCAAGGGTTTTAGCACCGTTCCTGGGATAGTGTATCTTGAATTAGTGTTACTTGATTACTTAATTAATTAGGAGCAGATTCCTCTGAAAGAGAAATTTTTAATCTGCCCTAATCCCTGTTTGCTATCTTTCTTAGCCTTTACATTCATGGGTTCTAAGTAAAAGTAATACAAGAAGGCAAACGAAACAAACAACAAACCAGAAAGCTTACCTAGAGAGCTTTCATCATTGAAATAAAGTATCTACTTTGTGACTTCAGTATGGGGTAATGGGGGAAGCACAGGGAGTGTTGACAGATGTAAACTGAGATGGGAGGACTAAGGCAGAGAGGTTGAGAAGGTTGACCCCAGAGCCCACCCAACAGTTTAATCCCTTCTAATCACTAGCCTTGTGACCTTGGTCAGGTCATTTGAACTCTGTAGTTTGGCTTCCTCACCAATAATATGGGAGTAATAATAATATACCTATTTCTTTGTGTTTAGTATTAAACTGAGATCATATGCATAAAGTGGTTGGCTCTCAATACACCCAAACTTAGCCACACATGTTTATCATGAGTATAATTTCCTAGTGGTATCATTCAATCTCACCTAGGGTGCCATTCATGTCTCCAACCCATGCACTTTTTTAAACTCTAGGTTAAAAATAAACAATGACAGCACAGTAATTGTAAAGACAAAGGCACAAAATTTGAGTTAATCCAATTCCATCCTGTGACCCAATTCCATCATATGATTCCATCTATTGACCACTTAGAGTTTACATTTGCACTTAAAATTTAAAACAGTGAAGCAGAAAGGTGTAATGTTTTTGTTTACACTATGATATTCATTTTTAGTTTTTACTAGCAAGATAATGTATACGCAACTGAATTTTTTTAAATGTCATATTCTGCCTGTCTTTTCTCATCATTATGTGTTTTGTTCCATATCTATTACTAAAAATAATTTTGACATTTTGTGGTGAGGGGGTATGAAGTGATCTGTTTCAGGTGTCAAATATGCTAGGTTTGCCACTCTTTGTAACTTCTAAAGTGATTTTATAACGTTGTTATGACTCACCAAACCCATATCAGTTTCTGGTTCCCTTTGAATCTTGACTCTACCAAGTCAGGAGTGTAGCTCTGAGCAAGTGGCTTTCTCCTTCCAATCACAGTTTCTCACTTGGAAAATAGGGGTAGGAACAGCTGTGTCACAAAACTGTCTCCAGGATTGAGTGGAATAACACAGCACAGTAGGTGCCAATGGTAGATGCTGCTTCCAAGTGCTTCTCTTGTCCATTCTATCTGTATAAGAATGGATTACGCTGGCCTATCTCTAAAGCTCTTTCTGGCTAGGACTGAATATGATCCTATGATCATAATACGTAGACATTCAGGGCTGGATATCGTGTCAAAAGTAGGCACTTTCTCCCCCTGGGAAACTCCTCAGTCCTGAAGGTTCGGATGTATTCAGCTGGTCCTTCACTCTTGTTCCTGTTCCACAGGAAAATACCCTATGTGTATTCAAGGTTAGATACTATATCTGCTCAACCAAAGATGCTACTGGTACATATTAATTATGTGGCAAACACAAAACAGGATAGAGTTGCTTGTCAATTGAAAATATGGTATTTGCAAAGTATGGTCAGGAATTTGGGCAGGGGGGAGGGAAGCAGGTCTGCATGAAATGAGGCATCTGTTATGTTGTCAAGTTGATAATTCTAGATTCCCTACTTTTCATATCAAGTTCTCTATTTTAGAAGTCTCCAGAACATTCCACACAATTTCAGATCTCCCTTGCTAGTCCTTAAATTTAGCGAGCTTTGTCTTTCAAAATTAGAGCAAAAAAAAAAAAAAAATGGTTTTAATGTATTTGCCTTTTTAAAGCTGAGTAAATTTCCCTCTGTTTTCTTTGAGTTTTTAAAGAAAGGTCATTGTTCTTTTTTTCCAACCCTGAGATGACTGTGGCTCCATGAAAGGAAGGATAATTTATTATAATTAGTATTTGAATTACAACTTCTGCACCATTACTTCCATATTAGTGATAAAATGCCTCCACTGACATTTCATTTAATCTTCATGCACATTGGCACACACAGTACACTGTTATTAAGATGCTGGTATTACTCCCATTACGTTTGATGCCCAGAGCCTCTGAGGGCTGAAGCACCAGGACCAGGTAACACAGGCTCTTGGGTCTATGCTTGATTTCATACAATCCCCTGTGCCTCTCCCCAGTGATCTAGTTTGCAGGTCAGGTACCCCCACAAGGCTGTAGGCAAAGGGAGGATATAGTCAGTATCCTATATGCCTTTATTTCTCCAGAGTTAGTATACATAGCAACTTCTCAAAAAATATCTGCCAAAGAATGGAAGAAAGGTCCACTTTTACCAAGAATCTTTACAAATCACATTTCTTTTGATCAACATATCTGCTCTTCCTTCACTACCGCTATACAATCCTCTCAGTAGAGATGAAGAAATGGAAGTGAAGGGAAGTGCAGAATTACCTCCAAATCCCACAGCTAGTAAGGAAATGAAAGGACTCAAACACAGGTCTTCTGGAGCTCATTTCTGAGTTCTTTCCAATAAGCCATATTGAACTGTTGGAGCATAGCTGTACCTTAGAGATTAACAAGTAGTCCAGTTACACAGCAGACAGGAGACCAGAAATTCACCTTACTCAGGTGAGGAGACACAGGGGTCCTGAGAATGATGAGAGAGCTACAGGATCCCAGAAAAAGGACAAGGAGACCACAGAGAACTTGGGCTTAGCAACCAAAAGTAAACAGTCAGGACGATGGACTCTACTGCAGTGTTGAATGATATGCTCCAAAGAACAAGACTAAACAAGTTGCACCTTCATGACCACCGTTCCAGAGGTAACTTCAGACCAACCACTAAACCACAGGGACCAGCGAGGGGTCCTCTCATGGCTACATGGAATCTCATAGCTACCCCTTTACCCTGAGTGCCATCTGAAAGAGGAGGAGGGCAGAGGGAGTTCTGGAAGAGAAATATTTATGAGAAAGAGACTAAGTCACTTCAAAGAGTTGAAACTGAGCTAACTTTCACCGTTCAGTTCTTCTCTCCCACTCCTCACTGCTAAGCAGAAGGTTGAGGTTCATGAGTAAAATCAGAGTCATTGTAGGAAATAAAGAAGCTGCATTTTCTTATCACGGCTGAGTCAAAATATAGACTTCAGTCTTCCTGCTCACTTAAACACGATATTTCCTAAAACTAATTGAGAATTTATGTGTTAATCCCTACAAATGGAGAGGGCAAAAAGAGAACATAATTTCTGCAGAAGAACTGCAGATTTGTCTATTACAAATCATTGCATATTCATTCAAAGAATATTTTTAACTGCCTACTATAAATTAGGCCTTGGGATTGAACAGTGAACAAAACAGAAAAAGTAGTTAATTCACTATACAAAGTGAACCTCAGGAGTTTGGGAACTGGTCCAAGGTCAAATAATTAATAAACTGTAGAGTCAGGATTTAAATTCAGGTGTTTCTGATTCCAAAGCCCATCCTCTTCTATCTCATCATACTAGTTGAGTATGAACTAGAAAAATATGGAATTTTATGCTTACAGCTCTTTTTTTAAAAAATAAACAACAGAAATTTATTTCCAAGATCATGGTCCTGGCAGATTTAGTGTCTGGTTAACAGGTGACCATCTTGTCACTGTGTCCTCATGTGGTAGGAGGGGCAAGGGTCTCTAGGTTTCTGGGGTCTCATTATTTTTTTTTCCTTTTTATTCTTATTGAGTTATAATTAATTTACAGTGTTCTGCTAGTACAGAAAAGTGATTCATTCAAATATATATGTATACTTTTTCAGATTCTTTTCCATTATAGGTTATTACAAGATATTGAGTATAGTTCTCTGTGCTATACAGTAGGTCCTTGTTGTTTACCTAATTTATATGTAGTACTATGTATATGTTAACCGCAAACTCCTAATTTATCACTGCTCCCCCTCCCCCACTATCCCCTTTGGTAACCATAACTTTGTTCTCTATGTCTGTGAGTCTATTTGTGTTTTGTAAATAAGTTAATTTGTATCATATTTTTAGATTCCACAAATAAGTGATATCATATGAGATTTGTCTTTCTCTGTCTGACTTACTTCACTTAACATGATAATCTCTAGGTGCATTAAAAAGAATGAAATAGACACCATGAACAATTTATGTTTACATTTTTAAACCAAATATACTTATGTTGAGAATGATGTGTGTGTTTACGTACAGATGTATTATAAAGATGTAGAGTACAAAGACCTTCAAGATCGTGGAGGAGTGAGACGTGGAGATCGCCTTCCCCCCACAAATAAATCAGAAATACATCTACATGTGGAACAACTCCTACAGAACACCTCCTGAATGCTGGCACAAGACCTCAGACCTCCCAAAAGGCAAGAAACTCCCTTCATACCTGGGTAGGGCAAAAGAAAAAGGAAACAACAGAGACAAAAGAACAGGGACGGAACGTGCACCAGTGGGAGGGAGCTGTGAAGGAGAAAAGGTTTCCACACACTAGGAAGCCCCATCACTGGCAGAGACAGGGGTGGGGGGGGGGAAGCTTTGGAGCCACGGAGGAGAGCTCAACAACAGGGGTGCGGAGGGCAAAGCAGAGAGATTCCCGCACAAAGGATCGCTGCCAGCCAGCCCTCACCAGCCTGAGAGGCTTGTCTGCTCACCTGCCAGGATGGGTGGGGGCTGGGGCTTTGGAGGTCATATACCAGGGAGAGGACTGGGGTTGGTTGGTGAACACAGCCTGAAGAGGGCTAGTGCACCACAGCTAGCCGGGAGGGTGTTCAGGAAAAAGTCTGGACCTGCCTAAGAGGCAAGAGACCATTGTTTCTGGGTGCACAAGGAGAGGGGGGTCAGAGCACCGCCTAAACGAGCTCCAGAGATGGGCACGAGCCACGGCTATCAGCGCGGACCCCAGAGATGGGCGTAAAATGCTAAGGCTGCTGCTGCAGCCACCAAGAATCCTGTGTGCAAGCACAGGTCACTATCCACACTTCCCCTCCCGGGAGTCTGTGCAGACTGCCACTGTCAGGGTCCTGGGATCCAGGAACAACTTCCCCGGGAGAACACACGGCATGCAGAGGTGGGGCCAAATCCAAAACTGAACCCCAGGAGCTGTGTGAACAAAGAAGAGAAAGGGAAATCTTTCCCAGCAGCCTCAGGAGCAACAGATTAAATCTCCACAATCAACTTATGTACCCAACATTTCTGGAATAACTAAATAGACAATGAACCATCCCAAAACTGAGGCGGTAGACTTTGGGAGCAATGATATACATATTTTTCTCCTTTTTCTCTTTTTGTGAGTGTGTATGTGTATGCTTCTTTGTGTGATTTTGTCTGTATAGCTTTGCTTTAACCATCTGTCTGAGGGTTCTGTCTGTCTTTTTTTTTTTCTAGTATAATTTGTAGCACTTATTATCATTGGTGGATTTGTTTTTTAGTTTGGTTGCTCTCTTCTTTCTTTTTTTATTTTTTTAATTTATTTTTTTAATTAATTAATTTATTTATTTATTTATTTATTTATGGCTGTGTTGGGTCTTCGTTTCTGTGCGAGGGCTTTCTCTAGTTGTGGCAAGCGGGGGCCACTCTTCATTGCAGTGCACAGGCCTCTCACTATTGCGGCCTCTCTTGTTGCGGAGCACAGGCTCCAGATGCGCAGGCTCAGTAATTGTGGCTCACGGGCCCAGCTGTTCTGCGGCATGTGGGGTCTTCGCAGACCAGGGCTCGAACCCGTGTTCCCTGCATTGGCAGGCAGATTCTCAACCACTGCGCCACCAAGGAAGCCCTTTCTGTTTTTATTTTTAATAATTTATTTTTATTTAATAACTTTATTATATTTTATTTATTTTTCTTTATTTCTTTCTTTTTTTCTCCCTTTTCTTCTGAGCCATGTGACTGACAGGGTCTTGGTGCTCCAGCCAGGTGTCAGGACTGTGCCACTGAGGTGGGAGAGCTGAGTTCAGGACATTGGTCCCCAAGAGACCTCTCGGTTCCACATAATATTAAATGGCAAAAGCTCTCCCAGAGATCTCCATCTCAACGCTAAGACCCAGCTCCACTCAACAATCAGCAAGCTACAGTGCTGGACACCCTATGCCAATCAACTATCAAGGCAGGAACACAACACCACCTATTAGCAGAGAGGCTGCCTGAAATCATAATAAGGTCACAGACACCCCAAAACACACCACCGGACGTGGTTCTGCCCACCAGAAAGACAAGACCTAGCCTCATCCTCCAGAACACAAGCACCAGTCCCCTCAACCAGGAAGCCTACACAACCCACTAAACCAACCTTAGCCACTGGGGGCAGACATCAAAAACAATGGGAACTACGAACCTGCAGCCTGCAAAAAGGAGACCCCAAACACAGTAAGTTAAGCAAAATGAGAAGACAGAGAAACACACAGCAGATAAAGGAGCAATGTAAAAACCCACCAGACCAAACAAATGAAGAGGAAATAGGCAGTCTACCTGAAAAAGAATTCAGAGTAATGATAGTAAAGATGATTCAAAATCTCAGAAATAGAATGGAGAAAATACAAGAAACGTTTAACAAGGACCTAGAAGAACTAAAGAGCAAACAAACAATGATGAACAACACAATAAATGAAATTAAAAATTCTCTACAAGGATGAATAGCAGAATAACGGAGGCAGAAGAATGGATAAGTGACCTGGGAGATAAAATAGTAGAAATAAGTACTGCAGAGCAGAAAAAAGAAAAAAGAATGAAAAGAATGGAGGACAGTTTGAGAGACCTCTGGGACAACATTAAACACACCAACATTCAAACTATAGGGGTCCCAGAAGAAGAAGAGAAAAAGAAAGAGACTGAGAAAATATTTGAACAGATTATAGTTGAAAACTTCCCTAATATGGGAAAGGAAATAGTTAATCAAGGCCAGGAAGCACAGAGTGTCCCATACAGGATAAATCCAAGGAGAAACATGCCAAGACACATATTAATCAAACTATTAAATATTAAATCCAAAGAAAAAATATTGAAAGCAGCAATGGAAAAGCAACAAATATATACAAGGGAATCCCCATAAGGTTAACAGCTGATCTTTCAGCAGAAACTCTGCAAACCAGAAGGGAGTGGCAGGAAATATTGAAAGTGATGAAAGGGAAGAACCTAGAGCCAAGATTACTCGACCCAGCAAGGATCTCGTTCAGATTCAACGGAGAAATTAAAACCTTTATAGACAAGCAAAAGCTAAGAGAATTCAGCACCATCAAACCAGCTCTACAACAAATGCCAAAGGAACTTCTCTAGGCAGGAAACACAAGAAAAGGAAAAGACCTACAATAACAAACCCAAAACAGTTAAGAAAATGGTAATAGGAACATACATATTGATAATTACCTTAAATGTAAATGGATTAAGTGCTCCAACCAAAAGACATAGACTGGCTGAATGGATACAAAAACAAGACCCATATATATGCTGTCTACAAGAGACCCACTTCAGACCTAGGGACACATACAGACTGAAAGTGAGGGGATGGGAAAAGATATTCCACGCAAATAGAAGTCAAAAGAAAGCTGGAGTGTCAATTCTCATATCAGACAAAATAGACTTTAAAATAAAGACTATTACAAGAGACAAAGAAGGACACTACACAATGATCAAGGGATCAATCCAAGAAGAGGATATAACAATTGTAAATATTTATGCACCCAACATAGGAGCACCTCAATACATAAGGTAAATGCTAACAGCCATAAAAGGGTAAATCAACAGTAACACAACCATAGTAGGGGACTTTAACACCTCACTTTCACCAATGGACAGATCATCCAAAATGAAAATAAATAAGGAAACACAAGCTTTAAATGATACATTAAACAATATGGACTTAATTGATATTTATAGGACATTCCACCCAAAAACAACAGAATACACATTTTTCTCAAGTGCTCATGGAACATTCTCCAGGATAGATCCTATCTTGGGTCACAAATCAAGCCTTGGTAAATTTAAGAAAATTGAAATCATATCAAGTATCTTTTCTGACCACAATGCTATGAGACTAGATATCAATTACAGGAAAAAAAATCTGTAAAAAATACAAATACATGGAGGCTAAACAATACACTACTAAATAACCAAGAGATCACTGAAGAAATCAAAGAGGAAATCAAAAAATACATAGACACAAATGACAATGAAAACACGATGACCCAAAACCTATGGGATTCAGCAAAAGCAGTTCTAAGAGGGAAGCTTATGGCAATACAATCCTACCTCAAGAAACATCTCAAATAAACAACCTAACCTTACACTGAAAGCAATTACAGAAAGAAGAGCAAAAAACCCCCAAAGTTAGCTGAAGGAAAGAAATCATAAAAATCACATCAGAAATAAATTGAAAAGAAATGAAGGAAATGATAGCAAAGATCAATAAATGTAAAAGCTTGTTCTTTGAGAAGATAAATAAATTGGAAAAACAATGAGCCAGAGTCATCAAGAAAAAAAAGGGAGAAGACTCATATCAACAGACTTGGAAATGAAAAAGGAGAAGAAACAACTGACACTGCAGAAATACAAAGGATCATGAGAGATTACTACAAGCAAATATATGCCAATAAAATGGACAACCTGGAAGAAATGGACACATTCTTAGAAAAGCACAACCTTCCGAGACTGAACCAGGGAGAAATAGAAAATATAAACAGACCAATCACAAGCACTGAAATTGAGACTGTGATTAAAAATCTTCCAACAAACAAAAGTCCAGGACCAGAAGGCTTCACAGGTGAATTCTATCAAACATTTAGAGAAGAGCTAACACCTACCCTTCTCAAACTCTTCCAAAATATAGCAGAGGGAGGAACACTCCCAAACTCATTCTATGAGGCCACCATCACCCTGATACCAAAACCAGACAAAGATGTCACAAAGAAAGAAAACTACAGGCCAATATCTCTGATAAACATAGATGCAAAAATCCTCAACAAAATACTAGCAAACAGAATCCAACAGCACATTAAAAGGATCATACACCATGATCAAGTGGGGATTATCCCAGGAATGCAAGGATACTGCAGTATACGCAAATCAATCAATGTGATACACCATATTAACAAATTGAAGGATACAAATCACATGATCATCTCAATAGATGCAGCAAAAGATTTTGACAAAATTCAACACCCATTTATGATAACAATCCTCCAGAAAGTAGGCATAGAGGGAACTTAGTCAACGTAATAAAGGCCGTATATGACAAACCCACAGCCAACATTGTTCTCAATGGTGAAAAACTGAAACCATTTCCACTAAGATCAGGAGCAAGACAAGGTTGCCCACTCTCACCACTATTAT